>NC_140593.1:933257701-933927876 GCF_964204655.1 Triturus cristatus
TACCACGCACTTCATGGGTAGCTGAGTTTATGTTGACTAATATAAAAACAGATGAAAGGGTAACCTATCCTGGACAGTGTTCAATCTATATACAACTGTTCTGGGAAAACCAAGGTCCTCCCGATACTCAAGCCCTGTTACATAACTAATCCTCTACTACAGTATATACCTGTATCAAACGCCTGACAAAAAATGAATAAATTACATTTTGGAAATTGCATAGGGGAACAGGTAGTGGCTCACCCGGACATTTGCCTACTCCCTGATGTTCCCCTACTTGGATACTGGATTCAGTGGATTCTGTCCATCACAAATAGCTTCTACTCTGAAAAAATCAATACCGCCTGTTTTGAGAGGTCAGCAGGGCCACTGAAATTATACAATTCTCCCCCATGGCATTTTCCCCATCATTATGGATTGCCCCTCCTGCGCATAATTCATCATCTTTTGCATAATTTATTGATTGCAACAAAAAAATTGTTTCTATCTCAAAGAGATTAGAGGTTATTAGAAACACTACCATGTGTGGTCCTGCACTTGGCAGGTGTTTTACCAAGGAGAAGCAGATCGCCTTTCAATTTCAAACTGATATAAATAAAGTGACACCTTTGCCCATAGAGTGTTAACATGATAAAATGGCAGGCCAGTGAAGTGATGCTGCTTCAAAATGTATCGCATTACACCGCGTTAATTGCTTTTTCTCTGGTTACTTTAGTCATCGCTGCTGCATAGTTTGGGTCTCTCTTATAGCATGATTCCAGTGGTTGGTAACTCTTCAATGGTTTGTGACCACCATTGCAGTTGTAAAACATCGTAACATAGCATTGCGTATGGAAGGAGGGTGGGGTGCCCATCTCATGCCCACTCCACCTTGCAATTCACAGTAATGCACAACATGCACTGTGCAAGTCAGAAATCAATGGGGCTCATTTATGAGTCCTTGCGTCACTTTTGTGCCGCCGGTGTGTCACTTTTTGTGACGCATCAGCGGCGTAAAAACTGGACCTTGTTGCACCATATTTACAAAGTGACGCATCTAGGTAGATGCGTCACTTTGTAAACCCCTGCGCTACATCATACCTGTGTCAGGTATAATGTATGCAGGGTGGGCGTTCCCACGTAAGTAAGCATTGTAGAAGTAACACAGTGAAATGTACGAGATTTCACTGCGCCACTTCTAGGGTGCAAATGCGTCAATATCTTGCGCCTGCCTCACAGCAGGCGTAAGACTGACGCAGGCCCTTTCTCATGGGGCTTGCCCCATGTAAAAGGACACATTGCTGGAGTTGCGTCACTTTTGTGACACACTCCAGCAATGCGTCACTTTTGCGCCTACAGATACGTCAGAAATACTGACGTATCTGTGACTCCTTGCGACATGATGCGTCATACTGTAAATATGATGCATCATTGGAGTCGCAGGGAGGGCGCAGTGAAAAGTGACGCATCACTGTTTTCACGCAGTGATGCTTCACTTTTCATAAATGAGGCCCAATGTCTGCAAGAAACTGAGGACATGGCTTGTCGACTAGCCTTGGCCCAGGCTTGGCACACGCTACTCCTGTTATCAGCGCCAGGATACCCTTTTGGGTGAATTGTAAGCTCTACAAATACACATAACATAAAAGACAACCTTTCATACATTGCATCTTGCTGTTTTGTGAGAGTTAACCCTGTTATTTTGTTAATGAACAGTGTATCTACAGTCTCTGGCTCAGATTTACAGGGTGGTGCACTTGGATTTGCCTTTCTGCATTACAGCCTACAATGTAATGGCTCCATGTGACTATGTCTTACTCTGTTATGTATGTGAGTGAATCTTGTGTCAGAGTAGCTGTGTGACCCTAAGCCTTTGAGTTCATAGTTGAGTAATATTCTAAGTATCACATTGAAGAACGAACAAAGGCGCCATGCCATGTTTCTCATGTATTGTATTAATAATAAAATGCAAAGGGCCACAGCACTGTGTAAATAATGTTCCCCTCAATTTTGCAAGACCTGCTTCTTTCTCAGAATTCTCAGAACATTCTCTTCTCAATACACAGATGTTATTTCGTGGGAGTAATTCCACAAATGTTGCACCTCTGTGCACGCGCAGGAACCACCCCTCCCCCACAGGCATGGGCAAAGTGGGCGTTGGCCCAGGGTCCCTGCCTTTCAGGGCCCCCCTGATACAGCCAGCCAGCCATGATCTGCAGAGAATCTTCCCTGATGACCTTGAATACTTTTCAAACAGATTGTTGTAAATCGGTTTTTTCTATCATTTATTTTTAAGTGTGAGCGAGTTTATTACACACATTTTGCAGAAAAAATGTGTTTGTTTCATGCAAAATCCACATAAAAAGTTTCTTTTAGATCAATACATGAGCTTACATATGAGAAATGGCAGGGTGTCACAAAGATTATTTGCAGTAGTGTTAATGAGCTGCTGCTGGTTACAATATTGAAAACACACATCATTATCCCTGAATATCAGATGTACACACATTTAGAATTTGGCCAAACAGGGCATGAAAGAGCTGAAACTGTATCATAAAATCAAAGCTGTTCTGTACAGGGCCCCCCAAAATACATTTGGCCCAGGGCCCCCAAAATCCTTAAAACGTCCCTGCTCCCCCAAGCCATCCCACATATCAAACTGATGTATTGCAGACATTATCGGGAACCTCACCAAGTATATGACCAGTCGTTTTTGGCCTAGTCTCATAAAAAAGAAATAATCCTGCAAGTGGACTTTGCAATAGAAATCCTCATACATTTTAGAAACTACGGGGCATATTTACAAGCCCCTTGCGACAGTTTTACGCCACTGTTGCGTCACTTTTGTGACGCAGCGGCGTCGTAAACAATGCAAAATATTTACAACGTGACGCATCTAGTGAGATGCGTCACGTTGTAAAGCCCTGCGCTACATTATACCTGCGTCAGGTATAATGTATGCAGGGTGGGCGTTCCGTCGCAAGGAAGCCCCGTACAAGATTTCACTGAGTCACTTTTACGTCCCAGCTGTGTCAAATCCTTACGCCTGCTTGAAGCAGGCGTAAGGAGTGACGCAGCATATAAGGTATAGGGCACCCCTGAGCAGTGCTGAAGTTGCATCACGCTTGTGACACAACTCTAGCACTGCGTCACCCTTACAGCAACAGATACATCACGCATCTGTCTATCTGTGCGCCATGGTGCGCTGCATTGTAAATGCGGCGCATCCATGGTGGCGCAAGTGGGTTTTTGAGTCACGCTAAATAACTGGCGCATCCCTGCTAATATGCAGGGATGCGCCAGTTATTGTAAATCTGCCCCTATTTTCATAAGGGGGTGGTAAAGTCAGGTCATAAAATGGAATATAGGTTCTGTCATTAGGGCCCTCCTTGTATGCTGTAAGCAGTCGTGTGTGGCTCAAAAAGACCAGACGGGAAAGCACAATGCTTTCTGAGAGATTTACAAGGTACAATTCCGCGAATGCAGTTTGGCCTCGTGGTTCCTGATTTGCTGATCAAGCAGTGTTAGCAGATTATGCTGCCAATCGTGAACAAGTGCATCAAAAAGGCCACACTGTGCCCTAGTCCCTAAGGTTTTTTCTGAATATAAAAACACTTCATGACACATAACGATGTGGTTAGAAATACCATACCAGTGTCTAGCTGGTGAAATGCCCAGTTGGGGAATACAAAATTCCAGCATTTCTTTTAATTCCGATTCGGCCTGAAACACTTTTTCTAAACGAACTGAAAACAGTAGGGTGGGCATATGCCATAATTTATAAATTCAGAGTGGGGGCCTGTGGGAGATCCAGGATGTGGTCACTGCGCAACGGTACCGAACTTGCACGTTTGTGCTTCTTGACAAAAGTCACTCAGGCAGCACTTTCACACTGTGTCATAGGTCGCAGGCACACTCCTGTCAGGGGAGGTAGTTAGGGGCATATCAACAAGCAGGTGATAAAAAATTATCGCCGGTTTTGCGGCCGTTTTCGGCCAAAAAGCGGCGATAATTTTATCGCCTAATCAGCAAGGTCACGCTAAGGCGTGAAACGTTGCTTTAGTATCAGGATGTCTAACGCCCAGCTTTGCATCTCTAATGAGATGCAAAGTGGGCGTTCCTGACCTGGCATGACAGGAGAAATGTCGCTAAGCGACATTTCTCCTATCATCAAGCCCCACGCTATGAAGCATAGCGTCAGGAAAAGTAGCGATAACCCCTGTTATCGCTACTTTCCTTACGCCTGCTCCAGGACTGACTTAGCCATGATATCCTATGGAAGGTGGATATCATGGCTAAGTTTGTGAGTCCCTATCAACTAGCTAACGTGAGATTATCGCTGGGTTTCCAGCGATAATCTCACGTTAGCCAGTTAGCGCTAGGATTTTTATCGCTGATGAGATAAGCGTTGCTAATAGCACGATATCTAAGCGATAAAAATTGGCGCTAGCCGGCGATAATTATCCGAGCGCTAAGTGCGCTCAGCGATAATTATCGCCGGTTGTTGTTGATATGCCCCTCAATCCGTTATTAAGATGGGGAAGGGAAGAACACACGCAGAATTGGCAAGGTTGTAACCAGATGTGCTTTTGAACGCAAAAATATATTTACCCTTCAGATAAACAAACAAAAAAAGTTACGCGGTACAAATAAATGCACGTCAACCTGTATTTTCTGCGTGCACAGATGTGCACGCACATTTCTGTAGACAAACGCTTTTACATTGGCATATGCGGAAATATTCACACATGGCCATACTTCTGGGAATCTACAGCGACCAGCTTCTCAAGCACACTCCTGGAATTCTTTGTGAATTCCAGAAAGTCAGAAATTGCCTCAACACATAGGTGTAAACTTTTAAGAGTACACGTCTGACATTTTTCCGCCTTGGGCCAAGTGCGATTCAGAATCAGCAGATATAGTTTAAATGTACGTATTATGTGCGACTTGGCAAATAACTTTTTTTAAAGATTGCTAACCCCCCACCAGCTGTCTTGCTTTTAAACTAAATGAAGAACGCCAACTCATCTCAAAAGAAGTAAGCCATACCTCACTTCACTTCAGGTACTGCTTAAGAGTCATAGATTAATTGGGTAATAACAATGGCCACCAAATAATGTACATGGCAAGCATAAATAACAGGGTTTACCTGAACTCATCGAAAAAAGAGGAACACTAGAGAGCTGAAGACCACCACCCAGCGCTAGTGTCGTTGCTGGTGCTGTTGGAAACATTCTAGAAAGTTCGACTTTTCTCCTTCACACAGTCAGTCCCTGCATGCTGTTACTCAGCTAATTGTTTCTGTCCGCTGTTTCTTCTACTCCTTTTACAAACAACTGTAGAGCATCTGCAAACACAGGCGCTAAAGTTGTCTTGTGCTTGTTACACATACACCTGTTATGGTAAGTTATGTTATATCAATTCTCTTCAAACATATTCACTTATCACATTTTTGGAGTCAGTTCTAAAGGAGAACCTATGATATAATAGTATACATTAATCCGTACCTTAGAAAGATGTATATTCTTCTCCAGTCTCTGATATTTGTTCATCAGAAACTATATGAAGGTAGAAACACTAACTGCACAGTAGGGACAAGTTGTAGCCATAGGCGGACTAGGGCTTAGCCTATACGTTGAGCACAGAGAAATATATTGTGCCACAGAGAAAACATTTGCAAGAAGTAATAATATCCGTTTTTTCAAGTTTGGGAGATTTGTTACTTAAGTTTTAAATCAAAGCTACATAAAACAGCAGACAAGCCTAATAGCGAATTAAACGTAATATAAGCAATGAGATGATAACTTATAATATTACATAGTCATTTCTACTGAGAGGCTCGTGTTTCGTATGTGACTTGCATAAAGAGCACACAAGGATACGATACGTGGAGCATCCATTGTCACCCAATGCGTAACACAAGCAGATGTCACCCATTGACGCCAGCAGCGTTAATGCCCTCACCTTCTGTTGAGTGCTGAGGGGCCTCCTTTCCAATGTTCATTTCCTGCCCCCTGGCATAGAGTGCCCCGGGGGTGCAACAGGCGTTTGCACCTGCTTTGCGCGCGCCCGGAGCACTTTGGTATTGCAGAAGGGGCTGCAGACGCTTGTGTGGCCCCTTCTGCAATACCAATAGGACTGGCGCATATAAAGTGCCAGATCCATCTTCGAGGTGGCGTTTCCTCATTTGCTTGCACATTCCCCATAATGCGGCGCACTTTCCTTCATTGTGCAGCATGTGTAATGAGGCCCCTGGTCTTTGCCTTGGCCTCTACTAGCTGCCAATCAACACATCTGTCTGCAACTACGCTGCTGGAGAGCCAGCAGACGGCTGTTAATGTTCAATGGGCCGGTATCCAGCATCAATATCATGACAGTGAGCCATTGGACTGGACCAGCCTAGACTATGAGGTATGGAACCGGGCGAGCAGAAAAGGGCTACAGCCCTTGCATGGCGAGGAGGTGGCCATGGTGCGGCTTGCAGCCCGACTGTGGCTGGCTGAGAGTTAAAGGATTGGTCTCAGACTCCTTGGTTGGTCAAAAGGAGAGCAGGCAGAAGGGTCGTTGCAAACCACTGGTGTGAGTCCATAATTACTGTGAATTATAGTGATTGGCTTTACTTTGCCATACTGTTGAATCATCAACAGTACTGTCATGCCGTCTGGGTGGCAAGGTCATTTAAAAGACTACAAAGAGTGTCGAAAGGAATTGTTTTCCCATGTCCTCACTCAGTGTCGCTTAAGTAAGGGGGAAGAGGTTAACCAACATGGCAGCCCCTTTTACACTGGCAATTTTTACTCCTGTTTTTCTTCTGTCTTTCACCTCATGGCACTTTGTCTCGTTACATTCAAGTTAACAATCCTAGGCACCAGACAATCAACCAACAACCAACCAACAAACTCATAGTGGGGGAAAGAAATGAAGAGAAGATTCACTAAAACCCCAAATTCGTCGTTGGGCACAAGGTACCAAAACTGCCATATCTACAACCTCTAACTAACATACTCAACCAGAGTGGAACCAAGCTAGTAGAAGCAACCCACAAGTATTAACAACAAAATATGGCAAGTTAACCCAATCACTTAATAAATCAACCACCTAGACCAAAAAGGTTTTAAGAATTATATAACAATATGATTTATGAAACATATAAGATCAAAACTGAGAATCCTGGCTAAATTGGGACATTCTCACAACTGTGAATTGCACCACCAATTCCAAAAGTAATTTCGTCCATCCAATGTGTATCACAAAACTTTCTTTATTCTTCTTTTCCAACAAAAAACAGCCATACAGCCAACGTGTTTCGCTGAACTTCTGTGGACTTCATCAGGGCTTGGTAAGTAAATGTATTCTTCTCTAGTTGTAGATCTTTATAGAGAAAAAAAGAGTCTTAGGTAAGGTATATGTCCTTTGTTGGAACTGTTCCCTCCTGGATCCAGGGTCAGTTCAATATTGCTCGGCTCCTGTGCCTTGCTGAGCAGCAATTCAGACCTTCATATTCCACGTCCTCGGCTCTGCGTGCGTCACATGTGCACTGAGGTGTATATGTTCGGCTTGCTGTTTCATTTTGGGATTGTGCTAAATTGGGACATTGCAGTGATGAGGCTGCTGAATCTCATTGACTAATTGCAGTAACAGTGAACAGTAATGTTGGGGAGCCGGAGACGGGTACAGGGGAAGTGGCTCTTCTAGCCTTGCATGTCACCACAACTTCACCCTCCCCGAGCTCACTCAAAAGGTAAGACTCACATCAAATGCCACAGCATGTCTTGTAGCCTTTGACCTCACACTCCAAACCAAACATACACGTAATAAACAAAATAAAAGACAATTTGAGAAATAGCCAGAACAAGGTGGTGTCCTAGATTCAAGCAATGAAGATGTGCCCCAAGACACGCTCTGCCACCCAGCAGAGCATCAGTAGTTTTGAATTCTATAAGATGATTGAAGTGTGATTCAACTAGGCCCAACACATACTTTCCCAGTTACCAACAGTATAATCTCCAGGTAGATACATGGCCAGCATTAGTTCTACTAAAAAGTCATGTAATCTCTAACAGCATAATATTTGTTAAAGTATACAAGGACCCCCTGATGTAAACAAATCACTTGTCTCCCCCATAAGCAGTTCTTAACACACCCACCTCTGAAGAGGGTGATGTGAACTACAATCTAGCCAGTATATTTTTGCCCAAATCTACAGGTGCCGATATTTTAACTAATGCAGTGGCGGCTGACCCCTTTTGAGAGAAGTGGGGTCAGGCGGGCACTCCATAATGCCCTTAGATGCAACCCCAACGCACTCAATCATGGTCCGGTATAAACACTGTTTATAAAGGGCCATGATTAAGAGCTCTGGAGTTGAGGCTGAAGGCAGTGATTATGTCACATGCCAAAATCGGCGAGCTACTGAACGCTGGAGTCCCGAGCTTCTGGGCTGCCGACCTCGGGCCCCAACTCTGATTTTCTTGACTGCATAAGGGACTCAGGATATGGCGGAGCTGAGATAGGGCTGCGTCCAAGTTTCGTGGGGCTCTGGAGTTTTGGATTGCCGGTACAGGCAGTGGGAGGTGAGGCCTTAGGGACACTTGGCACCCAGCCTGTAAGGAGCAGGCTGCGACTCCTCAGCAATGGTAGAGAAGCGTCGCCCCACTGCCTGGCTCAGAGCATCATTTTATTTTTCATTTGTCAGCTCTGAGCCAGCTTGTGCAGGGAGGGGCGGGGCATAGGAGGAGGAGTGCTATGTGCACTCCCTAAGAGCACATATGTGTTTGGCTAGCTGTCTCAGGCCGACCAAAACACACATGCACACTTAGGTTTCTCCAGCCTGGCTGCATTGAACAGCTGGGCTGGAGAAACCCCCACACACTTCCTCGCCTGAACAAAGTGTCTCTCCAGCCCACTCAGGCTAATCCCTGCGTTGCTCTGCAGCACGGGGGTTGGATGGGAGTCTGTCCTAGCAGCTGCTGGGACCAGGAAGAGGAGAGGAGGCGCAGTGTGACACGACTCTCGGCCTGCGGCTTCAGGTAAGTTCTTTTTATTTGTAATATATTATTCTACCCCCCCCCCCCCCCGGATGACCACCCCTTCCCGTTCGACTCCCCCCTCCCATGACACACCCCTCTCATGTGACCCCACCACCCTTTGTTAGTGGCGGCCACCACTGGGTGGTTGCCCTTCACCCCTTATCCCCTCTAATCCCAACAGGCAGTCTGTGAAGCAGGTGAAAAGGCTGCCTACGACACAAATATGAATAGGTCTGCCCATGTGTGGCAGGAAGATCGTGGACACAGTGGTGGGATGACATGGGTGCATGTCGGCAACATGGCATAATTTGAGGGAGAAAGCAGAAGTCTAAAAAATGTATTTATGCCACGGATTAATATCAAAGAACAGAAATAATGTGCATTTGAACCCGCTAAGAATTAATTTAATCATGGTTTTTTTACATTAAGCTAATTTTGCCAAGGAAGCCAACACCGTTCTGCTTATTAACATCCTGCTTCGGAAGATGAAAAGCACCAGAGGTCAAGCGAGAGACCACACAGTAGACAGCATGCCTTTTCTTTCTTATTCAGTTAGCAAAATTCTTGCTGATGACATCTGTTATGACCTGAGTATCTTGAGTTCAAATTTAGGCACAGCCACTCTGCTGCCCATGCTTTGGCGGTCAGTAAACAAAGCCCAATTAAGGGCCTCATCATGAGTTGCCTCTTAATTCCCATGAGGCCCATAATAGCAGCTTCCAGCCCATCGTCACTCCAAGTTTTTCACTTTCACAAATGCCAGAAAACTGCTGGTAAATGTCTGACCCAAAAAGGAGAAAGTATAAGGGGAACCAAACGTGGAGTCACTGATTTCCCTGTAAATCTTCATTTCTTCGTGGACCATCAGGTTCCTACTCGTAATGGGCCGGATTTTTGTCACCAGAGTTATCAGTGTCCCAGTATTGGTAACTCCAGCTATGAGGAAATTTAAGACCAAGTTATTCTTAATTTTTTTGCCGCTCTGAGTATTGTAAATATCCTGTTATTCCCAAGTGTATGCACGTCTATCTATCCCTACCTATTTTACTGTTCAATCTTGTATACAACTTGTTATCCCTGTAAAGCGCTCCGATACCCTAAAGGGTTACGTTTGGGCTCAATAAAACACAAAATAAATAAATAATTACATTTCCAATTCCATTTAAAGTCATTTTAATGTTGACGCTGAAACAACCTTATGTGTGCATCTTTCTTAATTGGTGACAGCATTAAAAACGTGTACCATGGTGGCTGAACAGTTTGTTTTAGGTAAAACATTTGTGTTGTCATGTCTAACCCATATACACTGAGGAAGTTGCATTATGCACAGCTGATGTAGTAGGTCATAACCAATCATTGTGTTTAAGGGGTGCAGGCCTTTGAGTGGCAGTATGCTCCAAACCGTGCAATCAAATGCACTGTCTGTAGCACGTGTAATGAAGACACTGTGAGACTGACGTAAGAAGGGCTAGCTTTTGGCATGGGCGAGATGGGCCCAGGCTCAGCGCGTCAATCTTCAGAGGAGCGAAAATAACTGTTTGCATAAAGGTTATGCAAACAGCAATACCCCGCTACTTTGGCTCCAGTGATTTTGTTTAAAGTGCTTCTAATCATTTTTAATGTGTCAAAGCCACTGTTTTTAGCACCCTATTAACCTTTACCTTGCTCTCCCATCTACCTCCACCCCCCTACCAACACACATCAACACTCTTCCCCAAAACAACACACAATTTGGAACCAGTGTGGCAGAGCTGTGTTGAAGGTGATTCAGGGGGGCTGGTGGGAATGCAGAGATATGTGTTCAGAAGCAAGTCGCTGCTTTGATGTAGCCCGCTAGGGACTGGCCTGTGAAAAGGGGCTTGTAAGAAACTGGATTGCTTTGAATTGAGTTGTTGAGCCCTGGTAAAGCAGCAACCTCACTCCTCATCAGGGTGAGACTCAAGTCAACCTTGAATTAACCTGTGCGCAGGCCCCTGGTTGTTTGGCACAGAGAAGTCAGGCTTGATCTGGAGACAAAGTGTATGGAATTTGTGCACTTCATGAAGTAATAAAGTGAAAACAAAACACAAAAAGATCCCCACACCAACTTAGAAAAACAGAGAGACTTTTAATAAATAAAACAAAGTCAAAACGACAAAACTCCAATCAATAGAACTAGAGATATATAATTTTAAGATTTGTAGTAAAAACAACATCAAAAAGCTCAAAACGCCTACTGTGGAAATCTGGTTGCACCAGACCGAGACAAAGTCACAAGTTCAGGCTGACCTTGATGGAGAGCAGGTCAGCTACAGGGACCAGTTAGGTCTGCTAATAAAAGTACCTTAAATCTTATGTTGTGTAGCTTTGCGAGGATCTGCGTCAAATATGTGTTGTGCAGCCTAAGCGATGCGTTGGTACTTAGGTGCTGCAAGGCTGCAGTTCGAGATCCTGCGTTATCGTCGAGGATCCTGTTGACAAGGGCTTGCGATGCAAAGTCTGGTATAGAGTATGCATCCCACAGTTGGGGCGAAGCGTCAGGTCCTTAACTGCGAGGATGTGATGCGGAGTACGTCATCATCGTTAGAACCCACGCCAAGGTTGCGTCCTGCAGCAGGGGTTCCGGAGAGGCTGCAGACATGTGGCAGCTCCAACCCACACAGCAGAGGAGATGTGTTGGTTTATCTGGATCCACAGTGGCTGACAGAGAACCTTTGGCCCCTTATCAAGGGTCCAGGTCAGGAGGTAGGGGGCACCACATGGCAGAGTAGACAAACAGATGACAGAGTCCAGGTACTGGGTTCAAGGTAGTTGGAGCCATCTGTCCCTGAGGCTCAAGTCAACTAGCCCTTGGAGTCACTTTGGGGTCCTGGGTTCAACAGAAGCAGGCCCATTCCTTCTCACCCAGGCAAGAGGGTAGCAGGGCACATATCAGCACAGCAGGGCAGCAGTCCTTCAGGATAGAAGTCTAGCAGAGTGCCAGTACTTTCAGCAGCACAGCAGTCCCTCTTCCTGGCATAGAATCCACAGGTCCAGACGTGTATTGAACAGCTGGTGTCTGAGGTCCAGTATTTAAACACAGTTGTGCATTTGAAGTGGGGAGAAGCTTCTATAGGCATACTTTTGAAGTCCACTGCTGCTCTGCTTTCCTGGTCCTGGATCCAGACTAACTACAAGGGGTATGCAGCCCTTTGTGTGGAGGCAGGACACAGCATATTCAAGTGGAAGGGAGGCTATACCCACCTCCTCCCTCCTATCCGCCAGTGATTGCCCATCCAAGTACACCTAAGCTCCCTATTGTATGTGGCTGTCTAGGAGGAATACACAAAGCCCAACTGTCAACTACACCCAGTCATGTTACCAAGAGACAGGGTGCAGGCACCAAATGGCTAAGACAGGTAAATGCAAACTTTCTAAAAGTGGCATTTTCAAAATTGTAATTTAAAATCGAACTTCACCATAAGTTAGGATTTTTCATTACAATTTTTTTTAAAAAACAAACATGAACTGGTTACCTACTCCCATTTTGAAATTATAGCTTATTGTATGTAATAAGGCAACTACAATGTTATCCTATGGGAGAGTCATGAAAATGAGTGTAAGCGTTTTTTACCACCAGGACATGTAAAACGTAAACGCACATGTCCTATTTTTCATAAACACTGCACCCCGTCCTTTGCGCTGTTAAAAACCTACTCTAGGAGTAACAAATATGTATTAAAAAGGAAGGTTTGGGCCTGGCAAAAGGTTTGTTTTGCCAGGTCAAACTGCCAGTTTAAAACTGCACACAAAGGCTGCAATGGCAGGTCAGAAACATGTTTAAAGTGCTACACAAGTGGGTTGCACAATCAGTGCCACAGGCCCACTAATAGGGTTTAATTCACAGGCCCAGGACAGAGGAAGTCCCATTTTACTAAGGACTCTACAAGTAAATTAAATATGTCTTTTTGTATAAGCCAATTCTACCATATTTTAAGGTGAGAGCACAAGCAGTTTAGCACTTCATAGAAGTGGAAAAGTGTGCAGAAGCCTAAGGCCACTAAAAATTAAGGGGGATATTCTCAAGGATTTATCGCCGAGTTAGCGGCACTTTATCGCAGCCAAAGTGGTGATAAACTTATCGCACCATTCACAAGCTGATGCTAACAGCCATAAGACCAGTTATCCTGCCACAAAAAATATCACTACGGATGATACCGGCAACTAACGCTAATGATATGCAGAGTAGGTGTTCCGGTGCAAAAAGCGGCGAAAACACCACTTCGCAATATTCACAACGACCAACCAGATCGGCGATAAGATCCCAAAACATGCAATAAGGCGCGTTAGCAGCAGGGATTTAACACCTGCTCCGACCTGGTGTAAAGTCGGAAGAAAACCTGCACCAGAAACGGGAGCCCAGCCCACAGCCACACCAGAAGAACAACAGATGCTACTGATCAGGCAGCTCGGACACCCAAGAGGGCCACAACACCCACTGCCACCACTCCCAGGCACGCCACTTCCCTCCGTGGACCGGCCCACCCCCCCTCCTGGACTACCACAGAGGCAGCGCAGACAAAGACAGCGGACCCTCAGAAAACGCACCAGCCTCACAGACTTAACACCAGAGGATGTCATTGCCCACTACAGGCTCAAAACGCAACCATCCTATGCATCCTGACACTCATTGCCCACAGGCTGATGGTACCAACACAGCGGACATCCTACATCCCTCTGCAGACAAAGCTGCTGGCTCTGCTGCACTTATTGGCCTCTGGTACCTTCCAACCAACAACTGCAAGAGTCCGAGGAGTCTCACAGTCAGCCCCATCAAAAGTTCCTCACACCTGTCTTGGATGCCATCATCAGCTTGGTACCACAGCACCTTTACTTCCCACACACTGCGCAGGAACAGCTGGAGACCAAGCAAGGATTTTACGACATTACTGGCTTCCAGCAGGTGTTGGGGGCAATCGACTGCACACATGTACTCCTCGTGCCAATGTTGTCACCAACTACCCAGGCAGTGTGCCTGATTCCTTCATCTTCCGACAGTCCATCATCAACCAGCGCTTTCAGGATGGCACATATGTGAATGCAGTGCTCGTTGGTAAGTAACAGTTTAACACACCACACACCTCAACCCCACCAACATACAACTCACAACTCTTGGAATGCACATGTAAACAAGGCATCAGCGGCATGGCACCTCAGCCACACAATAGCAGATTGTGCGGAGAGGTGGGAACAAGGCATGTGCGAAGAAGGCAAGTGACCCATGAATGTGGATGTACACAATGCCAAGTGTGGAGTAGATGTGCAGGACAGACTTGAGTATGCAGACCACAGACATTCCCATGGCGACATACACTGCTGCTGTTTGGAGTGTACTGAACAGTGGACGCAACCATGTCACCCCAGCCAGTGGGGAAGATCTTGGCAATGTAGCTTGTTACGTCTACCCTGTAAGCATGAGTAGAGTGGGCTGGCCTGGCATACACCAGGCCAGTGTAGGAGTGTGTATAAAAAGCCTGTTGCTCTAGCCGTGGTTCTCTTCCGGAATGGGCAACGTGTCTGCCAGGGCGGCGCCTCACACCCCGCCACGAGGCCGAGGCTGTGAGCAGTGGTGCCTGCGATCCTGTGCGCCTGCTGAACCCCAGACTGATGGTCCCCAGACCCTGTCTTGGCCACCCCTGCGCATCCAGGCCTCACTGCTCACCTGCCAACACCGGCGTGTGTCAAAGAGGGCCTACCACGTGCCAGTTCAAGGTCCAAGCCCGAGACACGGGACCTTGGCGGTGTCCCCAGACCATCGTTGGCCTCCACGACACAGGCCCATATTACTCCTTTCTCGTTGACGTACTCCACCACCGCCTCCGGCCTACACTGTGGTTCAGCAGGCCTCACACTAATCCAAACCAGTCCGGACTAGGCAGGACACGGCATCGTCGCAGGCTGCACACACGCTCAGCTCTTTTGCTCCTACCTCTGTCACTCATAAATCATCGCCACATGCCATTCCAATGTCATGTGTTAGAGTTCCAGGAAGAGCTGGCTGAACAGCGTTTGGGCTGCGCTGACCGCTGCATCCGGCCTACACTGCGGTCAAGTAGGTTACACATTTGGAACTGAGACTTGATTTTACAATGGCAAAGTACACACATTTATGGCTGATTTTATGTCACTATACTCCCTTCGAGGTGGTGCCACCAACTCTGTGCATCGCAAGCCAACAACACAGGGCTGTGGACCCCTGCTGACCGCTGCCTCCGGCCCACACTGCTGTCAAGTAGGTCAAACATTTGGAACTGAGTCTTGATTTATTCATGGCAGAGTTTATACCATTGTACAGGCCTCATCGCAGACTGAATACCCTTTCAGCTCTGGTGTCACTAACTCTCATGGACACTCACTGGTTGAACTTTGGTGGCGTCAGAGTCTATGGCCTGGGGGTTGTCTCCATCATCATGTGGCTAGTACTGACTCGGTGCTCAACATGAGTCTGTAGCATTTTTTTCCTCCATATTGCCTGTGTCAGCTGGGCGCTGCCCTCTGCATCATGCCCTGGAAGTACACCTTCCACTATCCCCCGGAACACTCCACGACATTCACCTTTGACATCGATGAGGACCTGCTCAGCTCCTGTGGCCCTACCTCATTGCACCGCAAGTCACCGTCCCGTGGCGGTGTGCCTGTGTCGGACGCAGTGCATCCGGGGCCACTAACTCTGTGGATCTCAAGTCATGGACCCTTGCTGTTTAAACTATGAACTTCTGATTGTCTGACCACTGCTGTTGTTGTTATCAGCACCAACCACTCCCTGAGGGCTGGCTTACACTCACCCCACACCCATCCAGTACAGGCATCATTGGACATGTGACCCTGGCAATAAAGGGTTCGGGCGCACGTGCCTGTAGCCAGTTCCCCAAACTATCAAAGTGTGTCCGTGTGATCATTATGTATGCATGACGGCCATGGGCCCTACCACATTAAATTGTGCTGTGGACAGCAGACGCAACCATGTCACCTCAGGCAGTGGGCTAGACCTGGGACATGTAGCTGTGTCGTACCCCCCTGTAAGCATAAGCGGAGTGGGCTGGCGTACGACAGTCCAGCCTAGGGGTGTGGATCATCCCCCCAGGGCTCTGGGCGTGGTTGAGTTCCGGGCTTGCCAAGGAAGTAACTAATGCATGTGTCTCTGTTGCAGTGTCGGCGCCACCAATGCCGCAATGGACAATGTTGCAATGTAGCATGCCCCCGGAGTGCTTCTCGGACAAAAGGATGAATGATGGAGCGCAAGTCCGCTCGGGGTCCGGGATCATACATGACAACTGTTTTGTGTGTATCGATATTATCGCAGCATAAGCCAAAGGTCTAGCCTCAACCGCATTGCGAGTTCAGCCAGCCATGTACTCTACATCTGTGTCCGCCCTGTCCTTACCATATGCCTACAAACACATAGCTGCCCACCTACAATGCACAACATCACAGTGTCGTCGTCATGCTTGTGGACATGCGCAGACAGGCATGTCAATGGTGTGCTGTAGGAGTGCAAGTGATGCCACTGAGCAGTGCACACTAGTAAATAGTTTCAGGGGGAGGGAGGAGCAGTAGTGAGGCTACGTAATACACATTGATGGCGCTCATTTGCTACAAGCAGTACATGTTATACAGGAATCAGTAAGTCACACATGTCACACAACAATGAACCAGTGAGCCTGCCAACACATCATGCAGAACAAACGATTGACTTATGTCTCTCTACACTGTCACCGGTGAACAAGAATATGCACTCTGTCCTTGGATGATGACACTCCTCCGAGCCCCGAACACACAGGCCCAGAAGCTGTACAATTGGGCCCACAAGCGTACCCGGGGCATCGTGGAACGTACATTAGCGTGTTGAAGTCACGTTTCAGGTGCCTGGACATCACAGGTGGAAGGCTCCTGTCCAGCCCAGACATCGTTTGCAAGATGATTATTGCATGTTGTGTGTTGCATTACATATGTGTACGCACCAATGCCCCATGGATACAAGTGCCAGATGCACCGGACGATTATGAGGAAGATGAGGCAGGTGGACCACACACCACTGCAGCAGCAGCAGGAATAGCACGTAGGAACAACATCATTGACAGTTTCTTCACATGAGGACGTTACATTGTGACAGTCCTTAGCAATCATGGGACAGTACAAAATGACCACAGCATGTGCAAATAAATTCATTACAACACACATTCCCTGAGTGCATGTCACTCCTCTGTACAGGCACATCACTCTGACAAGTGTAAGTGCAACTAGTAGTGCTGACAATCTCTGAAATGGGGAATGAATGGTGGGTTTGTCATCTCTGTACAGAGAGGCTGTTTAGGGTGTCACGTTTTCGAAAAGCCATTTTGGTGTGTCAAAGATAGTACGGAATCCCACTCATCAGCGTATCACGTGTCCCAAATCATTACATAAAGGCTGTCATTTGTGGCCTACAATTGACAACAGGGCTTCTTTTGGGGTTAAACATGTGCCACCATGATGCAGGGATGCACCCGGTGACTCAAGTCACGCAACATGGGCAACATGGACGTAAGGGGAATCGCTGGCCCTACATTCGTCCATGCTCATACTTGATTAATCATAGACATGACACATCTGTGTGTATTAGAATGTACTGTTCACATTCAGTGGAGTGTTGAAGCTGTCTTAGTACTGAGCCATGCTAACAACACTTTACAATGTTGCCCCTTGGAGGGCCAGCCAGAGTCCTTTGGGGATTGTCAGGTTACTCGTAAGAGGAAGTGTCCAGTCTGCAGTCAGATTGCTGTGTCATTGTTGGGCACACAAAATATGGCAGTGCATGTCGAGGTCCGAGGTTATTGTCACAGGGTGTATCGAGGGACATTGGAAAGTGTTATTCCAGGGTATGATGCAGAGGGCAGAACCAAGCAGTAACATGCCATGTGGCGGAGATGAATGCTACTGCTTCATTCTTACCACTGAGGCAGATTCATCCTCATCATCGTCCTCTGAGGTTTCATGTGCCTCACATGTGGGTGGTGATGTTTGGTCTGCAGCACAGTGTGACACTGACACATCAGGGGCCGGAGATGTAGAGGTAGCAGCAGCATTCATCTGCGCAAAGTCTTGTGGCATCACTCCCATGATGAGGATCTGCAGGGCATTGAAGATCCCATCTACAGCTTGCTCATGTGCGGCCGTAGTAGCCATTCTTTGTGCATGCATCTGGTCCATGTTCTCCATGACCCTCCTGTTTCCCAAATCACGGATGACATTGCTGTAGCCACTCAGACTGGACAGTAGTTGTTGTCTCGGAGTCATGACTCCAGCAACGCCAGCCATTGATTGTTGGAGGGCATGGGGCGGACTGTGGGTATGCGTTAGGGAGTGTAAGTGGTCCCCGATGGGACTTAGACACCCATGTATGGCATCCAGTTTGGCAGCCATGAGGGCGAACCCCACCCGCACCTGTTCAGCCAGCTCCTTCTGGCAGACTAACACAAGGCGTTGGAACACCATGTGTTCTTGGTTGAGGTGCTGGGAGCCAGACGTAGTGGTGGGTGCTTCCTGCTGTGTGGTCTGTGCAGGGGGTGGGCTCACCTCGATGGTGCTGTGATGCCCTGCAACTGGAGGTGGGCTGCGGAGGTTCTCCATGAACTGTTGGAGTTCATCAAAGTCGATGTCCGGGGGCTCGCCTCCATCATCACTTACGTGCTGTAGAGTCTGCTCTGCAGAAGGTGTTGATTGTCCCTCTGCAATGTAAAGGGGAGATGCAGTTTCACAGTTTGTCCCATGTATGTTGACACATTGGCGAAGTTTACATTCAGACTGTATGGCACTGTACATTGTGAGGAGATGCCTATTTGATGCAGGGCTGTGGACGTTTGTCCTACATCACGGATGTGAGGTTGTACTCGTACATTGTCATCTCACAGTTTCCTGCTATGCCAAGTGTGATTGGCCATTTTGTGCACACATGCGGCACCAGTTGTGTCCTGTGTTCTGTCGTGAAAGTTTTGCAGTCTGTACCACATTGTTGCCAATGTAGAGGCGCTCAGAATCTTATGTGTGTGTGCTGCAGTGTGACGCAGGGATCAGGGACATGATCCAGAGTCATTGTGGGTGTGCTGTGTGCTCTGCTTACTTGTGCTTGTGTCCCATTGTGCCCATTTTCCCCCGGCCCCCCAGTCCCTGGTCGGTACTCACCCTGTTGATGTTGCGTCAGGTCATGTTGAGCAGTGTCGGGATCCCCAACTCCTGGCACCATGTCCCGACTGATGACTGTGGCCACTATTTTCTCCATGTCATCCAGCTCCTGTTTTGCCGCTGGACTGCCACCTCAAATGAGAGCTGCTGCTTTCATGTTGACCTTGAGTTTCTTCTTGGTTTTGCCCTTCACATCATTCCAGCGCCTCTTGACCTCTTCCATTGTCCTCCTGAAAGCTGCAACTGCATTCACATGGTCCAAGATGGTCTGCCATATTTGCGTCTTTGTTGCCAATGACACGTTGGAGGTGCCGAACAGTTGTTGGTAGTGTTCTGTCACCTCTGTGACGAGGATCCTGTTTTCCTGCGGACTGAACCGCGTCTTCCTCTTCTCCCTGGCCTTCCCCGACCCCAAAGTTCCTTGCAGGTCGTCTGTGGGGCTTGTGGGGTTCGCATCATCCTCTGTACTCGGTCCGGGTGCATCCATGGTGCTACGCAGTTTGTTTGTTTTTTACTTACTTTTATAGTGCATTTTCCCGCATGAGACGTGGGAATTGCAGGCCTGTTAATGGTTATCGCTGATTTTTGTATCGTGATTTGGGACATCGCCAGTTTTTTCGCGTTACGTTGGTTTTAACGCGGTCATTTGGCACGTTATCGTGAGACTATCGCATGGTGCCGCCAGGTTGAGTATACAACGTAGACACGGTGTTGTTTTCCCCCGATAAACTACGATGTGCAAAGATGCGTTAAGCTAATTTTGCGATGATTAACACACGTTCTTGAGAATATCCCCCTAAGTCAGCAAAACCGTAGGCCTGAAGGCAAAAAGTTAGGGAGAAAACCACACCAAGGATGCCTGGCCTAAAAGAGTGGCTGCCTCATTTTCTGCAGCAGCAGTCACAAGGTTAGCAAATGTATTTCCGCCCAGGGCGCTACTGTAGCAAGTGCCAGCTTTGGAGGTAAGTTCACTGTGGGAGTTTATGGTATACAAAACAAAAGGAGTACGAGAGAACCAACTGCTTCCGTTAGCTCCTCCACCAACTGTTACCTCCTCAGCAAAACCACTTTCTTCTCATCAGCACTCATTTCACAATATGCCACACGGGCACACACCAACATTCCATCCAGGCATCAAATGTAGAAGACAACAATACAATAGGAGCCACAGGGGGAGAAGAAGGGCCAGGCCGCCCCTCACTCAATACATTATAAACAGCAAATAGCCTGACCCACAATACACCCAATCCTGAGATACCGTCACATAAAGGGTTTCCAATATTTTCCGATTCCCTAGAGTGTGTTCCCTATCTCTACTCAAAGAGTCGTGGTGTATCAAATTACAAGTGTCATAAAAACCATCATAATGCGATTTCTACGAAGAAATAGTTAGAAAAAGTGTGAGAAAGGAGAGAGAGCACCTCACGGTAGTAACACCAAGGGGGTTGCTGGCTGGTGCTCGCCAGCATACCCACTTATCATCATAGGTTGCTCTTACTCCGTGTAGAAAACAAAGAGTGTATTCTTTTTATGCAAGAATCTCAACCCCAGCGAAGTGAAATGATAAAAACTCAAATGTGCTTTTATACGTGCCCTTTGGACCCTAGTGAGAATGTGAAGATCTAATTCTCACCGTTAAAAACCGGTGAAGCTTACTAGCCTGACATATCTTTATTAAATGCTGTAAGCTTCCACAATTAAAAATGGTTTCAATCAAACCATAATCAACTCTGTAATGCCAACATGTTTCTTTGCTGAACCATCACGCAACTTCTTCAGGGCTGTTGGGGTTCCAAATCAACTTCACGTGAGATTCACCACACCCCCTTGGTGTTACTACCGTGAGGCGCTCTCTCTCCTTTCTCACACTTTTTCTAACTATTTCTTGGTAGAAATTGCGTTATGATGGTTTTTATGACACTTGTAATTTCATACACCACGACTCTTTGAGTAGTGATGTCCCAGTACCTTAAAACATGTGTAATATAATTTGGTGCTTATGTAAGAAGGTCTTCTACCCTTGGGCCACCTTTGCTCAGCATAATACTGCAAAATAATAAGGAAAAAATCGCTATGCAGGCATTCACATATTTAAATTACGTCACCACTGCTTTATAAAACTACTATTCGTGTGCATTTTTAATTTAAATAAGTGCATTAATTAAATGTGTGCTAATTCATGCTTCCAACTTTGTTATTGCAATGCAAATAATTTATTTTAAGTGGTTTTTACAACACAGTACATGCACATGTCTGTTCAAGTTGCTGCTGAGATCAACGGTTTCCCCCATTGGCAGAGAGAATTAACGGGGAAACCGAGGGCAGGTTGGTTGGAGTAGGGTGACCAACTGGCATTGGTGCAAATTCAGGACGGTGAATGTAAAAATTCAGGACAAAGGGTCAAAATTCAGGACACAAATTCAGGACAGGAGGTCAAAATTCAGGACAAAACTTCAGGACAATAGGTAAGTTTTACAGACACATCAGAGGAGGTCACGCAATAGTATATAAGTAAGCCCAGCCATATCCAAACATATTCAACCATTTGCAAACCTATCATGTAACCTTCCATCTATCATTTCACTCATCCATCCCTTCAACCATTCTTTCACTCATCCATCCATTATCCATCCATCCACCCTTTCACCCTATCCATCTCTACACTCATCCATCCACTCTTCTACCCATCCATCCATTCATCCATCCAGCCGTTTACCCTTTCACCCATCCAGCCATCCTTTCACTTACTCATCCATCCACCCAGTCACTCATCCTTCCACCCATCCACCCTTTCAGTCTTCCATCCATCCTCCCTTTCTCTCTCCATCGACCCTTTCACTTAGCCATCCTTCCTTCCATCCATCCACCCACCCATCCATCTACTCATCCACTCATGAATCCATCCAATGACCCTATCACTCATCCATCCTTTCTCTCATCCATCTATCCTTTCCCTCCTTCACTCATCTATTCATCCTTTTGTCCATCTACCCTTCCTTTCACTCACTCATCCATCCTTACATCCACCCTTTCACTCATCCCTCCATCCACCCTTGCACTTATCAATTCATCAATCATCCATCATTTCACTCATCCATCCTTTCACTCATCCATCCACCCTTTTACCCATCCAGCTACACTTCCACCCATGCATTCAGCTATTTACTTTTTCTCACATCCATCCTTCCACTCACTCATCAATCCATCCATCCTCTCTCATTATCCATCTATTCAATCTTTCATTCATCCATTCACCCTTTCACTAATTCATCCAGCCATCCACCCATCCCTTCACTTACTCACTCGCCCAACTTTTCATATTAATTTTGAGCTGAGCCTTTTTGAGAAGAGGCCCATCAAGACCTTGACCCTCGCTGCAGGAGCCACTCCAAGACTTGGACAGAAGCCACCCAGGGCGGAGACAGGCTGCACCACAGGGGAGTGAGGAGCCATCACTGGGGGGGGGGCAGGAGCCATCACAGGAGGGGAAACAGGATCCACCAGGGTGGGCACAGGGGTGGGCATGCAGTATTCTAGTATCATCTTGGTCTCTTCCAGGGTGGGGTAGGGCTTCTCACCCCCTCCTGGACAGAACAACGAGAAGACAGGCACTCTTTCCAAAATGTTAGTTCCCCCTTCCACCCCCCCCCCCCCCACTGAGATGTACAGTACTTAAAGGAGATACTTCAAGAGAACTGATTTAACTGATTGTTCTCCATACTTTGTTAATCAGTGTGGGTGCGATTGTGCCATTTCTTTATTTTATTACATTATAGACTGCATGTTTGAAGAACCGAGGTTTGCTTACAATTTAGTTTCAGTAATTAAGCTCTGTGAAGAGAACCACGTGCTGCCTGGTGTAATCAGGCCCGGTTCTATGATGTGTGGGGCCCTGGGCAGAAAGGGAATGTGTAAGGCCCCTCTAAATTGCAGAGACATGAAGCATTCAGGGCTGTTTGCATCTGAATAGATGCCCCTGTTCCTGAAGCATCAGCCCCTCCCTCTCAGTAACCTTCAAGCACCTCTTAACAGCTCATCAAGGGCGGAAGGTGTGAGGGTTGCCGTCCCGCTGTGCCTCTCCAATGCTGCTGGGGATCTGAGCTTTGGTGCTGCATCGGAGTCTGTTACACCCGACCTTAGCAGCATCAGAGTGAAGCAGGTAGGTGGGTGGAAGCTGTGCTGTCTTTAGGGTGGTGCGTCCGGTGCCCGGTTAAAATTACGGACAAATGGCGTCCTTTAAAGAATCCTTCACGGACAACGGACAGACGGCCGAAATTACGGACTGTCCGTGAAATTTACGGACGGTTGGTCACCCTAGGTTGGAGGTACAAGAAGCAGTGCGCGACCCTACAGGGCACTGCCGGCAGGCCCAAGGAGCCCAGGCATTTCACCCGGGGCCTGGAGCCCTGGAATCTGGTTTCTACATCCCAGAGCTGGTGCTGGCCTCTCTGGCACTCCCCCAGCTCCCCGGGGTTATTTGAAGCAATCCCAGAGGGGGATTCGAGTGAGAGAAGAGTGATAAAGAGAGAGTGAGTTATCAAAGTCGGAGAAGACAGGGAGAGAGGACAGAGTGTATGGATGGATGGAAAGAGCGACATAGAGCACTGGAAAGGGTTGGCACTGGTTTGATAATTTTTGCCAGGTCTACTTTTGCTTGCCCAGTCCGGTCCCGAATGGACGAGTGCAAATTCGATGCGAGGGGGAGTGCAAAAAAAAACCCACAAACACTTCGTCTGTCGTAAAAATGCAAGTCGCCCATTGTAGTAAAAATACCTTGGCAGGGCCCTTGCTGCTAAGTGCTGCTATGGCTGGGATACAAGACAAATTGCATGTCTTAGTAATTAATTATGAAATATAACTCACCTATCATTGGACCACATACTATATAGGGATGCTTTATGATGCGTACTGTTGTGATTTAATCACCCCCCTCCCTATTATATAATTGGTTCGCCCCTCTAAGACGAAAGACTACCACCATCGACACAGCCTTTTGTGTCAAGGGCAGTTAATATCCAGCCGTTGTCCCGAGCTCTCATTTTAAGCAACACACAGGAAATTGAACAAGCTGGTCGACAATGCATCCACGGTCCCCCTGGCAGCATAGGTGACTCCAGGAACTTGGCATGCCACACTTTCCCACCCTCGTTCTTTCACACGCGGCCTCTCCCCCTGCCCCCGACTTAAGCCGCGCTTGAACCGCGGCCAACATAACAGGGAGAGGTGAAATGTCAGCAGATTAACTCTCCCGACTTGAAGAGGCCATATTGAGAAGGACAGTTAGATAATTTCTCATAAGCTTCAGTTCTACCAGCCCGCCCCTATCTCGGGCGGCCGAGGCCTGGCGGCGAACTATGCGCTCCATTGGAGCCCCCATTGAAGGGCGGCTTAGGGGCAGCTTTGCAAAAGTATTTGTAAGCCCCTGTACAACAAGGAAGACCTTTTCCTCGCTTTCCTCTAATAATTCCCCGGGCAAACATTCCAAACACAGCTCTCAACGGTGGGAAGAAGCGATCTGTGCACCATCTTGCGTTTGCCAAGGGGATTACGGTAGATGGCTACTAAATTGCCAATTTATCCAAATTCCACGGAGGTGTTTTCACTTTTCGAGGCCATTTGTGACACCCTCATATCCTGACCCTTAATCTTTGACCCCGTCTTGATTTCAGAAGCAATAAATTGTTAAATGGCTGACACGTTATTAACCCAATGTTTTCCCAAGCTGAAGAGTCCCTTACAGCCCTTCCTTTTTCACTGCGTTCCAACATTAGTGCTTTTACACAGCACTTGTTTCCATAATGAACATATAGTGCAGTGTGGAGTGAAAAGGTCTGCTTGGAAAGATTTTACGAGTGAAAAATGTCGAAAAGGATCTAGTCGCAGGTATGCATTTCTCCCAAATGTCCCTCAGCAGCTATTAGCCGATATCGTCGACACGCTTGTCTTCCGAAAACCGCAAATGAAAAATAGTGGCAATGAAAATTTCTGGTGACCTCTACTTCTCAGATATGGCAAATTTGTACTTTCCATTTTTTACACAAGGCCTTACACAAATAAGCTTTTCCTGAAGCACGTTTTCCTGCATCAAACGAGTTATAAAGCATGCATTTAGAGTAGACACCTATATGCTATAGAGGGCAGCAGGGATTAAGTAAGTAAGTAAAAAAATGTATTGTATCAATTAACAAAAATTGTTACAAATATATCTCCAATACGATATACAAAAACTTAGTTACTACAATAGACACAGTTAAATACTACAAGTCTAGTCGGTAAATTCTAAAAGAAAAGAAATAAAATCGTCAATTAAAAAAAAAAATAATGTGATTCGTATATCAAGTTAAGATAGCACCAGGGCATCTGTCCCCCTGAGCAAGAGCGTAACGATACAGAGAAATTCATGTAGATAGAACATTCAAAGACCTATTTAAAAAGTAAGATATAGATTCAATAAGTATTAAATGCGTCTTGTCGCAAAATACAAATCAAGTCTAGACATGCCCGAGGTGCAGTCTTAAGATTCTAGGTTGCGAGATGCGTTATTTAGACAGACTTTTACCTAATACACAAATTTAGCAAACCTAGCTAGTTCCATAGGTAACTCCAGACTAAACAAGAGAGTCATAGCATCCTTGCAGTTACGTGTCCCATATTTCAAAAACAATGGTCTTAAAAAAGTACGACGTGCATGTGTTAGGCAATTGCATATACAGACCAGATGTACTATAGATTCAACATGCTGATTACATAGTCTGCAGTTGGTAATCGTCTCTAGTGTTTTCCATTGCCTGTTGATGTCTTTTATCAGCAATACCATGAGCCTTGCTGTTAAAATTTGTCTTAAGATTGACTTATTTAGTGCAGCGTCGAGGTATGCTTGCCATTGCCGATCTTCGTAGGAGGTAATGAGGAATCCGATGTTGCTTTTAGATCTAGTCATCTCTTTCATGTCTTCTTCCTTAGAGAGTGCCCTAGCCTGCTTCTGTAGGATGGATTTTAATGTGCCTGGCAGGTAGGTTAGGTTCTGTGGTTTAGTCATATCAAGATGTAGTGCAGTGCAGGCAATTTTCAGGCCATTGCTCCATGAGTTGTTAGGTTGCATGAAGATCACTTTCAGAGTTGACTTCAGAGTATTGGGGGTAGCAGCACAAACTCCTCGATAATACCGCACAAACGTTGCCCAGTGTTCATAATTTTGCTTATTCAGCCCAAATTCCAGTCGCACCAGGACATTACGTGTGTGTAATGGGATCTGGAAGATTCGCTTATACGCTCGGCAGTTAATGTGTTCGAGGCTGTTGTCAAGGGCAGTTTGAAATGCTAACTGGCCATATGTAATTGAGGGCAGCAGTTTAGCCCGTATGACTTTTCCGATGGGTTTTGTTGTCGGGCTGTTTAGTTTAGCATTAAGCTTACACAAAGCAAACGTTACTGCCTTGGCCTTTGTTTTGGCCGAGGCAAGGTGAGCGGTTGGTTTCCCATTGCTCCTCAGCCATACCCCTAGGTAATTATACTTGGGTGCTGTTGATATCTTCAAGTTGCCCAACCTCCAGTAGTGGCCGAGTTTGTTAGCATACTTTCCGAATATAATTACCTTTGTTTTGCCTACATTTGCTCTTAAATCATTCTTGTTGTTATAGCGATTTAATGCGTCCAATAACCTTTGCATGCCTACTTTTGTATGATCCAGTAATACCATGTCATCTGCATATTGTAACAAAGGAAATTTATCAAAGCCAATTTTCGGAGATAAAAGGTTTACGTTGAAAAATGTTTTAGCCAGATCTGCTGTATATAGGTTGAAAAGCAGAGGTGCCAATATGCAACCTTGTTTTAGGCCACGGTCTGTAAAGATCTTTTTGGTGGCCGAATTTCTTGAGGTTTTCACCCGGACCCAGGTTCCAGTATAAAGGCTAATTACTGCCTTTAAAAGGGTCTCTGGTATCCCCCAGCCATGTAATTTCTGCCACAACAGGCTGCGATTGACTCCATCAAAGGCTGCGGAGTAGTCCACAAAGCATGCAAATAAAGGAAGAGACTTTTTTTGTGTTGTTTGTTCTATCATGTAAACCAATGTTATGATGTTATCCCTTGTAGATGCACCAGGTCTAAAGCCATTTTGGCATCTTGGAAGAATTTCGTTTTCATTGGCCCACGTCTGGAGATCTTGTAGTAAAAGACTGGCGTATCCTTTGGCTTCAATGTCCAAAAGGGCTATCAGCCTGTAGTTTGCGGATCCCCAGTACTACCCTTTTTGTAGATAGGTTGTAATAGAGATCCTTTCCAAGACTCTGGGATTGTGGAGTTTGCTAAGCAGTGATGGTAGAGTGGGGTTAGTATACTGCTCCAAAAGTCGCAATCTTCTTTAAACAATTGACCCGGTAACCCATTGGGGCCAGGTGCCCCATCTTTTCTAATACTTGTTAGAACTTTTTTCACATGTTTCCCTGCAGACGTGGCGTTTCGGAAAGTCTCCATATTTGATGCAATCCTTGGCACTGCCTGTCCAGATGTGTCTTCTATGGCTGCTAATGGAGCTTTCGGGCAGGGTAGCAGAAAGGACTGTTCTTGGCTATGCACAGGTGAAAAATTTTGTGCAACACAGTATTATGTTGTTATGTGGTTTATCCATGTTTCGCAAGCGATCGTATTGCACCTATCATGGCCTTGCCCAAATAGTTTGTTGATATGTGACCAAAATTCTGCCTGTTTGTTTGATTTTAACAAGGAAAAAATATGTAGCCACTCCAATTCTTGTTGTTTTCTTTTATTATTCCATACATTTTTCCTATGGTTTTTCTTTGCTAGAAGTTGATTTTGATAAGTTGCATGATTTCTATTTTGCTTATAAAGCTGTGTTGCAGTTCTGAGAAGCTTTTTACTTTGCTCCACTTTTTCACATTTTTGCTGAAATTGGCGACCAGAGGTTTCTATCAAGTGAGAATGATGTTTCTTGCCTTTCAGGAGTTGATATACTTCGGACGTTAGTTTGGTCCAGTTTGCATTAATGTTGCCTGTCATGAAATCTTCGGCTGTACCAGGCCAATTGTTTTTCCACCACGTTAATGCTGCTGTATCTATTTTTGTCCATTTTAACCTCCTTGGCAAGATATATATTTCCTCTCCATTAGTGTGGCCCAAGGTGCTAGTGAACTGAAGGCGGGCAGTGTTTAGAGTAATAGAAATGGCGAGTGGAAAGTGGTCACTGGTTGGAATGAAAGGTTTTTGAGATTCTGTTACTTGCCCAAAAAGACGACCACATATGAACATATAGTCAATTGGTGATTTAGAGTGGCCCTGTATATCATTGCTAGGGGCCAATTTGGTTTTGGAGAAAATTTGTATTGGTTTCAAACTATGTGTATTTAAGAATGTATTCATCGTCACTCCAGCCTTGTCGAGGGGCAATGCTTCTTCTAAGTTTGTTCCAAGGTTTTTCGTGTTGAAGTCTCCAACGATTATGATCCCGCAATTAGGTCGGCTACTCAGTAGTTACTCTAGGGTATCCACTAGTAGTTTCATTTCAGTATGTCTGGGTGCCATTATGGGATTAAAATAGATATTCGTGAGAATAATCTTAATTGGGCATTCGTTTAGTTTCAGTCCCTGTACTAGGACTACCTGAGCCATGACCGTATTTAATAAAGGTTTTATTTCTATGTTACTGCTGATCCGTGTATATATTGATAGGCCCCCTGACGGTCTTCCAAATATGTTATACTTTCTTGCGGGCTGTTGAATTTCCGTAAAGGCTGGTATGGTCGTCGGAGTAAGCGACCAAGTTTCTTGCAAACATAACAGATCGCCTGACTGCAAGAATTCAAAGGCTTCCTTATTCTGTAAAGAAGCTTTTAGCCCATGGATATTCCATGATATTATTTTTAGAGTATTGCCAAGTCTATTATTCATGTGTCCTTTACCTTGTGTGCTAGGAGCACATACGCTTTGTTTGGAGGGAGTCGGTCTGGAATTGTATTTTTATGTTGGAAAATGCTGTTGTACGAGGGACATGTTTTGTCCCTTTTAAGATGGACTTTCGTAGGCTCTGTGATGAGCTTTTTTGGTGTCCAATTTTTAGCATGAATGGGTATTTTTCTTCCTCTACAATATGAACGTTAATCCCCCAGTGTGCGAACCTTTCTTTTTCTTTCATGATTTTTTGTACAAACGAATCATCAATCCATGTTACTATTGTTGATTCTCTAGTTGTGTTATTGTCCAGGATTTTAAATTGGACTTGAATTAGGTCTTCACTAGAGATGGTAGAAAGCTCTGGGATGTGGTGGAAGATTTGTAGAATATTTGACCGATTTAGTATGTCCATACTTCCACGTGACGTATATTCTGGTGTAAAGATGACTATGTTGTTCTTAGCCTCCATATGCTCTTGTACTGGTGGATTAACTGCAAGAGAATGTGTGTCCAATAGACGTATGTTTGTTGGGAAAGCATCCTGCTTGTTAGTAGTTTCTTGAAGCACACTACTACTCAGCGATTTACATGCTGTCACTGTTCTATTTGATCTAATCTGCTGAGTTATTATGGGGCTTTCTTCGTGCTGTACCCTAGTCAGGCAGCCTGTATCGGCCAGTTGCAAGGGTTCATTTGGTTTGTGCTGTGATCGCTTTTCCTCGTTGTTATTGGCTGCTCCATACGGAACTATTTGAGGTATCTGATCGATTGTAGGATCATTTGATATAGTATGATGTTTTACCCGGTTTTCCCTTTGGAAGATCGGGTATAGTTTCTGCAGTCCCAAGTTCTTATTAGTAGGCGCTTGTACTGCCAATGTTTTTTTTATTCCAGCGTCAATAAGTTCTCTCACGGCCTGTTGTTGTGCCCTTTCCTTTTTTTGTTTTTTCAGGTTTTTAGCCTGTTTTTTCAGGCGTTTCTTTGCCTTTTTCGAAAAGTTTTTGCTCAAATCTGCAGTGTGCTCTAAGTTTATGGCCCCACTATTATTGCCATGTGAGCTCTCTTGATTTGTGGGTTCCTCAAACGGTGTTTTAGTTTGGCTGGAGGCTGCCAATGATTGCTGAGCAAGCGATGATGTGCCCACACACAAAATTTGTGTACTTCGTTGGATATTCGTCAGTGTCTTGTCGGTTTCTATTATGCCAGCTTTCCTCTCATAATCATATACGATACTCCCTTCAACTTCAATGTCTGATACATTTGGGGGGATTGTGGCTGCTGCCGAGCTAGACTTAGTTTCTGAAGTAACATTTTTTGCGGGCCCTTCAGCTTTTCTTTGCGTGCTCTGAGCTATGGTTGCCTCTTGCCTTTGCTTTAACTCTTTTATGATTGATGTTAGCACTTCCGGCAATGTGCTAAGTTTTTCCACAATTGGGAGGCAGAAACACCTGGCGTTTGGTTGCAATCTGAACAACTCCATCTTTTTATCTAAATGATTGATTTTGGTTTCAATGTTAGCCATGGCTACTGCAAGAGCCTGTATTATGTCCATTTGGGTTTCAAGTTTTTGCGTTTGCCAAGTAAGTGCATTAATGGTTGTTGTCAGTGTGGAATTTATGGAGGATAACAGGGAGTTTTGATTCATACATCCATTATGTGAGGTGCATTTTGATTCAGTGGTAGAGTGGAGGAGGTCCTGATTTCCCGTAGCACTAATCTCTTTCTGCCCCTCCAACGACATACATGGATTTTGGTCAGAGGCGAAGCTTTGCATTATTAATGGATGCGGTTTTATTACGGCTTCAGCACACACTTCTAGAGTGTCGCTTTTTGTTTGGACCAGTGTTGAGGATATTTACAAGACTTCTAGTCTCCCCTGATTTGATTCCTCCTGTGCCCTTCTCGGGGCTTCAATATGCTCCACAACCGATGAGATTTCCAAAGTTTCTTGGGGTGCCTGCCCCTCTGAGGCTTGCTCTGTCTCCCCTAACAAGGGGGGATCTGAGGCTCCTTGCCTTGTCTCTTGCGTACCCAGGCGTTCGGGCCGTACCGCAGTTTCAAAAACTTCAGAGTCTCCCAGCTCCAGTTCGTCCTTCTCCAATCTAATACAGGCCTCATTAGAGTGCCATTTGTCATAATCATAATCCATGTTTCCTGTATCGCAACTCGAGCCATTAGCGGTTTGTGGTGTTGAATGTACTAGTGCCCTGATGTATAACATGCTTTTTCCTTGTTGTTTTTCGGCGGGCTCCACTAATGCTGGTAACGGTGAAGATACTGATGTTTTTAACTTAGGCGTTGGTGTTGTTGGTGTTATTGTTATTATTGTTGTTGTTGTAGGTGTTGCGGGCATTGCGGGCATTGCTGTTGTTAATGCTGCTGGCATAAAAAATTTGCTGATCGATTTGTTTAAAGGGTGTGAACTTGAAATTGGTGATTGCGCTGTGGGTTCCAGTTGACTGTCCCCTTGTCAATGGTTTTGATCTGGAGCCTATGCCGTTTGATTTGCCCATGCTGGTTTCTATAGATTTGTGCGTTTTCCCCTCTTGTCTTCACCTCTTTTTAACCTAACCACCAGAAACGGGGGGGAGGAAGAGCTGGAGCAGGGCACACTGAGGCTCCGCAGGCCGGGCCCAATCCTAGTTGGGACGCCTACACGGAGACCCCGGGCTCAACACTATGTACCCCCCAGTAGGGAGAGCACTCTCCTGCTCACACGTCCCCAAGGTGCGTCAAAAAAGAAAACAATGATTACGTCTTTGGCGTATTAAGGCATGTTTAGATACGTAAAAGTTCGTACTTGCCACCTCTCTCGGTCTGCCCAGTCTCTTCGAACACCTCAATCATCCAGGCACAGGAGGGAGAATGGAAGAAGGAAAAAAGGAATAGAGTCCCAACTGGGAGAGCCTGGGCCCTCGCGCACGTAACTCCGAGAATTAACCGTCCTGTGGCCGTCCTGCAAGGCTAAGCTCCCAGCTCACCTGCTTCCCCCCTGGCGCCACTGACCAGGTAAGCCGGGCTGGAACAAAGTGTAGAGCATGAAAAAAAAGCAGCGTCCGTCCTGCTCGCCAAGCAAGCGGGAAAGCGGGAAAGTGACTGCAGGGTGCACCTGGAAAGCAGGGATTATCGAAATGGATATTTGGGGACCTCCGAAATCAGTTTAAAAAAAAATTAATATATAACCCATATGCTCATAATATATAAAGAACATGTGAAAGCACCCGCAAATTATTATTATTATATTAACATTTTATGGGCCAGATGTACGATGCTTTTTAGCGTGCGCAAAAGGGTCTTGGGTCCGTTTGCGCATGCTAAAAAGCATGGGCCCATGTACAACCAGTATTTTGCGAGTCACAATTAAATTGCGACTCACAAAATACTGTTTTGTGACTCGCCATTAAGAAGGGGTGTTCCCTTCCTAATAGCGACCGCAAAGCTATGTACCAATGTTTTGCGACCGCCATTGCGGTCGCAAAACACTCGCAAATTACACCTACTTCCCCTTTGCAAATGCATGCAATACTATTTTTTAAGGGCAGGCAGTGGTCCCATGGACCACTGCCTGCCCTTAAAAAATGAAAGAAAAATGGTTCATTAAAAAAAAAAAAAAAATTAAAAAAGCTGCTTTATTTAAAAGCAGTCAAAGATATGGTGGTCTGCTGAGCCCAGCAGGCCACCATCCCTGGGAGGGCCTGTCATTCCTAATGGGCTCGCAAATTGCTAGAGGCTCCTTAATATTCATGAGTCTTGCAATGTGCGACCCCAGTCGGAATCGCAAGCAGTGTTAAACACACTGTTGTACATGCCAAATAGCGCCTCGCAATTGCAAGTCTAAAATGCAACGGTTGTACATCTGGCCCTATATATTTGGTATTATTTTATTTACTACTAGCGAAGCTGTTGTCACAAAATGTACTGCCATTCCTTTACTCGCAGTAACAGAGGCATCTGCAACATCAGGGCACTGATAGAATTCTGTACATGGCAATCCTCTTTATCCCTAAAATCCACTTAAATTTATCACAGGTTGTTTTACTATTATATGCTTCCTTTTTTACATTAGTCTCGCGTATCTAGTAGTGGAATCCCATTTTCTTACCCCTTCTTACTTTATCTCAGTGTGGTTACTGAAATGTTATGAAATATTACGAAATAGAAAAAAATATCAATTTTTATCTGTCCTAATGTAGCGCCGGGAAACCTCTGCTTGAGGTAGCTGCATGACTTTAGAAATATTTTTATCACTATCATTATAATGATGATGTCTCTTCCTCAAATACCACCGGCTGCCTTAGTGTGATGAACTTTACCTTCTCTGACATTTTTCTAAAAAAATCTTCTAAGTCTGAAAGTAAGCACAGACCAGGCCCAATCCACCTTGTGTATCCAAACTGAGCTCAATCGCATCTGGCCATAACTTTCCACTTTGCCCAGGTCTCGTGCAACTACCTGTCTGCGGTTGGTGTTTTGATCTTCTAGGCACTAGTTTTACTAAAAAAAACAAATTCATAACTCCGATTCTACTGATTGGATTGTGGCATTTTAGAGTCAACTAATGTATTACATTTTACTCTGTGTTCTAAATTGCTGTGGGATTTTTCTTGTGTTCTGTTTTCACTTTTCCTCTACGTTAAGCCTGGCTGCTTTTGTGCCAAGCTACCAGAGGGTCAAGCACAGGTTAATTTAGTGACTTTTTGTAGTACACACTAGCTAGGATTGTGGTTGTTGCTTGAGAAGGGCTCAGACCCCCCCTGAACTAAAAAAAAAACACATTTTTTTAACAGAGACCTTTAAGAATTAGAAAATCATCACATATTTTGGGAAATCAACACATGTTTAGGCAGCAGCTTCTTTGTTATATACCATATCATGATATCAAGAAAATATGTGTGCTCACTCTAATAAAAATTCCTCTTGTACACAGTCAAATCTTCATCAAAGCTCACATTTTAAAATTGCATTAAAATAATCATATACTTCTATATTTGAAATATATGATACCAAGCCATAGCACATCACTTAAACATATGTACAAATAGCCTATTGAGTCTGTTAATAAAATACCTAATTTAAAAAAACATCCATGTCGATCAGATTGTCTGAATGCAATGGAACCTAAACTGTGTCCCAGGCAATTTAAACGGAATTTCAATGCAAAATTCAAAAGAACAAATTTCAACTAAGTGGGTGCAGGAGAGACCAGAAACATCAAGAAGAATCGCAGAACCAGGTTTAGAAGGACTAGGGTTAAGAGGGGTTCTAGGATAGGAGAAGGTCCAGAAGGAGGATCTGGAAGGCCAGAGTAACAGGAAGACTAGAACCAACAGTAGGGCCAAGTCCAACAAGTGGGCCAAGACCAAGACTAGATAAACAGGAGGACCAGGGCCAAATGGACCACTAAAAGCGGACCTGCACCAGGCGACCAAGCAGGAGCATGAGGAAAATGACTACTACCACATGGTCTTAAACAATCCAGAGGATCAGGACCAACAGGAAAACCAGAGCAAGAACGTCAGAAGAGCCAGGAGGAATAAAACCTGGAGGAACAAGATGAGAATGACAAGAAAGAAAAGTACGGCGGGCGGTTCTCAAGCGGGTATGGTGGTGTGACAGCCAGGCAGTCCCGCTGCAGCACAGTCAAACTTGTATCCAGCACTGTAGTGTGGTCCTCTCAATCTATGTCAGCCAAGCATGAAACTTAGAAGTTAGGAATAGGCATTATCTAGTTCTCTCTAAAAATGGCAGTTTCCATTGAACAGGCCGCTGTTCATTGCCATTTCTGTAGTTAACCTGAATGTTGTATTAGTGGTCTTTATCAATCAGCTAAAATGACTGGGTTCTTGAGTGCGTTCTCTGTACCTTGCTCACTGAACACATTAATACACATTTTAACACACCAAATACTATGTGAATGAGTTTGCTTCAGTTGAAGTAGTTTTTATATAAAACATTACATTGTTATTTTAGAGGTTCATCTTCATTGGTTTTCTCCGAAGGATTAGTCATCACACTCACAATATACAAAGAATATTTCTCCTTCTCTTTCAAAGTTGGGTCTTCTCTGGAGCCTCATCATATTTTTTGATAAACATTGTTCATTTTGATTATTATGAGTTTCCAAAATTTGAAGACACAGACTTATTCTTTTGACCATTAAAATTGCTTGAGCTGCACTGAAACTTCCATCAGAGGAAAAATAGGTAGATGTATTACTGCCAGACTGCTAAGTTCCGACCAGCGTCTCATTTTCCCATACCAATAGATCAATGGTTCTTGAGCAACTGGGAATTTTGTTTGATCATATAAATACTTATGTTTTATCTTCTCAGTTGTCATAGTTTGCAATTGCTCCTCCTGGATTCCTATGTTCAGGACGCGTTCAGGACGTGCTAGAGACAGCATTTAGGAACTGGCAAGACTCGACAGCACAAGTCAGACTCAGCAAGAGCGCCTGGTAAAGGGCTCTCCAATCTGCCTTTTCCCTATCGAAGCACGCAGGCTAACCCAGCACTTTAATTAAGCTTTGCAACCGTTTTGTTTTTTAAAAAAGAGAGAAAAAGAAAAAGCAGAATCACATGTTTTAATTTTCTTTTAAATCCACGCTTATTTTAAAATCATTGTTTTGTTGTACTTACTGTGCGCACCAAAGGTCACACGAAGGGACGCCTCCCGGGTCCACCACGGAAAGTTCCGCTTGAGTGGAGGGAGTTTTGGCCTACCCGGAAGTGACGCGTAGTCTCCAGATCAGCTGGTTGTTGCCTGGAACTACAAATTGACATGCCCTGGCCGAACTGCAGCGGGCGCGCCTCTGTCGCGCCGAGGTTGTGCCTAAGGCAAGCCCGTCTGTGCCCGTCCGTGCCAGACCGCCGCCAGGAGCCAGGAACCTTGCTGGTTTCACCGCAAGTCAGGTCATTCGTCCCGATCCACGCACTAAATACTCTAGACAGGAGTTATTACTCATCAGGGACCACACACCACCTCCCGCCTTGTATAAGGGAGCTCATCCGTGCACCCACAAATTCCCTACAACTGTAGAAAGCCCCTTAACGTGTATAAACTGTGTATTTCAGAGCATCTCCCCATTACCACCCAGTGACTCCCAAACTATATCCCACCCCGGTAAATCTGGCAAAATCAGAGCCAGCTGGGATTGCTTCCTAGCCAATGTTCGCTCACTCCCTAAACACGCTATTAATATCTGGGACCTGCTCTCCTCCTCTCTCCCAGATATCGGATTTTTAACTGAAACATGAATGAAACCTTCCTCTGCCCCAGCCATTGCTATTGCACTACCTGACGATTACCGTATCGTGAAATTAGATAGACCACGCAAGGCGGGTGGTGGAGTGGCTATCATATACAAAGACCCGATAAAAGCCACAATATTAGACCAACTTAGCAACAACAAAATTGAAATTCTAATATTTAGAATAGATCTCCACTCTCAGATGAGCTGGAAAGGAGCCCTCGTATATCGCCCTTCCAGACTTCTCTCCGATTCCATTTCTCATCTCCTAAATATGATTGCCCCTCATGTGATATCTTCCAATAAATTCCTTCTTCTGGGAGACTTTAAAGTCCATAGCGAGAACCCCAAGGAGCCTGAGGCCTCTACCCTTCTGACCGAGTTGGCAACACTAGGACTTTTTAAAACCAATGACACACTCACGCACATCGCAGGCCACACCCTGGACCTAGCTCTCTCCAACTCACCACACACAGTATATAAATCTACTAGCCCTCTGACGTGGTCAGATCACTCTATAATTGAATTTGGCCTAGTGGGCCCCCCTGAGTATACAGCCAAGATAACTCCAAATACACGAGCATACAGACAGTGGCACAAATTGACAACTACACTTTTTTGCGATACATTCATCCCCCCTCACCAGTCTGCTTCAGACACGGTTGAGAAATGCCCGACTGTCTTTCAGGACGCAGTTAAATCCACCATTGACGCACTGATCCCCCTGAAAAGATCACCTGCAGCTCCTAAACGTGCCCAGACCCCTTGGTATTCCACAGCTCTTCGGACAGAAAAAAGTCAATGTAAAAAGATTGAGCGTCAATGGCGCCGAACCAGGCACCCCTTGACAAAGGAAAGTATAAAGCTGCCTTAGATTCCTACCACAAAAACATAAAAATCACCTGGAAAAATTACATAGCCAACCAACTTGTACAAACGGATACCACCCCTAAAGTCCTCTTTCAAGTACTCAACACCCTCATCAATCCCAAAGCTTGCAACCCGGAAGAGGCGCCAACCCAGTCACTCTGCGATAACATAGCTGACTACTTCTCACAAAGAATTGATGATATCTACAATAAGATAACCTCCTCCACCACAAGCACATGTCAAAACTCGATTGCTGAACCCGCTCTGGCCCCTTCTAGCTCCCCTATTTTAAAAGAATTCCCTTTGCTCACCATCCAAGACACAGAATCCTTATTAAAATCTTCCAAATCCGGATCCCCCAAAAACCTAATACCAGCAAAAATCTCCAGAAGTCTCGCAGCTGAACTGGCAGCACCTCTTTGTTCCATTCTTTACAGCTCAATCAAAGAAGGCAAGCTTCCTGCGAAATGGAAAGCCGCCCAGATTATGCCCATTAGGAAAAACACCAAACTGCCCACTGACGTGATATCTAACTACCGACCCATCTCACTACTCCCTCTCCATAGCAAATTGTTGGAAAAACACATTAACACACATCTATCCACATTCATTGAATCCTCCAACTGTCTCGATCATTCACAGTCAGGATTCTGTCCTAGGTATAACACAGAATCAGCCCTGGTCAATGTCATAGATGACATCCGAATGCATGCGGACTCCGGCCGAGCAGTAATTCTCATACTGCTCGACCTGTCCGCAGCATTCAACACCATCTCGCACCAGATTCTGCTGGAAAGATTATGAACCATAGGCATTCAGGACACCACACTAGACTGGCTGAGGGACTTTCTTAAGGGGAGAACCCAAACGGTAAACCTCGGCCCCTTTAATTCTAAGACCACCTCGGTATCCAAAGGCGTACCACAGGGCTCCTGTCTCAGCCCCTTACTTTTCAATGTATACGTTGCCCCACTCGCAGCACTCCTAAGAAGCATCGGGTTTACCCCCATTTCCTACGCAGATGACACTCAACTCCTCCTTTCCTTCGACAAAAGCACCCCTAACATCAAAAGCATTTTCGCAGAAGGCATGAAAACCATAACATCATGGATGAGTAATAATTTCCTGCAGTTAAACGCGGGAAAAACAGAAATAATGCTCTTCAAAGACTCAGTTACCAGCTGGTCACCTAGCTGGTGGCCAGAGGAACTAGGCTCGGCACCATCCCCAAAGTCAGTGGTTAAAAACCTGGGGACCATAATAGATAGCAAACTCAACCTGGACGAGCACATAGCTGCAACCAAACGGGCATGCTTCCATGCACTTGGCCTGCTCCGCAAGGTCTTTCATTTCCTTCCCCTTCCACATGTAAAACTCTGGTACTCGCTCTGGTTCTCAGCCGACTAGATTTCAGCAATGCCCTGCTGATCTCTGCCAAGGAATCCTCCCTTAGCAGTCTACAAGTGGTCCAGAACACAGCAGTCCGCCTGGTAGCCAGTGCACTCCACCGAGCTCCCTCACTCCCACTTGTCCACAAACTACACTGGCTACCCATACGCAAAATAATTCAATTCAAAATTTGCTGTATGGTGTTCAAAGACTTAAACCAGATGGGACCAACATATCTGGCGGACAAACTGGTCAGACACACACCGTCACGTACCCTCCGTTCAAAAGGAAAGGGTCTTCTCACCGTCCCACGCATAAAACAATCCAGACTAGGAGGCAAAACATTCTCCTACCTAGCCCCACAACTCTGGAACCAACTACCTTTGGATATTCGCCAATGCACTAACTACCTGATCTTTAGGAAAAAACTCAAAGCTCACTTTTCTAGTGCTTAAGTCACCACCTCTATACGTCAACAGCGCGAAGATACCCGAACCGGGGGTGATTCAAGCGTGCTACAAATGACATAAATAAATAAATAAATAAATATGTCTGTGCATTTGTTTACATCTTAGTGCTCTTATTAATCAGCCCAGCACGGAGGACATCTCTAGTAATGCTGTTGGGGTTGATTTTTTAGCCGAAGGTGTGACTTGGACAGGTGAATTTTTTGCCAGTGGTGGGTGCTGCTTTTGTCTCAGATCTCAGATCTTGCTGCTCTTGTCCTACTGTGCTGCGACAAACTGAACTAAACACACCCCATTTGGCATTTGACTTCAGGGTAGCAAGGGCAAGCACTCAAGTGTTTTAAAAGATGGAATTGTGGAGGGCAAAAGCTCAGATCTCAGCAATCAACCAATAGACACAATAATTTCATTGACAAACACAGTGCTTGCCATTTTAGAAAAGAAATGACTATTTAATCTGGCAGAACTACTCAATACTACACAATTCAGTCCAGCATACAGGGCAATGATCTTGATCACAACTATCTAGGAATACTACAACCTCATCACCATAGAGGCTATCTCCCTCTCATGTGATCCTAGACAAACCTGTCCCACAGTAGTTTTACCAGAAGCATGAATAAGGTCAGGGACACCTAATAGGTGCCCGACAAGTTAAAGGTGCCATTAATTACTTTATTTACTCACGTTCTTACCCCTGACACACCGGCTGGCATTAGCCACTCTAAAGCCGTAATCAGGGAAAGAGACAAGGTCAGGCCCGACCTACAAATATCCTCAACTTGAAGAACAGATGCTGCAGTCTCACACTTAACTCTTACCATCCATCTAATGACAGTCCTTAACAATAACCAATTAGCAGTCTCTTGCTAACAACGTATACATGGAATTTATAAAGGGAACTCTGTCTCCACCCACCTCACTTCACTGTCTGCATCTCCACCTTCCTGACACAGAAATATAGGCAATGCAATTCCCCTACAGTGTTCAGTTCCATCCCAACAGATGTACCCTTTGGAGAACATGGTCTCTTGATGCAGACTTTTACTTGTCTATAGACAAAAGAGTAAGCTGCTAATTAAAACAGTAGCTCAATAATTGACATTGTTAAATGTTTCTTCCACAAATGGATCTACAGCAAGTGCAGAAATGGGATAGCTTGGATAGATCTTCCTTGCTGAATTCTACGGTCAAAATGGCAGACGGTGCTATCATTTTGTTCAGGCACCTTATTAGCCTCCATTTTTAGACCTGTAATAACATGGCGTTGGCATGTACATCCCCTCTCCTTTGTAGCACATAATCATTTATACACCTGAACTGCTCAATCAGGCGTTGCAACATGTTTAAGGTGCAGTTCTAATGGGTGAGAGCATTCTGTGAGGTGGTTTTAATAAGGACTTTATTAGTTCACAGAATGCCCTGTATGCTCTTCCTGACTTTACGAAAATGGTTAAAATGTGTGTAAATCCTGTGACAGGTGACAAATATTTGGTGGGAAAATTCTTCCTTTTGAGGGAGTCCTGCATAATCAGATTGATGTCATAGGCTAAAAAGAGAACCCAGAAGTATCTTCCATTTGGCATTGCTTTAACATTTTTGCTGCCATTGTCACTGACAATTAAACTAATTCTGACATTCCAGGGTTCAAGTCATTTCTGTACAGACATTTAATTCTTCCAGATGTTGACAGCTGTAAACACTGAAATTGTTAGATGTGGAAGAATGCTTTGAAAATCAACAGTAATATGATGCCGAATTATAGCCTTTTCTTAATCCCATTGAAGGTGACCCAGTATGCAATGGTTCATATATAGGGGCATATTCTGAAGAACGTGTGATAACCATCGCAAAAGTCACTTAACGCAACCTACAACATCGCAGTCTATCGTGGGAAATTTACGCCGCGTTAACCAAGTATTCACAACACGGCAGTACCATGCGATAGTCACCAGATAACGCGCCAACTGACTGCATTAAAATCAAAGCCACGTCACAAAAATGCAAAACACGAATGCAAAAAAAGCTGCGATGAGGCCAAGCGCGATACAAAAAGCTGAAAAAACCAGCCACAGGTCTGCAAATCCCATGTGTTTGGCGGGAAAAAGCACTATAAAAGCTATAAAAACAACACACCAGAAGTGCGTAGCAACATGGATGCACCCTGACCGAGCTCTGAGGCCAGCGCAAACCCCACAAGCCCCACAGACCACCAGCAAGGAACAACGGGCTTGGAGAAGGCCAAGGAGAAGAGTGAGATGAAGACGGGGTGCAGTCCGCAGGAAAACAAGACCAGCGTCACGGAGGTGACAGAACACAACCAGCAACTGACCCACAATCAGACTACCTTGAATGGAGCCAAAGTGTCTAGGAGGCCACTGGAGGAGGCCAAAATGCGCTGGCATGACGTGAAAATATGAACAGGGCACAAAGACGCCGCCGACAGGAAGGGCAGCAATGGCGAAAGGAGGTGGGAGTCCTGCATCACAGGAGGAGCTGGGGGAGCTGGGGGAAACGCTGGCCACAGTCAACAGTGAGGAGACAGCTCGGGAGGCCCCGACACAACATCAACAGGGTGAGTAATGACCAGGGACTGGGGTCATGGGGGGAAATGGCACACATGCACAAATGAGCAGAGCACACTGCACACCCACAATGACCCTGGATCATGTCCCTCATCCCAGTGGCGAACTGCAGCACACACACATAGCAAGAACAGCACATCCACGTTGACGACAATGTGTTACAATATGCAACCCCGACACTGCAGAACAGAGGACACAATTGGCTCCGCACACACGCAGAAACAAGCCCACCACACCTGACAGAGCTGGAAACTGTGAAATGGAAATGTACGCGTAAAACCTCACACCCGTCATGTAGTCCAAATGTACACTGTCCCGCATCGAACTACTGCACCTCCAAAACAGTCACAATGTACAATCTCATACAGTCTGCATGTAAACAAGAACAATGCGCCAACACACATGTCAACACAATGTCAACATGCATCTCCCCCCACATTGCAGAGGGATACACAACACCTCCAGCAGAGCACAGAAGACCACACATCAGTGATGCCGTAGTGGACCACCACACCTACGACACCGATGCCCTACAACAGCCCATTGACATCCCATGCAACCCACCACCAGAACCAGGGCAGCCAGGACACTCAGAAGAGAACCCTGCCCCTGAAACAGACCACACAGCATGAAGCACCCACAAGCATGGCAGGCACACAACACCTCACCAAACCACGCATGGCACCCCAATGCCAGGTGTCAGAACGCCAAAAGGAGGTGACCCATCAGGCGCGGGTGCTTTCGGAACCCATGGAAGGCAAACTGGAGCACATACGTGGGTGTCCATTACCCTTCAGGGACCACCTACACCCCACCAAGGAGACCCACACTGTCATAGAAACACATGCAGATGCACATTCCCAGTACAGAACCACGCCCAGGGGTGCGCACAGATCAGTCACACATCCATGTTGGCTTTGCGTACGACGGCACAGTCCAATGCCCTTACTAATTTTGTGGGTGATGACAAGGGTACATGTCCAAGCTCTAACCCGCTGCCTGCGGTGACATGTCTGCATCCGCTGTACACAGCACAATGTGATGTCCTAGGGCCCAGGACCCTCATGCATACAACAAGACGACAGGGACACAAGCAGATATCATGTTGAACTGGCTATGGGCACGTGCGCCCGCCCCCTTTATTGGCAGGGCCACATGTACAGTGACGCCTGTGCTAGTTGTGTGTGGGATGAGTATAAGGCAGCCTGCACGGAGTGCTGGCAACAACTTGAACAGTGGACACCAGTGCAATGCAAACAAAAAACACCTGCATAACAGAGTCAACTGCTGAGCAACATGGAGGGAGCCGGAGCAAGTACAGAGGTCACCCAACATACAAACTGAAGTGTCCGTGAGTTCTAGTGCGCTGAGGTTGGGGCCCCAGAGCTGAGCGTGCTCATGTGAAGGATTGTGTCCCTTCTAGACATTCTTGATGCAGCTGCAGTGGGGGAATGTATGTCGATACTTCGCATACCATTACTTCGCATGATTTTAGTGCAGTGTTTCTGCTTAGCATAAACCATTACTTTGCAGGTTTTAACTGTGCATGCATTTATAACAAATGGTTATAAATGTACTATGGTTTATGCTAATTCAAAACACCACACTAAAATCATGCTTACACTACACTACCTTACACTACCTTACACTACTTAAACACCACTACAATACCCTAAACCCTAATACACTACCCCCTACACGACCTTCCCCCTGCCTGGACCCCCCACCCTAACACTGCACTTCACGACTCCCGACACTACCCTAAAACACTACCCTACACTACACAAACACCACAACCGGTGTCGGCAGGTGTGCATTTAGGCCTGAGTGCGCAGGGCCCGGCAGGACTGGTACGGGGCCCTGCGTCCCAGGGTGCAGTAGGTGCACAGGAACGCAGACAACACCGCTCACGGCAATGGCGTCGGCCTCGTGGCAGGGTGAGAGGCGCTTCCCTGGCAGAGTCGTTGGGCATTCCGGAAGAGGCCCACGCCCAGAGCTACGTGCTTTTTATTCACACCCCTACGCATTCCCGTCATACGCCGGGCCAGCCCACTCCGCTCACGCTTACAGGGGGGACGTAGCAATCTACATTTCCGGGATCTTCCCCACTGGCTGGGGTGACATGGTTGCGTCCACTGTCCCCTGCACTCCATACACCAGCGGTGTATGTTGACATGGATATGTGTGTGGTCTGCATACTGCAGTCTGGCCATCGCTAAGACGCCACACTTGGCATTGAGTACGTTGTCATTCATAGGTCACTTGCCTCCTTCGCACATGCCTGGTCCCCACCTCTTCCCACAATCTGCTATCGTGTGGCTGAGGTGGCATGCAGTTTATGGCTTATGTGCATGGCTGGCCCAGGTTGCCCGAGTGAGTTGTGCTGTCATATCTGGTGGGTAGGCATGTTGTTTGGCATGTTGTATGTGAGTTTTTGACGTGTGCATTCCAAGTGTTGTGAGGTGCTTGGTTGTGGAGTTGAGGTGTGTGGTGTGTGGTGTGTTCATTTGCTACTTGCCAATGAGCAGTGCATTTCCGTAGGTGCCAGCCAGGAAGCAAAGGGTGATGGTGGGTTGTCGGAAGATGTAGGACTCATGCACTCGAAATGGGTGGTTGACGTCGAGGGTGGTGGATATTCCCAGCTGGTTCACTATTGCCTGCACAGTGATGGTATGCATGTGCTTTCGGGTGCGGATATTGTGTGCAGTGTCACCAGGGGGCCACAAGTAGAACATGTGTGCATTCAATTGCCCCCCGACATGTGAGGGAATCCAGCTATTGCTTTGACGCCTTACTTGTTCTCCAGCTGTTCCTGTGCAGTGTGGGGGTAGGATAGGTAGTGTGGTACCAAGCTGATGATGGCATCCAAGACAGTTGGGGGAGCTTGGATGTGGCTGGCTGTGAGACTCCTCAAACTCTGGCGGTTGTTGGTTGGGGGTACCAGAGGCCAACAGGTGCGGCACAGACAGCAGCTTTGTGTGGGGTGGGATGTTGGTTGTCTGCTGTGTTGGTGCCGTCGGCCTGTTGGGCGATGAGGGTCAGGATGCGTAGGATGGTTGTCCTTTTAAGCCTGTGGTGGGCAATGGCATCCTCTGGTGATAAGTCTGTGAGGCTGGTGTGTTTCCTGTGGGTCCGCTGTCTTTGTCCGTGCTGCCTCTGTGGTGGGCCGGGGGGGCTTACGGGGGGGGGTTGTGGTCCTGGGTGTGGTGGCGGTGGGTGTTGTTGCCCTCTTGGGTGTCCGGCACGCATGTTCAGTGGCTCCATGACATCTGTTGTTCTTCAGGTGTGGCGCTGGGCTGGGCTCCCTTTTCTGCTGCAGGCTGCCGTCCGACTTTGCACCAGGTCAGAGCAGGTGTTAGTTTCCTGCTGCTAACGCGCCTTATCACATGTTTTTTGATCTTATCGCTGATGTGGCTGGGCGTTGAGAATGTTGTGGAGTGGTGTTGTCACAGCTTTTTGCTCGGGGATGCCTACTCTGCATCTCATTAGCGATAGTTGCCGGGGTCATCTGTGGCGATATTTTTTGCGGATGCTATCGCCAGAATAATGGTGCTATGGGCTGTTAGCACCACCTTGTGAATGGGGTGATGAATTTATCGCCACTTTTACCTGTGCTAAAGTGCCGTTAACTCGGAGATAGCTCCTTGAAAATATGGCCCATAGTCTGCAGCATAACTACAAGTCCACATAGCAGTAAAATGAATTGACCACTTGTGGCACAACAAAAATAGCAAAATGGGTCTATCTTGTATCCTTTCATTTTGGACAAGAGGCCTCTACAAAATCAAAACACATGTCTTCTTCTACAAAAGAAAAATAAATGGAAAGAGATCAAGCACCAATATTTTAGTCAGTTTGAAATGCATACATGAACTAGGTGATAGTGTCAGTGATATGGTGGATTCTCACTAAAAACATCCTTAAAAGTGGTTTGTTTTTACCTTAAGTGACTTCTTGAATGCCTGGATGCTTTGGGGTGACTGTGATGTATTCATTGACCTTGTGCCAGCAGAAGATTGCTGCTGGCTTCCTGACCTAATAACAAAATCTTCTTCATCATCACTTCCTTCTATCACTTTGATTCTTTGTTCCCAAAGACATCCATATTTTTTAGTTTTTGTTCCCATATGACTGTACGTCTGTTTATTTCATATATGCCAACAGACTTCAGGTACTAAGATGTACATCTGGCTCCTCATGACACCCAGCTTTGTGGCAAATGTACCCGTCTTCATTATATAGCTAATCAGAGTTAGGAAGTCCCAAACAGTTAGGAAGTCTTAAACTGGCGATAGGAGCTTCTTTATAGAGCCAAACTTTGGGGTCATTAGGATGGCGGAAGGACCGCCACCACTAGCCCGGCGGCGGTCATTCCACCATCACACAGGAAATTATCACCGCCAAATTAGGATGGCGGTGGGAATCCCAATTTGTGCCCGGCGAATGGAAAGTCCTTCCGCCACGGTTCCGCAAGGCGGTCCTTTTCCGCCCACCTTGCGGAACCAAAACACAGGCCAGCATTGCGGTGGTACCTGCAGGGATTCGGATAGCCCTTTCCGCCTGTCTTTTCACGGCGGTCATCCCACTGCGAAAACACAGGTGGAAGCTGGATTCGGGGGCCCGTTGCGGGCCCCCTCTGAGTCTGGGCATTTTCCTGCACTGCATGGCAGGCATTTTAGCATTAGCCAGCAGCACCTTACGCAATGTTGAATGCCCTGAATGCGCCCGCCAGTATGCCGGGCCCATCCTAATTGCAGTGGTGGGACCACCGCATGTATGGCGGGCGGTCCCAGACACCGCAATAATGATGAGCCCCTAAGAATGAATAGTGATGTTAGGCTAGGTTTTCTTCTTCGTAATGTGGGATGAAATTACAGTGGAGATAGCTGGTTTTGTTTAGATGGAGGCAGGTGGTTGTTATATCCTGCTTATGCTGATGCAATGCCAATCTACCACCAGTGGAATGTTCATGTTATGATGCTGTCAGAATGTTGGGATTCTGTAGTGAGTAATGACAGTTGACTGGGCTGAGCTGCCTGCTAGCTGCTCCTGGTGGGGTCTCCCTCTGGACTTGAACAGATCCTCATCTGGTCCTATCCTTTTCTACCTGTGATCTTGTACCATCTCCAATAAATCTACTTAAATCATCACAACTGAGTGGACTTGATTACTACATTATTTTGGCGACGAGGATGGGATCAGATGAGGATCTGTTCAAGTCCAGAGGGAGACCCCACCAGGAGCAGCTAGCAGGCAGCTCAGCCCAGTCAACTGTCATTACTCACTACAGAATCCCAACATTCTGACAGCATCATAACATGAACATTCCACTGGTGGTAGATTGGCATTGCATCAGCATAAGCAGGATATAACATATCCCCCTTTCTTATACGGGAAAACATAAAGCTAGAAACATAAGAGAACTTGATTACTACAGTGGTATTGCAAGAGGAGGTGGAATAGAGGTGATTTGCATGGATGTATGACGTAACAACGCGTGCTGTTACATCGCGTGCTGTTACATCGCGGCCGTTACAACGACTGCGATGTTACCACGCTATCCCATTACAACGCAAGTCTTTCCATCGACTTGCACTAGATGGCGTGCTAACATTAGAAAAGTGTAATTTACTATTCCAACTCCAGTCCACTTAACAGTAGGGAAGGTGTTGGGATAGTAAACGACACTATTTTTAATGTTAGCACGCCATCTAGCGCAAGTCGATGTAAAGACTTGCGTTGTAATGGCATAGCGTGGTTACATCGCGTTCGTTGTAACGATTGCGATGTAACCGCATCGCGGTGTAATAACCGCGTTGTAAAGGTTGTTCCCCGATTTGCATGCCCTCAGTGCCTTTCTTGACAGGAGCAATTACTGGTTCATCTTCCTCATGGCTAACATTGCTTTCTTGAATCTTCTTCTGCCTTGTTGTCTCCCAATGCAAGGCTCCGTGGGCTACAGCTTGCCAAATTTCACCTGAAGAGGTGCCTGAGAAGATGGGGAGTCGGACATCTTTTGCTTGGACGTGGAGATGGTGAGGATGATCCATATGGTGCAAGAGCAGGTGCAATATCCTGTTATGCAGCAAGCACCTCATCTAGCTGTGAAGCAAGTGCAAGTTGCTGATGTAGAGAAAGACCATTTGCCTGTTAATCTCTTACTTCAGGAGGATCAGGTATAGTGGAGTTTTGTATTTTTTCTGTTTGCTGGGAAGATTCTGATTGTGGGGACTGTTCCAATTCTGACTCACCGGTCTCAGCAATGACTGCAGTCCCAGCATCAATTCTGACTCAGCGGTCTCAGCAATCACTGAGAGACATGCGCCTCGGTCTAGGTGGTGGTACCGTGGACCCAGAAGTGATCACAACATCTTCCTACCCATGGAGGTGAACAGGTATCTAGGGCTGTTCACCTTAGCGCATAAAGGAAATGGATGGGATGTCACTGCTCTGTCCAATGACAAAAGACATCACTTCACTGGTCACTTTTGGCTGGAACCAGTTCCTTGGATGCCATCTCTTTGCCCTCCAGTTACTTAGCACTTAGTAGGGAGGTGTTGGACTTGGCCCTTTTTGCAGGGTCATCCCTGAACTTTTTGCCTTCCCCCTAGTCCTTTTCTGACCGGGTGTAGGTGGTTTTAGGACTCTGGGCACTTTAGCACTGCTGTCCAGTGTAAAGTGTGTGTGCTCTCTGTGATAAACATGGTAAGATTGGTCTACACCTGTTTAGCATATTTAATTTACCTGTCAGTCCCTTGTAAAGTGGTATCTCAGATACCCAGGGCCAGCAAATTAAATGCTACTGGTGAGCTTGCATCACTGCTTGCGCCACCCACCAAAGTAGCCTTTTCAAAACTGTCTCAGGCCTCTGCCATTGCAGGGCCTGTGCGCGCAGTTTACTGCCACTGTGATGTGGTGCGCACAGTGGTTGCCACATCTGTGACCCTCCTTTTACTGCATGTCAGTCACCCCTGAGGTAGGCCCTAGCTAGCCCTATGGATAGGGTGCATTGTAGGTAAAAGGTAGGACATGTACTTTAAGTGTGTGCCATGTCCTGGTAGTGACAAACAGCCGTTTTGGTTTCTCAATGCTGTGAGGCTGCGCTCTCATAGGAATGCACTGGGGATTCCCTGATAAGTGTTTCAGTGGTAATTCCTGATATGAGAGGGGCAGCGTGGTCAAGTTTGGTATGTTTGGAATAGTGATAATAAATGCTGCATAATGGTGTGCACAGATTTATGATCACTATTTTAGAAATGCCACTTTTAGAAGTTTCCATTTCTGTGTGCTATTTGTCTTTGCCTGCCTGATGGGTTATGCATGTCTGGCTCTCGAGTGACAGGAGCTGGTGAGGTGTGTGGCTCCAGAGGGGCTGGGTGAGTCAGCGTTGGGCTGAATGGGCAGATCTACATTTGGAGTAGTGGGAGGAGTAGCCCCTGACCCTGAATAGGTCTGTACCTGCCTGGTTCAATGCTGGCTCCACCCCCTGTGGTACATCTGAGGACGGAGCCCAACCAGACAAAGGAGAGTGTGAGCACTGTGAACAAAGTGCTTCAGTACCCCCAGAACCAGTTGGGACTGGTTCCCCAAGCCCTGTGCCAGGGCAGAACAAAAACAAATATGGTATATATATTGGGGCTGTGACCCCATGTAAAGTGTGCTGTTTTTGGGGTGCTTGCTTGTACCTGCTGGGCCCCAGGAGGAACCGCCTCAGGGACTGCCCCTCTGCTGGAGGGCCCTGTGAGCTGGCCTGCCTGGGCCCAGCTTTGCCCCTGTAAACTCTTGGGACTTAGCGCCTCGTGAGCACTACATCTTTATTCCAGAGCGGGAGGAGCTCTTGTGCCCGGTAGTGCTGTGCTGTGAAACATTCAGCGTGAATCCCCGCGTGGATATTCCCCCCTGCTGCCTGAACGTAAAACGGGAGCCAAGCCCGCATTTCTGTGCTTCAAGGGGCTGCCGCACCACAAACTACGTGTGGCAAGTCAGGCATGCTGCCTGGAGGTAAAGCGGGAGGCTACCCTGCATTCGTGTGCTTCGAGGAGTCGCCGCATCACGAACAACGTGTGGCAAGTCAGGCAAGGGAGTGATCACACAAGTGGGAAGAGAGACTGAAAGTCACTAGTATTGTGCTCTGTCAAGACAAAGGAGAAGGGAGGAGAGGGATTCCTCCTGTCGGAACTAGGGCCCTCACACACCCAGCCAGCTAAGTGTCATGCTTCATCATATGGACCTGCTCTTAGTCGGGTCGGCACTGCAATACCCGACAGGCACCCATAAAGGAGCTCTTTAGCAGAGATCTTCTGTTCCTGCTGTTTGGTGCAGTGGGTGCAAGGGGTCTTGGTGGTGTAGATGTGGTAAGAACAGGTCAGATAGTCCAAAGAGACTATTTATTCAGACTGGCAACCCTCCTGATTAATAACAGAAAAAGAGTGGCAGCTATCTGGCGTGATGGTTCAGTTTAGCTATGCTCAACTCTATAGGTCAACATGTTTCATGCCTATTGGTCAGGGACATCCATGGCAATTCATCAGGACCTAGTGGGTGAACTATCTACACTTAGTGGTGGATGTGGATTCTACCTACCATGTACCAACACTGCGAGTGAAAGTACCCGCAGTCTCACGGAACGACCTAACAGTATTAAAAGTCTTGCTCCATTCAATGTCCGGCAGGGAACTGGGACAACTAAAATATGATGTCCGTTCTGTATGAGGAAATGGGCAGAATCCCCTATCTCTCTCCGGCGGCACCAGGAAGCTGCCTGGTTGTGGGCGCACCCAGAGGCGAGGCAGCACGACACGGAAGTCAGGCAGATCGTTCATGGAGAAAGGCGGGGCCCCGGTGTACTGGTGGGAGTCCCACATGTTGCCAGAGGAGTTGGAGCGTTGTGGGCTCCATTTCTGCCTCACGCCATCTGGTGGAGAGAAAGGCGAGTCCCCGGGAATCGACGGTCCCAGTAAGGAAACCAGGCAATGTAAGGAGAGGTCCCGTGAGCGGGGGCCTGCCGAGTCGCACTGTCAGTGCCTGGAACCTGCGCGTCAAAAGCCCTGGTGAGTGGGGCTGAAGCTGTGGAGCATTGTTGGTGCTGTGGGAGGCACTGGAGGAGCTCCGGTGAAGGGGGCCTTCAAAGGCACGGTTGATGCAAGTGCTTTTGTCCACCACAGCTACACCGCAAAAGCGCGGGCAACTGCAATGAGGGGGCACTTTTTGTTTAGATGTCCCGGAGTGGGGCTGCAGAGGCACAGTCGAGCCAAGGCTGATTTTCCAAGCTGCACCGCGAATGCATGGGCAGCTGCAATGACGGGGGAATGCTTTTTCTAATAGCGAGGAAGGGGTGAGATTCACCCCCTGCCCCCCTGTGCATCACGCACATCTTTCTGCTGCATTGGCAGCCGGAGGGCCTGGTGGAAGGCCCTATGATCATCAAGCCCTGACTTTTGGGACAAAGGGCAGTTGGTACAGCCCAGGCGGGCCCCAAGGGAGGCCAGTTGGCCTGGGGTCATTTTTGTAGTATTGGTAGGGCGCGAGGCCCTAAAAGGATGCATAATGTGTTTATGCCTGAGGTGATGTATGCACCTAGGGAGAGTTACTACGGTGCACTTCTAAATGTGATTTATGCCTAAATGTGTTTATGCATAATATGTTTCCACTAAGTACAGTATTTTGCCAGTACTCACTGGTTGTTTTATCACTTACCTGTTCTTATGGGTTTGACAGTGGAACGATTGGCCCTGTCCTGTATATAATTCGCTGTGAAGTATTGCCTAGTGTCAGGTGGCACAGTGTACATTTGTGATTCTGATTCTAATGTGTTTATGATAATGCAAAGGCATTTCATATAACCTTGTGTGGAGTTTCTTTTGTTGTGTGCTTAGTGTGTCGCGTTACACATTGCTTCTGAGATAAGCCTGACTGCCAAGCTACCAAGGGGGTAGGCAGGGGTTATCTTCAGCAAGTAACGCCCTAGCCCTGACTAGCGTGGTGGTTTTTGCCTGTCTTAGGCGCATGCCCTAGCCAACCAGAAATCTCATTTCTAACAGGAGGCCTCTAGTTTCTGTCTTTCTCTGCCTTGTCCATCTGTATGTCATACAAATTAAGAAGAAAAATCATCAGACTTGTCCATTCTGGTGAATACAATACATGTAACGCATAAAACTAATGCTCTTTGTAATTAATTGGTAGACTCAGCGTTATGCTAGAGACAAATCCCACATTAAAAGCTTATTACAGAGTACTACAAAAAATTAATACTACCTTGATACTGACATTTAATACAATGAGACTGATGACATAACGTCATAACACCCACAGTGACCTATTGTAAGTAGCAAAAGACAGGTTTATAAAATTCCATTAAAATAATATTCATTAACCTACCAGCCCAATCATCATGACAAAAATGTGTTAAAATCTATAAAATTAGCAACAATATCTGGTGCTGCTATGGAGCCCCAGAGACCTATATGACAGAATGGGTGGGGTATCAAAAACAGACAATTCAAAATATCAATTATGGCTATGGACTGCAATCAGCCCAGAAGCACAAAATCAGAAAATGAGGACAAAAAATAGAAAAATTAAAAAATATATATTATCTCGAAAAGGGTCCTAATATTCAGTGGTCTCTGTAAAAGTACTAGTGTCACAAAATAGTCAATATTCAATCACCAGACACACAAACACATGCATAGACAAATTTCACAAAATGGTGGGTGAGTGCATGGCTTGACAAGGATGAGAAGGCCCGGAGAAGAAGGAGATAACAACTACTTACCATGTATACTGGTCTCAAAAATGGTTGATGAGTATGTTGTGATGATAAAGAAGACATGGAAAACAGAGAGAACATGGCTACCTAGCACACACACACATTTCACAAAATAGTGAGCGTATGAGCACATGGCTTGACAAAGAAGGAGGAGGCTTAAAGACCAAAAAGAAAATGACTACCTTACACAAACCTTGGTTACACAGAATTATGGAAAAAGCATATGGCAAAGAAGGAGGAATCATAAGGCATAAACGGAAGAGACCTATTGTCCTAGAGTTCCTCCCTCCTCCCACCACTAAGTAACATCTGCAGAAGTGCAGTTCAAGAAGTACACACATGTACCCAAAATGTGACTGGACACTATTCCACACACCTCCACACCACCTGCCAAGAAGCAGTGAGAATATGAATAATCAATGAAAATGAAAATTAATAACTGCCTGTGAGCCTTACAAGGGCAACATGTCCCTGAGGGTAGCAAAGGAATGTGGAAACTGCAAAAACAATGAATACATTAAAAAATGTCCCTAATACTAAGAGCCCTGTGAAATACCTTCGGCAACGTTTAAATGGATATTAAATGAAATCTGTAAAAAATATACAGAATCATTAGTTTCGCTCTCTATCTCTTTCTCTTTCTGACACACAGTGTGGAGTACACACACACACACACATATATGGCCTGATTTACAAAGGTAAACGTACACTTTTCTGTAGTTTACTTTTTTCATATTCACAAACCGAGAATTAACAGTACGTTTATGACTGCAGAGACTCTACAGTCATGGTGGACAGCTCTCTACATAAAAAGATAGGACAGGTCTATCCTTTTATGTGCAGAGTTTCCCTCAGGACTGCGAAGTCCCCGCAGGCGTAAACTTACTAGTTACTCATAGTTTGTGAATACCAAAAGAAATCTTAACGTTTACACAAAGGTTTACATTTACCTTAGTCAGTCAGATCTATTATGTTTGGCAAAATGGTGGCTAGCATGTTGGAAGAGAGTAGAAGGCTGAGAATATGGCTGACTGCCTGGGATTGGAGCCTCCCCTCAATGCCCCATTCCCACCACTCCAACAAGCATATGCAGGAAAAAATCCTCTTCATTTGGCATGCATTAAGCTCCATTCGCATGCTTGTACAACATCTCTAGCACAGCATCAATGGGAATGGGAAAAAATAATTAAAATCATAGAGAAACACATCTATGGCCTACAGCAGATTAGTATACCATGGCCAAAATAATTAAATACCACATTGCAATACAAAAAAATTTGGTAAAAACAAAGAAAAGGAGAAAATATATCATCAGGCCTGCACCACCCAAAATGCCCATTACCATTCCACTCCTGTCCCCTACTCATCATTTGGGCCAGCCCTCCATCCCCTAGTCCATAGTCCAGGGCCTCCAACAACAACAAAAAATGAAAAATATACACATTGACCATGCCTGTCCGCCTTCAAATGTCAGCCCATCCAAAATAAATATTTCTCATCAAACTAAATTGATCTTACTGAATTTACCCCAAACATCCGAGGGTGCATTATGCCGCACAGACTGCAGAAAAAAGATGAGTGATGCTTTCCCTCAAATATCCAAATCCACTATGGCCAAGGACCCAGTGAAGAACAGACAGGAGTCTTCATGACAGGAAGATGTGAATGCTACAGGAGCCTTGGTGTCTATGGCATTTCCCATTTCAAGAATTGTTTTTATGCTAAAAACGTTGCCCCAACAATGACTTTGAGCAAAACAGTTCCACTCCAGATGAATAATCGAATCTTGGTGAGACACAGGCTCCCTGAGTGATGGATGTCTGCATTTCAAAACCCTTTACTGAGAACACTAGACAACCGTTATGCAATAGAATTTCCCATAAACTGGGCCAAGAAGCATAAATGGACTACTGGAGAATATAGACAGCAGGGTACTCCAAGAATAGATTCTGTATTTCCAAACCCCACACTAGTAAAAGACTCACAATAGTGAATACTAAATAAATGATGTGCACATACATGGAAACAGAAAGCCAGGCATCATTTACTGCCCTAATACAGGCAGCCCTACCTCTCAGAGTACCCATGGGATCAAAGACAGGCAAGGTGTGGTACAGTGAGACAGCACAAACAACATCCTTCCCTCTCAAAATAAGAGCCAAGAACCAAAACAACCTTCCGTGTGGTCTAAGGACCTGATTCGGACTTTTTTGGTTGGGGTGCACCATCACAATCATGACTTATGTCCTTCCTGCCTTATTACAAGTGCCATAGGGTATAACACATTTTTAATAAGACAGGTGGGATATTAGTTATGTTTGTGATGGTGTAACCCATACGCTAAACTGAAAATCTGATCTAAACCTTTACCCCTCCGGAAGCCCATGCACCCCCCCATCCCTTCCGGGGGGAGTTCTCCTATAACATTAGGGTGTCTCAATGGAATAGGGTGTAGAGTAAGTGGCATGATTATTGTTCTGGGGAGATTTGGGAGAGTGGCATCCACTTCTGCCAGGTACCACTGAGCATGCGCAGCATAAAGTTAACTTCTGGGTAGACGGTAACCTCCCTAAGACAGAACATGACAGGAAGTTGTTGCAAGGAACAACACAAACAACAGCCTTAGATGTAGAAGATGGTCATTATTTAGACAGACAGCACACGGCCCCTCCAACAGCTTATTCAGCTACGGCCAAACAGCCTACACTGGAATGCACTGTTGGAAAGGTTCCACTCCAACAAGATTTCCAAGTTGGATCAAAACTCATACAAAACATTGCAGAAGTGTCTTGTCACCCCTTTCCTAGTGTATTCAATTTTGTTTCCTCAGTCGAGAAGGGAGTTTGTGGACATAAAATGGAGACTTATTTAGGAACACAGAACAGCCTCAACTTACCCTAGACATCCATTGACTCATACACAATCTACCCAACAATTTCACTACTGAGTCTCTCCCTGTCTAAATCCAATCTATATGCCTGAAAGACCAACAGTCCTTTTCCAGCGCTATAAGAATTCCCTCCATGCCAGAAGAGAACCATGGTCATTCCAAAGTGAACAGTGCATAGGGACTAAAGTGCAGTGTAGAACAGGCCATTTATTTTACTTATTGGTCCCTAAACAAAAACAATAGACGCGAAGAAAGATGAATATAGACTCAGAGTCAGTACTATATTTCAAGCTATCCAGCCGGACAGGTATAGTTTTAATATTCAAAGCAATCCCAAAAATAAAGTGGGACACAGGCCTGTATCCTACTAAGTGTTTATAGAGCACAAACATAAACAAAAATAAAAACAAAGGCTCAGGCAGAGCAAAAGCTTGTATGTCATACATTCAAATAGGACAAGTATCAATGTGTGAAGACACCGTTACACCACACGGGTACGATGCGTGGATCTTCAGGATGCATCGGCGATCGATGCGGTAGCATTGCGAGGCGCTGCGTCGGTCCTCTTCAGCCACGATCCCTTGATGAGTCAATTCTTGTAGCGATGACAGGCGCTGCAACGGTTTTCGCAGCAGCACGGCGATGCGTTGAAATTCTTCTTGCGCCGTGAAGATGCGTCGGGAAAACAGCAGTAAGAAGAGCGATGCGTCGGTTTCTGTGGTTCTTTGAGTTTCTTCTCTCTTCCAGCTCCCAAACAGCAGCAACAACCTCCAGAGGCCCAAAACTGGCAAAGGCACCTCAAGGCACATCGGAGCTCACAACAGCAGAATTTAGGGGAGCTGGGTGTAAAGTCTTTGTGTCCCTGAGACTTTTTAACAGGAGGCCAGCTCAATTCAGGCCCCTGGAGATCTCCTTCAAGCAGGGGACACAGCACACAGCAAAGTCCTTCTACTTTCCTTGGCAGAAACAGCAACTGCAGCCCAACCCCAGGCACACAGCAAGGGCAGTACTTTTCCTCAGTCTCTTTGGCTCTTCTCCTTGGCAAAGGTTTCGCTTGAAATCCAGGAATGATCTAAAGTCTGGGGTTTTGGGTCTGATACTTATACCCCAAAATGTCTTTGTTCTCTTTGTGCAAGGGGCTCTGAGTCTGAGCCCAGTTCAAACCATTTCTGGGGGCAATCTGCAAGTGCACAACCACATCCTTTGTCAGTGTGAGCCTTGGCTTCAGACACACCACAGGGGGGCACAGCCGGCATTGTGGAAGACAGGCACAGCCCTGTACAGGTACAGGTTCTACTCCTCCCACCACTCCAAATGCAGATCAGGCCTATTCAGCCTAGTGCTGATTCATCCAGACTCCTGGAGCTACTGCAACTCCCCAGCCCCTGTCACTCCAAAGCCAGACAGTCAATCCAGAAACAGGTAGAGGCACACAGAATGGTTGAACAAGAAAAAGCCACTTTCTAAAAGTGGAAATTTCAAACACACAATTTAAAAACCATCTTTACTAAAATATGTGTTATTAAATCCTGAGTTCAGGGATACCAAACTCCATTTTTTCATCTTATCCCTATGGGAAAATATGTTTGTAAAATGTTACAAAGCATTCCCCATTCTGTCCTATGGGGCAAGATAGCCTTTCAATAGTGGAAAACGAAATTGGCAATATTTCCCTATCAGGACATGTTACACACACCAGTACATGTCCTACCTTTCACATACACTGCACCCTGCCCACGGGGGTACCTTGGACCAACCACAGGGGTGCCCTATATGTAAGAAAAGGGAAGGTTAGGGACAGACAAGTGGGTGCACCTGCCAAATCGACATGGCAATTAACAAACTGGGCACAGGCACCGCAGTGGCAGGCCTGAGATATCTTTTCAGGGCTACTCATGTGGGTGGCACAATCAGTGCTGCAAGCCCACTAGTAGCATTTGATTTACCAGCCCTGGCACACTCAGTGCACTTTACTAGGGACCTACTTGTAAATCAAATATGCCAATCATGGATAACCAATCACAATAACAAGTTACACAGAGAGCATATGCACTTTAGCACTGATTAGAAGTGGTAAAGTGCCCAGACCCCTGTAGCCAACAAACCCAGGTCAGGCAAAAATAGGAGGAAGAAGTAAAAAGTTTGGAGATAACCCTACAAAAAGGGCCATTTCTAACAAGAATGAATGGATGAAAAAAATATATATTGCAAAAGGACACTGTGGGTGGGGGACTGGTTTGAGTATTTTTGCAGGTGCAGCTTTTGGTTCTCCTGTCTGGCCCTGGTAAAGTGTGCCATGACATCTACAACAAAAAAATAGCACATGCATACATCAAACCAGCCACTCATGTTTTAAACTATGCTAGTGCAGCTTTTACAAAAAAAATTCTTCTCAATCATAATCCTGCACTACTTCGTGAAATAGCATAACATTGGGACTGTCTTGTTGTGAGAACAATGCGAAGTGCTCAATGTTACATGAGATTACACTGGCTTAAAAAAATAATACCTGTGCTTACTATTCATTAGTAATAATTTATGTCAGATGGACGAGTAGTGATGTCACAGTACAATTTTGCCTTATTTTACTGGCCTGGCCCAGACAACAAAACAAACGCTTACACTCTCACCGCCTCCGGGGGTGTCACAGTTAAGGGTGTGTGATATTTTCGTAAATTGCCTTTCGCATAATTACGCGAGATTTACATAAAATTAGGAGTAATTCCATGAAATGCAAATCCATCATTTAATGCTACATTTTAGAGCAAAATGCGTCCTTGTGTCCATTTTTAACAAAAGGATGTAGAGTGCAATAAACAGAAGCACCATGAACAGCAGACGCTCACGTTCTGTTTTTCCTGTGCGTTTGTGGTAAATTCTTACCAATCATGGTGCATTCCTGATTTTATTTTTATTAATAGTGTAATGGTGAAATTTCTTGAATTTCACATAAGCATGAAACTGAATTCCCAAATTACACAAACTATGCCAGCGTAATTTAAATTTCACCCAGGCCTAATCACAGTGTCACAGGTGGGCTGTGCCTGCATGCAATAGAAACCCTTCTACAATATGCCAGTCACCTCCTTCTCCCAAATTCTGATATGTTACAGTGATGCAGATGAGCAGTACTGTTTCTCCTGCATCTATTGGAGAGACTTCAGCTACACTCTCTCTCTCTCTGTCTCTCTCGCAGGATTAAACAATGGTGTAGGCCACGGGTACTCATAGTACAGCAAGCCTTCCTTGGCAGCCCGCGGACCTTGCAGACATCGTACCTGTGTTTTTTTGTTTTTTTTAGAGTGTCAGCAAACACCACCGGTTGCAGCAGCGCAGACTCGAGAGACTCTGCTCTATGGGGGCCGGGCGATTCCAGTGATAGTCAGAGAGGAGATGCAGGGGCGCTAAGAGGTGAAATACAACAAAGCCTCATTAACAAGTAAATGGTCTTTTAAAGACCTGTGAAGTACTCGGGTGTGGCTGTGTGTGTGCCCCGGAAGCTGCCACACACGTGGGGTGAGGTGAAAGAGGGTGACAGAGGACAGCAGGGTGTGAGAGTAGGGTGCCAAAGGGGGACTTTGATCTGACAGCTGGGGGGGTGAGAGTCAGAATTAAAGCCAGTGACAGCCCTGGCCCAGTGGTGGGACACAAACCCCGCGAAGCAGCAAATTCAGAGAGAAAACGAGCTGGCTTTTACATTACACAGGGAGAGGGAGGAGTGGGGGGGCTGTCTCTGGACTGGTGACGGGGACGTGTAGACACAGTACGAGTGCACTGCCCTAGACACAGAGACAGAGACAGATAGACACAGAAACAGACAGAGACAGATAGAGACAGAGATAGACAGAGACAGACGTAGAGAGGGACAGACTGACAGATAGAGACAGAGACAGATAGAGACATATAGAGACAGGGACAGATAGAGGCAGAGACAGACAGAGACAGAGAGATGGAGAGGGAGACAGAGGGAGGGAGACAGAGGGTGACAGAGGGAGGGAGACAGTGAGAGAGAGGGATACAGAGGGAGACAGAGAGAGAGGGAGACAGAGAGAGACGGAGACAGAGGGAGGCAGAGGGAGACAGAGGGATGGAGTCAGGGGAGACGGAGGGAGGGAGAGGGAGACAGGGGGAGGGAGACAGAGGGGAGAGACAGACAGAGGGAGACAGAGGGAGACAGACAGAGGGAGGGAGACAGAGGGAGACAGACACAGACAGAGGGAGTCAGAGGGAGACAGACAGAGGGAGGGAGACAGAGAGGAAGACAGAGAGAGAGAGGGAGACAGAGAGAGGGAGACAGAGACTGAGGGAGACAGAGGGAGGTAGAGGAAGGGAGTCAGGGGGAGACAGAGGGACGGAGAGGGAGACAAAGGGAAACAGACAGAGGGAGACAGAGGTAGAGAGACAGAGGGAGACGGAGGGAGGGAGACAGAGGGAGACAGACAGAGGGAGACAGACAGAGGGAGCAAGAGGGAGGAAGACAGGGAGGGAGATAGAGGGAGGGAGACAGAGGGAGACAGAGGGAGGGACACATAGGGAGACAGAGGGAGGGAGACAGAGGGAGGGAGGGAGACGGAGATAGACAAAGAGAGGGAGACAGAGAGAGAGGGAGACAGACAGAGGGAGACAGACAGAGGGAGGGAGACATAGGGAGAGAGAGAGTGAGACAGAGGGAGAGAGGGAGAGGGAGACAGACGGAGGGAGACAGAGGGACGGAGACAGAGGGAGAGAGAGAGTGGGAGACCGCGGGTGACAGATAGGGGGAGACAAACATAGGGAGGGAGACAGACAGAGGGAGGAGGGCAACAGACAGAGGGAGACAGACAGAGGGAGACAGAGGGAGGGAGACAGAGGGAGAGAGAGAGGGAGACAGAGAGAGGGAGAGGGAGGGAGACAGAGAGAGAGGGAAGGAGGGAGACGCAGAGAGAGGGAAGGAGACAGAGCGAGAGAGATAGACAGACACAAAGAGTGAGACAGAGGGAGACAGAGGGAGACAGAGAGATAAAGAGAGGGAGTGAGGGAGGGAGAGAGAGGGAGAGAGAGAGAGAGGGAGGGAGGGAGACAGAGAGAGAGAGAGAGTGGGAGAGATAGAGAGAGGGAGGGAGAGAGAGATAGATAGAGGGAGTGAGAGAGAGAGAGAGAGAGAGAGAGAGAGAGAGAGAGAGAGAGAGACAGAGAGAGAGATGTGTGTATGCCGGGTCTGGTGGAACAGTGGACGAAGGCATCTGTTGCAGGGGCCTGTGTTCAACCTCATGGTCACAGTTTTTTTTTTGCTCTAGCCCCGCCCCCCCAACTAACCCCGCCTCCACCGGTGCGGCCCTCGGTCACAAACCACACTGTAAATTTGGCCCCGAGAGAAAGTTTGTGAGTACCCATGGTGTAGGCCATGCAATAATCTCAGACTGAGATACACAGAGAAGATGCAGAAAATATCTTTACACAGGTACACTATCCTCCCTCCAGCCTACTTGTACATAGATATGCATTTCATCACTGATCCGCAACCTTCTCTTTGCCTAGTAATAAGATGCTAGAAAACCCGTATTGAGGAAAACGTGCAAAAAGTAGATAAGGGCAATAAGATGCATGCTAATGTCATGTTTAACTAGTCCTGGCATTTTATCCAAGAACGTTTTGCATTCTGGGATTCACAATTTTTGTTTGAAAAATAATAGCAAGCAACCTCCCCACCTCAGAATGCTGCGAGCTGCTCCCTAACGACAAGCTATGTTAATGTTCAAATACAAATTATCAGTTAAAGATATCAGACAAAAATGGTCTCTTGAGCAGCTGTAAATACCGTACAGTGTACGGAATAAAGAGCCCCCACAAGCGTATGTTAGGAAGGACATTGAAAGTCACCTCAGAGCACTATGCCCTAGTCAGTGGCGGCTGCTAATTAACAGGGGTGGCAAGGCGGGACGGGGGAGATGAAAAATAAAAAATTGTATTTACTTACCTGCAGGCCGGCTGTCACTTATTGGTCCTCTTCGGTCGTTGACACACAGGCTCCCAGGCTCCCCTAGCCAATCACGATGCTGCTATCACCAGCATGAAAGCAGTGCTGTGATTGTTCTGAGCACCATGGTTTGGCTCTCAGTCAGGGACTGAGAGCCTGTGCATGGTTCTCCCCCAGGCTGTGCAATACAACCGGTTGGAGAAGAAGCTAAGTGCACATGACTATTTGGCCAGCCGAAGACGGCGAGCCAAAACATCATACACAGAGAGTGCCCACCACTCCTCCCCCCCACTGCACTGGCTAGCCCAGCCCCTCCCCACTCCTAAGTCAGTACAGAAAAGTAAAATGACAATAACATTGCGTTATCATTTTATTTTTCCTTTTTGAACTGCTCTCAGAGAAGTGGGGCAACGCTCCTCCGCCATAGCGGAGGAGCCGCCGCTAGCCTAACATAGGCAGGCAACATGGATCAGCATGTCTCTCCAAGGGGCCCACTGCTCCTGGGTGACTGCACAGTCCTAATAACACACCATTGGGGGGTCTTTATCTCTTAAATCTTGCAATCCTAAATAGTGCTGAAATCAGGGATGGACCCCTCTTCAATAATGCCCATCTCTCAACCACATGTTGAAATGCAAAATTACACTCCTGCCTGCTAATGTCTATTTCCGGTGGCTGGAGCAAAGACATGCCTGTGGTAGGGAATAGAGAGTTCCACGTGGATTCCTAGCAAACAAAGTATCATTGACATATATTTTGATTCGGTCTCATTGGTCTTCTTTAAACGTTTAAACATGTGTACAGAAGGGATCTCGCGCAATTGGTTTATTTATTTTCCTTTTGACGATATACAATTCGAATAGCTATATCTTTCTGCTAATGATGTACATAATGTGACATTCGTTCGTGTGTCGTCGCCTGTTCCCTTCCACGTGTGTTCCCATTGGTCTCTGCGTGAGTCCGTCGGCTCGTGCTTCAGACTTGTAATTTTTGGGAGGGAGGAAACACGCTTTCCCTTTTCGCTTGGACCGCCGCCCGGTTTACAAAAGTGACTCAGTGGGATGATAGCGACACTTCTCAGAATGCATTGGCACATAATTAGGCCTAGGGCAGATTTCACTTCCTGGGGGCATCGCTCAGATTCTGCTGATGTCTTTATACAAACCGGAGTGTCATCCGATGAGGCCGAAACATACACCCCTCAGCTGTGCACTGCAGGCGCGCGGCCAGTGCGGGGCTTGGAGTGGGACCCAGGAGCTCTCAGCTGCAAGCTTTAGGAAATGCGAGTGAGCCGAACCACATGGAAAGATAAGGAAGCGCTGCTATTTCTTGTTGACAGAAAGGTGTGGATAAATATTGTCAAGCCTGTCAGGGTTCGCTAAACCGTAACAGGTTAATTAAGTCATAATTAGCAAAGCTAAAACACTGTGGCGTGAAATTGATACAATAGGGATTGGAGAGAATATAGCATGTGCTGGAATCGATACCACCACATGTACTGGACATTAGATCTCATGAAATGGATATGAGAGTGAAATTGATATGATACGCAGTGAAATTGACATAACACATTGGACTGAGTATGCAGAGTGAAGTTAATACGCCCGAGTCAAACAGACCATCCGGTTTAATGCAGTTAGCAAATTATAAGTTTGACAAGTTGCTAAAAAATAGTTAGGGTATTGGATGAAATGGGTGACAAATAGCACCACTGGGTGGAAAGGTGCACATAAACAGAGAAGAACATTAAATATGCGAAAACATTTCAATATATTCATTGTGCATCCAGCGTGGGGAAGTTGTGTCAGGCAGTAGAGACTTGTATTTTGAAAACACATATGATATCAGACTGTCTGAAATGGAAACTAAGATGTAAGCAACTCTGAATTGGCTTTACCTTCTAATAAACACAGGTGGAATTTTCTGCATTACATATAAATAGGGAAAGTCCACAGATCTTTTTGTGTTATTTGTTCGTGAATGATGGTGGGTATGTAGGCATCTGTTGGTAGAAGTTTGCGGTCTGATTGTGGTATATACGTTTATGATGTTGGGCGAGGGTGTGTGGCCATCTGTTGGTGTGTGGGTGGTCAATTTGCAGTGGATGTTTTACCATTTATAGTGGGTGTGTTGATGTATGATTTTGAGCATGTTGATGTATGGCAGTGGCTAAGAGGTCGTGTGATGTATTTATTTCTGTATGAATTTGTGAATGTCTGATGGTGGGTTTGTGGTTGGTGTGCGGGTAGTTAACAGAGATGTTGGTGGGTATGTGTGCATTTAATTTTGCATGGGTGACCTTCTGATGGTGACAGAGGAATGTATGATGTTACAACGCATACATTTACAACGCATGCCTTTACAACGCAGTTTTTACATCACAACATCCTTTACAACGCACACATTTACATCTCATGCCACTACAACAAATATTTTAAAACTACACTTACAACGCATTCCATTACATCGCATCATACCTTTACAACCCATAGCATTACAACGCATACATTACATTGCATTTATGGTATGCGTTGGATAGTGTAGGGGTAAAAATTACTATTCTAACTCCAGGGGGTGCAACAGTAGGGTAAGTTTTGGATAGTGTAGGGGTAAAAATTACTATTCTAACCCCAGGGGGTGCAACAGTAGGGTAAGTGTTGGTTAGTGTAGGGGTACTATGCGTTGTAATGGTATACGTTGTAATGACATGCAATGTAATGCCTGCGTTGTAGTGACATGCGTTGTAGTGTCATGCGTTGTAGTGACATGCAATGTAATGGCTACGTTGTAGTGGCATGCGTAGTAAAGGATGTTGCGATGTAATGACCTTGTTGTAAATGTAGTGCGATATAATGACTGCATTGTAAAGGTTGTTTCCCGTGAAGAGCTCTTCAACATCGTGAAGGAACTCTCCAACACCAACGGCATTCCACCATCGCAAGACCTGTGCGACTCTCTTGCCACCTTCTTCCATCGCAAGAGCGCAGACATCCATGACAGCTTCAACAACCTGACCGCCCTGACAGCCACTGTTACCTCTGACCCCACGGCCACCGCCCACTTCGACCCCCTACTCACCTGGACCAACATAAACGACGATGACACCATCAAAATCATGAACACCATCCACTCCGGCTCTCCGTCAGACCCATGCCCACACCACATATTCAACAAAGCCAGAGCCACCATCGCACCCCATCTCCGCAAGGCCATCAACATCTCCTTCGAGACCGCGACCTTCCCGGAGAGCTAGAAGCACGCCAAGATCAGCGCCTTACTCAAAAAACCCACGGCGGATCCAAGGGACCTCAAGAACTTCCGGCCCATCTCCCTGCTCCCGTCCCCGGTAAAGGTCATCGAGAAGACCGTCAACAGACAACTGACCCGCTGCCTTGAGGAGAACAGCATCCTGGACCCGTCCCAGTCTGGGTTCCGCAGCAACCACAGTATCGAAACTGCCCTCATCGCCGCTACCGATGACATCAGGGCCCTGCTGGACAACAGCGAAACTGCGGCCCTCATCCTCCTGGACCTATCAGCCACCTTCGACACTGTCTGCCACCGCACCCTACGCACAGGCCTCCACAAAGCATGGATCCGAGACAAGGCTCTGGAATGTACCACCTCCTTCCTCTCCGGCAGAACTCAGAGCGTCCGCCTTCCCCCTTTCCATTCCGAAGCCACCGAGATCATCTGCGGCGTACCCCAAGGATCATCCCTCAGCCCAACATTGTTCAATGTCTACATGGCACTGCTCGCCCACTTCACCTGACTGCACAACCTCAACAGCATCTCTCATGCCGATGACACCCAGCTGATCCTCTCCCTCACCAAGGACCCCCCACACCACCAGAACCAACCTCCATGAAGGAATGAAAGCCGTCGCCGAGTGAATGAAGAACAGCCGCCTGAAGCTGAACTCGGGCAGGACGGAGGTCCTCATCCTCGGCTCCACTCCCTCGGTCTGGGATGACTCCTGGTGACTGACTGCACTGGGAGCAGCACCAACACCCACCGACCACGCACGCAACCTGGAGTTCATCCTCGACTCAACACTCTCCATGACCAAGCAAGTCAACGCCGTCTCATCCTCCTGCTTCAACACCCTCTGCATGCATGCTCCACAAGATCTACAGGTGGATCCTCACCGAAACAAGAACGGTCACCCAGGCCCTCGTCAGCAGCAGCTGGACTACAGAAACGCCCTCCGCGCAGGAGCCTCAGCCAAACTCCTGAAACGACTACAATGCATACAGAACGCCTCTGCACGTTTGATCCTCGACATCCCCCGCCACAGCCACATCACACCCCACCTGAGAGACCTGCACTGGCTTCCTGTCAAGAAAAGGATCACCTTCAAGCTCCTCACCCACGCACACAAGGCACTCCACAACACCTGACTGGCATACCTCAACAGACGACTCACCTTCTACACCCCGAGCCGCCAGCTCCGCTCCACCGACCTTGCCCTCGCCACCGTCCCCGCATCCGAAGAGCGACCACCGGCGGCAGATCATTCTCCCACCTCTCCGCCAAAACCTGGTACACCCTCCCAACCCTCCTACGGCAGACCCAGGACCTACTAACCTTCAGGAGGCTACTCAAGACCTTCACGGGTGAGTAGTGCGCTTTACAAATGTCCTGATTGATTGATTGATTGAGTGACAGAAATGATGTATGATGGTTGGTGGGTTTGCTTTAGCATATGATGCGGTATATGGACATGTGATAATGGCAGTGTGTGTCTGTGTGTGTGTGTGTGTCTGTATGATGCTGGTTGTGTGGGTATCTGATGGTGAGTGAATAGGTTTTTAATAATGGGCGTAGGGATCTAATGGTCTGTGTGGCTGTGTGGGTTTATGAATGTGGGTGTTATAGGTATTGATGCTGGATGTAATTATGTGTAAAGGTTATTATGTGACAGTGTGTACGTTGTCTGGCTGTATGATGATGGGTATATGAGCATCTGATGATGATTGAATGGATGTATGAAGGTGACCGTGTGGATTGATGATGATGGGTGTGTGGCATATGATGGTTGGTGTGTTGGCACATATTGGTGGTTAATGGAAAATCTTTAAACTTTGCCTTAGTGTGACTAAGCGCTGCAGCCATCGTTCGCTTATGCTAATTCATTAATTCAGATTCTGCCCATCTATGACTTGTAATCTTCATTTCCATACATGGCTCGAGAGGCAAGGATTTCTGATGAGTTTGGTATACAGAGGAAGTCTACATTTTTGTATCTGAAGGTTGTTTTCACACATTCTTATGACTTCAGAATCCTGTACCTGTGTAACTCCTTTGTTTCAGTCTCATCACATGATCTCCATTGGAGCACTGTAAATGAAAACCTATACCATTCTGTTTTGTCTTTGCTTGGAAAGCTAATGCTCATTTGGATTTCAGGGAGATATCCTTGTGGCCCGTTTTTGTGATTCAAGCACTTATTTTTCTTTCATGAATAAACAATTTGCAGACTTTGAAATAGCATGTGGACAGACTTTAAAAGCCCCCCGCCCCCAAGTTACCTGTCAGCTTGGGGAAGCTCAAAATATCTTCTATGGGCCCCTCGCTCCCATTAGCTTGCTATGGTTTGTCAGAAGTGATTTCAGGAGCTAAATAAGGAGAGTCGGTGCAGTAGGGGCACAAGTCCTAAGCCTGCCCTGTGAATGGATACTTGGTATGATACTAGAGCTAGCTGAAACCCCCATTAAAACTCCATTAAGAAAGGTTACTTGATGATCTCTTGTTTCCTTCTAAATCTATCATTGTTAAGTGTACTGCATACTAATCCTCTCAGGGTGAGGTGTCTAGGGGAAGTAATTTTGCTGAATCAGCATTGTTTCCTAATTCTGTATTGACTGTGAACATCTCTCAAACTGTTGTATCTCTTAAGCCTGCTTTGAAAGATGGGTCTGTATTGCAGGGATGTGCTCCAGAGATGGATAAGCACATTGGATGCAATAGAACTGACCCCTATGGAGAGTGGAGAAACTGCACTGAGAGAGTGTTTGCCCTGAAATTTCTTCTTCCTAAACTTGCTCAGCTGAATCATGGTTTTGACCGCATCAGCTGGGACAGAATGATTCATGCCACAAGTACCCACTGGTATGCTCAATTTCTCCCATCTGTTGCCCAACATTATTGTCACTCCTGTGACACCGGTCAAGCTCACAATACAGGGAAAAGAATTGAAACCACTCTTGCTATTCCTACCCACCATGGGTCCCCTTGCCCATATTCAAACGGACTTCATCCAAATGCCAACATTTTGTATCTAAATGCAGGTTCGTGCTCTGGTCTGTATGTTCTTCAGTGGTGACTCCTCCGCTAAGGCGAAGGAGCATCACCCCACTGCTTTTCAGCACTGCAAAAAAGTACTAATAAAATAATAAAATGATAACTGAGGCAGTTTTGCGAGGTGGGGCTGGGTTGCTCACAGAGCAGGGGGAGGAGTGTTTGGGGCACTTTCTAAGTGTGCATGGCGGTTTGGAAGGCCTTCTTGGGCTGGCCAAACAGTCATGCACACCTAGCATGTTCTCCACCCGGCTGTATTGCACAGCCTGGGTGGAGAACATGCAACAGGGTCCCAGTTCTTGTCTGAGCACCGAATCACGGCCAATCATGGCACTGCTGTCATGCTGGTGACAGCAGCATCGTGATTGGCTTAGGGGGGCTTGAGTGCTTCCATTTTAGGAAAAGAAGCTGAGGAGAGACGCGGGCGAAGAGGTATGTGTATTTTTTTCCTCACCCTGCACCCTTCGGTCCGTGCCAGCCACCACTGATGTTCTCTGGTTAGGAAACAGCTAATCACCTATTTCATACCTAGATTTTGGGAGTTACCCTATGGATAGGAAGTGATAAAGGCATCCACTTTGTGTCCTTTGCAGATCATTGAATGTGCCAAGCTTTAGGGATCAACCATCAGTTGTACTGCCATATTACATTAAGATTTCTGAGAAGGGAGACTGTTTTAACTCCACCTTGAAAAATAAGATATCTATGACATGTGCAGGTCTTACCTAGCCTTATGCATTCCCCTTGGGACCTGGTCAATTTAACATATTTCCAGTCAGAAAACTAAATTAAGAGCCTGAAAAATTATAATGAGGTGTCCTATAATGCTCCCATCTAAACCTTCAGTATCTCCAGCTTTATATGATTTGCACTTAAATTATAATGTAACACTTCAGTACTGCAAGCAAGGTATTCACTGTCCCTAGAGCTTCTGTCCTCAGGTCCAAGCTGCATTACCTGCCTGTCCTATCTAAGCCTCCCATGACCTACAACCTAGTCCAGATGTCAGTGCTCCAGCCTCTGCCATAGTTTGTTGCAAGAGGAAACATCCATTACAAAGCAGTCATTACAACGACTTACCTTTACAATGCAACTGTTACAACGCAACTGCCTTAACATTGCATGCCATTGCAATGCATGCCATTACAACGCATGTCAGTACAACGCATGCCATTACAACGCATGCCATTACAACGCATACCATTACAACGCATGCCATTACAGCGCATTATAAGGTAAGTAATGGAGATTTTTTTAGTAGTATGGTGGGTATAGGTTTTGGGGTACATAGGAATAGTAAACGTTACCACTACAGTATCCAACACTTCCTCTACTGTTGCACTCACTGGAGTGATAATAGTAATTTTTACCCCTACTCTATCCAAAACTTACCCTACTGTTGTACTCATTGGAGTGGGAATAGTAATTTTTACCCCTACTCTATCCAACACTTACCCTACTGTTGCCCTAAAAGTATTACGCATTGTAATGATATGCGTAGTAGTGGTATGCGTTGTAATTGAACGCGCTGTTAGTTTTAAAAAATACGTTGTAATGGCATGCATTGTAAAATCATGCACTGTAATGGTAGTTGCGATGTAAAGACTGTGTTGTAAAAGCATGCGTTGTAATTGCATGCGTTGTAACATCATATATTCGTTGCAAGTCCTGCTCACCACAAACACCGCTGTGAAGTGCTGTGTAGAGCCAGCCTAGATGTATGCCACTCACTGTAAGCCGACCAATGAGCCAAGAATATTTTACACTGCTGCTATCTATATACCCTTGAGCCACTGTACTCCAGTTAACCCTGTTCCTGCTGCAAATAATACTGCTCCTTCAGCTCAAGTGGCAGGTTCTATTGCTAGCACCCATCAAACGTACTCCTGTCATGATGCTACCTCTTTTCCTGCCCACAAGTACAACTTACAGCCTAGGTACTGGGAAACCTTCTGCTCCTTGATTCTCAAATGGGCCTTATTTGCTGCCAGTCGTGTTATCTGGCTCACTCTGTGGCCCTACTTTGCAGTTGGTGAAAGCCAAGAAATTAAATGCACCCTGCCTCCCGTCCACTTTCAGGAATGATGAACTCTCTCTGTTCAGTCAAAACACTTGTTGCATTTTCTGCCACAGGACTGGGAAAACCTTAATCTTTCTTCTTGTGGGTATGTGCCCATTTGACCACAGATGCCAGAAGGAGCATGATGCCCATGGTCCCCATTCCCTTTGATGAAGAATAGCAATGTTGTTATAAAGATGAATGAAGTACAGACTCTAAGGCAGGTGAGTCCAGTTATCTTTATTACTGCTCATCCACTCTCCATCTCACAGGATGGCACACCAACATTCTAACTTGAGCTCCCTGGGAGGGACTAACAACTGGGGACTGGCAGGGGGAGCGGAGCGAACCATTGCATGGATAATAACATGTACATTATAAAACATGCCTGTAAACTTATAACACTTACTATTAAATTACAACACATCTCCCTATGTAGGGGAGGAATGCCTGAGCCCTTTATCAAGTGTCACATTACTGCATGAGAGGACACCTAGCTGCATACCCTTTCCTGATCATGTTGTGCTCACAACTCTATCCTTACTCCATGTCTGCCCATTTTCCAGACAAACTACATTCTTACCAGACTTGTCCACCCGTGTTGAAGCCTCATACTTGCTCGACCCTGGTGGGACATGCGTTGGTTTCTTTACCTTCACCAGCGTGCCTTGCTCAAAATCCACATTCCTAACACCGTGTTTGACATCATACCAGGCTTTGTACCTCTGTTGGTGACTCTCAACTTTCTTTTTGCTCAGGTCTAGATCATGACAGTCACTTTTCCCACTTCCCAACCACCTGGGATACATCTTGGTACCGGGCTCCCTCCCTCTTAGGAACACAAAAGGAGACACTCCTGTAACAACATTGGGAGCGGTGTGGTATGCCCACAAGTCCACTCTCTTAACGAGTCTTCCACATTGAACCCATTGGTGATTGCCAGTTGAATGTGTTCCTTCACCATTCTATTCACCCTCTCCACTAAGCCATTGGCTTTCGGACAATAGAGTGCAGTCTTCTCATGCCTTATATTAAGCTCTTCCAAAAACTCCTTCATTGTCTCAGAGACAAACTGCACCCCATTGTCTGTGACAAGGGTGCTCGGAATACTCTAACGCAGGTGAGTCCAGTTATCTTTATTACTGATCATCCACTCTCCATCTCACAGGATGGTACACCAACATTCTAACTTGAGCTCCCTGGGAGGGACTAACAACTGGGGACTGGCAGGGGGAGCGGAGCGAACCATTGCATGGATAATAACATGTACATTATAAAACATGCCTGTAAACTTATAACACTTACTATTAAATTACAACAAATGTCTTAAATTGTATCTACAGGAGCACAATCCCAAATATTTTTTATGTCTACTTCCTTTTGTCCCTATGAACCAAAGGCTTCCACTACTCTAGCCAACTGATCATGCCTGCTCACCTTGCTGAACATGACCACAGGTTGTTATGTTATGCTACAATGTTATGTTACAATGTATTTATAAAACGCACGTACACTAACACGTTTTGTGAGACAAGGGACCCGAAGGTTATCCATAAATCTGTCTAAAGAGTCAGGGTTTTAACAAAGTCCCAAACCTCAAATAGGAAGTTGTGGCTCTGATGTGTGGCAGAAGAGACTTCCATAGATTTGGGGAAATAATGGCAAACCTTGTGCCACTCGGTCTCTTCTTGCTAAATGTGGGGACCTCTAACAGATTTTGCTTAACTGATCTGAGGTTATGATTGGAAAAGAATTCTGTATTCCTGAGGTAAAAAAAGTAGGAGTTTTGCCATATTGAGATTTGAAAATGACACACCCAGTGTTAAACAGGGTATTCTGAGCAACTGGTAGTCAGTGTAATTTTGTAATCAAAGGTCTAATATGGCAATGCCTAGGCTAGCACCAGACCAGCCTAGCTGCCTGATTTTTAACCAGCTGCAGCGTTTGACTCAGTCCCTTTGGAAGTCCCAGATAGAGAGAGTAGGCATAATTGATCTGGGACATGGCCAAGGTAGTTATAATCTGGATGATGGCCTTACGATTGAAATATTTCCGGATTGGTTTAATTTTCTGAAGCTGGAAAAAGCAAGATGAGTTCACTGCGCCTGTTTGAGGCTTCATAGAAAGATCTTTATCAACGATTATCCCAAGGCTTTTGACTGCATTTTTGGGGATGGGAGGAGGACCCATCTCTACTGGGCAGATGGAAGGATTCCAGCTGTGCAGTTTGTTTTTAATCATCACGATTTCAGTTTTATCTGATTTCAGCTTCAGCTGATGTTGATTCATCCAGTTGCGGATGTATAACATGGTGCTCTGAAAAAACTCTGTGGATTCCGGCGTGTCATCAATGTTGAAGAGCAACTGCATGTCATTGACATAATTGTATATCTTCAAAACCCGCCTCTGGAAGGCGAATAACTGGCGAATGTAGAGGTTGAAAAGGTGGGGGGAAAGAGAAGACCACAGTGGTACTCCACAGTTAAGCCTGACCTTTGCCGAGCAAAAGGGGTGGGATGTTCAGATTGGGAGCGACTGAGAGAAAAGATTTCATCCAGTCTAATGCAGATCCATGAAAACCCACAGCATTGACATACTTGATTAGGATATCATGATTTACTGTGTCACAGGCCGCCAATAAGTCCAACAGGACCAATGCCTGGGCCAATCCTTTGTCTGCTTCTTCTCTCATATCATCAATTACGGAAAGAATAATGGTTTCCATAGAGCGGGCAGGTCAGAATCCTACCTGGTGGGATCAAGAAACGAGGAGTCCTCTAAGAAAGTTCATAGAAATTGGGCAATGCGTGCCTCTAGTATCTTAGCTGGGTAACGGAGTAATGAGACGGGGCGGTAGCTCTTCAAGATGGAAGGGTCTTCCCCAACTTTGTTATGAAGTGGGATGACTACCGCTACCTCAAGGGTGTGAGGGACAATGCCCTGACTTAAGGATACATTGAGCAGAGAAATCAGTGGATCAGGAAAATGTGAGAAGATAATTTTTGGGATCTGCAGGGGACAAATATCTTCTGGGGATCCGGATTTAATCTCAATCATCAATTTCAAAAGATTGTCTTTGTTAATGGCCAGAAAACCTGTACATTTTACAGGGTTCAAATCTTCCAAGAGAATGGTACTGGTTAGGGAGCTAGTAGAGATACTATCTTTCATCATCCGTATTTTATTAATGAAAATAGAGTTCAGGTCATCACACAATTCTTGAGTGGGGGCATTTGAGTGATCTGAGTTGGGAAGTTCAGTAACAGTATCAACTATTTCTTTGTTTTTATATTCTGAATTTAGGATTTTATTTGAAAAGTGGGTAGACTGGGCCTCCCAATTTATGTCTTGTAAGCCTTTAGTCACAGGAGGAAGCTACTCTTATTGTCAGAAGTATACACTTTCCGCCATTTTCGCTCAGATTGGCATAACTTGAATTTCATTTTTTTTGCTTTTGTATTGAGAAACTAGGAGTGGAACTATTTTTTGGGCATTGAGCATGTGGTGTCTCACTTACTGCCCAATGTGTGTATGAGCACTGTCTCTACTTTTTCCAGTTTCGATCAGAAGCTCTCTATTCTAAGCTGAGGTCAAATTTTGCTTATGCCAGTGTAGTCTCACATAAAATTCTGGAATCTAACATTACGATTGTTAAGCAAAATACTTGACTTCATGTGATTAACCTACATCATTTTATTGAGGTTTTGTTTGAGTAAAAATCAATGCAAATCAACCAAACAGAAGCAAATGTTGTTCATGTTGCATACATTTTTACGCTCTTTTACTGCAAAATGCATCCTAAAGTCCAGAATGGACATAAGGAGAAATTTCACACTAAAAAACGAATGCAAAATGCTGGTGTGGCACATTTCACGTAATAAAGCATAATTTCACATACATTTTGGTAATTTTGCTTAATTTCCGCAAAGAACATTTTGGTAATTTTGCCCAGGCCCTCCCTATTGCCAGAGCTGGTCAAAAGAACAACCTGATACCAAATTTGTTTGTAGCTACTGACTATATACCTGGTTACCCAAAGACTTCTCCGGATCATGCTACCCTGCCTATATTGCCCTTTTAACATGTCTCACACCAGCTAAGCTCTGTTACCTGAAGAGACTGCCCAGAGAAATATTTGAGGCTGACTGCTTTTTTACAATTTAATTGTTATGTATGGTATAGGACTACCAATACAAGAGATTCTTAAAATAGCCCAAGTTCGAGAAGAAGTCGCAAACTCAAGAACAATGACATTAGGATTAATATCTGAGCACCTTGAGGCCCAAAGGATTGTCATTTTGCAAAACTGAATGGCTCTTGATTTTTTCATGGCTTCTAAGAATGAAGTGTGTGTAATTGTGGATTAAGAATGTTGTTCCTTTATACCGAATATTTGTTTAACGATACACTAACAAATTGATCACATCTGTGACATTGTTAAGGAACTACTTAAAGTGATGATGGCTTTAGACATGGTGGATGGGGAATTTGGTCTTGGTTGAAAATTATTGTAGCAGGATTGAAAATGAAGATACTAGGAATTGTGTTGGTGGTCTTATTTTTTCTATTATTGATCCAAATCACTGTCAAAATCTATATATGGCAAATTAATTGTATTGCCAGAAATGGAGAATCGTCGCATTTTTCCACTTAACTGTACCAGAGGATGATGATGGCTCAGACCTGGATGAGAAATCTTATTATGGATCACTGAACTATATTAAAACTTAGGTGTCTCAGAAAGTGAAGAGTCTGAGGATAATTGATCTTCTGTAAGCAGTGCTTGAAATGGAAAAATAGAAGTGCAGGCACTCTGTAGCAGAGTACCTGCATGTTTCTGAGAAGTACCGGTACTCTCCAATTAAAAGTATTACGATTTCCTTGAGAAGTGCAGGTACTCTCCCTCTCAAAATAAAAATGTGCCAGTACTCAGTACCGGACAGTACCGGCCCATTTAAAGCACTATCTGTAAGGGTTCCACAATAAAATCGTACAATAGAAAGGCATTGTGAAATTTTAATTGTAACTGCTGAATTCAAGTAGTGCTTGTCCATGATTTGTAAAGCCTCATTTCCATACGTGGCTTGTAAGATCAGAATTTTTTCCTTAGCTTGCTCAGCAGTGAAAAGCTACATATCTGTATATATCTAAAAGATGTTTGCATACTTTCTCATGGCTTCAGAATCATGAACCTGTGTAACTCCTTTGCTGTGGTCTCATCACATGATCTCCATTGGCGCACTGTATACCAAAACCTATAAATGTTTATATTGTGTTTGTTTATGAAGCTTTTGTTCTTTTGGTGTGCTGGGGAATCCCCTTGTTGTCCATTTCTGTGATACATAGACTTATTTTTCTTTTTTGTTAACAAACACATTGTATACTTTGAATTATAATGTAGTCAGATTGCATTTGACACTTGATGCATGATTTCCACCTCTGTCCTTCAAGAAGGGGGGAGTGAGAGCAAATCCTATCTACCCCTTTCAGCTCTTAGGCAATACTGAGAAAGGAGGATATTAATCCCTTCACACTTCTGGCTGGTGGATGTGAACATGGACCACACTGATAATGGCTGTGCCAGGGAAGGTGGACATAAGGCTGTATTTTCCTTCAGGGGAAAATGATGTGGCCTAGTGACTAGAGTGGTCGACCTCAAAGCTGGGGAAATGGGTTCGATTTCCGGCAGGGATTCTCAACATCCTGTGATTCTGGGAAAATCACTTAATCTTCCAGTGCCTAACAAAATAAATGTGTCTGTCTGTCATGCAACTGATGCTCATGTAAAGCACTCTGATACCTGCGGGTTGAGTTTGCACCATATAAAACTCCACCCAAAAAATCACTCCACTGCCCTTTTACAAGGCGGGGCATACCTTCCTGCACATAAACAATCTTTAAAAAAAAAATGAAATTTTGCAACTTCCATGTGTGCTGCATTAAGCAGCAGACATAGAAGTGACAAAACAGCATTTCCAGATTGTTTATGTGCAGGAAGGTGGACATTCCTGTACATAACAATCTTCCCCTGCATGCAGACACCATTGCCATATGGTGCAAGGGTGGCTGCTTTGGCACTACACTGCTAAGTGTAGCGCCAGCGCAGGAGTAAACTCAGGGCTGCACCATATTCTTATAAATATGTTGCAGCCCTGCGTTTCTGAAGTGGCGGAGCGTGTCGTTAAGCCAAAGAGGCTAACAACACGCTCTGCCACTTCTCTTGTAAATATCCCCCTTAGATCCTCTTGAAAAGACAATGTTTTGCTTTGCCTGTAACTTTGCCACTGTCTAATTAGCCTGCACAAAACCTGGCACTTGTTTGGCCCAAGGATCCAAAGTTTGGCTTGTCAAGGTTTATGCAGATCAGTGCAGGGGTAGGAAAGTTTTTGGAGGGAATGTGCATTTTCCATTTTAGCTCTGAATTGCACCAAACTAGGCAGGAGGCTAGAAGTGTACTCAAAATATTTTGTTTGTGGTTTTGTGTAAATGCTCTGAGTAGTTTTTTAAATATGTGTTTTATAAAAAAAAAAAAAGAACAGATGCCAATTGAGTTTCTTAGGATTGGTCAAACAGGGAGCTGTGAATATATTGTGCATACATTTGTATGCCCTTTATGGATTAAGGTTCACACTACAATTGAGGTTCCAAAATTTGAGACAATTCCCATTGTAAGTGGGGGCAATTTAGTCCTTTGTTCAAAGTAGGATGAGTGGATCATTACAGGATTCATGGATCTGGTCAATCTGGTTGCCATACTGCAACTAAAAGGTTTTGTTTTTATTGTTATTGCAGGACCCCAGACTCCAAAGCCTGTCAACTGAAATACAGTGACAGGGGAGGAATTATGGTCAGGGGCAGCATACCATAACCCCATTCAGGATGTCGGAGGCTGGAGGGGGTTCCAGAAGAAAAGCTACTGCTCCCAAGTTAAAGAATAAATCTTTTGCTGAGGGAAGCACAGACCCAGAATGGTGATTTCAGAAGCATTAATCCACAATTAGATCAGTTAGATCTCATATCTTTCCCAAAACTTTGACATTTATTTTTGCAGCAGCGCTTCACATAGTCCATAACCGGTGCTCAGAGCCTACTGTTCACACCCAACGGCCGGACACAGCTATTCCAGTGGCACAGGTGCTGATGCAGGTGATGCAGTCTGAACTCTCTTCCATGGATGCTGACCAGGCACATATTGCTTGGTGACAAGTGGGGCAAGCATAGGGCATGCACTCGCAGACTGCTACACATGGCAAAAGCCATGAACAACAGCTACTTCTATGGAATATAGGCAGACCTAGGGGCCGGGACATGGTCAATCTGCAGGGGAGGCCATGGGCTAAATGTTAGCTGAGCACAGCAGAATGCCGTGTGCAGCTTGTAAGGGGATATAAGGCTAATGCAGTGCCTGTTTGAAGCCGTGCTGTGCCCTGCACCCAGCAGCCATTCTAAATACTAAAAAGAAATTAATTTACCAAATGATGCATCTCTACAGTGCTTGTAGTAGCACAGTGGCTGTGCACAGTAGGGTTTGGCTGCATTATGGGTTGGCTGCACTGGAGGATGGTTAAGGACCAGCGGTGGCCAGCACGGATCTGGGGTGGTGAGGTGGGGGTGAGGAGGTATAATTGTAAAAAAAAGAAAAATTCACTTACCTCTTAGCCGCTCTGTCTCACGTTGTCTCTCCTCCGCTGAACAAGAAGCAGCCAGGCTCCCCTGGGCCAAACACAACGCTGCAATACAGCCTTTGGATTGGTCTGAGCGCTGTGGTTCGGTGCTCAGAGAGGGACTGGGGGCCTGGGCATGTTCTCCATGCGGGCTGTACTGCAGCCTGCATGGAGAACATGCTAAAGTGCGGATGACCATTTACCCAGCAAGAGATGGCGGTCAATGGCATCAAGCACACTTCAATGTGCACACCACTCCTCCTCCGCTCTGTCAGCAGCGCAGCCCTGCCTCGCCCTCATGCTAATGCAGCAGGGAAGGAAAAAAATGATAATAACATCGCATTATTATCATTCAATTTTCCTTTCTTTTACTGCTGCACAGCAGCAGCAGTGGGGCCACGCTCCTCTGCCTTATCGGAGGAGCCACCACTATTAAGGACCTGTGACACTGAACGTTCGTGCACATCCATCAAATAGTGCTAAAGTTATTAGTAAACCACTGCTTTTCTGACCCCTTTCAATGTTGTACTGCCCCTCCTCCTCAACTGGATTTGCATGAAACTTGAGACACTAGCACTGGGCTTAACGTATTAATGAGCCTTATTCAATGATTCCACCATATAAGCATTTTTGCTCCCCTTCTAATGTGTCTCTAACCCCTTGATGAATCCACACAAACCTTTACATACCAAGAGCAAGCACAACATGTCTGCCAACTTTCGTGTAGATTCATGAAACAGCGCTAAAAGTATGAAGAAATGAAAAATGGCTTTTCAGCGGGAACAGGAAAATGGTGGCTAAATCTACAAAAATGTGTGAATTCGCTGCATTGAAACGATTACGTCTGAGGACTGCTTGCTCCATCAACCCTTCACAAATGCTTATCATAACTACCCTATCCCGTCCTTTGAATTTTCCAATTCGCCGAACTGGAAGTTTTTGTATAACTTGTAAATTCAAGCTGCCAGAAAAAAAACAAAAAACAACGCTCTCAATCAACCAATCACATCTCTCTTAGGGGCATATTAACAAGGGCCTTATCTCCACTTTTTTGGCTTTAAAAGCCAACAAAGTGGAGATAATATTATCACCCAAGGGGCGCTAACATGCATTAGCGCATGTTGGCAGCCTTTTCCCCCGATGCCTCGCTCTGCATCTCTAATGAGATGCAAAGTGGGCGTCACTGGGCGTACCTCACACAGGGGGACTTGTGAAATATCGCTAAGTGCACATCGCGATATTTACAAGGCGGCCCACAGCATTTTAGCAGACGTTAGTTTTTGGCGAAAACCGTGGTTTTCGCCAAAAACTAACATCTGCTAAAATCCTGACTAATGTATGTGTAACATGGGAGGTGGATATTGTGTCACGACCACAGGGTCGTATCATCAAGCCTATCGCCGTTTTGCAGGGAACATCGCTGCAAAACCAGCGATGCTCCCTGCAAAACGGCGATTTCCCCGCTATTGCTGGAATTTATATCGCCATTGCGCTATGCGTTGTTAATACAGCGCAAGCATGGCGATAAATTCCAGCGAAAGCTGGCGTTAACAAAACCCACGCTAAGCGCGGACAGCAGTAATTAACGCTGACTCTTGTTAATATGCCCCTAAACATTTTAATTTGAGACACACATCTGAAAAGCATGGCCGTTCTCCAGGCATCGCCACCCTTTGGTACAGTTGCCTGCCCCAGTGTTATTCCTTCACATTGGACAGGAGATTAGCCTCCTCACGTGGTACTACTGAGCGCATTAGCAATGCCACTCCCAATTAGGCTGGCACGGAGAAACAAAGACAACTTCAAAGTTCATGTTTTTTGGCGTGAGAGGCAGGCCGCATATTTTAAAATCATTTGACATCAAGCCTACGCACCTATAGATCAAAAAATAGCTGTTACTTTAGCTGCACTTTGCCTGCTAATGAAAGGAAACGCTCGGTTTAACAAAACAGCTGGTGCTTTCCAGCTTGAGGAGGTATGATGTTAACAGCCTCCTTGGCATCTGCTTATCAACAGCTGGGACTTTACCAAAATAGTATGTTTTCTAACGCAAAAGAGGCGAATCCCCTTGAAGGAAGTTCAGCAGCGATGCACTGAGTTCCCACGTTGGTGGCCGCAGTAACATAAGAAATCTTCTGACTTCTTGCTTGGAAGGGCAGGATGTTGACACTGGCTGTGCCCCCGCTTCCTTCAATGGGTAACCACAATGTTGCACTAAGCCCAACATGGCTGAACCTGATATTGCATTCAAGCAACGAGAGACACAACTGCATTCCTGCTCGGCTGATTCGTAAGGGGAGAAGGAGTTAAGACTTTATTCGCTGGGAAAAGGGCTGCTCTACCTGGAAAGACGGCTGCCGAGAGCTGAGTGCTACTTGATAAGTTGCAGCGCTCCCTGAATAAATGGAGACAGGTCAGAGTGTCACCTAGCAGCATAAAACTGATTTACTGATGTAACTGAAAATCCTGATCATTTATGCAAGCATCAGCTAGCCTGTGACTTGGCACCCCTCCACTCTAGGATGCTTTTTGGTTATAGTCTCCATTTTGTTTGGCTAGACACTATGGGCCAGGTGTGCTACGGGTTTTTGGGGTTGCAAACCCTCCAAATGAGTTAAATACAGAGGGGCTTATTTATGAGCCCTTGCGTCACTTTTTGTGACGCTCCAGCAGGGTTAAAAATGCGCCATGTTGCATCATATTTACAAAGTGACGCATCTAGGTCGATGCGTCACTTTGTAAACCCCTGCGCCACATTATACCTGCGCCAGGTATAATGTATGCAGGATGGGCGTTCCGACGCAAGTAAGCCTTGTAGAAGTGACGCAGTGAAATCTGTGAGATGGGTCAATATCTTACGCCTGCCTCACAGCAGGCGTAAGACTGATGCAGGCACATTTGAAATGGGACTTGCCCATGTGAAATGACCCATTGCTGGAGTTGCGTCACTTTCGTGACACACTCCAACAATGCGTCATTTTTGCGCCTACTGATACGTCAGAAATACTGACGTATTTGTAACTCCTTGAGACATGATGCGTCATACTGTAAATATGACGTATCTAGCATGTCGCAAGGAGGGCGTAATGAAAAGTGACGCATCCCTGTTTTCAAGCAGCGATGCGTCACTTTTCATAAATGAGGCCCAGGGTGTGTGACTGTAAAAATCCTTTTACATTTCTACTACCTATTTACCTTCTACGTTTTTCTGAATCACCAAATGAGTTTAGAAATCATTACAGCCTCACAATTTAGAAGAGGTTCGTTAGGGGCAACATTACAAATTGTGATATGGTAACCTATGCATCAATGGTCTGCAGCCACGATTCCAGTCACAGGATACCCCAAGCTCGGGTGGTAACTGATTTGCACAGGGGAAGGCTTTCCCTTTGGACCTCTTCAGTTTGGGAATCGGGGTGTCAGCTTCACTGGGAGTATGTTGCAGGCCACCATCCCTGTATCTAAAGTCAGTTAGAGGGTCACAAATTGTGATCTGCCTAATGATTGTTAATTTATTGTGAAATTAATTATTAGTGTGTAGATGAGCTCAGAAAATAAAATACTGGTTGCAAAAATTTCCAGTTTTAGGCAGGAGGCATTGTATAATAAACCAACAAATTACTCACGAGCAAATAAAAGGCTCGAAAACTCATCCTTTTTCTTCGACTACTGAGAAAGTTAAGGAAACTTCTGGTAAATGTGTGTTTTTGGAGCTGGTAACTTGACCTTTTTCAATGTAGTACAGAACTGAAACTGTTGTCATTGAAGCATGACAATATTTTGTAATACTGTATATCAGTAAAATGAAGATCGAGGGCCTTATTTACATGGAAGTAACGCAGTGTGGTGCCACAAGCCATTAGGCTATGCCATGCTGCATAACTTTCAAAGCACAGGGATGCTTCATATTTGTAACATTATGACGTTTCGCAGAGCTCTCCCCAACACTGGTGCACAATTGGCTGCTATGAGCCAACACCCTTGCCCCATGCAAAAACAAATCATGAGAGGGGTTTTCCTCTTTCTATGTGTGCTGCAAAATGCAGCAAGCATATACAGAGGAAAAAAAGAGGAGAAATAAAAAATAAAATTCCTCATCATGCCTCCTTATGTCTCCCCTTTGGAAGTGTAGGATTCTGACGCCTTCCCAGGTTTGCAAAAGGTTATAAATCTTGAAATGCAACCAAATCCATGGGTGTGCATGGGAACAGGCACTGTAACACCCATGGAATGCCCCTTCACGCAAAGGGCTGCAGGAAAAGGGGCCATTTTTACAAGACCACGAAAAGTCCCTGCACCGCCGGTGCATCAAAAAAAGTGACACCAGTGGTGCCAAGGGGCCTATTGATGAGGTTGTTTACATCTCTCTGGAACCCTGCAACATGGTGCAAGAGCGACACAAACCTTAACACTGATTTTTGAAGCCACGCAAAGCCACTTTGCGTAGCTTTGAGTGGCTCCAAAAATCTTGAGTAATGCAATGCAGTGCAAATCAATGTGTTGCATTACCCTGACCTGGGAAGGCATTTCATGGGCATTATGAGGGTGTTCCCGCTCAACTTCCATGGATTTTGATGCATCCCCAGATCTACAAGAACTTGTAAACCTGGGGATGAGCCAAAATCTTACACCTTCCCAGCGGAGGCATAGCAAGGAGAAAATCTCTATTTCTCTTTATTTCTTCCTTTTTTTTGAGCGCTGCAGAATAGTGCTGCATTCTGCAGCACACATAGAATGCGGACTATGCCTCCTTGTGCAGGAAGGTGTTCCTTCCTGCACAAAATCAATACTACATGCACGGTAGGAACGTTTGCACCATGGCGCATGGGTGCCTGTGTGGGTGCAAGGCTGCCAAAAGGGCGCCAGCACAAGGGAAAGGACAGGAATGCACCATATTGCCTTAAATACAGAGCATTTCTGCCCTTTCCTTGTCAAGCAGTGCAGCGCAGCAAGGTGACTTGCTGCGCTCCTCTGCGTGACTTTCCCATAAATGAGCCGCCTGGTTTTGTTCACCGTTATGGATTGAACATGTAGACAAAGGCCTCAGTGCTTTTCCTGGAAATGCACTGAGCAGGGTTCTAAACCACGCTAAAGCACTTTGTCAAACATTAGGTGAATCTGGTCAAAATGCTTCATCTCCATGAATTTTGTAACATGTGTAATGCACAGTGCGTCAACTATGATTGTCCCAATTACAAGCTGCACCTCTCCTCCCCATTTTTATTTGGTTTTCTTTACCAGGCTTCAGCTGCACGCTGTGCACCATATTGCTAATCCTTGGCGTCGTCTGCGCTAATGTACATATATTACATGTTTAGTTTTTTGTGTGAAAATTATGGTGCGCTTTTTGTGACTATATTATTTTCATCTGTTTGAGCGGGAAATTGCCTGTTAAGTACCCTATATTTATGCAAAGGCAGTAAAAATACACATAGCCCAATGGCATGTGTTTATAGCAAGTGTAATACTTAACACATTCATTCATTTATTACTAAAGTGCAAAGGTAACATTTTCAGTTTATTACCACAATCGTACAAAATTGACTTCAGAAAAATGCTATTATCTGCCTCACAGATTTCATGTTATAAATCCTTTATATGTGGAAATAGCATTTCAGTTAGATATATTTGGGTACCACTCAGGTGTACGCTTAAACTGGAATAGGTTTGTGTTCTTTCATTATCCTCCTGGCAACCTCCAGATGACTGGGAACGTCCACTGCAATGGACGCCAGAAGAGTTTAGATATCTGGGGAGATACAGAACAAGAGACCCTGATGAATTCATGCAGCACAACTGGAGAGAATTCTGGAAGACTATAAGGCAGATGTTGAACACTGGCGAAAACTCCATATTTCTGTATCAGGAAGGTACTAGACAGGGGTGTCCCCTCTCCCCGCTCTTGTTCAATCTATATATAGAGCCGCTTGCATCCCTGATTCGAATGGATCTCACCATTCTCCCCTTCAAAGCGGCTGGGTTCAAAGCGCAGGTGGCACTGTATGCGGACGACCTTATCCTTCGCACCATTAATTCAGAGGTGGCAATCCCTAACTTAATGGCCTTGGCACAAACTTTTGGCTTGATTTCAGGCTATACGGTGAACAGCGACAAAACTGAAATTATGGAATAGAATCAGGCAAAGCGAAGTGTGGGGGCTAAGGCCCAAATGCGTTACTTGGGAATTACAATAACACAAAAGCTGGAAGATATCTGTAAGATTAATTGGAAAAAACTCAGTCAAGAGATTCGGAGTCTTTTGGTTAGGTGGACAAATTTACCTTTAAATATGTATGGACGGGTTAATCTTATTAAAATGATTGTCTTCCAAAAATAACTTTTTTCGCTAATACAATTCCCCTTGCCTTCCATAAAGAAGATATAGGAAAGCTTCAGGGGAAGATTGATAGTTTTATTTGGTCCTCTAAGGGGGCTAGGATATCATGGAAGAAGCCGAGAAGGAAGATAGAACAGGATGGGCTGGCCCTTCCAGATTTGGTAGCATATTATTATGCATTTCAATTAAAAAAAATTCATATGCTGGCTAGCAGGGTGGATATGTCCCCCCTGGCTCTACTTTTCGGGACAATGCTAAGTGTGGTGGGGCAAGGGCAGAGCCATTTCCTTTTTAAATATGGTGACCCAAAGTTTTTCAAAAAAGTAAGATTGAAAACCCTGCAGGGAGCCCTAAGAACTTGGGTGTGCTTTCGGAAAAAGCTTGGAGTTTCTTACTATTCGTCCCGGGTACCGATTTGGGATTCACCGGGAACCCCTGAATGTCTGAGAGACAAACTCAGTTTGCCACTTAAATTTGCGGGCTTACTGCATTGGGGAGAACTTAAAATGGCATTGGGCCTAGTGAGCTGGGAAGTCCTGAGTAACTAACCAGGTTTAAATACTTCCAACTTAGTTCCTGGTGGAATATACAGGCTTGGGCAGATGAGGGTGAGATGAATGGCTGGACCAGGCAATGAGAGTAGGTCCGCTAAAAAAGGAAGTTTCTCAGTGGTACTGGGTTTTTGTGGAGGCCGAAGATAATCTTGTTTCAGACACTTCTAAGTTTTAGGCAGACGATCTTCAGGGGGGAAGATCTTAACGAGGTTTGGCAAGACTCTTTTGGTATATCTCGGACAGTGGTGAAACCTGCCTCACTCAAGCATAACCATCTCTTTACCACACTAGGGGGTCTATTAGAATGTCGGGCTGATCGCCACCGCCCGCGTGGCGATGTCAAACCGCCATCCATATTACAATGCATGCGGGGAAATGCCTTTCCACGGAAAGGCATGAGGATTTCGCAAAAGGGGGCCTGCTGCAGGCCCCCAGGATGTTGGGGGGTGGAGGGGCACATGTGGGGTACCTATGGTACCCCCCTGCATTGGCACGGACAAAGCGACAGGCACCGCGCGGTGCCTGTCACCTTGTGCATGCCAAGGCACGACGTGCATTCCCAGCATTGTGGCGGGCGGTGCTCACAGAACCGCCCGCCCCGATGCTGGGAAAAGAGGATGCCACCGCCACAGTGGAGGTGGCATCCTAATTGCTGGTGCGGGACAGCTGCACCACTGGTGGCTGGTCCCAGCTCCGCTAATAGGCCCCATAGAGTTTATTGGTGTCCATCTAAGTTGTCAAGAGTCACCGGAAACCCGTATGTCTGCCCAAGATGCTTGTCTCCATTGGCTGATGACATCCACATGTTTATGGTGTGTCCGAAGATCCTCTGTTATTGGACTGAAATATGTAAGTTCCTTGTGGAAGTAACAGGGAAACAGATCAAGGTAAGTCCTAAACTTATTTTTTTGGGGCTGTATCAAGATAGGTCACAACAAACAAAGACAGTGATTTCTAAGTTTATTTTTTATGCAATACTTTTGGCAAGGCGGAAATTTGTAGGTTATGGAAGTCTGGGAGTCCACCTTGCTTTTCTGACTATTTAAAGAATGTAATCTCTGCAAGTCCGCTGGATATAGCTGTGATGCAAGAAGCCTAGAGAAAGTATGGTTGCTGCTGGTGGAGTGGAGTCAGCGATCAAGTAGGTCCGATGATTAAGCCAATATAGTTGTCAATCCTGGTTTCCTCTGTTTCGGGGCTAACCGTGAAGAGGTTGGAAATGGAGACAGCTTTTTTTTGTGTGGATTGGTTGTTCTCTAGACATTGGCAACCGTTATAAGAGCATCGCCAGCAAGAGATTTGGCAGAATGAGGACATAAAAAACCAAAAACACTATGTATATTCTTGCATACGCTGCAGAACACACCATATGAGGTAACTCAAAAATGCTTCCCAAAAGAAGACAGTTTGCTGAGGTTCCTATTATGGGGGGTGGGGGGGTTAGCTCAAGGAACATTGATGAGAGTTCATTGCCCTGACAGAACTTAAGCTATTAGCAGGTTGGCCATTTACTGGTGGTAAATGGCTGGGTGTTTGCCATGCAACAAGCGCCCTAAATGTAGGGGATAATTAAGATAACTGTATGATAGAGGCCTTCTGGTCCAGCAGCCCACTCCACCAGCAATGCAAATTAAGATCTGGAAGAAAGCCCCTCACTGAAAAGACGGGGTGGTAGGGTAAGTTTACTGTGTCAGTCTCCAATATCCTCGCAGACCTGAATAAACTTGAAGGGATTAAGAAATGGGACCTTCTGGGAATCTCCAAGGTAGGTGATATAGGGTGAACACTGGGGCTGTTATCATTTGAGGAACTCAAAAAACAGTTTAAACTGGCAAATAGCAAGCATTTCAGATACCTGGAGGTTAAGTACACACTGACTAAACACAGTCAACAACTTTAGGATAATGCAGCTGAATCTTTTTTAGAATATTGAGTGCCGGGGGCATAGCTTGAACATCAAAGAGAAGGAAGACACTTTGGTGAGTCGCCAACCCAAACATTCATAAAATATCCTTCTCTCAAGAAAGCTTTCACAACCTCTGTACCGATTCTATCCAATGGGATGTTCGAATGGCTCCCCGTCTCACATCTGGCCATGCATCAACCAGGATCACTGCTGTTTGCTATCCTAAATGGTTGACTGGGTTGCTGACCCATCTGTGCAGTGATTGAGCGCTTCCCCTCCCCCCCCTCAGATTGCACCAGTTGAGGAGGGGGCCAGTGCATCTGCATCTTTCTTGAAGGACCCACACACCGGGGTCTGCTGAGGCAGGGGCAGCATTTGTTGGACCTTGGTATCCCAGCAGGGGCTGTTCCATTGGGAGTGCTCTAGGTGGAGATCATGAAGCATGCCGGCCCTTGATGGCTGCATCTGGAGGTAGGAAGCGCTCCACATTTTGGACTGCGTGGCCTGGTGGGGATTCTTACTACAATTGGGGGCCACGAGTCTCGTAGGCCCTGATCCAAGATACTGTGCCGGACCCTCTGGTCTTATCCTATGCCTACAAGGGGTTTTAGATCCCTCCCCACTTTCATATTTACAGTCCAATTTGCGCATTGCAATTGTGGTACAATTTAGACTCAACCGAGCCACATCCCACGGCTCCATGCCTAGACTGCACTAGCCAAATCCAATTCCTAAACAATGGAAGTTCAACCAATTTCCACATAATTGACTCCAACCATTATGTCAACCTGAGAAGCTATCAGACAATGTCTCATGCATACTCGGAACACAAACTGAAACAATGGACTCCACAGTCAGCAAACTGCAGGCTTTTCTGGATCCTTTCACAGCAATTAAAAGGAGGTAACATTTACTGTTTACTATTCCCACTCCAATCTAAACCAGCTTGAAGAAGAAGATGTTGGAAGTCGATGAGACCTTGACATGTTGCTATTATGTCAGGAGTTGCGCCAACTGTTTACCGAGGGCAGAAGGGAAAAGTTCTAAGCTGGAGGGCTTGGTCCATGCTCTCCAGTCAATGATCTCCCATCTTTGCCTCGGCCAAAACTCTGGTTGACAAAGTGGAGGATGGTGAGAGCATCTACGCTGGAACAATCAGCACTTTGTGGGCTTCCCCATAGAATTGAAGGGGTACGTCCTTAACTGTTCCTCAAGTGCTGGATGAGAAACATAATTCAAACCGACAAACTTTCACAATGCTTTATTATCGGACAATCCCACCATGCCCTAGCTAAGCGACCACCAACTGGCACTCCTTCTAGGGTTATAATTGCAAAGATCCTAAACTACAAGGACCGTGGTGAAATCCTTAGAAAAGTCTGAACCCTTGTAAAATAAGGCATGAATCACAAATCATTAGAATATTTCTGGACCACACAAGATTAGCACAGCCTCAAAGAAAATCGTTTGAGGCCATCAAAAACAAACTCTGTGCTTTGAAAGGGCAGTATATGCTTATGTATCCAGCAAAACTAAAGGTAATTTTTCAACCGAAATGCCAGAAGCTTCACAGGAATGGGCAGAGGAACAGAAAGATTGCAAGCTCCCCATCCCTCACTCAATAGCTACTCACTTCCCAAGCGTACACACAGAACCACAAGAGGCATACTGAGCTCATTCCAATGTTGTTCTGCACCACTGCCAAGAACTTTTTTGAAAAAGGACTTGCCTCATACCTCTTCTGACTCCAATTCACTTTCAACCCCTGCGAACCATACACTCATGACTAAAATCTCTCAATTGCCAATTCCAATTTCTGTTGGTCCTAATGCTGGGACTATGACTCTACCTTGACTTGAATAAGACCATGTAAACTCCCCATGCCCTCTGGAAATAATGATCATTGTGCTCCTGTTTCCTGGTATGGGACTTTGGGTCAGGTGTGCAGGGAGATATTCTCTTTGGGGTTGGCCCAGGTAACAACGCGGTCCATGAATGCACGTCTTGGGTGCCCCATCTAGAGGATAGTGATTGTAAGTACTCTTAGTAACATTTAACATATCTGCCTCCATCGCTGAATATGCTTGATGGGCACTTGGGTATATAAGCACTCTTCACAATGCCCATTAGACATATCTGTATTTCTATCATTCAGTTACCAAGGTATAAGTTTGAGTCCTGATGGATTAACATACTTGCTGCTGTTCCATTAGGTTGATGTCTGTCTCATCCATGCTTTCAGTTTGATACTTTCGGTTTTCGAGTATGGAGGTGTTTGTTAAATGTTCTATGATCCCATATTTACTTAGTTCTCTTATTGTCTCTCTAATGTCCCCTCTGTCTCATTGTCACCATTCACTCACAAAGCGGCCATGCCCGATGTGAGAATCCATAGGAGTTTTGACCCATTTTTGTGCTTATCTAGGAATGTCAATGGTCTTTTAGACCCGATCAAATGTAGAATAATTTTAAAGATGGCAAAACACTATGGTTCAGCTATCATGATGCTCCACGAGACATCTTATGGGCACACAATGTAACTTTTTAGCTCAACATAACAATCACAAAGTGTTTGACTATGGCTTTGTGCGTGGTTCACAAGGAGTTACCGTAAAGCTGAAAAGGCATTTCTCCCTCGAGATCACACACACCCAAATTGACCATATAGGCAGGTATGTTATGATCGCAGGCACGGTTTCTAAATTCCCCCTCACACAACTAAATGGTTATGAGCCCACCACTTCAACCTCCCTTCTCCATTTTCTGGGCATAATTCTTCTCGAAACCACGCAGATGCTACTGCTCATAGGTTGTGACTTTAATGGCTGATGGATACATTGCTGGATCGTATACGACCCCCTTACATTATTGGTCATCGGCTACTCCCTTCGTCTCCTTTGTGAAAGGAAATGGCACATGCAAAGTCTGGCACTACCTACATCCTAACACTGCAACCATAAAGGCACCTTTCCAATGTGTACAAGTCATTTTCCAGATTGGACTACTTCTTCCTCCTAGCCTCCAACACAGATCAGTCAATTGCCTGCTATATTTGGTGATGGGAATATCTGTTTTGTAGCAAATGCTATTTATAAATGCTATAATAATAATGTTATATTGATTTGTACAGCACGTGCCTACCCTAAAGTGTTTCCCAGCTCTAAGCTAAAGTGAGGTATCCAGAACCACAAAACAGTCTTCTCCTATTGCCAGAGGTAAACCAACCAGGGTTTTAACTTATTGTGGAAAACTGAGAGAGAGCGACGTGCCTGCAAATCAGGGGGCAGGGAATTTCAGAGTTTAGGCTCTAAGAAGAAAAAGCACTGACCTCCTTGTCAGGTTTCTGTAATCCTGGGAATAACAGCAAAATCAAGTTTACTTGAGTGCAAGAACTGACTAGGTATATATGGTGACACCAGAGATCTTAGCCAGATGAGGCCGGAATTATGCACATAGCATAATGCTTTGAATTGAACACAACATTTAGTTGGCAGCCAGTAAAGTTCACGGAGCAGGCTGACAGTGGAAGAAAACTGAGAAAGGGTGAAGTAGGAGTCTTGCCTCTGCAGTCTATACTATGTGAAGCAGCTTGAGCAGACCTTCGTGACACCAAGGTACATAATGTTTCCGTAATCCAGCCTGGAAATTACCAAAGCCTGGTTAAAGGTTCTTTGGGCAGAGACATCAAAACAGACCAATATTTTCTTGAGCCATCTTACGATACCAAAGCAGGTAGAAGCCAACTAGGTGATTTGGTGACTTGTAGACAGCCTCTCATCTAGCAAGACTCCCAGATTCCTGACCACGGGCACTGGAGGGGGACAGCACCCATAGACTTAGGCCAGATGTGGACCCCAAAGATGGGGGAGGTTGTCCACCAGCAGAACCTCGGTCTTATCCCCGTTCAGCTTAAGGGAATTAGCATTCATCCAGGAAAAAACATGTGTAAGGCAGCTACTTAGAGCATCTGCACTGTGAATCTCTTGAGATGACAGGGAGACAATGATATGAGTGTTGTGAGCACATGAGAGGGAAGTGAGAACGCAGTTTTCTACAATATTTGCCAGTGGGCTTACGTACAGGTTAAAAAGGGTTGGACTAAGAGTGGATCGCTGAGAAACGCCAGATGGTAAAGGGTGTGATTTTGAGCAATGCTGATGAGTATGGACCTGAAAAAACATCTTGCAGGAAAGAGTCCAGCCAAGACAGGGCTGTATCCTGCACACCAGTAGCCTCTAGTCTTTGGAGAAGGGTGTTGTGATTCACCATGTCGAAAGCTGTGCTGAGGTCTAAAGAAATCAGTGTAGTGGTACCATTGTTATCTATTTGTTGCCTCAGATATTCTGTCGCGGCAAGAAGAGTTGACTCCATGCTGTGGCTTGCTCCAAAACATGATAGCAAGGGGTGGAGCAAGCCATTACAATCTGTGTACATCTTTAGATTTTATTCACATGCTTTTCCAGAACTTTGGACTAAGTAGGGAGAAGAGATATCAGCCTATAGCTAGACCAGGTAAAGGGATCAAGATTTGTTTTTTTATAAGGGGATGACCTTTGCATGTTTCCAAGCCTTTGGGACAATGCCTTCAAAATTTGAAGTGTTTAGAAGCTGAGTGAGCAATAATAATAGTAATAATAATAATATATTATTATTAATAATAATGATAATAATGATAATAATAATAATATTCACCCACTCAATCTTTCAGATAACGCACCTACCCCATTGAAATTACAATGGAAACTGCTGCACCTTAACAATGCGAAATGCAGTGTATCAATGCTTGGTTGCTGGGCAAGAAAGTGGCGAGAGAAACAGCTGGAGAAGAAAATGTGCACTGCTTCACACTTAACTACAGTTTGGTAGCTTCACCAATTACATTTTAGGAAGCACTCAAACCTGTTATTTGTGGCAAAGCTATCAACGTCCTCTCCTACCTCAAGTGGCAGAATCTCATCAGATTAGATACACAGGGGCAGATTTATGTTTCCTGGCGCATCCCTGCAAATTAGCAGGGATGCGCCAGGAAAGATGCGTCACACAAGTTTACCCTTGCGCCACCACAGATGCGCCGCATTTACAATGCAGCGCATCATGGCGCAAGGATAAACAGATGCGTGACGCATCTGATGGCGTAAGGGCAGCGCATTGCTGGAGTTGCGTCGCAAGCACGACGTAACTCCAGCAATGTTTAGGGGCTGCCCATACCCAACACGCTGCGTCATGCCTTACGCCTGCTTCAAGCAGGCGCAAGGTTTTGACGCAGCAGCGTCGGAAAAGTAACTGAATGAAATCTTGTAGATTTCACTGCGTCACTTTTCCAAGGCTTTTTCCGATGGAACGCCCACCCTGCATACATTAAACCTGACGCAGGTTTAATGTAGAATCCAACATGAATAGGGGCGTCATTTACGCCCCCACCGATCGCACAGCTAGAACGCCAATTTGGCAAAATTTAATTTCGGGTTAATCCCAGTATTCCAAGTTTATCCAATTTTTAAACATCTCTTATGAGTTGACTTTCTTCGCTGTTATATCATCCACACACGAAATGGTATGCCAATTTTCAAGTTTCTAATATTCAAGCTGTGCCCTCCGGGCCTCTTTTTCAAGAATACGAATGACGCAATTTCATCGAAGACAGTGTTTAATTAAAAACCCAATGCATTTCAGGCATCTGGTGCCCTTCCTCAGGGGTCACTATAAATGACAGAAAAAACTTTTTAAGACCATTGCTATTAACGTCATGATTTGTTATCTTACATTGTGAGCACTTGAAAAAACATTTTTCTATTGAAATATAACGTTATCATGCAATTTACATATATACTCCCACTTCTCCCCCTCCCACTAACTGCACTCATAATAACCAACCTTTAGTTCATCAGCTTAATCCCTACCCTGTGCGTCTCCTCTTCTTCCTTGTCATGCGTAAAAACAATCACCCCTCCATGCTTATCATCACACATTAAACCTGCCGCTTAGTCTCATCCCTTTCTCGAGTTATTCAAATCGATTTCCGTGTATTTTCACTAACTTTCATTCCCTGCTGCATTACTGGATTGCTCACTTCCTTTCGTGCTGTGTGCCTTGCTAACAACGTCCCACTCCTCACCTCTATCCTTTACAGATCGCATGTGTGCATTTCAGCCTCTCGTTTACTACAGTAGCCTTCACCTTAAATTGACAACCAAATGCGTTTTAAATTGACAACCAAATGCGTTTTAAATGCCAACGTCTACACACTTTCTTCGTACCTGTCTCACACGTTGCAAGCTTCAGAATTCACCTCCCATTTCAAAAAAATGTGATTGTTTCCTCGCTTTCTCCCGCCCCTATATTCGTTACATCCTCCCTCCCTACATGGGTGCAGGGCTTTACAACATGACGCATCTCCCTAGATGCGTCATGTTGTAAATAAGGCGCAACATGGTGCATGGTTTATGCCGCCGCTGCGTCACAAAAGTGACGCAGTGGCGGCGTAAAAGTGGCGCAAGTCTAACATAAATCTGCCCCACAATGTGCATATCTAATATTATGCCAGTAGTGAGCACAGGCTGGCCACTTTGAATAAACTTTCACAAAGTGAAGCTTCTTGAACTGCATCATGATCACACATTTGTCAGTCTTGCGAAATCGGCACACCGTGTCACTCCGAGCCAATTCTATCAACACCGCAATAAAACTGGAAAGCTGCTGCCCTGGCTATGCTGTTGAAAGGACAGGGATAGATGTATTGGGTGAATTTGAGATGCAGGGCACAATGGTCACTCAATCTGAAACAATTGGTCATGTATTTGCACAGTATTATCAGCAATTATACCAATCTTATGAGACCAACACCCACAATTCCCTACTAGAATTCATGGGGGCCCTCCCCATGTCTCGCCATTCTAATGACCCATGGCCTCAACAGCATCCTGATTGAAATGTTTCAAAACCTACTCCCTCCTACTTGCTAAACTCCTACATAACTTCCTTCTCTCTTTGAGATCCACTGGGGCTCTCCCCATAGACCACTATTATGTGTCGACCTGCCATTCCAGCCTCCGAATGTGCCTATTACAGGCCTATTTCACTTGCTAACAGCAAACCCAAAATTCTCACCAAAATCCTTGCCCTTCGCCTCTTAACAGTGATCCACACACTGATCAGACCTAATCAAAGCGGCTACATGCTGCAACGATTAACCAAGCACCACATAAGGAGGGGGAACAATGTCATACCACTCTCTCACAGGCTAAATAACCCCTGGATTTGTTCCAGGTGAATTTTGAAAAGGCAAAATGATTTACAGAAAGGGTCTAGGATATAACACCGCACTTATTTATATTACGGGAATTTTGTTAGCATATGGTGCGATGATCAAAGGAAACAAGACCCTTTTAGTTTCCTATGATGTGAAAAAACTTTCCACAACAGTCATTTGCAAAGATAATTTGATCCGCACAAATTAAAGACAAGAAATCAGTTCCACCAAGCGAAGTAGTTCACACAATTCTTTATTCTTTAAATCTTTATTTTCTTCTCTTCACAGTAGCCAATGCATTTTGTCCTATTTTTAGAACTTCTTCAGGGCTACAAGACATAGACAACATACAATAATTTAAAACCTTTTAAAAAATATTAATTTGCGTATAGCCTTAATTATTTACACAGTTTGGGTACACATCCAAAGCTCCTCTATTTACATATTTACACTGTTATTGAGCGAAACAAACAGTTAATTGTGAGGCCATGGTCTTTCTATAAACTCAAGCCCAACAGTTCATATTTACAATGTTAAGTCATCTCGCACTTGATTCATAACAGAAAGACAGTATGGGAAACTTATTATATGAGTACTGTCTTATACTTGCAACATGATTATATATTTTGTTTGTATGTGCACTTATGTACATGCTAGCTAATAAACACCTAATAAAAAGTGAGAAAAGTTGATGTAATTATGATCCGCGACATTGGGAGAAAAGCATGCCTAGACAAACACTTGTAACAAAACAGACACATAATAAGTATGGCGATGCACAACCTTAGATAACATCATTGTGAGATCAGCAGACTTACTTCAATACTTATAATAAGACACCTTAATGGAATAAAAATTATAATAAACCAAAGCTTTTAGCATTGTATGGTTACCTCATCAATTATCCGTTCTATTGCATGAGTGTTCCCTCTTCTCAAATTGAGCAGACCTTATAATCCTTCTTCTAGGAGATAATGAGATAGTATAACCACTTTATTTATACATCCTATTTCAAGACTTACAGGCATCATTCTCAACAGAGCCATACCTGTGTCCCTGCGGTATTGAGACCCTCAGATGGAGAAGCACTTGTCTTTTTGTACCCCTATGGGATTCTGTTGATGAAATAGCAGCTTCTGGCACTGCAAAATAGAATACATGTATATATATTCGTTGGTATACATTCAGGGCTTAAGGTATTCATTTAGTAATGACGCTATTTCTTCAACTTTATTATTCATACAGAAAATACCATAAGTGTTCCCAAACAGAGAACCTGCCCATTCAATGACTTGTTATTAATTTCAAATTTCGTAAATGCAAATCTATGGACAATTGAGTCCTATATATCCCATTGGTGTCTTCAAAATATCACTGATTAGTCTTCTTAGAATTACATGTAAAATCGAAAAGCTACAGTCTTAGCAATCATACCTTTGCATCCTTTGTTTGGAGTCTTTAGTCAAGGTGATATTATAAGATAAGGTTCCTTGGGTAGTATACGGTCAATGTTGACCCATGACTCTAACAGAAACATAAAAATCACAATTTATATAATTGTTCATTCAAAACATGGGTGAGTACAGATTATAATAACCAAAGGCCTATTTTGAGTCTATTTTAAGTAAAGGCCTACTCCCCATAAATCATTTGTCCATGTCGCTTTGAACGCTATGTTATGAATTTTGAAAAGGCATTTGACAGGCTTTGCTTGGGACTCCCCTTTTACCTTTCTGCCTCATTTGAATTTTAGCTTGAAATTTCAGACACATCTTAAACCACTTTACACTGATGTGACTGCTTGAGTGTGGATCAACTGTATTCTTTCTCCTCCTATCCAGATAAACAGGGGTAGGCACCTGGGATGCCCCCTTGATCCCCAACATTTTACCCTCATGATCCAGCCCTTGGAAAAATGGCTCCTCCAAGATGCAACATTCAAGGTCTTCCATTGTAACCCTGAGCTTGAAGATAAGTTTTGCTAAGTCCAGACAACCCTTTTCTAGAGTGCAACAGGTCCTAAATGAGATAGGTTCTCATTCCGGGCTCCACATCAACTGGGCCAGGTCTTTTGTCTTTCCGTTAAATGATCCAAGGGATACCAAAAGTTGGGCTTCCTAGGGTTTGTTTCAAGTGTTCCCACACTCCTTTAATTATCTAGAAGTACACATTACCCCTCCCAAATGATTCCTTTCTCCAGAAACATAATGCCTATGCATGATTGTCTACATGGAGATTTGTATCATTGGAATCAACTAAATCTTTCTCTTATGGGCCAGATCCCAATTATCAAGGTTTTGGAGCTTCCTCAATTGTTATACATACTTCAAAGTTACCCCTTCCCTCTTCCACCATCATTGTCCACAAAACTGATGCCCAACTTATGCTCTTTTATTTGGTAAAACAACGCTTTACAGGTATCCATGTTAAAAAGTTATGAATCCAAATGCAATGATGGTTTGGTGATATCCGACCCACTCTCTCCTACTATAGAGTGGCTAAACTCCTAGTACTCAAATTAATTATTATTTAACTCTAGTGGTACAAAACCAAACTTTAGGCTTTGGGGACGCAAACCCACTCCACTACATATACGGGGGGCCTCTTTTCCCAGCATCCATGGAGGCTTGAAGGCCCACTCTGACACTGTAAAGCAACCGCAGTAGCAAGGATGACTCGTTAAAGAAACTCATCTATGGAAGAGCAATCTGCTCTAGATGTTGCATCACTGTCAGATTTTGAGGACTGGGACAACTTAGGAATTTGCACTCTGGGAGATACCTTCACACACACTACCCTTAAATCATTTGCTAACCTCTAGAAAGCCTTTGACCTACTCCACATGCAGTTTTATACCTTTTTACAGCAGAAGACAGGCACTGAATGCCTACATCGGCAACTAGAAATTGCGCCAAATTCCATCCACTAGAAACTAATCATAATGGAAGATTTGAAAAACAAGCACAAAATATCCTGTATTTATAACTTAATAGTTATCAACACACTTGGTACATTTGAAAAGCATACTGAGGCATGGAAAGCTGACAGAGGCACCTTCAAAGAGGTAGAATGGAGGGAGGAATTGAATGCACCTGTGTAAATAACAATCATGACCAGATTTCATCTGGTACAATTTAAATGCTTGTGCAGAATGTACTACAAATGAGAAAACTCCTGTGTATCTAACACAACTCATCACCTCTATGTCTTAATTGTCACACCAACGTAAGGTTCTGCACATGGTCTGTCACTGCAAAGTTTTAAGGGAGTTGTGGGAAACAGTAGAAAGGACCTGCAATGAGGTGATGGATTTCCATATTTTGCTCGACTCACGCAATGCTTTTTTAAATATTATTGTGGACTTTGGCCTGTCAAGGTACCATAAGTTATTTGTTAGTGTAGCCTTAATCATCACCAAACATAACATAGCTCAATGTTGCCACATTCCACCCACTGCAAGCATTACAAAATAGAAACAGGGATGGGATGAATCAAGGGTGCTTGAGAAACCAATTTATACGGCTAGATGATACCCATGGAAACAAACGGGGATGTGGGGTTTGTGGGGATTGTTGATTAATTGCTCTAATCCAAAGCCAGAATTATGTTGTTATGTGGATGGTGTATTTGTTGTGGTATTGGCTTTTCTGTTGAAATTGAGCCTAGGGTGTTGGATGGAGAATACAAACTTTTCTTCACTTCTTTGTAATGCTTGTATTAGAATATTTCACTTTGTTATATCTAGAGTCAACCATTGCAAAAATCATCTTGTAACTGAAACACCACATGTATATGTTTCTCTAATTTACAAAAATACATTTATGTAATAAAAAAGAACATAGAGTGCTAATGGCACCACTACACATGCATGCGATTTCGAAAAAGTACAAGCCACTATTAAATTATATGAGGTGCCTATTGGACACCCTCAAAACAGACCCCCATAACCTTTCAGCCAATGCCACCAAATCCTCAAACAAAAACGAATCAAACAACTCTAATCGATGACATCTACTACAACATCTCCAATGGCCTAATGAAAACCGATCTCATCTTTTCACTCCCCGTCCAGCAAAATGGTTCACTACCCCAACCAACCTCCTCAACATTTCTAAATCCACCAACATACCTCCCAAATGCAAAATGAAAATCACAAACTCTCCCACCTTCAAAGTCAAAGCCAACATAACCATTTACAGAAATGGAAGCATCCTGATCCCAGACAATGACCCCAACCTCCGTCACTTTGACTGCTTTTCCTGAGTCTAAAAAATGCTGTTCCCCCAATGACCAACCTCCCCCTCCGGATTCAACCTCCACCTCAGGAAATAACACAGGATCTCAGCCATTTGAGACTCAACACTCCCCCCAACTTCATCCCTACCACCTTAACTCCCTCTGCCCCTGTTCCTTTCCTATGGAACCTACCCACACCACCCCTCTCGACTACTTCACACCCCCCCCCCCCTGATGGCAGGCCACACAGCCAAGATGGCCTCGAAGAGCAGACCATCATGTAACAAAACCTACAACTCCAATTCTCAACCCTTAAACTCCCCCCCAGCCTGACACTCATACTCCCCTTTCCTGCCCATACCCTTAGGAACACTGACTAAGAGGTGCCTGCTACCGAGCCTCACAACAACTTTACACCAGCTACCACTAATCGAACCCAATACCCTCCTTATCCTAATTGCCTCTCACAATACAATTCTCACCTCATCTTCTTCACTCTCTCACCACCTACCTTATGCCCATAATGCTCCAAACGGATCGACTAACCCACATAGGCAACCATCTCAACATACTAACACAGGACACTAACAAAATCCTATCAACCCTTAAATCCTATCCTGAACTGATCCAAAGATCCCCTCTCCTGCCTCCCCTTGAGGCAACCCCCACAACTGGTCAGGCACCCTCCTCACAGCTGGCACTCCACCCCCCAGTCAAAAAGCCCAAAAAGATCAACCCCAGAATGTCCCTAAAGAAAGCGACAGCACTAGACAAATCCTATGAATTTACTCCTACCCACGACAATCCCACCTTCAGGATATAGGTAATCAGCCCTCAAATAACTAACAGACCTACTACTCATCTCATTAAAGTCTCCCTGGCATCACCTCCCCCTGAATCCCAACACCAGCAGCACCATCAACTGCATGCTCTTAAACTGCAGATCAGCAACCAAACATGTAACCAGCCTAGCAGAATCTATATTGACCCAGAACAGAAACATTGCATTTATCACAGAAACATTGATAAATGACACCCCCTCTCCCAACCTTGACCTATTAGCCCACCCCCCGCCCCAGGTTTCTGCATCATCAAGAAGAATAGGGAGAATTGCATCGGGGGCATAACCATTAGCCAGAAGAACAACATCCTCAACATAGAAACTTACACATACCCCACTTGTGAAGTTACCTGCACAAACTTAAAAATGAAAGAAAAATAATAGAACAAAATTCCACCTCTTCTTCCACTCACCAGGGAGCTCGTTCAACTTCCTAGAACACATATCTGAAATTATAACGCACTGAGCACGATCAAAAGACAGTAATGAATTCCAAGGTGGTTTAAATTTGCACTGGAATGATGAGAAAGACTCATCTATTCAATCTCTAATCAACCTCCTTCTCAGCAAAGACCTCTTCCAACACCGCAAAGTTCAAACACATACTAGAGGTGCAACCCTGGATGCCATCATAGTCCACAAAGAAGCTCTAAGTTTTGACAGCATTCTACCAATTGACAGGTCGTACTACCACATCATTATATGCTACCTCAACCAAACACAAAGGCCCCTCACAAAACTGTACAGTGGTCCAGCAACATAAGCCAGATTCCCTTAGACAATCTAGAAGACAGAATGATGGCTCTGCTTCCCCTACCAACTGGCCACCTCTCAACACATGATCTTACATCCCACTATAACTCTACAATGCCATCTGTCGGTGACCAACTAGCTCCCTGGAAACGTAAAAAAAATGGAGACATTCCCTCCAGTGCCTGGTTCAATAAAAACCTCAACACAGAAAGAAAACAATTGAGAGCAGCTGAAAGAAAGAAAAGAAAGAGAAAAACCCTCCTCAACCCACCTTCATCAATTCAGACTATAACACAGAAACTTTAAAAACCACATCATAAAAAAGCTGCATATTTCCCTAGAAAAGGCAAAAAATCACCCCAAAGAACTGTTGAGCATAATTAACAGCAAACCTCTAATCCGCCAAATTAAACCCCTACGTCTCCAAAGAACAATGCGACAATTTTGTGAACTTCTTCAATGACAAAATCACGAAGATCGAACTAACAGTGGTTTACCAAGCCCTATCATCCACCAGTAACCCACCCTGAGAATAAAATAAACCAACACACTATTGGACTCTCCAAACTCCCAACGGGTGTCCCCCCACCCGAAATCGGATGGAGGGAACACCATTCTAGGACCTTCAATAACTCCCAGAAGCTGGAAGAAACTCTCTCTCTCTCTCTCTCTCTCTCTCTCTCTCTCTCTCTCTCTCTAAAGAAGACAATTCAAAGATGATTGTGAATTCCAAACGCTCCTCTCACCTAGCAGAACCTCTTCCAGCCTCCCTAGCTAAAAACCTCAATCAGACCATAACTCCACTCTGGACAAGGATAATCAACACTCCCTGAGTACTAGATTTATGTCCCGGCTGCCTCAAACTAGGGCAAATCTCTTGCTTGCTAAAAAAACCTGGTGCTGACCCAAACAAAATCAACAACTTCAGATCCATTTCAACCTTGTCTTCCTGGCCAAAATACTTGAGAAATGTGTTTCTTCCCAACTCAGTCCTCACATTGACTCCAACAATTTCCTCAACTCACTACAGTCAGGTTTCAGGAAAGGATGCAGCACAGAAACTGCTCTACTGAACATAACTCATGGCATACACAAGGCTCTGAACACTGACAGACCTGCCTATTTATCTCCTAGACCTATCAGCGGCCTTTGATAGGTCACTCACACCCTGCTTCTAGAATCCTTCCTAAAAAGAATTGGAGCCGATGGCGGATCCTGAAATGGTTCTCCTTCCTACTGCCACTATCGCTCCCAACTAATAAAAATTAACAACTCATCCTCCAACATGTTCACCATTACTAAAGGAGTCTTCCAATGGTCAGTACTCTCCCCTACAATCTTTTATATTTACATGGAGCCCCTCACATCCATTCTCAAACAATCACACATCCTCTACCACCTCTACGCAGATGACACCCAGATATGCCTAGCAATACCTCACTAGAACACCTGTGGAAACTTAACTTCACCCTAAACAAAATCCAAAACTGACTCTCACTTAGCCGCCTGAAACTCAACCAAGATAAGATGGAAATCCTACTTCTTTTCGGCAATGGACAAACTACCCAGGTCCACGAATAGCTAAATACCATTGATACTATGACCTGCAAACTGACACTATCAAAATCCGTCAAATATTTGGGGATCTCTCTTGATCCAAGCCTGAGCATGAGCTAACACATAAAGAACTCTGCTAAAACTGCACTCTACAATCCGAAATTCCTACACAAAAATCAAACGCTTTACCCCCCAAATGATCTAAAAACCACCACCCAAGGCATGGTACTATCTAGACTGGACCACGGGAAGGCCACCCTCACCAGCAACACAAAATCACACCTTGTCCCTTTAAGAGCTGCACTAAATGCATCAGCAAGGATGGTCATTGGAATTAAAAGAGACAACCATATCTCCCCCTCCCTGAAAAATCATAAATGGCTCCCAATCAAAGCCCGATGCTGCTTCAAAATGGTCTGCCTCACCCACAAATTCCTGCACATGGGAAACCAACTTACCAGGCGTCCAAATTAGTTATGGCTGGCCAGACAAGAACTCAAAGAACATCAACACTCTGATTCTCATCCCACCAAAGAAACACACCTAAAAAACCCTCTCACACACCTTGTTTGGTCAATGCCCCTAAAATCTTGAGTCCCAGTTCACATCAGAACAAGCCCTTCCTTTGTTAGCTTCAAAAGACAACTAAAGGATCTTCTCAACCAACACCTTAACCTCCCGAACTCCAACACCTAGCCCTGATCCTGACCCTTCTCTGCTTACAATGGACTACTTGTATATTACTGTTGACCTGTCACCCTTTTAACTCTGTACCTTTATATAAATATATATATTTGTAAATGTCTCTAAATAGCTTGATTCCACTCTGAGTCTATATCATGTACCATAGGCCATGTATGTACACTGACCCTGTACATACTTTTAGTCTGTAGAGCACTCTATTACCCTCGGGTCATGCCAGTGCTATATAAATCTCGTTAAATAAATACATAAATCAGATGAGAACAATACCTTGGGACCCAGAAGAGGAACGTTGGGGGGAGGCATCCAAGCAGCAAAGAGAAGAAGCAATCAGAGCAGGGTTCCATCTAGTACAGCTAAAGATGCTACGCCAAATGTACTATACCAGAATCAGACTGTTCAAGGTGGGATGACAGACAATGATAGAAGCCTGAGAGGGTGCAAACAGACTGGCACATTAGTTCACACACTATGGAACTGCCCACAGATACAGCAATACTCGGCAGGTCTCATGTGTTGCAGGGGGGAATACACACCTTAACCCACAAGCAGCAATGTTGTGGATCTGGAGATATGAAATGTTATCTAAATATACGTTGATATTCTGTTATATTGTGCTGTTTCTGTGCAAGTAGTGACAGAGTTAGACTTTGGGAAACTGGAACACTGTATCCAAAATGTGGATTGCTGTATGCAAGCAGAAGAAACCGTGCAGTCGCACGAGGATGTCTGCAGCAGTTTGTCAAGATATGGAGCCGATGGAAGGAACAGCAAATGAAGGAATGAGGAAGTCCTGTGTAAAGGAGGAATTCATAGCAAGCATAACCAGACAAATGGACAACAGGTAAGGTAGTACAGAGGAAGGAGTGAAAGTATTGCAGGGTTGTCTTTTTTCTTTTTTTCTAATCATCAATGTAAAAACCCATCAAAAACATATTTATAAAAAATAACTAACACCCCTTAACAAACCTCTGATCTCTTCACTGTGATTTTACCTCACTAGACAAATTTAACCTCCTGCATCCCAGTTTTGGTTATATACGTTTTGTTAAATACACAGGAAAATGCCATGCATAAACCATATGCAGCTGCGTGAATTGTAATCTTCTATTTATTGGCATAAGAGAGGAAGGGCACCAAGTCCCACTCGAGGCTTTGTTGCTAGAGATTTAGAGCACAATGATAATAACTAGCATGTTTCACTGGATAATAGTGTTAATATATGACATGTTACACTGGATAATAATGCTACTAAATAGCATGTTACACTTTTCACACTTCCATACATAATATAGATGTTAGATGCAGGTAGAACCAGAGGCAGTAGATAGAGGCGGATAGAGACAAGTAGGTAGAGGCAGACAGATAGATACAGAAAGATAATTAGAGGCAGATAGAGGTACATAAATGTACACAGATGAAGAAAGAGGCACGGGTAGATAAAGAAATAAAAACAGATAGAGGCAGATGGAGATAGGCACACAGAGGAAGTCAGAAACACATAGAGGGAGGCAGATAGAGACATATAGATAGTGGCAGACAGGCAAACAGATAGATGCAGATAGTTGGTTAGATGCAGATAGGTATGAGTCATTGTGCGTGTCCAGGGATGGCCAACGCGACTTTGATTCTTGCTCAATACCCTGGCAGAGGCGCACTCGCTGATGCTGACTTCATGGACCACAATGCTTTGGGGTAACACGCTGGTAGGACGAGCAGTGTGCGACCAATTGGATTCATGTTTATATTCAGGCTCCCTTGAGCCGGTGGGGCTGATGAGCTCATGGTTACGCACCTGCGTGCCACAAGCGGTACCAGACCTGAGAACAATTTTTTGGCAGCCTACACAGCAACCCTACACAGATGCCTATTCCCTGCTGATGAGAGGTAATGACCTCGAAACACGTGTCCAGGGATGGCCAATGCGACTTTGATTCTTGCTTAATACCCTGGCAGAGGCGCACTCGCTGATGCTAACTTCATGGACCACAATGCTTTGGGGTAACACGCTGGTAGGACGAGCAGTGTGCGACCAATTGAATTCATGTTTATATTCAGGCTCCCTTGAGCCGGTGGGGCTGACGAGCTCATGGTTACGCACCTGCGTGCCACGAGCAGTACCGGACCTGCGCAGCAACCCTACACACATGCCTATTCCCTGCTGACGAGAGGTAATGACCTCGAAACACGTGTCCAGGGATGGCCAACGCAACTTTGATTCTTGCTCAATACCCTGGCAGAGGCGCACTCGCTGATGCTGACTTCATGGACCACAATGCTTTGGGGTAACACGCTGGTAGGACGAGCAGAGTGCGACCAATTGGATTCATAGTCATTGTGCCTTCCCCACACTAAATTTCGCAATAAATAGCACTCACCAGGGATGCAATTAGACCCAATCTTTGGAAAGTGCTAGGACTCCCAGCCAGGGCCGCCTCAAGCACTGGGGGCAGCCGCTACCCCAGTATTTTATGGTACTCTCCTCCCCCATTTTCTCCTCCAGGAATTCCCTCACTACCACTCTCCACCAGTGAACCTCATCTCTCCATGGCCTCTCTCTGACATATATTTCATTTTTTTATAGTGCTACTCATGGTTCACTCACACTCAGTTCTGTGATCTGCATGGCACACGTTCTATCCAGCAGGCACATTAACCCTCCATGATACTTTACGATGAGCCAAAACTGTAACTAGACAAAATTCTGAACTCTCACTAGTTGGAACATTAATCACCAGAATTATCTTGATATTTTAATTGTTGCCTGAAAACAACCTGATGCACAAGGAAGTTCATGTACTTTTTAACCCAAAATTATTTTTAAACACATCGCCCCCCGACCAAGGTCAATGCCGGGTGAGGTTTCACAGGTCGCACCACCCTAAAGCCGGTCATGCTCCCAGTAATGGGGCAGGACAAGCATTTCCAGAAATGGGGTGAGAGCTAACCTCTTACCGATTATGTAAGGAAAAAGATTCATGTAAGTGTTTGGGTGTGATACTTCCCCCAATTTCCAAAAAGAAAAACAAGTTAACAGATTTCTTGTAGATGATTGAACGGAGAGTAGTCTTCTCCCCTGAGAATTGTTTGAAATTTTTGGAATTCAGGGGCATATTATCAAGACAGGCATTGTGCGCCTGGCACTCACCTCCCTTCGTGGAGAGGTGTGGCTCACTAGTTAGAGGCGGCAGACCCGTAAGCAGAGAATCGGCCAGGGACCAGGGTTCAATTCCCGACGCGGCAGGGTCATGGACCAGGGTCAAAATGGACTCGATAATTCTCGCCTCGGTACCTACTCTAACCAGGAACACACTCGGCAACTCTGGGCATTAAGCTTGCCTCATCTCTACAACGGCCCCCCACAGACGCCGGGATGCCTGGTTTCACCTTGGAGATACCCAGAAAGGGACCATCTCACAGGGATAGCCAGGACGGGTTCCCCAGCGGTCTACAGCGCCGGGACACCCCGTTGCTGGGGTAGCTGTGCGCTTTACAAGTCTACAACATTTACATTTAAGTGTGCACTTCAACTGCGTAAATATAAGCATTTGCGGTGGAGCTATACACACTAGTAAAACCCATTTCCCCTGCTAGGTATCCTTCTCTAGATAGTTGCCAGGCATACATGGAGCTATCCCCGCCTGCCCATAAATGGCTTTGAGAATTAGGCCCAAGAAGTTAGATCCTGGCTCAATTCTGGTATGAAGCAGTATATATAAATAAGGACATTGCTATTTGAGGAACTGCCCAGAGCACCTTGTGTTATTTTAAAAAAATTTTGCCAGAAAATCTTACTTCGCTGTTCAGCTGTGGTCTTGCCAATGCAAATTACGATTACTTGAATTCAATCGCAGTTTAAGAAATCGCAATAAATTGCGATTTCTTAAATTGCGGGTGCCTTACACCTTGATGAATTGCAAACGCCCTTTTTGCGGGCGCAAAAGGCCGATTTTTGCGAATCGCAACGATTGCACTCGCAAAAAACGTTGATGCATGTGCCTGTTGGACCTTCATATCAGTATTTGGACATCACTTGCAGATTGACCACATTTCTTCCCAAGTGTAGGCTCAATGTCTGGTTTTTGACTTGAAAATACTTTCCATCCTGTTTTTAAAAGTACACCTCCTTCAGCTGTATTTCTTGCACTCAAGGCGTAGTATTGTTTTCATTTAGCTTGATCTAAAAGCTTTCTGTGTTGTGTTCCTCCTATATTTCACTTGCAAACCCAAAGCATAGGATAAAGGAACTTATTTATAGTTTGGCAGATGAAATACTCAGCATTATAGCAATGGTACCTGTTATATTCTGGACAGGATATCAGTCATTTTTTGACAAAGTATACCATCCATCAAACTCTAAATAAGGCCCATGGTCTTTTGTGTGGGGCAATAGACATGGGGAGATTACACAATGGATTAAAGTTGTTTCTACAGTGTACATCAACGTGGTATACTATAGAGGATTTATCAAGATGATTGCCCTCCTCTGCTGTTAGGCCAAAGCTGTGGGTAGAATGTATAAGGTTTTATTAGCAAAGATTGGCTCAGTTGTATTTTTTCTGGCACTAATAAAACCAATTTTCAGCTGGATCATTGAGATGGGTTTGCACATGGCACCATTTCATGCAGTCATTGCTATCCCTTTTTGCTCAGTCCACATCCCGACTTACACCAGTATTACATTGTTCCAGCAGGTGGCTAGGAGTCACTCCACCTTTTCAACTTGGACACTGGCTCCTTTTAGGTTTCCACTGTTCTTAATAGCATTGGCTTACCATTTAGAATAGATCCACTTAAGAGGGGGGGGGGGTACTCCTGTACTCCTGGCTACTTACACGACCCTAATTTCTTCATTTGAGAATATTTACCAACTAAAAAACTTATTTTACAATCAAAATACATTTTAAAAATTAAAACAGCTGCACTGCTTTCACAGCTTAGAAAGATGCTGAACCCTTGCCGCTGACATGCCCCTCCTTGGCCCATGCTTTCCTGAGTCTAAGCCCATAGCACACCTGCACTGCCATTGCCCCAGCAGGGTTAAGTGGGTTAAATAGTTACCAATTTACCCTCTTTTGCTAGAATTAGGAGCCAGAGCCCAGAAGAGCTGTGTCGCCGCGCTCAGACCAATCACAACGCTCAATTGGAGCATTGTAATGGGCTTAGGGGTGGCTTGGGGTGGGAGCCTGGTTGCCTGCTTCCTGTTTCAACATGGATTCGGATACAGGTCAGCAGGAAAGAAGACGCGGGACCCGCCAGTGGCGGCAAGGTACGTTTTATTTATTCTTATTCTTTTTTTTTAAGCAGCCTGCAGCCGCCCCCACTCCGCATGCGATAGACGCCCCCACCCGTGAGTCATGATGGCCGCTCCAGAGCTAGTAGCAGAAAATGATACACAACCAGAACATTTTAGGATAACAAGGCCAGAAGCACAAGCAGCACATGGTCCAGCAGGATTAAATAGTTCAACCGATCTCATTCTCTTCGAAAAAAGATGCCCTGTAGAATATTGTCTTGCATAGTGCATGGCATTACACAACCTCAAGTCTATCAAGATGTGGCACTTTCATAGGACCTAAAATGTCAATACCCCGGCTTTCACTTTGGTCTGTTTGACCTGGGAGAAGTGTTGCAATCATGGAAATAGAGGCTAAATTCTGGCTGCAGCTTTTGTAACTGCAAACATTAAAGCAAAGTCTACGCAAATTGTTTCTGGCCTATTATCCTTCAACCAGCGCTTAATTTGCAAAAGAATAAGTGCCGTGCCCAAAGTTTTGCTCAGAAGTCTACAGCCAGTGCTATAGAATATCAGGAGTTCCAAATAGCAAGGCTGTGGAGTCTACATAAATGTTTTGTGGCCAACTATCATCAGTGAGCTTAAGACTTTTGGCTTCATCGCCAAGTCAGCTGGCCACATCCCTGGCAAAAATCAGGGGTAGGAGCCTAGAGGAGGTACCCTGCAATAGTAGTTGAACCCTTTCCACCCAAGCAAGTTCCCAGTAAGTGCGCACATGCCCTGTTCACAGAGATAACAGCCAAGCAAGAGGTAGTAATGTGTCTTAAACAAATAAGGTATCTTTAGATTAGATCTTGTACAAATAATTTTCACTGCACTTCCTCTTCAGCATATGTAATATGGTCTAAAATATCAAATTATTTAACACTAAACAGCCAATTAACCCAAATCCTCTCTACAGCGACCATCCGATAAGAAAAGGGTGACCCATTGTGTTACAATTTAAATACCATAATTGATAGGAATCTGCGTCCTGATACAAATGTTTGGAGGAAATGACTGATAGTTCTGCTTTGCCTGAGTGCAAAACACCTTTATATTTCGGATTGATAGCTTTAGTCAACCCCAATTGAGACTTACTAGACTCCTGTGTTTCCAACACAAAAGACAGCTGATGTCTTGAAATATGTGTTAGATGGGAAGTCCAGGTTCAAGAAAAAAGGTTTGGCACTTGATTTAGAATATTTATTTTGTAATAAAACTATAGATAGATTTATATAATTTTTTTAATCCGAATCTGCAATCATCAGGTACAGGTTGAGACTAAAACATGATGATCACTGTCACAAAGGTAGAGCTTATTGTAAGAATTGACCTACCATCACATGAAAATCTGCACCATGGCATCAGGCCACAAATTATTTGCTGCAACAGCTTAACATGCAGACAACGTGGTTTTAAATAAAAAAATTTAAACAAATCATCACCACAGCCATTGCAACCAATCTCGTTCTCTTCGAAAAAAGATGCCCTATAAAAGTTTTGTCTTTTGTAGTGTATGGCACTACACAACCTCAGGCCTATCAACATCTGGCACTTTCATAGGACCTGAAATTACAATACCCCCACTTTTACTTTGATCTGTTTGACCTGGGAGAAGTGTGGCAATCATAGAAATAGAGGCTAAATTATTGCTGCTGCTTTTGCAAATGCAAATTTTAAAGCTAAGTCTAGGTAAATTGTTTCTGGCCAACTATCGTCAGTGAGCTCAAGACTTTTGGCTTCATCGGCATGCCATCTGGCCACCACACATACAAAGACACTACCCATATATCCTTCAACCAGTGCTTAATTTGCAAAATAATAAGTGCAAGGCCCAAACTTTTGCTCAGAAGGCTACAGCCGGTGCTATTGAATATCAGGGGTTCCAAATATCAAGGCTGCAAAGTATTGATTCCACCTCATGCCTCTTTCATCCACCACCAAACATTTCCAGCCCCTTTAACTTAATTTTTCAAATTGTTTATCTTTCTTTGTCACTGTTTTCCCGTCTTTCTCTTCCTCTTCCTTTCCACATTTTGAGTTTCTCTTTCTCTTGCTTTGATTCAATTTCAAGGTCTCATGATGAATATTCGGACAATCTTCGACATTCAGTTCCCCCTACACTGTGGAACTACTTTAAGGGGCATATTAACTATAGGGTTTGCATCACCCTGCACTACGCAAGTGAAGCAGGCCGGTGTAAAGCCTATAATGAGATTGATCAAGGCATGCAAGGCTACCTTGTGAGGCCCTGAGTGGCTTGACAAATCCAGAGTAACGCCATGCAGCGCAAATCACTGTGTTGCATTACTTTGCCTTGGGAAGGAGTTCCATGGGTGGAGGGAGGATCTTCCCACGTATCTACCCATGGATTCTGAAGCATTCTCAGATGTACCAATACTGTTAGTCCTGAGTTTGTGTACGAAAGCTACGCCTTCCCAATTGAGGTGTAATGAGGAGAAATATCTTTATTTCTCTTCATGACTTTCTCCTTCTATGTGTGCTGATTGTTTTTTGTGCAGGAAGGTGTCCTTTCCTTCACAAAACAATCCTACTTATAACACGGGCACCTCTGCACCATGGTGCAAGGATGCATGCCTTGGCGCTAGGCAGCACAGTGTGTGCTTGCACTGGAAAATTACAGGAATGCGCTGTATATTGTGAAGTTAGTCCCCTATCACAGAGCACAGCTGTGCTGCATGATATCTTTGTAAATATGCCACATATTATACAGTTTGTGAGACACAGAGCAAGGGACAGAAGTGCTTTCTGTGTTGTCACAGCTGCACCAGATGTACAGTGCGCGAATCCTCACAGTCACCCTTTAATTTGTATTTTGCATACCTATCTTTTGTACATGGTAATTCAGTGAGTAATAGGAGCCATTTTAGTAGGCTGATTAGTATGAATATTTTTCTTCTGACATCATCCATGAGTCTGACGTAATGTTCTTAGTCATTGAATCAGAGAAGTGATTTATGGCTGAACTAATCTAATTCCTACTTACACCGGAATGGCATCATCAAATCCTCATTAGCCAACTGACAGCTCTTCCTTCATTAATGATTTTCTGTGTGCTGTGTTTTATCTCACCAACTGGCTATAACCTGGCACAAACTTTCACAATGACCTATTAAATATACGTTGCACTGTAATGTTTCCTTCAGTTACAAATCTAGAGCCTGCCTCTACAAGTGTCTGCTGGTAAGTTATATTTAAAGTGCAGTGGAGGGGCCACACACATGCAGACATACACCCATGCATTCACATGCAGACGCACGCACACACACCCATTCACAAGTCTCACTCACAAATACATATACATTCATAGATACACTCATGCACCAGTCAATAAAAAAACAACGCTTATCTGCTGCAACTGTCAGGGATGGAAGCCTCGGAGGTGCCAGAAGGGCTGAGACTGCTACCTCCCTTCATTGGTTTACATTAGATCAGCCAATGAGGGGAGGCGGCAGTTCCTACCTCTCCACAGAGAACGATGGGGTCATAGAGACTGTTGACCCAACTCATTCTGTGACGAGGTGTCAGTGATAGACACTCTGCCCTAGGCATCAGGGCTTAAAACTGAACACCCAGGTACAAGGTTATACCTGACTCTTCTCATCACGACAGGGAGGGCCTGGAGGACCTTTGCTGAGCTCAGGAGGTCATGCCCACAGGGGCAGTGACATTCTCAGCCCAGCAAAGTTCAGCTCAGACAGCCAGGAGCCTGCGTATTTAAGGAATGTTTAGCTTTTAGATGCCCCACCTGAAAATTCAGAGTGTCTGTCGGGCTGACCTTTGCTCTTCCACCCTTTACGACAGGCCTCTGCTGGCCTCTTCTCATCTCCTATTTTCTCTCTCTGTCACAAACAGAGGTAAGCACTAATACTTTTCGTTTTGCATTAAATATTATAATATTGGGTTTTTCTGGACTACGGGTTAGTTGCAAAACGTTTATTTATTTTTAAGTTTTAATTATCTGCACAATTAATTTTACCTTACCTTACCTCAAAGCAACAAACAAACGTGTTTCTGCATTGCGCCTTCGTCAGTGTCACTGACACACACAACACAGACATTTAAAGACCAATGTAAACATATTGACATAGAGAAAGGACCAAATTCGATTCAATTAATAAGCACCATCTTAACATGTCTAAATATCACAATATTGCACTTGCTCATGTTATATCATCAATATAGTTCATTTCAAATATATAATATGAAACCTATGTCTCAAACATTTTCAAACAATCATTATTGTATGGACTCCATGCCCTTAGCAGTCATCCACCAAAGTTAGTGCAAAGCATCCCGTATGGTGAACTCTTGAGGCTGAAAAGAAATAGCTCAGGGAATTGCAATTTTGAAGCAGGAGCAAATGAATGCATTATCAGATTCACCAAGAAAGGATATGATACCCTTCTTCTAGAATGAACACTAAACAAGGTCAAGGCTGTTTACAGACAAAAATTAGTCTATGAAAATAAAAAACAGAAAAAGGATAAAAGGATGTGAGTGATTGCATGGATAAGTGAGTGGGTGTGTGAGAAGTTGTATGGATCTGTGAATAGCTATGTGAATGGTTCTGTGTGTGTGAGTGTATGAGAGATTATACGCGGTATGAATGGGTGCATGAGTGGTTATGTGGATGATGTCATCAGTGATGTCATTTGAGATATCATCATTGATGTCACTGACCATGTCATGAGTGATGTAATATGTGAAGTCATAAGCAGTGCATTGTGGGGGCATAAGGTATAGGTTAGCACAGGTAACTACAAGTGGTGAATTTCTATGGTTTTTCACTGGTGAAATCTGAGCCTAACTGTAAAATCCTTTTTTTTTACTGAATTTCTAAAGCTTTTTAAATTCTATTTCCTAACTAAACTGTTTGTTTTTTTCAGCAAATTTCTGAGGTTTCTTTTTTTAATTCCAATTCCTAACTATAATATCCCTGTAACCTATGGTTTTTACAGTGAATTTCAAAGCTTTTTCAAATTATATTTCTAAAATATTATGGGGCATATCAGCAACACCCGGCGATAATTATCGCTCAGCGCTCTTAGCGTGAGGATAATTATCACCGGGTAACGTGGATTTTTATCGCTGAGATAGCGTGCTATTAGCAACGCTTATCTCCGCAGCGATAAAAATCCTCACGCTAACTGCCTAACGTGAGATTATCGCTGGAAACCCAGCGATAATCTCACGCAATGTGGCGTTAGCTTGCTGCTAGGGACTCACAAACTTAGCCATGATATCCACCTTTCATAGGATATCATGGCTAAGTCAGTCCTGAAGCAGGCATAAGGAAAGTAGCGATAACAGGGGATATTGCTAATTTTCCTGACGCTATGCTTCATAGCGTGGGGCTTGATGATAGGAGAAATGTCGCTTAGCGACATTTCTCCTGTCATGTCAGGAATGCCCACTTTGCATCTCATTAGAGATGCAAAGCTGGGCGTTAGGAATCCTGACGCTAAAGCAAGGTTTCACGCGTTAGCGTGGCCTTGCTAATTAGGCGATAAAATTATCGCCGCTTTTCGGCCGAAAACGGGCGCAAAAGCGGCGATAATTTTTTATCGCTTGCTTGTAAATATGCCCCATAGTCCCTCTAATGTTTACTTTAGTTAATTTGTAGGGCTTCTTTTTACTAGTAAGTATATTACAATGCATTATTTATTTTTAAATTAAGTTTTTTATACTGTAGATATTCTTTTCCTTCTAATAAACTTTGTATAGGTTTAAAAAAAAATCATATATGTAATTAATGTAAAGTAAATGGAGTTTTTAATGTAATTAAACACAACATTTTTATTTTTTTATTTTTTGAAAAACCACTGTAACTTTGCAGGTCCAGAAATATAGATGGGCTGGTATTCTATGGTTTTTACTCCCAATCATGTGATTGGAACAAATCTCTGAGTCTTAATACGCTGCTTCTGCAAATATTTTAGAAATGACTGTGCATATGTACACCCCTCCATTGTCTTTAATAACATAAAATAAACATATTTACAAGTATATATAAACCACCTTATATCTGTTTTTCTAAAACTGTTACCAGTTTCGCGAATCTGTGCATTTTCGGGACCGGATTTGCGAACTCGGGCAGAAACACACCCTAGCCTTGCCATTAGATTGTAAACATTAGGACATCCTCTTTCACATGGAAAACCACCCCAAATGCAGTTACCTCTCCAGTGAAGTCTCTAGAATGAGGATTGAGGGGTGCAGTTCTTTTAGACAATGTCTGAAGCTACATCACCCGTCCAAGATAATGATCCACAACTTCTGTAGTGGAGACAGGGTTCTGCTTGCACACACTGGTATATTGGCATAAGCATATTAGAAGTTAAACGCCATTTTGCCGCATTGCTGCTTTTGCACAGGTCACTACATGCAACTGTTATTATAAGTAAAACTGCTTGCTTGCTTTTTGTTCACATGAGAACGGTCTGATTTTCACATCCCTAGACTTACATCGCGTCCTTAATCTGCACACTGAGTACAGAAGCCTTCAAAGTCAAATTACAATGTATGCTGTTGATTTAGTTTGATCGGCCCACGCTCTAGACACAACAAGGACACAGCTGCAAATATCTGAAACTCGGGCCCCTTTATTATTGCATTGCATGCATGATCCAGGCACTTGGAGAAAACCTTTCCAGACACAGAGAGCAGTAATGATCCTGTGATGTGATTCACCTAAGCTGATCTTGGAGGTATGGAGTTCCCCATTCAAACCTAGAGACCTTCTATTATTATAAAACTATCTTATAGCCAGGGGAGGGTGGTACACAAAGCACTATAGGACCTGTTTCCACTATAATTTTAATATGATTTCTCCCTTTGTGTTATATGGAATTGTAACAATGCTGATAGTTTTATTTCTAATCATTTGTTTGCTTATGTTAGCCAAAATACTGCATCTTAGAGCACTTAGTTAAAAATAAACATTTTAAACTTTTCCGTGTCTCTGATTACTCATGTTGTGGACTGATATGAGAATAAAAACAAAAAGGTGTTCTTGATTCCCACCATTCCTGAGAGTATCCTAAGTCGTTTGTTGTGGGTTGTCTAATCATTGTTAGCTTTGCTATAGTACGGAGAACAAATGAGACACTGATGCTAGTCGGATAGGGGTTCTGTATACTGAGGTGAGTTTCTGGTACTCCACAATTCATTGAGGTCCTGGTTTCCTGCACATAGTTCTGTGCATGAGCAGAGTCCCCGCAACATGGCGCACCTAACCTTGGTCTTTTATTCGAGACGCCATAGTAGAAGTGCTTATATTTGTCCACGATACCCTCACTCCTGATTCCGGTTGACAGAAGTGATGGATTAACTTACCTATATGACTAAATTATAGGTTCATTCAAGCTTGACAATCAAAAAGGTTTCATGTTGAATTACTGCCCATTTTTGTGCTATGGTTTAATATAGATTGTTTTTCTTCTCTGCGTCCTTATGGCTGAAGTTGCTATTGCAGCGCATAGTCGCGCACCTCTCTTGCGTAATTTGACGTAGTTTGGGGTGCCGGACGATGGAATGTCAGTTATCTTTGTAGTGAGTGCCGATGCATCGTTCCCCTATGAGTTTTTCTACTCTTGGGTTACGTTTCCGGAGGTGAATGCGGATGATAAGATGTTCCACTCATACACTCCTACGGCAGTTCCGGCGAATTACACGCCATATAGGACGCAGGCAATTCCTCCGCTTGGCAGCATCGGATTTGGTTCAATGGCGCCCTCCCCCACACCGTAACTCTGTTTCGGTTAGGTCCTTTACCCATTGCTGAGGCCACTTGGCCAGTCTTGACCGGGTTCAAACCTCATCCACATTATTTGCTATCCCCGGTGGATGACTTATGTCAACTACATACCGCCTTGATTGCGGTGTATAGGGCTTTGGTGCAATACGTCTCACGCAATCTCCAGGTGGGGGCACCTGGGGTTAAGACGCAACCAGTTTGAACGGCCGGTATTACTATTAGTCCCGTCATGGTTAATTCGGTAATAGGCAAGCACCCCCAGAATAAGGCCGAAATGCCTTATTGGTTTGCTGAGAAATTTGACCAGCTGGAATCAGTATTTCCTAATTCAACTCCTGTGGAGAAACACAGGATTCTTACAATTAGTTTGCAGAAAGACTGAGGTGACGGATTGTGAGAACTGGGGTAAGGTATTTGCAGCGGTCTACGCGAAGTGCTTTGGTACTCCGTCTATGACTGTTTTACCCTCCATGATTAAGCGTGTTCAGGATGAGCACGGTCCGGAGGCGGCGGTCGAATTGGGAATGAGGCTTGTCAACATGTTCGGCGTAGTTGCTGATGTCATCCTTGCTAACGTCAAGGGAGATTCAGTTAACTTTCAAGTGTCTAATGAGCTGCGCCTTGTCGCCGACGTCGATAAACCCCGGCAGTTACCAAGAATTATTGCTGTGGCATATAAGACCATTGGCCGCAATAGTTTGGGTTTTAAGCCTTTTGCTAAAATAACTATGCAACTGCAAACTCAGACGGTTACGTCTACAAAAGACGACCCTCCTGTATTTCCTGAACAAAATTGGAAAGGTAAAAAACAGGGGAAGCAGCAACAGAAACAAGGGTCACGTCCCGCGTCACCAATACCAGTGACTATTGAACGCACATATGAGTTGCGCAATCGCACGCGAATTAGGTCTCCTGATAGATTTCAGGTTCCTGATCAACGTTCTCCTCGTTCTTCACAGGAAACTTCAGTCTCACAAGCCGGTGGAGGTGAACACTGCAGAGGTCGGGTGCCCCTTAAGGATGTGAGCAGCCCCACCCGGCTGATGGTAAAGGCAAGCAGGATGACTTTCCACGTCAACGACCTCAGTTTCAGAAAAAGTAATTTGCTGCACTAACAGCCATGGATGCCACAGATAGTGAGAACACAGCTTCAGAACCTGACATGGGCACTAACGCTGCTAGACAGTGCAGCGGAGGTTACAATAGTGCGGCAAGCACCGCGTCCATATCTGAAGGCGATGGCAACTAACACGTTAATTACTGTAGAAACTCCTGACACTAGAGTGGCTCCCTCTGACAGACTATATGACATAGTCCTTTTAATTGAAGGTGACATACAACGTACAATAAAGGGGATTCTTTGGGAAAACCTGACCTCTACATATGACATTTTGTTAGCAGAAGCGGACTGGCCCCCACCTTTCGTTTTGGCAGCTCCAAGAGGGGAAGAGGTAATCCTCCCATCTTTCACACACACTGTGCCGAAGGAGCAAGCTCAGAACTTTGCAGAGGAATTCGCACAAGTGCTTGCACCGGTGTTGTACTGTACTCAGGTTGGGTGAGATAGATGTTGATGATATTTATCTCACAGATGATGAATTATGGCCGCATCTGTGTCGCGTTGATCGCATAATTGTTATGTTTGCGGACTTCGGTTACAAATTTAACTTTGCACAGTCACACATTGCAGAGTATACTGTGTTGTTTTTGGGCTATGAACTCAACAATGAAGGATGAGGTTTAGCCCCTCACTTCCTGGAGAAATGTGCATGTTTGCGAGCTCCGACGTCTCTGAAAAAGCTACAAACTTGGGTGTTTTTTTAAATTTCGGGCGTACTTACATTCCCGATTATGGCCAGCGTATCAAGCCGCTATATGCCTTGGTACAACCTACTTTTACCAAATCTTGCTGGCTGCCAGAACATTCAGCTATACTGCACTCTTTGCAGGCTGAACTTCTTTTTATTTTTAAATTCTGTTTATTATTTTTCAACCAAACAATGACATCCGGGGCATCATTGCAATCAGTAATTAGTACATTGCCAGCACATATAGGTCTCCAACATTGATTGTTAGGCCATATCACATAACATATCTGAACATTTTACTATGTTTACAGAACATAAAGAGGCGAAGGAAATTGAATCAGGCATAAAAACTACAGTCTCTTAAATAAACTATGCTCACAGTTCATCATTACCGTATAGTATAAGTGTTCATGTACATGATGATTTGAACTTTATTAAAATGCATCATGTTTATTATGGACGTGGCATCCTTGTAGTGTACTTCAGGGAACCTTTCAATCATGTATGTATATACCAGATCTTCGTATCTGTAAAAGGATGTGGACACTTGTTTAGTGCAATGCTTATACCGCTATTGAGCCACGCTGCTATGAAGTACTTGCTCCTGGCTGTACCATTTCCCTACTAGCTAATCTAGCTGAAGGTCATGTAATCCCCTCATAAGAGAGGTTCCATACTGACCCCAACACTATGGCGGTATTATTGGGTAGGTGTTTCTTTGACAGAGGAGGGAGTCTCCCGCGGGAGCGTCAGCAGGTAACACTTCAAGGGGGCCCGCCTCTTGGCCATGAGTAGAGAAAGAGCGACGTATTTGCGATGTGGCTCCTGTATTGGCTTGACATAGCCGAGAAGAGCCATCAACGGTGTGGGATCGATGTGTGTATTCGTCATTAGAGCTAGAGCGTCAAAGAAGTGCCTCCAAAATGCATTAACACCCGGGCACTCCCAGGCCAAATGAAGAAAGTCTGCTCCAGGAGCTCGACATCTATCACACCTATCCGAATCCCGCAAATTATATCTGTGCATCTTGTCTGGGGTATAATACAATCTATGTAGGAACTTATAATGTATTATGCGAAGCCTGCTGCTGGCTGAGATCCACTCGGTCTGCAGGCAGCAGTACTCCCATTGGTCATCCGTCAGGACGAGCCCCAGCTCTCCACTCCGCCGTGCGCGGGATAGCATGGCCGGCAATTCCCTCTGTGTGTGCACTGTCCGATATATCAGGGAGACAAGGCATTTATTCATCGTAATTTTAAGTATTAACTGCAGCGGAGCCAGCGCCTGAGGCTCCACCGGGAAGTCCGGGGTCAACGAAAGGATTCCTTGTCGAAGGCGAATATATAGGAAAACGTCCATCGCGATCTGCTGCAGTCCTTGAAATACATGGTCAGCAGTGCGGAAATGGCCATTATGATATAAATCCCCCCAAGTGCTAATGCGAGTATGCTCCTTAAAATTGTGAAATATTGTTTCTTGGAGAAGGGGCATACTCGGATGATAGGTTAACGGCATTAACGGGGAGTATAGTAGGGTGACATTTAACATACGCTCTATACGTTGCCATGCTACAGTTGTACACGTCGGCGCCCTATCATGAGCCTGAATCGAGTCTTATAACACTCCTTCTATTGGAATGGGGTGTGGTAGCCAGTGCTGCGCAACCTGCGGCATATACCATGGCTGATTCACCCAGAACCATGCATAATAAGCTTGTGCACTAAGGTAATAGAGTTCAAAATTTGGCAATCCAAACCCTTCCTGTGAATAAGGTCTGATAAGAACCTGCCATTGTAACCTCGGTTGCTTGCTCCCCCATACAAGGCGCGTCAATTCTGATCTAAGTGTCTTAAAAAAGAAAGTGCCTGGATAATACGGAATGTTTTAAAACAAGTAAAGCAATTGAGGAAGTATTACCATTTTAATTAGGAATGTGCGTCCCGCCATGGAGAGGGGAAGAGCAATCCAGCGGGTCACATATTCCGTTATACGGGTTAATGCAGTTCCATAATTCAAGCGCATTAGTTCCTCTCTATCTCTAGTGACCCGAACCCCAAAATACCGCATTTCATCTTCGCACCACTCCAAGGGATAACACAGCGGAAAGTGAACCGTTGCGGTTGTCAAGGGGAAAACGCAAGATTTTCCCCAGTTGATTTGAATACCTGATAGTATCCCAAATACTATAAATGTCCGGAGGATTGGGTTCAAATTTTGTTGCGGGTCACGTATATATAAAGTAATATCATCAGCATATTAATATTTGACGCAAATTACAACGCAGAGCCTTGTCATTGTGATGTTGGTGCAGCTTTGCCGCTAACGGCTCTACTGCAAGAGCAAAGAGCAAGGGGGATAGCGGACACCCCTGCCGGGTGCCCCTGGTAATTCGAAAAATCTGATATGTGCGGCCGTTAATGAGCACTTTAGCAACCGGCATTTGGTACTGTAGCCGAATCCAGGAGAGGAAGAGGGGTGGAAAACCCATCCACAGCATTACCCCAAAAATATAATCCCACTCAATGGAATCAAAAGCCTTAGTGGTGTCTAAAAATACCGCGGCCATAGGCAACTCGGGCAAGACATTATTTAAAATAGCAAAAAGTGTTCTCAGATTATGAGAGGTGGCTCTCCCGGGCACAAAGCCCGACTGGTTCGGGAGTATCAAGTTTTCAAACAGCAGACTCAGTCGAGTAGCGATGAGTTTGGCCAAAATTTTGGCATCACAGTTAAGGAGGGAAAGCGGCCTATAGGAGTCGCATTGTCGGAGCGACTTTCCTGGCTTTAAGAATGAAATGATAATAGCTTCCCTCATGGGTGCAGGTAGGCAGCCAACCTCTAGCGATTCTTCATATACCTCACGTAAAATGGGGGCCATTAGATCTATATATGTCTTGTAAAACTCTATAGGAATACCGTCCGTACCTATGGCTGTCCCGGATTGCATGCTCATAATAGCGTTCCTGATCTCGTCCAACTCAAACGGGGCACACAAGAATTCCCGCTGCCTATCACTCAACCAGCTTAGCACTACATCATCTAGAAACCCCGCCAGATCCAGATCATCCTTGCTTTTGGTAGTATAGAGGTGATTATAATGTTGTGTAAAAGCATTGAAGATATTAGTGGTGTCACGAAAGACCTCCCTGTTTGGATCCTCGAGCTCCAACACATAGTTAGAGTGATGAGGTTTCCTAATCATATGTGCCAGTGCCTTACCAGGTCGCTCTCCCTCTCCGTATTGACGGGCCACCCAGAATCTATCTCGGAACCGTGTTTCCCTCTGCGCTGCATCCATCCGCGCACGTCAGTCGGCAGTCGCCAGGCACCCTGCCCGATTTCCCACCGATTTTATCAGCTACTCGCGTGAGGAACTTCTGGGGCTGGAAGCCAAGTGCTCTGCTTCTCGCTGGGAGCACCAGGTTGACTCCTTTAAGTGTAAGTCTTGCTCATTTCAGCTGCCAGGGGCGGATAGGGTACCATCCCCCCCCAGAAGCTGCAGAGTACAAGTTCCTTAGTTTGAACTGTCGGTCCCTCGTGCAACACCATGCGGAGGTGTTCGACTTGCTATTAGATGAGGCCCCAGATGCCTTATTTTTAACAGAGACTTGGCTCACGCAGGACTCGGTGGCCGTGCCCTGGTTGGCCCTTCCCCAGGGTTATGTGTTGAAGACAGTCAATAGAGAGGGTGGGTGTGGTGGTGGCATTGCAATGATCATTAAAGATGTTTATAACTGTAGTTTTATTAAAGAGAACATTGCGGAATGTGAAAGTGCAGTGTTCAAAGCTATGCTGAGCCCTAATTTCACTATGTCCGGCCTTTTAGTCTATCGGGCCCCACAATTGGCTTCAGGGAGGATTTTCTGAGTAAAGTCGCACTATATGCGGGTAGGGCTTCGAATTTCACCATTTTGGGGGATCTCAACCTTCATTTTGAGATGCATGAGAAAGCAGAGATTTCAAACATGCTGGGAGATTTGGAGGCCTTTCAGTTAGTGCAATGCGTCCTTGAGAGTACGTATGTGGCAGGGCACTCATTGGACCCTATATTCTCCAATCTATGTCCTTTACAGGTCTTTCCTCCGGCTCCCCAGACTTGGACGGATCATTTCTTGGTTTCTTTCGTGTTGCGATTGCAGGGAAAAGCTGTACCCTCATTTTCTGCCCCTGTGCTGAAACGTCCCTGGCACAAATTAGACCTCTGCCAACTATCTGCTTGTTTGGCTAACAATAGGCCTTTATTGCCCCCAGACATGGACGCAGCAATTTCTTGCTTCCATGACTGGGTTGTTCGGGGTCTGGATACTTGTATCCAGGCCCGTTTGGGAGCAAGAAGTAGAGGGTCTTCTAACCCGTGGTTTGACACATTACTTATGTCAGCCAAAAAGGGGTGTAAGCAGCTGGAACGTGTCTGGAGACACTCTTATGACGTCACAGCTAAGTTAGAATACCGGGCTGCCATTAAGCAGTATCACCAACTTATCCGGAAGACGCGAGCCGAGTACGTGGCTAACAAAATCTTGGCAAGTACTTATCCGGCTAAGTCGATATTCGCCTTGCTTAAAGGTATGAAAAGTGCAGGCTCAGTGGTATCCTCCCCGATTGTTTCTAACCAACTGTGTAGTGAGTTGGCTCACCACTTCTTGAACGAGGTTGAGCAGATCTATTCTAACCTGCCGACGGCAGATCTGCATGCTGGGAGTGAGGTTCCGAATATACCGGGCCCTATGGTGGGTAATGGCCTGGTATCCATTCCATCTCTATCATCCAACGATTTTGACGCACTCTGCCTGAAAATCAAGTCAGGATCCCCGGCTGATCCCTTGACCCCTGCCTTGTTTCGTCAGCTTCGCTCTGTGATCGCTCCTTGGGATGTGGGTTTGGTGAACTTATCTATGTCTTCTGCAGTGGTTCCTAAGGTATGGAAACATGCCAAAGTTATCCCACTGCTTAAGAAACCCTCCCTGGATCCTGTGGAACCAGGCAATTACCGGCCAATCTCTCAGCTGCCTTTTCTGGCAAAGGTGGCGGAATCTCATATTAACTCTGTCCTTTCGGAGTACATCGAACAGAACTCCATTCTGGATTCCTCTCAACATAGCTTCCGAGCGCGGCATGGGACTGAGTCTGCACTGTTGGCAGTAATGGAAGCTATTAGGGATAGTTTGGACAGGGGTGACTCAGTGGCTTTGGTCCTTTTAGATCTAAGTGCCGCCTTCGACACCATTTCACATGCTATTTTAATAACTCGTTTGCAGGAAATTGGTGTTGAGGGTGTGGCTTTGGGCTGGTTCCGCTCCTTCTTAGAGGGAAGGTCCTTCCAAGTGTCCGTGCCTCCGTTCCATTCCCAGGAGTTTGCTCTGCATCAGGGAGTACCGCAGGGCTCAGTTTTGAGCCCGCTTTTGTTTAACATCTATGTTCCCCCCCTGGCTGCGGTAGCAAACAATAGAGGGCTTGCGTTGGTATCATACGCTGATGACACTCAACTGCTGATCTCCTTCTCTAAGAATTGTGATGACAATCTGGAGAAATTCAAGGAGGATCTTTTAGCAGTGGCTGATTGGATGGCGGCCAATTACTTGCAGCTTAATGCCAGCAAATCAGAGATCTTACTGTTCGGGAAGGACCGTGAACTATGGTCCGAACAGGGCTGGCTTGAGTGTCTTAAACCCGCACCCTCTCCCAAGAAGGTTGTGAAGAACTTAGGGATATGGTTTGATCAGGGTCTGACGTTTGAAGCGCAATCTAAAACAGTGGCTGGGGTGTGTTTTGGGCTCTTACGGGGTTTAAGACCCGTGATAGGCCTCTTTCCCCCTAAAGTGCGACAAACCATAGTCCAGGCCTTAATCCTGTCCAGGCTGGACTATGGAAATGTCCTATACTTGGGCGCTAATAAGGCCAGTATTAAGCGTCTGCAGAGGGTCCAGAATGCTGCTGCGCGGCTGCTGGTAGCACTCCCAAAGTCCAGCTCAGTGGCCTTTCTGCTCCCTAAGCTGCACTGGCTGCCTGTAGAAAAACGCATTCAGTTTAAGGCTTTATGTGTGGTGCACAAAATCTTGTCCTGTTAGGCCCCTGTGGGCTTGTCCAACTTACTCAAGTTGTATGCTCCACAACGCCTATTGAGATCGGCTGGCTGCGCCCAGGTCTGTACCCCCCATGTTTTCAAAGCTAGAGCAGGCGTCCGTTCCTTTCGGAATTTGGCTGCCAAACTCTGGAACTCATTGCCTGTCTCTATCAGAGTAATTCAGAAGCACTTGGCCTTTCGCAAAGCCATAAAAACCTGGCTCTTCTCTGGCTCACTTAAATTATCATCTGCTTAGCTTATATCTTGCTTCTGTCTCCGGGACGTTGGTCTTGGTTGGGGTCGCGCTGGGACGCCCCGTTGCTGGGGTAGCCATGCGCATTACAAATCAGACTAATAATAATATACTCCGTGAGGGTCTCCCGAAACTTGAGTTGGGTAATACTGCTCGGGTCAGCTGCTAATTGCCCCTCCAAGGATTTAAGCTTTGCCTCTAATCTGCGCAATGTGTTAGTTATGTCTTTTAATACACCCGACCCTTTCGATATGCAGAACCCACGGAGTGTGGCTTTAAACCCCTCCCAGATGGTTTCCACACTGTCCCCTGAGCCTTTGTTGCGCGCAAAGAAATTTAAAATTTCCTCTCGCAGTTCCGCCTGAAAGACCGTGTCCAGTAAAATGGGGGCATGGAGTCGCCATGCACTGCACGGCATGTCAAATTTTGAGGATGACAGCGTGAGTTTTACCGGGGCATGGTCCGAGGTGCTGCACTTGGAATATTGCCACGCCCAACCCTCGGGACACCTACCAATAGTCTAGGCATGCCCATGTCGCAGCCTGCGCTGTGTAATGCGTACCATCCTGCGTGTGTGAGTGGCTGTGTCTCCAAGCATCAATTAATTGATAGGCAGTTATAGTATCTAGGAGAATCGTGCGTGCTTTTGAATAGTGGTGAGGGGCAGGATGTGATCTATCCATACTTGGATTGTATGTAACATTGAAGTCCCCCTCAAATAATAAGACTTGAGCCTATATAAAATATCTTAGACCATGACGAGGTGTAAAATTCTGGTGCATCTACATTCAGTCCATAACAACAAGCAAGAGTGACGGAGTAAGCCCTCAACCATCCCCATGCCAGGCAGTATCGTCCTTGCGGATCACTGGCGGCTCCCGCTAACTGAAATGGTATCTGTTTTTTGATAAGGATTGCCGTCCCTCTCGCATAAGTCGAATAAGAAGAAAGGATTTTGTGCTCTGCCCATTTACATGCTAAGTTGTTTGGTTTCTGAGGAGCGAAATTCGTTTCCTGCAACATGGCTATGTGCACTCGATGCCTATCCAAATAAGCTAATATTATCTTTTCTTCCTCGGATCCCCCATGCCTCTAACATTCCACGTGATAATATTTAATTTCCCAGCATCTATATCAGCCATATCCCGGACCATTCGCTATCAGCCTGTGTTATGCTAAAAAAATGGAATTCAAGCCCTGTACTCCAGCAGAAGCCCATACCCTAATACACTTAGGATGCTCAAACTCTATCTCATTTGTCGTTTTAACTGTACCAACAGAACAAGAGTCCTGATGCGCAGATGCCATACAGAAAACCAAACTGTCCCCCTTCCTCCCCTCCCGCACCCTCTGAAGCAGCCCCAACATGCTAGAATAATTCTCCCTCCCACCCTCCCCTAATACCAATCTAAACAAAACCAGCACAACAATCCCTGCAGCGAGTGTGCAGTGGACATTCTCAGGGGGATACCCATTGGGGGCCATTTCTAGGCGGTAACTCAGGTACCTCACGCCCCGGAGCCCTGATGGCATAGTCGGGTTCTCAAGGGCGGAGGGTGCCTGATGCATCGTGTATATATCTCAAAATGGTCCATCATTTGAACAGTGTGCATGTTCCTGAAGGTAGATCTGATCACCAGTTGAGCATCATATCCCGGGTTGTACTGAGAGTGGTTATGTGCAACAAGGATTTATTCACTGTTAATCATTTTCTGCCCCCATCGATGTGGACCGCTGTGATGCCGTCATGCATCCATCTGAGCGATTCTGGCGCCGTACATGTTTGAGAAATTCCTCCACTTGCTGTGGCTTGGTGAAAAAATGTTATTTACCTTGATGAGTAACCCTAAGCCTCGCAGGATATAGTAACGCATAATCAATTTGTGCTTTCCGCAGCTTATTTTTGCCGTCCATAAACTTGCGCCTCTCCTCCTGGACTATAGGCATAAAATCCGGGTAGATGGAGAACGGGTTCCCGTCATATGACAAATTCTGTTTACTTTGCGCAGCTCGCAAGGCCACATCCCGGTCCCTATAGTTCAAAAGTCTTGCTATTTTTGGATGCAGCGCACTGCCGGGCGGCGGGCGCAGTCCAAGAGATCGATGGGCCCGTTCTAAAATAAACTGGTTGGAGAAGGACTCAGTTCCAATTGCAGACAGCAACAGCTTCTCGACGTACTCTTCCATTTTCCCTGTGTTGGTCGACTCCGGAATGCCTATTATGCGAATGTTTTTGCGCCTACTGCGCGCTTCTAAGTCTTCATTCTTTGCAACAATAAGCTTCAAGAGCTTATCCATGTGTGCCAGCTGCGTTGAATGTTTCGATGTCATGTCCTCTGCGTCCGGGACATGCCGCTCCGCTTCCTTAATACGCTCATCATGCCCCTCCAGCTCATGCGCAATGGAGTCCATACGTGACGACATCCTGTCCACCTTGTCCACAATGGTGGCAAATCCCTGCCTGACCTCCTGGAGGATACTCTGCATGTCAGCATCCTGCGGGACTGCTCCCCCCTGGGCCTCATCTCTGCTGTCCGCGTCCCGATCTTCCTGCAAGGTCTGGGGTCCTCGTTTCATGGCCTCAAAGGTCAGCTTTGGTTGTCATGTGTCTGCCTTGCCCATGACGACGTGTGAATGTAGCTAGCCTGTGTGCCCCCGCAACTCGCGTATACTTCGTCCCTCCGGTGGACCAGTCCGCAAGCGCCCCACACCAGAAGTCTCCAGCGAGGTGACCAGCGCAGGATGACGCAGTGGGTTATAGCAGATAAATCACAGTTACCTCATGCGCCCGGCAACAATCCAGCCCTCACTCTCGTATTTTCTCACCGCCACGTGTTTGTGTGTGTCACCTGCAACATGAGTGTCTGGCACAGGAATTGCCTCACAAGGCCCTGCACCCCAAGATACGTGCACCAGATTGCTCACGAGCCGCCACCTAAGCAGAGTTCATTTCCGGATCTAAGTGCGATGGGGGCAACTCTCAAGCACCACAGTCATGGGCAACCAATGCGACAAACTCACAGAACGCCAGTGCGTTGTCTTGAAATCCTCCGGCTCTAGCCCAAGCACCACTCAAGTTCCCAGCGCGGTTTGGAGGGGCAAGTTCCATATGTAATCAACAGCAGTGCGCCATAACGGGAGCCCCACCTCTCAATTGTGCTTCACATCTAGGATGGGATCCCCTCTTCCTTAATTCAGCAGGGGCAGTAGTATGTCTCAAATGTATTTTCAGCCCTGCAGGACCCAGAGCGGTGACCTGCAGGGCTCAGCTCCAGCACTACCCCCAACCATGGGGGCCCAATCGTCTCCAGTCGCTCAGTGGGATGGCTTTAGCAATACCCCCTGTCACTCGTCCGACTCAGCTGGCGGCACCCTGGGGGAAGAGTTAGTCGTGTGGGCCGTACTGCAAAGATATTGTGCCCCCTCCCTACCTCAGTAGGGCTACGGGTAATTATCCGTCCAATCGCAGGTACGTAGGGCTCCAATGGCGGCGGCAGGGCACCTCCTTTGACTCAGCAAGGCAGGGGGGCCACCGAATGCGCCCGTATTAGCGCCGTGCACCAAGTTAAAAAAAAATCTGGAGCGTCGCGATCATCCCGGTACCACTCCAGTCGCTGTGTCTTACCCTTGGTGGTGTGGGGTACTCGCCGCTCTTCGCTGAAATAACCAGCCTGGCCGCCGCTAACGATTCTCTCTTTCGCCCATCTACCACCTTCTACCGCGATGTCGTCCTTCGCCGATGTGCAGAAGGGCAGCGTCTCTCATCACCCTGCACTGACTCGTCCCAGACGCCGGTCAGGATTCCGGTGCTGCGCCTCCGTCTCTGCCGCACAATCCTCCACTCCCGGCCTGGATTCTACATGTGTGGCAGCGGGCTTACTTAGCTGCCAAGGCCGCCCTGGAGCACCACACCACTTCACTCTTCTCCTCGGCCACTTCCTTACTCCTTCAGATCAGGAGCGGGGTGCGCCCATATCGGCCGAATTTCAACAGCCAGGTGATATCCACCGGCGACCAGTATTTCCAGGCATCAGCGGGGCCATTGAGCAGGATAAATTGAAGGATTACAGCATCTGGCTGCCGGAGCCTCACACTTGTGCGGCCATTTTGCGTGAGCGCAACCTAGCGCCCCCTGCAGGCTGATCTTCTTGCTTCTAAATATCTATTGATGCGTGATAACCACACAAACCTCGTAATAACAATTGTACCTGGTCTAGTGGGTTTCACGTACCTAACATTTAATGAGGGAAACACTGTCCTTATTGCTTACAAGTCACAAATGCGCTTTTCCACCGTCAAAAAAGTTTTGAATGCAGTGCAGATGGCGATTCTAAAAGAGAGAACGCTGTCGCAAGGGAAACGAATGTTGGTTGTCACACTGTATCCTGCCCTTGAGGCAGTGACGAAGGCCAGTGTACCGAATTCTAAAGTTTTGCATCCACGTTGGATACAATGGGCCACTTCATTGACATCTCCGGATGTCACATTCATCCTTGATGCCTCGTTGCAGACTCAGGAGTATTTGTAGTATGAATTTGTTAATCCAGCTTCTCAGTCCTTGCGCCCGCTTGAGGATTACCATTGTATCATTTACACTGACGGCTCAGCGCAACCGGCGACGGAATCTAAGCATGCGTATTCAGCGGCCTGCGCAATAGTGGCTGGTACCATAGTGAATGGAGAATTCAAGTCTGATGTCGTGCACACGTAGACATTAGGGGACTGTACCGCCCAATTGACAGAGCTACATGCTCTGGTGCTTGCACTAGAGTTGGCTGATCCTCGTGTGACTACTCTTATTGTGTGTGACTCTTTCTACTGTGTTCAGTCTTTCAACAACAATTTATTCTTTTGGTCTCAAAATCATTATCGTGATTCCAAAGGTAGCACAATCAAACATAAAATGCTTTGGATTTGAGTCGCATAACTTAAACAACGTCTGCCACTCATAAATGTAATTCATACTCTTGGTTACCAGCGCATAGGGGTACACGCTGTTGGCAACAGTTTAGCTTATGAAGCAGTGAAAACTGCAGTGGCAACATATCTAGTAGCAGCAGTTACAAGATCCAAAAGTAAGATTGATGATGACATATTGGCGGCTATTGCTGCTACAGAGAAGGGAGACCATTACCCTAGAGGTCACCCTTCTAAATATTCTTATCATTTAAGTCCTGATAAAGTTCCCTATGTGAAAATTAACGACGTTGGTGACAGGTTGATTCCCAACGCGGACCGCAGACTTTCCTTGATAACAGCTGATCACGAAGGTAGGGCCTCAGCCCATGCAGGCGTCTCATCGACTGTCACTATCTTGCAACAACGTTACTGGTGGCGCGGATTGTATAAACAGACTCGTGATTATGTCCTTACTTGTGACCTTTGCCAGCAGATTAAACCTTTGGTTGCTGCGCTTCCACCTCAAACACAGTTGTACATAACCAATAAACCACTTGGGTGTGTTTATTTGGATCACTGCGGTCCTTTCTCCTCTGACACTGCGTATAAGTTCATCTTAGTTGCAGTGGATTCGTGCACACGTTTTCTAGGGGTCTGGCCACAAAGGAGTGCTGATGATTGAACTGTCATCAGGGATTTGCGTGTCTTTGTGGGAATTTTTGCATGTGGTACCCTCCATTCGGACCAAGGTCCGGCGTTCACCTCTAAGGCGTACAAGGATGCCATGAGGTCTTTGGGGGTCCAAGTCAAACCGGCCTGAGGGCAATTCTGTTGTGGAGCGAATGAACCGTGACTTAAAGCAATCCTTGACAGCTAGGGTTTTAGGTACTGGCAGGAACAGTTTGGCCCATTTGTAAAGCGTTCAATGTGCACTTAATAATCTCCCTAGAAGGTCTCTGGGTGGGCAGACCCCATACGAAATTCTCTTTGGCATAAAAATGTTTGGCCCAGACCTTGATGGTCTAGACATGGCGGCGTCGGCTGCACCCTTTGACGTAGATGATCATTCTGCTGTGTTACAGAATCTACAAGAGGCTCGAGACAGTCTAGCAAAGGAACACTTGCCTTTCACAACTAATGCTGCACTTCAGATTCCGGTAGTTGGCTGGCTACCTCAAGTCGGTGACCTGGTCCATGAGAAGGTGGAGAACAAGAAGGTGTTCGGCCCCTCTTATCATGCACCTGTTCCAGTGCTTGGTGTGCAAGGTACAAGAACAGTCATTTTACCTCCACTTCCTGGTCGCAAGGATAACAGGTACATCTCCATTGACAATGTCAAACTACGAGTGGCCGATTCTTCTTAGTATGACTCCAGCGGTCTCTTGTCCAGCAATGCTGAGAAATTCTGTTTTGGCTCCAGCAAATACGAACAAGCCTGACATTGCCATTTAGATGCATACAGTTACTAATCCCTTATTGACTCCACCGGCTGGTGGTCCCCATGAAGGTACTGAGTATACCCATTCCACAGATATGTCGTTGCCTGGTGTGCAATCAAGTGCTGTTGACCACTAACTCTACAACATCGAATGCCCCATCGAAAATTTCTATTTTTGCTGTTTGGTTTAAAAGAAATTTTTTGATTCCCCCATGGACTTACATTTGGCTGGTGCTCATATCTATTTTTTTGTTCATGTCGATTGGATGTGTAGTTGTCTTTTTGAGTCCAGTGAATGGACATTATCTTACCGAAAGATCTACAATTAGATTAATTGATGGAACTTTGGCACCCCACTCCTCATCACAAATCATGAAGAGGGACCAGACTTTTGTTAACATTACTGCCTGGCCAGTGTTAGATGGAATTGTATGGGATGTTGTAAACATTTTAATTCATGGCCCTACAAAGGTGATTAATGTTCCCAATGTACTTCGTGTTTCTATGGGGGATGTTGTAAAACTAAACATCCGCTCTGATGATTGGGATGTCCAAGCCGTTGAGGCTCTTTTTTCTGATTTGAACTATTATGCTGCTTTTGATGCTGAAGATTTGTTCTTGGACTCAGCGAATTATGCGGAGTTATTTTGCTACCAAGACTATGGCAATCATTTCCTGCATAAAGCAAATACATTTAGAAATGTTGTTAATTATACACAATGGGAACATTGCCCAGCTCCCATTGAAGGTAGTTCAAAAACTCTATTGAAAAAATTTAGATATTTTACAGATTTAAGTGAATCCAATCCTGAAGCCTTTCATTTTAAAATGTCTACTAAGTCCACTTCCAATTATAGGCTTACACACACTAAATTACTGTATTCAATGTCCTTTATGGATGAATTGGCTATAGGGGGCTATGAGCTGTGGAAAGATACCATTGATCTTAAATCTGTTTGGGGTTCTAAAGCATGGCAAGTGCAGGGCACCAAATCTCTGCATCGTGCATGCCGTATCCCGAACCACATGTTGTTTTTCAATTAAACTATTTTTCAAACCACTTGCTTTGGATTGGCTACTTCTAAAAAGATGAATGCCCCTACAATTCCTGACCTGGGTGCTTATCCAACCTGGGATAATCACAACAGTTATGTCCCTTAATGATTTACAGTCACTGATCACTAATACATCCTTTAATATTTCCAACCTGGATCCTCAAGGATGGTTACTGTGGCAAAAAAGTTCAGATTCATGTCAACATCGTTTTCTGGGTTTGATCCCCGGCTATACACAGGTTAGAGTTGACCCCCAATTTGAAACTTCCCATTCTGTCACTACCTATCCCGTAGGTAAATTATGTCAAAATTGGCTTCAACATTCCACCTTAGCGTCAGTTAAACTTCATTTGTCCCAATTGACTGACAATGTTGATTTGAATGATTTTGTTAAAGGCCCTGTGGGAGGCAGGTCCAAAAGGTGGGCATATGCTATTTACAACAAAGTTTGGAAATTATCTCAAATTGAAGCTGCTTCTAGATTAAGGGCTATTGATCAAGCTAATTTGGAAAAAGTGCTTACTGTCATTGATAATAGCATTAATACTCTTTCTTCCAGAATTTACACATTGGAATAATAGTTTTTCATCTGTTGTGTATATTGTACAGGATGACATGTCTGTTTTATACCATGGTCAAAACTTTACAAACTTTAAAGTCTGGGAAAGTTCCCTGGGACTACATGAATACTTCATCATTATTTTTGCCTTTTAATCTGACTGATAAACAACAGTTCATGTCCATGAAGGATGCTACATGTTCTCTATTACATATTGAAAAGCTGGAACCTTTACCATTTTCTGTGGCCGAATCGAACTCAGCTGTGTGGCTTATTCATGGGTTGATCACACTACCTTTTCCATTGTTTAAGTTAAGTTCATGTATGAAACACTATGCCTTAGGCAGATATGAACCATTGGGTAGCGCTTTTCTCCATGACGTTTGGTCACTCCCATTCACATACAGGTGCCTGAGACAGGGTAAAGAAGTGTATTTAAAAGGAGAGTAGTGCACTTCCACACCTGATCACTCATTAGTTTGCAAGAATTTACAATTACATGGCGCTTGCAACGTGCACGCACCGAATTTAGCATGCATTTTAAAGGGAAATCCTGTGCCAGCAATAACACCAACTTTTACGTTACTGGCAAATGGTAGTTATTTGCTATTAAATAATGAAGCGTGCTGTGGGATGTTGGCAGGGATAATGTATATTGTAACTGTCTTGAGGAAATATGAATTTTTATGGTCAATTGTGTCCCCTATCTAGACCCCAACGGCTCCATGTACATGCTACAAGTACATGTATGTTCCCTCCACTTCAAGCTATGAAGACGCAAATACAATTGTGTCCAACGTTAATATGTCCTCTTTCAGATCTGCCATGAATGGGTCAGATATTCCGTTCCTAAGTATACCTTGCCACCGTCTTTATATGGTATACTTTTCACGTTTTCCAGCTCTGGCAAGGTAGGCTCTGAATTCTGCCATCGAGCTTTTTCCTGCTTCTGCATCTGAATGCTCCAGCCTGGACCTGCATCTGTATCCATGAACTTTGTCTTACTCCCTGCGCGGCTAACGGTGCCTAGCCCGGCCTGTTGCCTGCCAAAACTGTATTCAGCCTTCAAGTTATCTGCTCCGCTCCTCAAGAAATGCATTCCTGTCTAGTAGCTTAGGTAAACATCCCTCCAGCTGCAGAGCAAAGGGCCCGGCCTTACTGTCTCCGTGCAAGTAATTCATGACTTTCTTTACCATGGTAGGCCCATGCCCCCTCGCATCTCATGTAGACACTTAGACGCTTGTACACGCACTAGCAGTCAGTATAGAATAGACTCTGTCCGAAAAGACCTTTCCTTCTAGATAATATAGTTCCTTAAACACAAGATATTAGATATGATTTGGGACTAGGTTGTCCTGACACCCCAGACTTCTGTCTCCTCATGTAGGGCTAAATGTCAAGTTCCCTTCACCCTCTAGTTACACGTCAATCACACGTCATGCGGCTGCGCGCGCATCTCTGCCATATATTTTTGCTGACTTTGCAGGATTCTCTTATGGATCCACCCACATGTGTCATCATCCTAATGACGTTTCTAAGTATACGCCTTTATGCACGCCTATTGTAACGCCTTTTCATTACGTATGTGTATTCTTATCAGCTGTTACGCCTTCTGCATCTGTCTTTACTGTAATGCATTGACTATATATATTATAACCTGTCAATAATGTATTGCTGATCCCTTCCTGAACCTTCGTGGTGACGGAACTTGATTGCCTGGTTCGAACCATCATTCCTTTGTAAGGAATAAATTCCCTATTATACCCTCGAATACCACGGATTCTGCCTCTTATTTTTACTGAGTTATTCTTCTTGAATTTTACCGCATAAATTAAGTCTAGGTAATTAAAATTTACCACATAATTGGCGCCCGAACAGGGACACCTCTCACACCCCACGCGCCGGAGGTGCGTTGCAGACCCGGTCTCCTGCCACAGCCGGACGGACAATTACGCGTACCCGCAGGATTTCCTGTATCTCCCTCAGGCTAACGGGGGCGACTGAGGCTGCGATCAACACCCAGACGAGGCGGTGAGGAGTGCGGAGAATCCCGACCAGAGCCTAGCTGAGAGAGCAAGATCCGAGGTATACAGAGGCCCACCAGATTCCGAAGTTCCGAAGTATCTAAGTCACGAGTCGAGTCCAGTCCAGTTTGGTCTAGTCCAGTCCAGACTTCCGAGGCCTTCCGTTCCGTGCTTCCCGGTGAGTACCGTTGCTGGGGACGCATCTAGACGTGCACATTAGTTTGTGCCGGTCAAGACGGGTCTGGGTACACAGACCTGGTCTGCACTGTTTTAGCAGTGTATCTGTGCTGTTTAGCAGTACATACAGTATATTTAGTATTATGCAGTTAACTAGTTTTATTCTAATTATTATTGTTCGTTCTAAAATGTTTTGATATGTTTTAAATGTCGTGGTATGAGTGATTGTTCGATCTTCATTATTGTGTCTATTGTAATTAATTATGTTCAAGTTCGAGTAAAGTAAGAATTAAGTAGCAAGGTTCAAGATGCCGTTATTTTCAAAATTAGGACAGATAAAAACTAGAAAAGGGATACTCGAGGAAGCTGTTCCCATCCCACCTAGGGACACTCCAGGGTACTTTATGTACCATAAACATGGCCTAGATGCCGTATTATATCTTGATCTATGGGTAGACTACACCAAGGATTTAGCAGAGAGTCAGAGATGGCCCGTTGCTGGAACATGGGATGCAGATTGCATCATGAGAGTAGAAGAAGCATTATGGAAAAAGAAAGCTAGACAGTCACAGAAAGATGCCATTGAACTATGGCGTAAAGAATCGCATAGACGCACAGAGAAAGCGCTCAGAAAAGAAGAGAAAAGTAGGGAAGATTCAGAAAAAGCCCGAGAAAACATATTAATTGACGAAGGTATCCGAGTAAAAACAGAACAAGTAGACAGACAACGAAACACTCTTATGAATGGTATGTATCCTCTTCTGGCCGAGGGTTTGCCTAAGGCCACCTTGGAGGTACCAAAAGATCTGCCACCTCCATTACTCCCGATTAAAGTACATCCCAAGACCGCAAAGGACATTTTCCTTTCTTCCTATTTAGATGATGCAGCCCCCGAATATGCTAATGGTGCGCAGCCACGCACACCACCTGTTAACGACGCTCAACCCCAAGATCAGCTGCACCCACCTCCGCAGCAACAAACTCCTACTCACGTTCTAAACATTCCATCTGTTTCTACAGTCCTTCCTGCACCCACACTCTCTACCCTACACCCAACAAATCCTTTTGGACTTGGCACCTCAGGAGGTGCGACAGGAGGTTTTTCCACGCCACCGCCAACAACTAGATTGACTTATAGGGATTTAGCATACCAACGTACACCCCAAAGAGCTAATGACAACATATTAAATGAACCTCTTACAGATTGTAGATATGATCCAGTGCCAGGTAAACACGACAGAATGTTGCTATCTTCAGTACGTTTACGACGAGCTGCAAACTATTTAATGACGTTACCAGGAATGGTTGAACATCTAGATAAAATATATCGCTTTGTCCAAACAGGGCAAGGTCCTGAAAGTATTGGCGAGGCCATGGAATACCAGAAAGTAGACATGCAAAAATTATTGTTACGCTTTTTCATAAACTGCTTGATCAGAAACAGAGATAGGCCTGAAGTAGATCCGGAGGAAATGCAAGTACTTACCCGATGGGGTCAGAATATAACAGACGGAAAACATGATAAACAGAAGTATATAGAAGTCATGTGCCGAAAAATCAGAAAAGAAGTAGAACGAATACATGAAAGAAGAGTAGAAGCAGATAAAACTGAATCAGAGGAAGAGGAGGAGGAACAGTCAGAAATGAACGCAGGACAATTAGAATTACCAGCTAGACCAACGATAGCTTATGTAGGAAAAGGAAGATCTTTCAATAATCCAATACGTCCGATACGTCCAGAATGTAACAGAATATATCAAACAGTTATCTCAAATCCAAGGACCCCTGAACACTTATTCCAGGCTACTGATAAATTACTTCGAGAACGAAGGGGGTACCATGTGCTCGATTCTATGGATGAACAAGAATTAGCCAGGTCAGCAGTACAATGGGCTGACAGCTCTGAAAAGTACAGTGATGATGCGCTAGCACACACGTTTCTGAATCTCGCCCCAGACAAACAGCATTTAGCTAGTATATACATGATACAACATCTCCTTATATTATATAAAAGCCAACACTCCGATCCTGGTCCCCTACCTGATATACTGATAGAACTACTCATGAATAAATGGAGAGGTCTAGGTACCGATCTAATCAAAGTAATTCTAGAATACCGACATAGATATAGTGCCTTTTTGTGTCCAGAACATGATCCAGCTCCTCCCATGGAGAGAAAAACGTATTACATAGACAGACAGAATCCCTTACGCGAAGTACACCCAGTTAGAAATGATGACAATATGTTTAGACGCGTGTTTGTGTACACGCCCATAACTAAAATAGAACTATTGGAAATGAAAAAATTAGTGCCCAGCCATGACAAAGATCCAGCAGGTTTTCACCGTGAACTAAAGGACATGTTACTCATGGGTGATTATACCTATCCAGACATTATGAAAATATTGAAAGTATTATTGCCTGCCGGTATTTACGAGAAACTCAAAGAAAAAGAGTGGGAAGTGGGAGACCAAAAGATTGATTGGACCGCATTAGAAACCGAAGAAAATAACCGAACTGCAGGCGTAGGGCTTGGGGACAAAACAAAAGCATTGCCAGGATTATTAGTACAAGTATTGCCACGTTTATTAACTACGAAAAAGGAAGATTGAGGAGCAATCTCAGCTTGTAAACAGAAACCTGATGAAGACACTAGTGATTTTTATTCCCGATTTGAAAAATGTTTTGGTATTAATAGCGGCCTGAAAGCAAGTAGTGATTCATATCCACATCTTTTTGTAACAAAACTAGTCGAGAATTCCCTACCACAGGTTAAAAATAGAGTATTGAAAGTTGAGAGCACTTGGCAAGCTAACACTCCTTCACAGATGTTACAAATGTTACAGTATCACCAGAATTGAATTAGAGAAGAACAAGAACACGAACAAAGACGTATGAAAGACACGAAAATGAAAATGCTCGTCGCTCAGTCAGTTCCAGCTGACGGTCATAAAAAGGGTGCGACACAGTCCAGTAATTCAGCGGTTCCCGTTAAAGGGACATGCAACTATTGTAAACAGCCAGGTCATTATATAAACGATTGTGCAGTTCTGAAACATAATATCTCTACGGGTAAAACCAAGGAGAGACCACGTCCGCCTAGACAGGATCAGATCCAACAACAGGCACCTCAGAATGTACAGCCTATGCAAGCTGCACAACAGACAATAGCGGTACCACAGCCACAGCCTATTGCCGCAACACAAAACACGACACAACAGATGTACCAGTATGCACAAAATGACTATCCAGATTATCAGCGATACACATGAAATAGCCTAGAGAGGGAAGTTGGCTTACCCCTTATTGAGGTTCCTGTAGATCAAGAGGGTCCTTATGTACAGAGTCAAGTATTAGGGAAAGACAGAAAGTTTCTACTTGATACAGGGGCAAGCAGAACAACTATAAGTCACGATGAAGTCCCAGGGGCACCCCTCTCAGGCTCACAAAATATTTCCCTTGGTTTTTCAGGAAAGCCTACTATTAACGAAGTATCGCAACCACTTGCATTTACAGTTGGTCCATTGACACGGACTACAGATCTATTGCTTACGAAATCATGCCCAGAAAACTTGTTAGGTATAAAAACATTGAAAGCTCTAGGAGCTATAATATGTTGTTCTCCGGACGGAGTACGACTATTTTTGCGTGACTTTAAAGGTCACTACGTGTCAAGAGACATGGATCACCGGTTACAGAATCTACCTGCACATTTATGGGCAAAAGGCCCCACTGATGTAGGTTGTATGCACATTACACCATATCGAGTCACACTCAAAGCAGGAGTGGTATTACCACGAATGCGACAATACAAGTTACCTCCAGATGCTGTAGTGGCTTTACTGCAAATCATTGACAAGCTCATTGCACAAGGAGTGGTTGTAGAAACGGACTCCAATGTATGTAATTCTCCGATCATTCCGATTCTTAAACGAACTGATCCAAAAGCACCCCCAGTATATCGATTAGTTATTGATCTGCGCGAATTGAATAAATGCATTGTACCACGATATCCCGTGGTCCCCGATATCTCTTCATTACTGACAGCTATTGATTCAGAGGCAACGTTCTTTACTGTAATTGATCTCAAGAACGCCTTCTTTAGCGTCCCAATCGATCAGGAAAGTCAATATTTGTTCGGATTTAGTTTAAATGGACGAAGTTTTAAATTCGCACGCGCACCTCAAGGATTTACAGAAAGTCCTAGCATCTACAGCCAAGCACTGAAAAGACAACTTGACAGTATCCACATGCCAGTTAACACTGCACTGCTTCAGTATGTCGATGATCTGCTGATCACCGCTCGAAGCGAACCCGAATGTGAAAAAGCATCACTGACGGTTTTACATTTTCTGGCCGACAAGGGGCACAAGATGTCCCCTTCAAAGCTGCAATTCTGTGCCCAGCAAGTTGTGTACCTAGGGCACTTGCTGTCCAAAGGGGGGAGACAGCTCACACCTGACCGCATCCAGTTAATTGTAAACATGCCACCACCCAAGACACAAAAGGAGGTACGGGCCTTCATAGGCCTCACTTCGTACTGCAGGCAGTGGATTCCCCAATATGCATTTCTAGCAAAACCACTCATTCAGTTGACAACACAGGAGGCAGCGACATCGACTGTCCTCCCTTGGACTCCAGAACATACACAAGCATTTGAAGACTTAAAGAAAGCTTTATGCCAAGCACCTGTTTTAGCGACACCATGTTACAGTAAGCCTTTTACACTCTTTGTTACAGAACGCGAAGGTACTGCTTTGTCAGTACTCACTCAGGAACAAGCAGGATCACACAAGCCATGTGCTTACTTTTCTAGCACATTAGATCCCGTAGCTCAAGCTCTTCCTGCGTGCCTGAAATCAGTTGCAGCGACAGCTCTAGCGATCAGACAAAGCGATTCCATAGTATTAGGACATCAATTGACAGTACAAGTACCACATGCAGTAGAGGTTCTCTTGAACCGGACACAAACACAACACTTGACTATAGCACGACTGACAGGTTACGAACTGACATTGTTTCAACCACACATAGAAATCAGACGTTGTAGTACATTAAATCCTGCCACACTGTTGCCATTAAGTGGAACAGACCCACTGGCACATGATTGTATTGAAGTCATTACTATTACGACGAAACCCAGACAAGACTTGACAGATGTCCCATTACCAGACCCAGACCTGACACTTTATGTGGATGGTTCATGTATGAGAACAAGTACAGGAGAGTTAGTGGCCGCTTATGCAGTCACGACAGACACCGAAGTCATTGAAACAAATTGTATTGACACATTATCAGCTCAAGCAGCAGAGATTATTGCTCTGACACAAGCCTGTATTCAAGCCAAGAATAGAAAAGTTAACATATACACAGATTCACGTTATGCATTCGGAGTTGTACACGACTTCGGAGTCCTTTGGCGAGAGAGAGGTTATTTGACTTCTCACGGTGCCAACATTCAACACGGTCCCCTCATTCAAGCCCTGTTAGATGCAATACATCTACCTACTTCAATATCTATCATGAAGTGCAAAGCCCATACAAAAGTCACCGATATCATTTCCCAGGGTAACGACCTAGCAGACCGAATAGCTAAGCAAACAGCACAGAATAGGACTCATGTAACTGACTTGACAAAGACAATAGTTCCGACGCCGACACACTGCATGACAGTTAGGGATCCCGCCCTTGATGTAATTGACATACAGACACATGCTACACCAGAGGAAATAAAGAAATGGACTGAATTAGGAGGGATCCAAACAGATCAGGGATGGATGACGAAGGGAAAATCTATATGGTTTCTCCCCGACTCAATGGTTCAAGTTATCATTAACACAATACATAGTCCAGCACATCTAGGAGAGAAAGCTATGTTAGACAGTATTCAACACATTTGGTTCAACAAACACTTACGAGCTGCAGCCAAACAGAAAGTCCGAACCTGTATGATTTGTTGTCAGTTCAATCCAGGTAAAGGCGTACCTGTAGAGCAGGGTGGATTTCAACCTCCCGATCACCCTTTTGAAGTCCTCCAGATGGATTACATCCAGATGGAACGATGTCGAGGATTCAAATATGTCCTCGTAGTTGTATGCGCTCTTTCCCGTTGGACAGAGGCATATCCCGTCTCAGATTACACTGCCCCGACTACTGCCAAACAATTAGTTCGTGAATTCTTCCCACGGTATGGTTTGCCCCGTATCGTGTACTCAGATAATGGCCAGCCGTTCTCATCAGAGTTAATGAAACACATTTCACTCTTGTTAGGCTATCAATGGAAATTCCACTGTGTCCGACATCCCGAGGCAGCAGGTCTCGTGGAACGTCATAATCAGACCCTGAAAATACGACTTTCTAAAATATGTAGAGAGAAAGGTGTCGACTGGATAGTAGCCTTACCAGTTGCACTATTTTACATGAGAATGGTAGCACATTCTCGCACAGGGCTATCCCCGTACGAGGTGGTCTTCGGTAGGCCACCGAATATGTGGGGGACGCCTATACCTCGTAAAATCACTGATGTTGATTGTAATATGCTGACAGATTACCTTGCTTCCTTGATGTCTGCACTACAATCTTGCCGTTCACAGGTAGCTGCAGCCTTTCCCGACAACACCGAGGTAAAGCCCCATGAAGTGGGTCCTGGAGACCTCGTTTTCATCAGAAACTTCGACAGGAGGAGCCCGTTGGAGCCTCGCTGGCAACAACCAAAGCTGGTTCTTCTAACGACGAGGACAGCAGTGAAGGTCGAGGGTCGCAAGGGTTGGTTACACTCGAGTCATATCAAGAAATTTCATGGACTACCATCGGATTTGAACTCTCAGCCCTGCCCCCTTCCAGAGACTGATTCAAAACTCCCCCTGGTTGAAAAGACCGAATCTCAAGACTATAAACTGAAACTAAGGTCTAGCAAGTCAGACAATTCGATTGTTTAAGTCCTCTCCAAGGTGAATCGGTTGAATTAAGTCTTTGACATGTATCCTCTAGACCGAATTAGAGAGAGAAATAGACAGAAACAGCTCAAGAAACATGCATACTGTAAATCACTTCATAGTCACTGTATAGTGACATTGTTGATTATGTTTTTTCTAAGTCTTTTTATTATTGCTGCAAGTATACTGTTGCACATGTACTATCCTATTTTCAAGCGTGCTCACAATGTTACTGCCGAACATTCTTTTAGTGAACTACCTCCACATGAGTTGTCCTATAGATTTGCGCTGCGCAACAACACATTCATTAGTATGTTACATCATTCCCATCAGACCAGCAATGCTACCAATTGTTGGATATGTGGCCGACTCCCTCCCTATCAGAAGTACAAAGGAGTTCTGCCTCTCTTTCCGTACCCGTTTACACACAACGGTTCCTGTGGAGCATGGTTTAGTTTGATTAACTCTTTAGATTCAAACACTGTAGTTTACCGGAGTAACTGGGTATGGGGAAACCTGAACTTAGTTTTGCTTAAAGCCTGTTATCCTAACAAGGAGGGACTTCCCAAAAGAACAGGAACTGATCTAGAAAATGAAGTATATGGATTAGGTAATTTCACACTTAACCTCATGATTCTGAATGTTGAATCTGAAGCTGCATTAGTCTTGCCTGCTATGTCCGTATTACCAGTCAAAGGTGAATTCTGTGTAAGAAAGAATGGTTCAGTACACCTGGGTCATAGTAAATGTACTACTGTGATCGAATTCAGTGATAAAGGCAAGTCTACATTTAGAGCTTCCCGTCATTCCTATTTTATATGTGGTCATACCGCATATATACGCCTACCTCTAGATTGGGATGGTACCTGTTACATTGCATTCCTTCTGCCACCTGTTTTCCTAGCCCCTCCTGATTATCATAGAAATACCAATCTAGTACACCATAGACCCCAGAGAGATATCCCGATTGTTGACTACACCGAAACAGCATGGGAACAATATACAGACTTCAATAAAGGTCTCTTTCCTTACATAGGTGTTGTCTCAAACAGTAAACTGATACGTAGATTAACCAGAACCCTTGAAGCAGTAGTGAATGAAACTACCTCTGCCCTAGGCAACTTAACAGAGGAGCAGTCTGCGATGCGGATTGTTGTTCTTCAAAATCGTCTTGTCCTTGACGTCATCCTAGCAGATAGGGGCGGAGCTTGTAGGGTCATCGGATCAAGTTGCTGTGTTTTCATCCCAGAAAACGCGCCATCCGTATATAAAGCCATAACTCGTCTTCACAAGATTGCAAACCAGATACATCAGAATCCAGGCACCTGGACATGGTCCGGTTGGTTCTGGAGCGTGTTGTCAGCCTGGGGATGGAAAGTCCTGTCCTTCCTAGGTCTTGGCCCTCTCATAGTATTCAGTTGTTGCCTGTGTCTACAATGTGGACCAACGATTTGCGGCCTGTGTGCCACATCGTGTATTCCACGTTCAAGTTTTCATTCAAAATCACGGAAGAAGAAAGAAGAACAAATGATGTTACATGAACAGATTGATGGATTCCTGAAGATCGATATTTCATGAGGGTCCGTAGGGGACAAGGAGGGAATGAGGAAATATGAATTTTTATGGTCAATTGTGTCCCCTATCTAGACCCCAACGGCTCCATGTACATGCTACAAGTACATGTATGTTCCCTCCACTTCAAGCTATGAAGACGCAAATACAATTGTGTCCAACGTTAATATGTCCTCTTTCAGATCTGCCATGAATGGGTCAGATATTCCGTTCCTAAGTATGCCTTGCCACCGTCTTTATATGGTATACTTTTCACGTTTTCCAGCTCTGGCAAGGTAGGCTCTGAATTCTGCCATCGAGCTTTTTCCTGCTTCTGCATCTGAATGCTCCATCCTGGACCTGCATCTGTATCCATGAACTTTGTCTTACTCCCTGCGCGGCTAACGGTGCCTAGCCCGGCCTGTTGCCTGCCAAAACTGTATTCAGCCTTCAAGTTATCTGCTCCGCTCCTCAAGAAATGCATTCCTGTCTAGTAGCTTAGGTAAACATCCCTCCAGCTGCAGAGCAAAGGGCCCGGCCTTACTGTCTCCGTGCAAGTAATTCATGACTTTCGTTACCATGGTAGGCCCATGCCCCCTCGCATCTCATGTAGACACTTAGACGCTTGTACACGCACTAGCAGTCAGTATAGAATAGACTCTGTCCGAAAAGACCTTTCCTTCTAGATAATATAGTTCCTTAAACACAAGATATTAGATATGATTTGGGACTAGGTTGTCCTGACACCCCAGACTTCTGTCTCCTCATGTAGGGCTAAATGTCAAGTTCCCTTCACCCTCTAGTTACACGTCAATCACACGTCATGCGGCTGCGCGCGCATCTCTGCCATATATTTTTGCTGACTTTGCAGGATTCTCTTATGGATCCACCCACATGTGTCATCATCCTAATGACGTTTCTAAGTATACGCCTTTATGCACGCCTATTGTAACGCCTTTTCATTACGTATGTGTATTCTTATCAGCTGTTACGCCTTCTGCATCTGTCTTTACTGTAATGCATTGACTATATATATTATAACCTGTCAATAATGTATTGCTGATCCCTTCCTGAACCTTCGTGGTGACGGAACTTGATTGCCTGGTTCGAACCATCATTCCTTTGTAAGGAATAAATTCCCTATTATACCCTCGAATACCACGGATTCTGCCTCTTATTTTTACTGAGTTATTCTTCTTGAATTTTACCGCATAAATTAAGTCTAGGTAATTAAAATTTACCACAGTCTTCCAATGTGTAGTTTGCTGTAAAAATTAGCTTTTCCCGCCCCTGCATGGGAGACTCGACATATCCATCTGGCCTTCCATACCGACCTTGAAAGCAGAGTTCAACAAGATGAGCAGAATAAGGGCTCTATTGTCCCAAAAAGAAGTCGCACTTACTTCTTCCCATTTGTCCTTCACGTGGCTAACACACACACCCAGGTGCATGCGCTTTTAAATACTGATCTTCCACTTCATTTCAGCGCTGATTCACACTATATTCAATGCCTCGTCAACAACAGGCTTGGCGCATTTTTTCAAAGTTGTGGGCTCCGGCCTTGTGACCTCGTTCCAAACAATATTTGGTGTGATACCGGGATCTTTTCATTCTATTTTTTCCAGCGTCTTCGGCAGGTTACCATTAATCCTCGCCTTGGCTGCAGGAGTTTTGCTGTTGATTTGTATACTACAAAATGGCTGTACAATCTGTGTCACGAGACAGCCTGCTCTGCCTGTTCCAGCTTCGTAACCGGATGCTTGAGTGTTAAGGAATACTACCACTGGCCACTTAGAGTGTAGCCTATGGATTATCCTTCCGGTTCTCATACTTTACTTGCGTGCAACCTGTTTTCCATTGCCTGGATTGTTCGTTTGAATGGGCTCTGGATTTGTCTCTCCAATTTTGTGTCTCCTGCACCGGATTATGATCGACTGATGAGTCCCTTAGTGGCTCATGAGTTGGACTGTTCTGGCATCGGGATTATGGCCTGCGCGGCTGCACATGGAGTTCTAGGAAGTTTGGACATATGTGCAGCGGGACTTGACTTCCTGGCACAAAGTTATCAAGAAGAACACACACGTTGTCCTCTGATGGTACTAGAGGCTCCGGCTATCAAAGAACATGTCCGTTCGTTTTCTTTACTCACTTGGATGGCTGAATCATTTTTTGACGATAACAATGACTTTCTCATAGAGGCAGTTGCAACATACTGCGCCTGCACGCTGATGGATTGAATTGCCTATGGTCCATCATTCACGCGTGTTCACTTAAAAAAAAAATGATTTTTTTCTCCCAAGCAGCGGCGCTATTACGCCATTTCTTAGTGTTTTTATATTGTTTTTAGCTCGCAATTTTGAACTTATCACTTCCAATTATCCGGCTTGGCAAATTTATGTACTTGGTTCTGTCCTATTCGAACTTAAACTCTGCATTCCTAAATTGCTTCCCTTTTGTTCGTGGCCCGATCAGGGGAGGGTGTAGTGGAGACAGGGATTCTGCTTGCACACATTGTTATATTGGCATGAGCGTATTAGAAGTTAAACGTCATTTTGCCGCTCTGCTGCTTTTGCACACGACACTACATGTAACTGTTATTATTTTGTTCACATGGGAACGGTCTGTTTTTCACATCCCTAGACTTACATCGCGACCTTAGTCTGCACACTGAGTACTGAAGCCTTCAAGGTCAAATAACAATGTATGCTGTTGATTCAGTTTGATCGGCCCACGCTCTAGACACAACAAGCACACAGCTGCAAATATCTGAAACTCTGGCGCCTTTCATATTGCATTGCATGCATGATCCAGGCACTTGGAGAAAACCTTTCCAGACACAGAGAGCAGTGCTGATCCTGTGATGTGATTCACCTAAGCTGATCTTGGAGGTATGGGGTTCCCCAGTCAAACCTAGAGTCCTTCTACTATAAAATTAGCTTAAAGGCAGGGGAGGGTGGTACACAAGGCTCTATAGGACCTGTTTCCACTATCATTTTAATATGATTTCTCCCTTTGTGTTTTATGGAATTGTAACAATGCTGATGGTTTTATTTCTAATCATTTGTTTGCTTATGTTATCCAAAATACTGCATCTTCGAACACGTAGTTAATGAGAATAAAAACGAAAAGGTGTTCTTGATTCCCACCATTCCTGAGAGTATCCTAAGTCGCTTGTTGTGGGTAGTCTAATCATTGATAGCTTCGCTGTAGTACGGAGAACGAATGAGACACTGATGCTAGTCGGATAGGGGTTCTGGGTATGAGGTGAGTTTCTGGTACACCACAATTCACTGAGGTCCTGGTTTCCTGCGCATAGTTCTGTGCATGAGCAGAATCCCGCAGCAGTTCTTGAGGATAAAAAGAAAGTGATGTGTGTCAGCATTTAACTATATCTTCTGAGGAAAGGAAAGTGTCAGAAAAATATGCCACCTACAAAATTTGTGACATGCAGTTATCCAGAGGCACTGCAAATAAATATTCGCATGGGGCACGTTCTATGTGGAAACACCTAAAAACAATTCATCAGACGGTCTACCACCAGATGATGGGAGAACAAGCAGGTGCAACAGGCCAGTTGACCTCTACAGCAGCCTTGGGAGAACCATGTTCAGCTGCACTGTTTGCAATACCATCTGACTATGAGTTATTTTCTGCGCGAAATGCCACATGCTTGTCTCTGTAAAAATGTCTTCTGCGGGTGCATTCTTGGATACAGTGAAGAAGCATTCAAAGACTACATAATGTCTTTTGAAGAGTGAAGCTAGGTGTTTCTTTTCATTTCCCCACCCTTACCCTTTTTACCACCTTGTGAACTTTTTGTTAAAAAAAAGAAAAAATAGAAAAAACTGCTAAAAAAAACCTTTCTAGAAAAAAACGATTCTTGTTAGAACTACCATCTACTCAAACAAAGAGCTAACAGTGTATTTGTAATGTGTCAGTGACTGTTTAGATTTGAGAGTGGGTGCATCAGTATGTGCTTGAGTGTATGCCTAGGTGTGTTAGAGTATGCATTAGTGAGTGCCTGGGTTTGTTAGTGTATGCATCAGTTTTGCCTGAGTGTGTTATTGGATGCATTAATGTTTGATTGGCTGTGCCAGTGTCTGCATTGCTGCATGCTTAGTTGTGTCAGTGTCTGTATTGCAGTGTCCCCAGGTTTGTCAGTGTACGCATCAGCGTATGCCTGGGTGTGTCATTGGATGCATTAATGTTTGCTGGCTGTGCCTGTGTCTGCATTGCTGCATGCCTGGTTGTGTCAGTATCAACATTGTTACGTCTCTGGGTTTGTCAGTGTGTGCACCAGTGTATGCCTTGGTGTCTTATTGGATGCATTAGGGTTTAGATAGGTGTGTCAGTGTCTGCATTGCTGTATGCCTAGGTGCGTCAGTGTCTGCATTGGTAAGTGTGTCTGTGTGTGTGTATGAGAGTGTGCCTGGGTGTGTTACTGGATACATTACTGTTTGTTTGGGTGTGTCAATGTCTGCTTTGCTCTAGGCCAATGAGTGTTAGTGTCTGCATTGAAAAGTCCCTGGTTTTGTCACTGTGTGCATCAGTGTGCGCCTGGATGTCTTAGTGTATGCATCAGTATGTCCGTCAGTGTGTTAGCAACTAGAGCGCTAACAGTCCTACTTATGACAAACGTATTGCACACCTGAAGCCATCTTGATTGGAATAAAGTGGTAACTCTTAAAATATTTAATTTAAAAAGGAACAAAATGAAGGGGTTCATTTTGCCATGGAAAGTATGATTAGTGCTGAAGAAAGAAAAATTCTGACATGCAGACTGAAACATGCACTTTTAATACCAGCAGCAGACTTCCCTGGTGAGCAGTAGCTTTACTACAGTGATCTAATGAGCAACAGTGATGTCATCAGTGATGTCATTTGAGATGTCATCAGTGATTTCATCAGTGATGTTACTGACCATGTCATGAATGATGTAATATGTGACGTCATCAGCAGTGCATTGCGGGGGCGCGTGTTATAGTTAGCTGAACTAACTATAACAGTGGAATTTCTCTGGTTTTGTATGAGTGAAATGTCCAACTAACTATAACGTCTGTAAAACCTATGGTTTTTTCAGTGAATTTCAAAGGTTTTTTAAATGCTAATTTCTAACTATAACGTCTGTAAAACCTATGGTTTTTTCAGTGAATTTCAAAGGTTTTTTAAATGCTGATTTCTAATTATAACATTCCTGAAACCTATGTTTTTTTCAGTGAATATATATATATATATATATATATATATATACCCATATTACTGTATCTCCACTCGTAAAATCCCATGAGATTGGATGAACGTATATATTGGAATTCAATAGTATTGGAATTCAATAGTAAATGGCCAGGTGGTTTAAATACGACGGAAGATTTGCATACCCTACTATGAAATTTCTTAAGAAACAGAGGGTGCCCCATACTGGGTGGATATCTGTACATCATTTGGCTGTATCTATTGGGACGCTGTTTTTTAGCAATCAATTTTAAAGGAATTTTCATGGGTAGTTTTATCTATGGGTTTTTTTATATATTGGTTGTTTTAAACGTGTCACCGGGCTACTCTTATTGATTTAACAATTTTAATCTTCAGGATTGATTGGTATACCATAGCTCCTCATAAGATGAAGTATATTTTATATCTGGCTATCCTCAATTTAGTGTTCTTTTCTTATTCATGTCCCTGTTTTTTGCTGCAAACACTGTACATTCAATGGTTTTTATTTGTATCATAGTATATCCAGTTTTTAAGTATTGTGTATACTTTGAAATGATAATACTATAGCACTTTATTTCGGTGAGCACTTTATATCCTATGTTCATTGTGCAACAAATCAATTTATGAGTAATTTTAACATATTGATGATACTCTCATTATATATTTCCCCTAACAAGCACATTATTGAGATATACATATTTATATGTAAAATACATGAGGCATTTAGGCTTTTATCGTATGTGTTAAATTATTTTAACAATGGGGGACTTTCTCAACATGATTGTGATTTTTAAAACATGTTTTGTGAATAATGATGGCCAAAATTTGCCGTGATTTGTAATAATGAGACCATAGTATGTCATCTATGTTTATTGTTGAAGATTGCACTTGCACTTTAAAAATGGGTTACTCTGTGACGTGCGATCAGGTGATCAAGGCCGCTTGGACGGCCGAAACGCGTCCTGACACAGGAGGAGATAGAAAATAAAAAATAATGCTGCAAAAGTTGGTCTGTACTGGTGATTTCCGTGCATAAGCGGGATTGCATCACGAGTTGCTGTGAAGTGATATATATATATGTATACACATTACCTACTGGTGATTGCCAGTAGGTGGTTATAGCTTTATGTATATATAACAATGCAATTTGTTATGAACTGAACATCCCCTTACATTCTCCCCTCTAATGTGCTGGGCTGGAGCAGGGAGTTTGCAATGTGTCGGCGGTCGATTTGGGTATGTTGCAATTACTTACCAGCAAAGCTCTTTGTGTGGGGCTGGGGAAAACTCCATCTGTCAATTTGCTCCCTGCAAATTTGTTGTGCTGGGGCGGGGAGCTTAACCCCTTCCCTGCTCATGACAGAACCACTCCGTCATGAGCCACGGTCACGCTGTGCTCATGACGGAGTGGTTCCGTCATGCTGCGGCCGTTGGCGGCCGTTGGCGGCCGCTCCGCCCACGCGGCGCCTTTTCCCCGCCTGTGCGGGCGTGTAACGTAAGTGGGCGGTGCCGTCACGGAACCACTCTATCATGAGCACAGCTCGCCCGTGACTCATGACGGCGTGGTTCCGTCATGAGCACAGTGGCGCGGCGCTCACCGAAAACCCCCCCCAGCGCCGCGGCGGAATTCACGCTGCGGCGAAGGGGTTAAGGTATGCTGGCGGTCGGGCTGTTTGGGATCTGATGTGCAGTTTCCCAGACCCACTCATGTCAGACACGAGGACACAACATTGACTTTTTTATTATGTAAAGTCACACAGGAATGAGATTTCAGGTCCATGTATAAAGAAAAATACTGCCATAGCGGATTTTCTAGTCCCTGCGAGCATGGTGCCTGGTCAGGAGCAAACGGTCATTCAAATCACCAGGTCTGATCTACAGTCCATAATTAAAGAAGCAGTAGATCCTGCTCTAGCAGAGCGTGGAGCAAAAGGCAGAAATCTGAGCAGAAAGATGAGCAGGATGCTGATCAAAAGGGCAAATATATGCGGGCCCATGAATTTTGAGAACCTTTATAGCTTATGAGAAATGCTTTAGGTTTTTAGGAAAAGGAGAGGGTTTTCATCCGCAATATAGTAGGGCTCAAGTGAATGATTTATCATTGTATTATGTCATCGGACATCTTATACTTAAGGAGGGGAAGTACACTGATAAATCATCTAAACCACGCTTTCTCAACAAGAGATATGTGTGGTGTTTCGTTGAATCTAGAATCTGGAACACTGACTGTGTGTCAGATTCTAGAGGAGACGGTTAGACCCAGGTTTACTTGTATGGATGATTTCTTTGAAGCTCTGTACTAATAAAGCTTCCTACAACAACTAAGGCGTGCGTGGAGACATCATTATTGCAATATGCTCTTTAAACCTTTGAGGAGGAATCCTCTCATGACCCCACTGTGAACATCATCCTGGCATCAATTGCCCTGACCTCTTCTTTGGCATCTGAGGATTCTGCCTCATCAGATGTTGTGAACAGAAAGGCAGCAGCTTCCTTTAAGTCATGCATTGGCTAACTTTGCAATAATGTCAGGCAAGTCCTTCTTAGGAATTTCCAACAAATATTTGATTGCCTACAGGAGCAGGAGGATCTAAATATTATCCTAGCAAAGGTGGAACATCTCACACAATTCCTCACTGACATATTTTTGATAGCTTGTGGGCACCTACATCGATGTCAGGGGACACTGTAGCTGGAGATAGACTCCTTTGGATGAATTGCTGGAAGCTAAGTGCTGGGCAAAGGCGATTGTTCAGAAACTTCCTTTCACAGGACCAAAGTTGTTTGTTTGGTGCTGAGCTTGATGGGTTAGTCCAGAAGGTTGCAGAAGATAGGAAGATTCTAGAGCCGTTTAAATTGTTCACTGGAAAGAAATTCTTCATGACTAAGTAGCAGCCACTGAAGTCACAGGACAAATGTTCCTTTCACGGCTGCATTTGCCAACTAATGTCCACCTGTTACTCCCTAGGATCCACAACAGTCCAGCAAATGACTATTGCAAAGTTGAGGCAAGGTTGAGACTATTTTGCCATCAATGGAAGCAATGGGTTTCAGACTCTTTGGTACTCAATATTATCAAAGAAGAATATTGCAACCCATTTCATCAGAACCCCATCAACGATTGGTTTCTGCCTACCTCATTAGCAGGAGACCAGTACAAGCAAAAATCCATGTGGTTAGGAATCCAGGCTTTGCTGGAGAAACAAGCACTAGTTCCATTTCCTGAAAGTCAATAGGGAAAGGGATTTTATAAATTATTTTTCTAGTGCCAAATATTGATGTGACTTACTGTCCTGTGTTGAAATTAAAATATTTGCAAAGATATGTCTTAATAGATCATTTTTGCAAGATATTTCTTCAATAAATCGCTCCGCTGGTAGCAGAAGATGAATTCTTGGCAACCCAGGACTTGAAGGATGCGAATATTCACTGACCTTTTCACAGGGAGAGCCAGGAATTTCAACACTTTGCACTAGTGATACAGCTGTTCCCATTTCAATTTTTTCTGTTCAGATTCATAACTGCATCCAAACCCTTCACTATGATATTGGCATAAGTTATAGCTTTTCTTCAAGTGGGAGGCCATACAATCTTCCTTTCTTTGGATGGCTCATTATTGTCTGCTTCTTATCTCCCTAAGGTAGAAGAAAGTATGCAGATAGTGACAGATGACTTGATGAGCTTCAAAAAATCTCAACAGCATCCAACACAGAGCAAACAATGTATCAGAGCAAAGTTCGACACCAGACTGGGGTATGTGTTCCTGCCTCAGACCAGAATTGCATGACTCAAACTCATCTATTGCATCTTCTGTCTGAGCCCATTATGTCAGCAAATTATGGTTGAATGTACAGGGTATATTTGCTGCGAGTACAGCAGTAGTTACCTGGGCACAGTTTCACATGAACTTCAGAGTTACAAAGATATATTTTCGGTGATACTGCAGATCGTTGGTGTTTGCAAAGTGACACTATTGCAAAAGGAGTACTGTTAGAAATGGGGGTCTCTAGTTGGCAATGGCTGGCCACTGTCCAAGTAGGGACCCTTCTTCCTAAGTCAGAGTAAGCAGCCTACACCCTTTGATAACCCCTGCTCAACTCTGTGTTAACGTAGCACGAGCAGCTAGGCTTATCCCAGAGGCAGTGTGTGAAGCATTTATGACCATACACAGTAACACAATGAGGAACACTACAAATGGACACCACTCAAGTAGTTATAAAAAATAAGTGCATTTATATAGACTTAATCACAAGACCAATAACAGTAAAAATCCACCACACTAGAAAATTAGGGTTACTTTAAAAATGCTGCAAAAATAGTTCAAGGTGCACAAAATGATGTTCAGTTCAATGCAGTGGTCTCTGCGACCCTTTTACTCACAAGGTATCTGGATTCTGTAGCAAAGCAACAAAAATGTCGCTAAGGAGTTGTAGCGATAAATTTCCTCACGCTAACCAGCGATGCGTCGAATCCTTATCGCAAGGGAGGATGATGCGCTGGGTTGCGGGCAGGAGAAAGCGACAAACTTCTTCACGCTAAGCCGGTGATGCGATAAAATCCTTGCCGCTAAGGGAGGATGATGCACCGAGCCTGTTGCGTGTGCAATCTTGCTGCGATGGAAGAAAATGGCGCTCCGCGAGGGAGCGACGATCCTGATGCGATGCGGGGAAAATGGCGAACGCTCCGCGTCCGCGCTGCGATGAGCTTGATGCGATGATTTGGGGTTAGCGAGCACTTTGGGGCACGCTAACAAGCAATGCGACAATCCTTGGGTTAGCAAGCGTTTTCAGACCCGCTGACAGGCTCTGCGACGATCTTCGGGATAGCGGGCGTTTTCAGGCCCGCAGACAGGTGATGCGACGATCTTCAGGAAAGCGGGCGTTTTCAGGCCCGCTGACGGGTGATGCGATAATCTTCGGGGTTAGCGAGCGCTCGGCGGTAGCAGAGCGACGATTTTTCTCATGCTCACCAGCTGCAGCGGCTCGCTAACGGGGGTTAGCGACGATGTTCAGCACTCTTTTCTCAGCAGTAGAACTAGAGGCCCTGGAACTCACAGGAGCCTCACCTGCAGATAGAAATCCTCGCTGGGAGGAATCAGGAGGCTGGTGGTGGAGTCTGATGTGCCTGAGACTCCAGCAGGAGGCTAGCTCTCTTCTAGCCCTTGGGTGATTGCTGTAGCAAAAATAAAAGTTCTTTCAAAGTCCTTTTCCTCTTCTTCCAAGTCCAGTAGTAACCACTGCAGGCCAGTCCAAGAAACAGCACACAAGCACAAGGACAGTCCTTCTCCTGCAGGGGTTTGGGCACAAATATTTATACCCCCAAAGTCTTTGTTCTTAGGAGTCACAAGTCTCTGAAACCAGCCAGAACCAGTTCTGCCCAGCCCTGGAGCACTTTGTTTACCAGGCTGCATCCTTCCTTTCAGAAAGAGGGGGTCTGCCTTCAGACGCACAGTGGGAGGTGGAGCCAGCATTCACCTTGCCAGGCACAGCCCTATTCAAGTGCAGGAGCTACCCCTCCCCTCACTCCAAGGCAGATCTCTCTATTCAACCCAGGTCTGACTCAGCCTGCCCTGTCCCTCCAAAACCAGACAGCCAATACACATAATAGCAGAGCAAACTGGAAGGCTTAGGCAAGAAAGTACCTGTACTCTAAAAGTGGTAGTTTCACACAGAATATAAAAATAACCTTCACTAAAAGATGTATTTTAATTTTCTGAGCTCAGGCATACTAAATTCGTTTTTCTACCATGTTCTGTGGGCCAGTTAGGACTATAGAATGTAATAGCCAAAACCTCCCATTCTGGCCTATGGAGAACAGGTAGCCTTACTGTAGTGAAAAACGAAATTGGGTGTAATTCACTACTAGGACATGCTACACACATTAGAGCATGTCCTACCTTACACATACAATTCACCCTATCATAAGGGTGGCTTACAGGATGCCTAGGGAAGGTTCAGGGGCTGGGAAGTGGGTGCACTTCACAGCCAAGATGGCAGTTCTGGACTGCACGCAGACACTGCAGTGGCAGGTCTGAGACACAGTTTACAAGCTGCTTCTGTGGGTGGCACAAACCAGTGCTGCAGGCCCACCAGCAGCATTCGGTTTACGAGCCCTGGGCACACACGGGCCATGCTACTAGGGACTAACAGGTAAACCAAATAAGCCAATCATGGATGTACCAATTCACATGTCATCTTTACAAAGGGAGCATTTGTGCTGTGACACTGAATGGCAGTGGCACAGCGCCCAGAGCATCTATAACCAGCAAAAACAGAGGAGACACAGCGAACACTGGAACAGAGACTCACGCCAATGGTGCCAGGTCTAACAAGTACCTTTGTGTCTTCTGCCTCCATTACATCTGGGTTGTGGTTTAATCCAAGGAGATCATGAGATAAAGTGTCAGTGGTCGGAGGAGGAGAGTTTCCACTCTTTCCAACTGGGGGGTACTAACAGCTGTGTGGAAGTCACTGCAGGTTTTTTCCCCACAGTTGATTGATCCAACCTAGATGGCAGGAAAGCAAAACCTAGTTCCTAGGTGCTACCTGATGGCCCAATGGTACGAAGAGTGAAGGCTTGAACTCGAGGGCAGCTCTGATATTTGCTTGGGTGAAGAAGAACCACCAAAGGACAGTAAACATCTGGGGCCAGTTGAATTTCATGGTGGATACCCTCAGTCACAACCTCCTTTGTCAGTGATATATATCTTGTCCATCTGAAAATTCAACCAGATACACAGTCTCTTCAGTTCACTGTGGACGGACCAGTTTGCATTGCTTCTCAAAGCAATGCTGCCAGCTTTTTGTGCAAAGAGATGGTGTTCACATTCATGGGCAGTGTATCTGTCCTCTGGCCCTGGGGCAGGCTTCATGCTTTTCCACCAATTCTCCTAATCCTAAGAGTGCTTCAGAATATTCAGGAGAAGAGGGCATTGATGGCTCCCTTTTGGCCCAGGTGCCCATGTTTTTCCCTTCTGATGGCTTTATTAAAGGTAGAGTACATCCTTCTATCCCTTTAGCCATCTCCCCTTCAGTCTCCCATCTTGTCTTCAATTCAGGTGCAGCACCACAAAGTGATGGCCTGGAACTTTAGAGGGTAGACTTTCAAACCATATGATGTTCAGTAGAGGTTGCCTGGTTATTCAGGCTTCAAGAAAACATTTCACCCTACCGTCTTACAAGAAATATTGTGCTTCATTCCAGAGGTGATGCTCTACTAAGGGATCTGACCCTATTCCATTAAATGCCTTCAAATCCTTGAGTTTCTTACGGATGGGTTTTTGTAAGCTTTTGGTACTTGCTTCACTGTCCAACCAGTGTTCAAATCCTATCAAGTTGGGAAGGTTCTCCTATGTTATTCGACCTAAGAAAGATATGGGTGGTGAGTAATGGTACTTTAGAATCCATTAGATTATATTAAAGGATCCTCACCCCAGGTACCACCAATACCATGCTTCATCATTGAATCCTCGCCCACTGCACCTAGTGTGAGTGGGTGGGCTCGACGCAATTTGTAAGTGGGTATTACCATGAAGGGGTCTCTAATTAAAGGTTTCTCTGATCTATAATTTTTTATGGATTCTTTGGCAGGTTAAACATTGTTATAAACTGTTATAAAATTATGTTATTATCATATATCATGACCCAAACATCAGAGATTGACATGTTTCAGCCTTATTTATTACCTCTTAGGATCACTGGTCTTTCTTCAGGACCGGTTTCTCTTTTGATCCCTGTTCTAAGTCATATTTTAGCATTTTGCAATAGAGTGCGAAGGTGTGAAATTATCACTCCCAGAAACTATGCACATACCTACAAACCAGAGACCAGGGATTTCCCTATGTTTGTCTGAAATGAAAAAACAGACACATTTATCATTCTTCACAAAGGTTGCACAAACCTGTACTGTTGTGAACAGTATTCCTTGCTTTTATCCATACAGTGTGCATGTATCGTCATGCGCAATAGTGAATCCCCATCACTCCACCACATGTTGCTGTAGGCACACTCTACAGAGAGCAATATTACATAATAAAACCACAAACAGTATATTGTGAGGCATGGCACCCACTAACATGCACGAGGAGTAAGTACCAAGATCTACACTGCCCAGGTGTATTTTATGGGTCCTTAAGGTCTCAGGAGAGGGCAGACCCTGTAGTCAAACTCTGTAAAAAGAGAAAAGTATGCTTGGGTTCATTTGTTCATTGTTTGCTTCCTGTTAGAAAGGGGATCTTGGTTGGCTGAGGTATGCACCCAGGCCAGGCGGTAACTACCACTCTAGATACACAATATGATATTCTGTGCTCACCCTCTGGTAGCTTTGCCCAGAGCAATCAGGCTTATCTACAAAGGTAATGTGTAAAGAAGTATTTGTGCAACACACACAGTAACACAATGGAAACACCACATAAAAGACTGCACACAGGTTTACAAATATAAAGTATATTTTTATAAATACAACAAGACCAAAATGACAAAAACCCAATAAGTAGAACCGGAGTTATACATTTCTAAAGAAGAAACCAAAAACAGGGTTTTGAAGTCAATAGCGCTAAAAGGTTACTTTAGGTCTTGCTAAACCGGAATAAATCCAAAGTTCAGACTGACCGCCATCTAGTACGGTTCGGACACAGTTCGAAACAGGTCCTGCTGAAGTTTGACCTTCTCAAGCTGAGCCCAGAGCTCCACTTGCAGGGAGCAAGGCAACACACAGAAAAACAGTCCTTCCAGAAAAGCAGGCCCATTGAGTAATTTAAGCACCTCAGCAGTCCTTATGGCAGAGGTTCAGTTCAAGATCCAGAAGAGTCTGGTTTGCTATTGCCAGAGCCGCCCCAGTGCAGTACTTGTATCCAAAGTTTCTTTGATGTATGGGGTGACATCAAAGGAACTCTCTGCAGTGCATGAGGATCCCTTTCAACCTAGTCCTGTCTACCAGGCTATCCATGGGGGTAAATCAATGCTTTGTGTGGGGACAGGACACAGCTTATTCATATGTAAGTGTGAGCCACCTCTCCCCCTTCCTGCACAGGCAGACTATCGGAATGCAGATGAATGCATATGAGTCCTATGTCGCACTCAGCACTTCCTGTGTTTTTGACTGTCTTGAGGAAATGCACAAAGTGTAGCTGTCACCCACCCAAGACGTGTATTGCAGAGAGGCTGTCAGGCGCAAAGAGCAGTAAGTACAGAGAAATGTCCACTTTATAAAAGTGGCATTTCTAAAATAGTAAGGTTAAATCTAACTTCACCAGTTAGGAGGATTTCTCATTACTACTCCAAACCTATCAAACATGAAAATGCTACTCCTCTCTGGTCAGGAATTACAGCTTACAAGTATTTAAAAACAATTCCCAATGTGGGCCTATGAGAGGGGTAAGCCTCTCGGTAGTGAAACATGAAATAGGCTGTTTGTCACTACAAGGACATGCAAAACATAAAGGTACACATCCTACTTTTTACTTACCTAGCAACCTGCCCTTAAGGTTACTTGCGGCCTACCTTAGGGGTGACTTATATGTTATAAAAGTGGAGTTTAAGGCTTGACAAGAAATTTTAGAGGCCATTTTGAAGTGGCAGTACACTGCATACACAGGTTCTGCAGTGGCAGGCCTGAGACAGGTTTGAAAGGCTATTTCTATGGGGGGCACAATGAGCACCGCAGGCCCACTAGTACAGGCCCTGGGTATATGGTAAACCACTTTACAAGGAACTTGCCAGCACAACAAATATGCCAATCAGGTATTCACCAATGCCATCATGTTTAGGGGAGAAGCACATGCACATTGGCACTGGTTAGCAATGGTAAAGTGCTCAGAGTCCTACGGTCAACAAAAAGAATCAGCAAAAATGGGAGGCAAATGGCAAAAAGTTGGGGAAAAGACCACCTTAAGGATGACAGGTCTGACAGTTGCATTCATAGAGAGCAGGAAGGGTACTGCTAACAGAATAGCCAAGACACCTCATGAGATATGCCTCTGAGATTTACTTTTTCAAGAGTTCTCACACTACATCATCATTTTTTCATGTCACATGAGCCTCACATCTTACCAGCTTTTGACTTTACTGTTTCATCTGAGGCTGTTGCACGTGCAGAAGTGTCATTGCGTCAAGCAACCAAATCCCTGCTGTTTGCTGTTCATGCATAAGTCTGTCTGGAGTCCCAGATACAGAACGTGTCTAGCTACAGTTGCTGTGCTACCCGGGTTTGATTTTCAGGTCCTTACTGGGTGAATGTGCGAAATTCGATGTAAAAATCAATGTATGTGAACAAATATTACCTCTATGTCAGGCTTTTCAACATTCTTAAACTTTGCCCTAACGTATCTTGTGGCAAACATAAGTAATTAGCTAAACATTACCCTAGGTGTGTTGGATCTATGATAGGTCGACGACAAAAAACTACGACGTGGTGTAGGTTTTTCTAAGTGAGATGTAGTGTTCCATTTCTGGTGAGTTTTCTGTGACTGCAGTGAGCTTGGTAGAAAGCAGAGGGTATTGTACCCACTACAGTCTCAAAGTCATCAATAAAACTGTGTCTACGTTTTTCTTTCTGTGTTAGTGAACAAGTGCAGATCCATCTATCATTTGTATGGGGCAGTTGTACATTGTCTGGATATACATCCCTTGGCCTAGTGTTGGAACATATATATATTTTTATTTTTTTATTTATTTAATAGGGTTTTATATAGCGTGATCTAGACCAGAATCGGGTATTAGAGCGCTTTACATGAGCACCAGTTTTGTTACAGAAGGACACATTCATTTTTGTTAGGTACGGGGAGTTTAAGTGATTTGCCCAGAATCACAGGATGTTGAGCGTCGTTGCCGAGACTCAAACCCGTTCCCCAGCTTCGAGGTCTACCGCTTTTGTAGTACCCAATGGTCAAAGCCTATCCCTCACTTTAGTGTGGTGCCTTAACATAGCCACCCCCTTTCCCCTGCATGCTCTTACCCAACTTTGTGTAGTGCACAGCTCAACTTCTCACACACAAAGGTCCTCAAAAATGGTTGTCTACATTACAGAAATATGATCCCAATCACTGTTTCCATTTGCAACTACCTTGTTGAGACACATAAAAATTCACGTTTATGTATATGGCAGTTTTATTTCTAGTTCAGTTGGTAAATTAAATAATCCTTTTTCTGGATATTTTACAGTATATTCTACAAGGGGATGTCATCATTCAGGCACTTTCTGTGAGTTGATAATCTATATATCGATCGTTGCTCCCTTTCAAAGAGGATCCTTTCCAGGTGTCTATTGTCCCAGTGTACTTGTTCATTCACCACCCATTTGAAGTCCTTTACTGTGTGTCCCCTGGAGATATAATGTTCTACCATTTTTGTGGTGCCCTGTTTGCAGCATATGTTGCTTCTGTGCTCAAAAATTCTAGTTTTTACTTTACAGGTTGTTATCCCTATATATCTGTCCTCACAAGGGCATGTGATCATGTAAATCTCTAATTTGGTGTTGCAGTTGGTGTGATTTCTGTTCTGTCAGGGTGTTAGTACGCCTAGATTGATTGTCTTGGTTGGGGATGTGAGATGGCAGATGCTACATTGTACACACAGGTAATGGTCCATAACTGCTGGAAGACCTAATTGTCCATGTATTGTATTCCCTGTTGTGTCAGGTTTTCTAGGTCTAGTGTATAGTAAAGTGTCCCTTAGACTCTTTGCTTTTTTGTGAGAGAATAGATGGTAGTCCTTTTCCCTAGCCCCTTTGTTAAGGATGCACCATTTCTTTTTGATGATCTTTTTCTTGTCTGATATTGTGTTATAAATTGTAATGCACTCCAAATTTGATTTTTGGTTCAGTCTGTTAGAGCTCTCTAGAAGGGCCTCCCTGTTTTGGTTTCTAGCCCCTTTCTTGGTTGTCAGTATTATCTGCTCTGGGTATTCACAGGCTCTTAGTTTTTTTGTCAGAAGTCCTGCCTGTTTCTTGAAACCTGAAATTCAGCTGCAATTTCTCTGAAGGTGCAGGAATTGTCTGTATGGGAGATACTCCCTCAATTGACGAGGATGGAAGCTATCATATTTCAGAAGAGTATTCTTATCAGTTGGTTAATGAAACGTGTCAGTCTGCAATGTGCCCTGTTCTAGGAATATTCTCACATCTAGAAATGTTAGAGATTCTTTGCTTACTGTGTGAATGAACTTCAGATTGTTATCCTGGTTGTTTAGGCAGGTTACAAATTGTATGGATGTTACTGCTTCCACTGATCATATTACAAGTATGTCGGCTAAGTAGCGCTTCCATGTTGTTATATGTTGCCTGTATTGATTGCTGTTGTTAAGAACATGTTTCTTCTCAAAGGTCTATAAATATAAGCCTGCTACACTTGGGAGCAAATGTATTCCCATTGATGTGCCATCTATTTGTATAAACAGTATCCTGTCAAATTCAAAGAATATACTGATAAGGGCTAGTCTAGCAGATTCCAGAACAAACTCTCTGTGTTTTCTAGTGTTTCTTGAAATATTTTCAATGTGTTCTCCTGTGGTAGGCTTGTGTATAGGCTCTCTATGTCTAGTCCTATCAGAAGATCCTTCTGTCAATCAAAAAACATTTCCCTATGGTGAGTCATATGGGGGCATATGTATCAACATCACCATTTGCGATTCTCAAATAGCAATTTTTAAAGAATCGCTATTTGAGAATTGCAAAACAGGATGTATTTAAAAAATTGCAAACTTTTTGCGATTTCTTAAAATTCCTTAATTGCGATTAGCAAATTGCGAAATCGCAATTAAGGAATACCTGCCCATTCATTTCTATGGGCCAGGAGACCCATAGGAATGAATGGGAAGTAATTCTCAAATAGCGAATCACAATTTGCTAATCGCAAACGCTGTTATTTTGCGAATCGCAGCGTTTGGATTAAAAAATCGTTTGATACATATGCCCCATGGTCTTTTGTGTCTTTTATGTAGGTCTATGTTCCCTGCACCAGGGGTTTCAAAAAGTAGGCATATAATTGGGATAGTGGTTCCACTAGATAGCCTATAGTGGACCCAGTGGTCAGCCATTGAAGCTATAAAAGTTGGAAAAGGATATTCACATATCTCACCCCTTGAGCAGCGACGTTTGAGAAGTGTCAGGTTGCAAAGACCTGAAGTGAGTACACCTGCCCCAACATGGAAACTCTCAAAAAAATTCAAGGACTGCAACACCTCCCCTTTGAGCCACAAGAGACATCTGATTTAAGTTGGGTATCTGTGAAGGCAGCGGGCACGATTCACAAAGGTAAACTTGGATGTTTGGTCTAAACTCAAGGTGGATCTCCACCCGGAGTGCAGAGATAAAGATACTGCTCGTAAATGCCCTTTGGAAATTGCCAAAGTCATGAAATTATACATTTGGTCTAAGTTTACACCAAATGTCTCAGTTTGCCTTTCTGAATCGGGCCCTGAGTTTTTGGATGCCAATACCTCAGCAAGGAGAATAGGGAAATTGGGAGCTTTGGCCACTTCCTATCCCTTTCTGTTTTTTACCGGACAGGGTCATTCTGAGATTTGACCCTTGGTGTGAGGAAATGAGTTGTTAGCTGAGGGGGCTGAAACCCTACTCATGCAACAGAAACAGTCCTTGTCAGAGTGAAACACTAAAAATTCACTAAATTAGCTTGTGCTTAACCCATTGGTAGCTTGGCACAAAATCAGTCAGGCTTAACTTAGTGGCAATGTGTAAAGTATTTGTGCAGTATATAAATACTAATGGAGTGAAAACACAACAAAGAAAAACCCTTCCCAAATTTAGAAAGATAGAGTAAAATAGAATAAATTATTTGACACCAAAATGACAAAAATAGATTCAGTAGAACCAAACTATGAATTTATAAAGTTTAAAGTGTGAAATCGTGCCTAAAATATCAAAGCGCCAACTGCGGCACATTTAGTCACACAAGACAGGGGCAAAATTGAAAGTTTTGGCCAACCCCGATAAGAGCATGGGTCGGATCCACAAAGTGGACTTGGTCTGGTCTCCGCTTACCATCAAACGTAGAAGACATTTTGAAAAAAATGTCTGTAAAGGTAAAGTTCAGCAGGGCAATGAGCCCCGTGTTGTCTGAGGAGGCAGCGGTGTCATCTGGGAACTGCTGAGCGAAGTCACAGTGACGATTTCTATGTTATGGCTTCTGCTCATGTGTACAAAATTCCCATTTCACGACTCTGTAAAAGCAAATCCATAGAAACTGCTATTTGGAAAACAGAAACGTAATGAATGTAAACTGCGATTTCCTAATAGTGATTCCTACTGAGTCACATTTGCTATTAGGAAATCTCAATCTAGGAAATGGATAAATTGCAATTTTAGAAACGTAGGCCAAAATGCATCTGAAAACATAATTGCTTCTGATAATGTCAGAGCCCAGGTGGGGATAATTACAGGGTGTGGCCACCAGCCAGAGGTTTAATTCACCTTCTGAAAGCAAGGAGTGCCCCTGCATCACCACTGCCTGTACTACTAACTATCAGCAAACAACACCATGGCTGCTGAAGTGGGGAAGGAAGCTGGGAGCAACAGGAAGTGCAAGGTAACGTTATCGGAGAGAGACCTGAAGGTCCTGACACAGAATGTGCTGCCAACATAAACCAGCTGTTTGGGAAGGACTCTTTCTCAATCGCTGAGGCCCAAAAAACCAGGATCTGGATTGGAATCCTGGAGAATTGACCTCCCTGGGAGTGATGAAAAGGACCATCCTGTAGATCACAAAGAGGTGGTACAGCCTGCAGTATAGTACCAAGGAGAGACTGGCCAGAAGGATGGCAGAGGGATGTGGGACAGTTGGAGGACCCTCACAACACCCCCTGACTCTCTTGGAGATGCTAAATGAGGAAACCATCGAGAAAGAGAGTGTCGCAGGAGTTGCCAACATCGACACCTTCATCCCAGCAGGCATCGTGCTGGGTACTTCATCTTCCCTTTATGTACCATCCATAACATAATGCTAGTCAATCCACATATCAAACGATACAGCATGAAATACTCTATTGTGGTGCTTGACCCCCCCCCCCCCAGGCAATGCCTCATGGGAGTTGTAGTGCACATCATTAGCATGTGGTACTGAGTGATGATGACCACACCAACCATATATGTACAAGAGAAACATGTCACAAACACACAGGGAAGTGTCACAACAATATTGTGGCAAAACATTAACCATTTAATTACGCTGCCTATATACATGAATTTCCTCGAATCACAGCCCAGAAGTATCAGAAAACGTGGCAGCCAAAGGGGCAACTGGCAGTGAACCTACAACATCACCATCCCCTCAGCCCATCGCACCAACACCAACTGGCATGAGAGGCACCATCTCCCCACTGCCTGGTTTTTTAGGACTGCAATGGGGGGCAGTCACATGGCTGGGGCCCCACAACAGCAGAGCCCAGGACACTGCAAAGACGCACAGAGACAGTGTCTGACAAGTCCAATTCAACGTCCATGTATTGTGGCCTAGAGAGGTCCATCTTCAGCATACTATAATACTAACAGAGGTTCAGGTACATAATTATACAAAGCATAAATATAACAAATATCGAAAATAATACAATGGAAGAATGAAATACAATGAAGAAAATGATATCACATAAAACAAAGCATAAGAAATTGGAAAAAAAATACTAATACCCGTGCTAAATATATAATTTTTTTTACTAAGGCCATAATATAAAAAGACAATACAATCTTAAACTAATGGTGCTGACACAAGTACACAAAAAACAAGATCAGGAAACACAATTAACAGTGTAAACAGGAAAACAATGGCAGAGGCAGATAAAATCAGAAAAAACACTGATTGGACAAAACACAAAACCAGGAGAGGCAATTAATGCATCTTCTTGTGTTGGTGCCAAAGATAAGGGTCAACGGCGTTTTGACCAAATTAAATTTGTATGGTCATCATCAGGACAAACAAAACAATTGAGCATCCAAAAGAGAATTCTGAAATTAATATATTCAAGGGTATCAAAATGCAGAAAATCAATTGCAATTACTAGCAACATAGCAAAAGGCCAAAAAGTCTGTGTCATGCATTGAATTATGATTGAACACTTTTGGAAAAAAGTGAGAAATTAAAAAATGATTAAAACCTAATATCAGAAGCATACCAGATGAAGAAAGCAAGTCAGGGTGCTCAGTCTTGTATCCACACTAGATGGCAAATAAGTGTGTTCAGCAGGTCATGCATTTTAAAATGAAATAATTAAAAGCAAAGAAAAACACCAAGGTTTTTTACACCAATAGTGCCTGCATATGTCTTTCCTAGAATAAAGCCCTTAGGTGATCACATTGAATAAGAACCTACTTGCTTAAAATCTCATTCAAGAATACAGGCTGATGAATTTGTGGCCAATGGAAAAATACATTTCATTAAGAAGGCTCCAAATGAGACAGGAGTCTTAGTCATCAAAAAGAAGAAGTAATGAAAACCGGAGCAAAACCGGTAAACTCAACCAAAAATAAATAAATAAATCAGAACTAACCAATCGTAAAGATACTGGAAGAAAGAAGGAGGAGGGCCTCGGAACAAGTCTCGGCCCTCACACGAATACTGGTACAGACTCAATGACCGGCCCAAAAAAGGATAATTTAATATCTAATGAAAATTAAAAATGACAAATTCTTGCTTAAAAAAAGTTATATAAATCTTCCAAATATATAAAGTCTGAGTCAAAAGTGGAGGTACTCACCTACCTGGAACTACAAGCCTACATCAATTTTGGATGCTGGCGTGTTGGGAGCAGCATCTAAAATCTCACTGTTTACTGATGGTATAGCGACCGCAGAAAGTCAATGCGCATCTCAAAATTCACCAAACCTACTGACCGATGATCATCAGTAATTAAAATTAATGGGTACATCAGGAATATAAATAAAAATGATGGAGAATAATGAAAGTATAGTTAGGGTGTACTCCGCTACCCAAAATTACAGGTCTACATCGATCAGAGAAGCAGTACAAACAATGGCGGTGTGTTGGGAGCAGTGTCTGTAAAGGCACTGCTCACAGATGGTATAGAAATCGAAGAGGCGAGTGCCAGAAAAAACGTTTAAAAAAAGAAAAGGGGGGCAGGGCAAAAATACCCTGACCCCTAAGCCTCTTGAGGGTGTCCCACAGGGAACACGCAGGGCCAAAGAAGCATTTTTGTAAAAGCTTCCTCCAATGTGTTTTTTTAGCTTTCGTTTTTCCATTCATTCACATATATCACTTGGATGCACATGCTTCACTCAGCAGACAAGACTTTTTTCTGACATTGATCAAGAAGATATGTACAAATTTGTTCATGAATAAGGCTCTCTGGTTCAATAATCTGTGTCTTAATTTAGATTTTTTATTAATGAGAAATTTTATATTTCTGTTGTGAGCTCTGGTTCATTGTAGGAATGTGTCAAATTTCGATGTTACATGGAGGTGTGGAGCAAGATGGCGGCTACTTGACCGCTGTGCAAGCTGCTCCTGTGGCTCCAGCCTTAACGAATAGAAAGATGGTGGAAGGATCGCACCGATACTAAAAAGAATAATATGAAGAAAGAAACATACCTCTTTGATCTTTCATGGCTCTGGAGGCATAGTGGTTTGCAGTTTCGAGGAATGCGAGCTGTAATCACAGTGGCATTTCTTTTGGTCAGTGCCACGGTCGGCGTTCTCTGCAGGAGGTCTGGGCAGGGTCTCCCACTGGAGACGGCACCTAAGCTCAACAAGTCAGGAAAGGACGGCTCTGCAGCAGGATGAGCCTCGGGCCGGCCCCTTCGTGGTGCTCCGGCTAAGAAGTTGGAAGATGGTGCTGATCCTGTAATGAGAAAACAGAGCAAGAAGCTAAAAGAAAGCAATGGCAAATCAGCACCTATCCGGGCAACTCCAAGCAACCATTAATAGCAGAGGTCTTCTCATCAGTCGCCTTAGGGCCGAAGTCGCCCCACAGTGAGTCTAAAGCCTAGAATATACCTCCTCTGCTCTCGCTCACAGAGAATTGATGGGCGTGGTTCAGACAAACTCTCCTCTCACTGATACATGTTGCAGCTTCAAGGAGGCAGGCCAGCCAGAGGTGGGGTAGTGGTGCCTGGGCAGAACGATCCAGTGGGTGAATTGCTTAAGGGAGGACTCCAGGATTCACGGTCACCAAAACGGAAGGTGTCATCTACAGTCCTAGATGCAAACCCAGAACACCTTCCTTTACCTCTATTCCCTGGTACTAATTTGTGTGGTATTAATTTGTTGGGATCTACTTGAAGGAACGTGCAGATGTCTCCAGAGCTGGTGGAGAAGTTTTTTCTTTAACAAATGATTCTGAGCTGTCAGTATCTAGTTTTGTGCTCACTGATGAGGAGTCCGGGACCGATGAATGATCGGTCATCCCTGGGGGTAGCCATGACAAACTTTCTACTCAAAAATGGAGAAAGAAGACCAGAACAAGCCAAACCTACACAGACACTAGCACTGCCCGTAAGCTAAACTGGAACTATTCCCCTTCCAGTCAGGTTTAGAGTGAGGACGTAAGAGAAAATAGTCTATACCAAGTCAGCCCCGGTAACTCCCCAGGTCCCATAGACACCCCCTCTATTGAGCTAATCTACTCCACCTTAAAGCAAATGCAAGGGGCGGCCCGGTTGGAAAATCACAGGGCTCATCAGGCCACAAACAACCTGCAAGGGTCAATTCGGAAAATCAGCAACAGTTTCTCAGAAATGAAGGAGAGTGACCCTTGTGGAGGAAAGGGCCAGAGTAATAGAGGGGGAAGTTGAGAAACTTCAAAAGCACAAGGAGACACAGGTATATCAAATGGCAGACATTATGTGAAAATTTGAGGAATTTGAGAACCAACAGTGTCGAAACGATGTTGGTTTCTGGGCCTAGCAGGAAACATCTAGGGGAGTGACATTAGATCTTTTATGGTGGGATTTCTTAAGGGAGCGTTCCCCGGTATACCTCAGTGGGACTGGGACGCTGAGGTGTAACAAGTCCATTGTTTCCCGATGAAACTAAGGAAAATCCAAATGGTAGGACAACCTAAATGGCCTTGGGCAATTTTAATTTTTTTTGGTAACTTTCGCCTCCAGCAAATTATATTTGACAAGGCAAGGACAATAGCTAGACGCACCTATGAAGGGCATATGTTCTTTTTCCGCGTGGACTTTTGCCACACCACTGTGGAAAGGCAGTGGCGACTACGCCAGCTGATCTCATCCTTTCAGGGACTAAGCAGTGAGGCATAGCTATTAAACCTGGCCAGTCTGAAAGTCATCTTCAACGGGAAGGCATGGATCTTCACATCCGAAATCAAAGCTCAAGAGTTCCTGACGGAGATCAATAGAGGGACAAGGTTGGTAAGATCAGAATTAGTAGTTTTCTAGGATGTTATCTGTCGGAGGACCTCTGCAGCTGGTAGTCTATGGATGTTAAGAAGGGGGCTTTTTCCTTACTCGACTTCGTATTTTACCACCTAATCTTTCTGTTTTTCATCTCTATTATTTTCTTATTCTCGTTTCTACATGAGGGCTTGATTAAGATGTTGTTTTGCCTAATATCCCGTTAGAGCTTTAGAGCTATCCCTCTCAAAGTAGAGAATCAACAGGTTAAGGGTATTGATGGCGTGATCTCTAGATTTCTGTGGGCATATGCTAGGCCTAGAAGGCCTCAGAAATATCAGACACAACTGAGAGAGTGCGGGGGCTAGCTGTACCCAATATAAGAATTGTCTATGTTGCTGGGGATAAAATGAGAGGATCCTCAAGGTCCCACCCCATATGAGCTTTTGATTAGGGATTTGGAGTGGGGAGTACTTTGGCGGCAGCTTCAGTTTGGGTACTACAAAAGAGTTAGATTTAAGACACTTCACTGCTCTTTTAAAATATGGGCAGCGGTCCGGAAGAAAGTAGGGCTGCGCTGGTTGGACTTTAGCACTCCACTACATAAAAACCCTAATCTTCTGGTAATCTTTCAGGACCTCTAAATGAATCGATAGGAAGAGGGCAGCCCTACAAAATTAGGAGATTTCATCCAGAAGGGGAAGATAAATGGTCTGGAACCAAAAATTTGCATTGTCCCCGTGCCACTTATACAGGGTAGATCTGAGACACATGTTTGCAACATGTCTGGCCCTCTGGAGCCAGATAGGTGACATTTCTGAGTTCCTGGAGAGAAGATTCGGACTAACGATAGAATTGAACCCACAACTCATATTACTTGGGGTTAGCGATTAATAAATCCCTAGTCAGGCACGGGCATTTGTGTTTATTGCAATGACGGCTGTTAGGCTGTGCTTGGCTACGGCATGGCGAGACCTTTCCCCACCATTGGTTCAGCAATGCTTCGCCCATCTACCACACTGAGTTGACAGTATATGCAAGAAAATGGAAGGGTGGTAGGAAGAAAGAGCTACAGGTGTGGGCTCTCCTGCCTAGCTGGATGGTAGCATTTGAGGAGGGATAGTAGAGCATCTTTTTACTTTTTTAACATGTGGATATGGGCGGCCGGGGGGTAACTTCTTCCACAGGTGTTCTTTTCATAGAAAAGAAAGGAATATGCGTATACATGTTTGTTCTGTGTATATGACGTGATATTAATTAATTTAAGAATGGGTTGTCCACTTGGAGGGTGGGCAAAGTAAGACATTAAATGTGCAATAAAGATATGTTTTAAAAAAATAAAAAAGAATTTGTGAAATTTGTATTATGTTTGCCAAGTCTTGTGTAGATTTTGATTATTCCCCTACCAGTTGTTCACAATATTTTTGCTGTGCTTTAAATTTGGCACTCATCTAATTTTTTTCTAACAATCAATGTGCAAAATTTCTATTTACAAAAAGTGTTTGCCAATTTTCCGCCACCTTTTTGCAAATAGAAGAGGATTTTGCAAACCGTCCTATATGCTAATCAGTCGGTTCACAAAATTCATAATAATAGTGGGCTCAATCCTACCTACCTCATCAATATCCATGAGGTAGGTCATAAATTGTGACTTACTATCATTCGTGGGCATCACAAGGAATGGTGGCCAGCAGAGGTTAGCAGACCACCATGTCTGTAATCGGATTTTACTGAAGTAAAGTTTTTTTTTTTTTAAGGTAGCCTTTTTTCCTTGAAGGAAATAGGACAGGTTTTAAAACTATAATGTTGATTTTTCCAGTTTCGCAGTGCCTACTCCTCAACATTTTTAGGTCGTAACCTACCAGAGCAAAGCCCTCTACACCACTTTACTGAAAACCGATGTACTCTACGACAATCTACTCTCCACCACTGCACTCTACCCCACTATACTCTATGCCACTGCACTCTACGCTGTTCTTTATACTCTGTGTCACTGCATTCAATGGCACTCTATTCTACTCTACACCACTGTCCTCCGCGCCACTGTTCTCTACAACACTCTACTCTGCACCAATGCACTCTCTGCCAATTCACTCCACACCACTCTACTATACATCACTGCACTCTAAAGCAGTATACTTTGCAACACTGCACTCTATGCCACTCTGCTTTATGCCACTCTCCTTTATGCTATCCTACTCCACTGAACTCTACACCACTGAACTCTACGCCACTCTACTCTGCATTGCTCCACTCTACGTCACTGCACTCTATGCCAATCTACTTTAAGCCACTCTAATCTGCTCTGCACCACTGCACTCTATGACACTCTACTCAATACCACTGCACTCTACGCCACCTCACTCTACTCTGAAACAATCTACTCAATGCCATTGAGTGGAAACCATTCTATTCCATTTTACGCAACTCCACTTTATGCCACTCCACTCTGTGCCTTTCCACACCACACCATTGGAGTCTACACCACTACACTCTATGCCACTGTACTCTATGCCACTGCACTCTACACCACTTTACATAAAACCAATACACTCCATGCAACAGCACTCCATGCCAATCTACTCTGTACAACTGCACTGTATGCCACTGTACTCTACGCCACTGCACTCCACTCCACTCGCCTCTATGCCATTGCACTCTAAGTCACTATACTCTGCACCACTTTACGCCACTTCACTCTACGGCAATGCAGTATACACCACTGCACTCTACTCTTCAACACTGCACTCTCTGACACTGAACTCTGTGACACTCTACTCTATGCCACTCTACTCTTTGCCACTTCTCTCTTTGCTACTGCATTCTATGCTGCACCACTCTATGCCAATCTAAGCTACTGTGCACCACTGCACTTTGATACTGTACTCTACGCCTCTCTACTCTACTCTGCACCACTCTACTCTATGCCAGTGCACTCTGCCCCTCTCTACTATTCTCCACTGCATTCCTCGCCAGTGCACTCTACACCACTCTGGTCTAAGCCACTCCAATCTGCACCACTCCACTCTATGCCAAACCAGAACACTGCACTCTACTCTGTACCGCTCAACTCTACCCTGCACCACTCCACTCTACCTCACTTCACTCCACTCTGTAATAATCAACTCCACACCAGTGCATTCTATTTAACTACACTTTATTCCACTCTACTCTACTATGTGCCACTCCATTCTATTCTACTGCAATCAACACTGTGCCACTCTATGCCACTGAGCTCTATTCCACTACCCGATGCCACTGCACTCTACCCTGCACCACTATACTCTGCCCTGTAACACTCCACTCTGCTCTGCAACAATACATTCAATGTCAATGCACTCTATGCCGCTCTGCGCCACAATACTCCATGCCACTACAAGCAATGCTGCACCACTCTATTCTATGTCACTGTGTTATACTCTGCACCACTATACCCTACCCTACACCACTCCAATATATTGTGAAACAATCTACTCTAGGCCACTACACTCATAGAGGCATTGGCACTGCACTCTACACCACCATACTCGCCTGCACTCTACACTACACAACTTTAAGCCTCTGCAGTCTATGCTATAGCACTGTACTGTTCACCACTGCACTCTACACCACTTTACTCAAAACCAATGCACCCTGTGCCACTGCACCTGTGCCAACTACTTTGCGCCACTGCACTTTGTCCCACTATACTCTACAACATTCTACTCCCTGCCACTGCACTCTATGCCCATGCATGCTACCCCACTCTACACCATTGCAGTTTATGTCACTGCACTCTACACCACTCTATTCTACTCTGCACCACTCTACTCTGCACCACTTCACTCTGCATCACTGCTCTCTGCACCACTCTACTCTGTGTCACCGGTCTCTACACCACTGTACTCTGCACCACTCAATGACCCTGCACTCTATGACTCTGCACTCTACAACCCTGCGCTCAGTCTCACTGCACTCCATGTCACTGCATTCTACTCTGCACCACTCAACTCTACACCAATGCACTCTATGCCACTGCGCTTTAGGCCACTGCACTCTCCGCCACTGCACTCTCAACCACTGCACTCTACTCCATAGCTCTGCACTGTACCCTGCACTACTCCACTCTACCCTGCACCACTCCATGCCACTTCACTCTATGCCAATCTACTCTACTCTACAATGCTCCACTCCACTCTACACCATTGCACTGTACACCACTGCAATCTAATTTGCACCACTATGCTCTGTGGCACTGCACTCTATGCTACTCTACGTCACTGCACTCTACGCAAGTGCAACACTTTACTGAAAACCAATGCACGCTATAACACTGTACTCTATGTCATTCTACACCACTCTACAACACTCCACTTCACTCCACTCCAATTTATGAAGTTCTGCTCCATTAAACTCTACTACACTGCCACTCTACTCTACTCCCCACTCCACTTTTACAGAACTGTACTCCACTCTATGCCATTCTACAACACTACTCCACTCTACGACGCTCTATGCAACTCCCTCTGTCACTCCACACCATTTTACTGCACTCTATTCTGTGACACACTATTCCACTCTACTATACTTCACTCTATTCCACTCCACTCTATGACAATCTACTCGGCTCTATGCCATTCTACTCTACAACACTCTACTCTAATCTACACAACACCTTCTATGCCACTCCGCTCTACGATAGGCTGCTCAACTCTAAAACTGTACTCCACTCTACGTCACTCAACTCTGCTCCCTTCCACTCTACGGCACTCTACTCCCTCCATGACATTCCACAACACTGTACGTTACTCAATGACACTCCACTTTACTCCTCCCCTCTTTACGCCACTCAACTCTATGTACTCCACTCCACACCACTTTACGCCACCCCATCACACTCCACTCTGCTCCACTTTATGACACTCCACCCCACGCCACTCTCTTTACCCCCACTAACTTTTAGCCATGCTAAACAGCAGCCACTTGGGGTGTACAACATTGCTAACACATTTTGGCAAAGCCAATAGCTCTTGCATAGGCAATGCCTATTGCCTTTGCCAATGCTTGTTTTGCATAGGGACCACTTCCCTTTGCAAGGTGTGTTAGTACCCCTACACATACCATAACAAATCGTTGTTTGGCAGGAACGACTTAAACAGACCCCTTCTAAATAGTGATTTATTGTATCTTTCTAAACGATTCCGTAATGTTACCAAATAAAAAAATGGGTTTAATAGTTTTTAAAAAGATACCATGTTGTCATAAACCCTGCGCTTTTTGTGAATCGTAGCCTTTGCGACTGTAAAATGGTTTTAAACATCAGACACTATATTTCTTCATGAATGCTAGTCAGTATTAGATATGCCATGTCCAACAATTTAACTTTGAAACTTAGGGGCATATTCACAAGAAACTATCGCCGAGTCAACGGCACTTTATCGCAGCCAAAGTCGTGCTAAAAATACCTCCCCGTTCACAAACTGGTGTTAACAGCCCACAGCACCAGTTTACCCATGATAGCAGCCGCAAAAAACCTCGCCACAGAGGCTCACCGCAACTATCGCTAATGAGATGCAGAGTGGGCGCTCCTGTGCCAAAAGCCGCGACAACATCACACCTCAACATTCTCAACGACCAGACAGAACTGCAATAAAAACACAAAACAGTTGATAAAGTGCGTTAGCACCAGGAAATCTACAACTGCTCTGACCTGGTGTAAAGTCGGACGGCAGCCTGCACAACAAAAGGGAGCACAGCCCACAGTCACATCGGAAGAGCAACAGATGCCATGGAGCCACCCATCATGTGGCCCGGACACCCAAGAGGGCCACAACACCCACCCACACAGGACACAACCCACACCTGGAACACCCCCCCGGCCACAACCGATGCAGGGCAGACAAAGACAGTGGACCCCCAGGAAGCGCACCAGCCGCACAGACCCAACCCTGACAATGTCACCATCCACCACAGGCTGAAAGCGACACCATCCTACGCATCCTGACCAACAACACCCAACAGGCTGACAGCACCAACACAGCAGACAACCAACATCCCACCCCACACAAAGCTGATGGCTTGGCTGCATCTGTTGGCCCCTGGCACCCCTCAACCAACACCCGCCACAGTTGGAGGAGTCACACAGCCAGCCACATCCAAGTCCCTCACACCTGACCTGGATAACACCAACAGTCTGTCACCCCAGACCCATACGTCCAACACAATGCACAGGATCCGCTGGACACCAAGCAAGGACCATATGCCATAGCTGGATGCACGCACGTGTTGGGGGCAATCCACAGCACACATTTCATACCCGTGTCCCCTGCCGACACAGCACACAATCGCCGCAACAGAAAGCACACGTCTCACAGCAATGTGCAGACAACAACCGAACACCATGGAACCACCACCAATCTCGCCTCTAAACACCGAGCCACTGTGCATGAGTCTGTCATCCTCCGACAGTCCATCAGCAACCAGCGTCCCCAGGATGGCACCAAGGGACATACACAGCCCCCTGGCAAGTCCAAAAGTAACACCCCACTCACATCAACCCCACAACCATGCAACTCACAACTCCGGCAATGCACATGTCACAAAATCAAAACCAACATGCCAAACAACATGCCCACCCACCAGACACGACAGAACAACTCACAATGGTAACCTGGACAAGCCCTGCACATGAGCCATCAACAGCATGGCACCTCAGCCACACACTAGCCCAATGAGGGGAGAGGTTGCAACCAGGCATGTGTGAAGGAGGCAGGAGAACCATGATTGGGAAAGCACACAATGCCAAGAGTGGCGGAGATGTGCTGGACAGACCGCAGTATGCAGAACACACCCATATCCATCGCGACACACACCACTGGTGCATGGAGTTTGGTGGACAGTGGACGCAACCATGTCCCCCGGCCAGTGGGGGAGTTCACACAAATGTTCCCTGTCATGTCCCCCCCGTAAGCGTGAGCAGATTGGGATTGCCCGGCATATGCCAGGCCAGTGTAGGGGTGTGAATAAAAAGCACGTAGCCCTGGGTGTGGTCCACTTCCGGAAAGCCCAACGTCTCTGCCAGGGTGGCGCCTCTCACCACGCCACGAGGCCGACGCAGTCCTTGTGTGCGGAGTTGCCTGCGATCCTGTGCGTCTCCCGGACCCCAGCACGCTGGACCACGAACCCGTCAGCCCGCCCCTGTGCAGCCAGGCCACACTGATCACCTGCCAACACCGGCGTGTGTCAAGGAGGGTCCACCACATGCCGGTGCAAGTTACAAGCACCAGTTCCATGACTTCTGCGGCCTCCACAGTCCATCCTTGGCCCACCGATGCTGGACCACATTACTCCTTCCACATACACATACTACACCGGCATCCTCTTCAGCCAAGTAGGTCCCATATGTGAAACTGTGTCCTGAGTCCTGAATGGCAGTGACCCCAAAGCCTGGGCAGCGGCCAAAGCACCAGACCCCCCCCCCCCGATCAGTGAGGCATAGTTCCATATAGGCATCTTGGGACACGTGGTGCCACTAACCCTGTTCAACGTCAGCCGTTGACACGTGGTGCCACTAACCCAGTTCAACGCCAGCAGGCGATCTGGATGAGGGCTCAGGCCTACCCTGCAGACCAGTAAGTCCCACATCCAGCACCTAGTTGCAAATCACGAATGGCAGACTCCACGCCAGTGAACTCACGGAGAGGAGTAAGAGGAAGATGCAGCTCAGTCCGGACGAAACCCGGATCCGAGTCACAGAGGAGATCGCACACTATCAACAATTGACCTGGTGCCATCAACCCTGTTTACCGCAAGTCCACGAGCCGTGGTGCCACCAATCCTGAACTACACAGGCCGGTGTGGCCATCCAACCTAAGCCGGCAACACTAGGTGAATGGCCCGTGCTGACCGCTGCCTCAGGCCTACAGTGCAGTCCAGTATGTCACACATGTGGAACTGTGTCCTGGCCAAGTTGTGGAGGAGCCAACACCATTGGACACACCTCATTGCAGGTGGCATCCCCTAATGGCACTGGTGCCACTAACTCTGTGCGAAATGAGTCATGGGCACTATCTGGTTGGACCTTGGTGGCAACTGAGTCCAGAGGCTGGTGTTTTCCTGCATCTTCATCTGGCTGGACCGGACTTAGTGTCTGACATGTGTCTGTTCCATTACTCTCCGCCATAGTGACTGTTTCTGAGTGGTCCTGCCCTCTGCATCTTGCTCTGGGGACACACCTTCCACTGTCCACAGAGACACTCCGCGACAAGCTACGAGAACCTGCTCTGCACTCGTGACCCTGCCCCAGTGCACTGCAAGTCTGCGGCCCTTGGCGGCAGGCCAGTGCAGGACGTAATGCATCTGGGCCACTAACTCTGTGCAGCACAAATGATAGGGCCTTTGTGGTTGTATGGTTGTGTCCTTTACGATGTACACTGTTGTCGATTTCTGACTGCACCAGGCAGGCCGTGCCGGCTGTTGTACACACCCCATACACATCCAACACAGGTGTCACTCGGTAGGTGTGCCTGCTAATAAATGTGGCCGTGCGCACATGCCCATAGCCATTCACACCATCTGAGCAAGTGTGTCTGTGTGTTCTTTGTGTTAGCTTAATGTGCACGGGCCCTGCAACATCACAGTGTGCTGTCTTCTGCGGACGTTGCCATGTCACCTCAGCGTTGGCAGTGTCCCTGAACATGTAGCCCCGCACCTGCCCCCCTGCAGGCACAGGCTACATGTGCTGGTTCGGTAGGAGGGGCAGGCCATGGTACGGACCAGGCCAGGTGCAGGAAGTTCGGTAAGTGTGACTCTGTATTGGGGTGTTGTCGCCATGAGGGCCACAGTACACGATGTTGCAATGTGGCATGTACCAGGAGGGCGGGCCCGCAGGTACGGGGACATGTCGCAGCACTAGAATGCTCAGGCTCTTGGCACATGCATGCCAGGTGTGATTAGTATCAGTATTGCTGATGCATGAGTTTGTTGCCTGTTCTCTTTTGCTGAGCGGTCCCGGCAAGCCGTGGGCTGGACTCCTGTGTCCGCTCTGTCCAGAACATTGGCCTATACCCAAGTGGGCGCACACCTTCAAAGGCCAGCATCACGGTGTTGTTGGCATGGCACTGGACATGCGCGGACAGGCATTGGAATGGCGTCCTGTAGGGGTGCACGTGATGCAAGCGTGCAGCGCACACAAGTGTGGGTGTCCGTGGCAGGGCGGAGCAGCTGTGTGGCAAAGTGACACACAGTGAGTCCGCTCATGTGCATCATGCTGAGCAAATCATCCATGATTCCCAGGGTCGCAGGCGTCCCACCACACCCATGACCGGCCTCTGTACGTCTCCTGTATGCATGCAGCTGGCGAAGTTTACGTAGGGATGAAAGGTGCTTTGTCTGTACTATCAGGCGGTAGTACATCTGCAGCTCCGAGCAGGAACTTGCATGTGCCCAGCACCCCCTGACAGGTATGAGGGCATTTGCTTGCGACTCCCACACTATGCACTGCCCGGTATGAGACCGACGTGTACACATCCCACATGCAGTGGTCCTTGGTCGTAGTTGGCGTGCATGATATGGCCTTCATACGTTCTCCCACCCCACCCAAGGCCTGCACCAGTTGCACACAGACACTGCTCATTGCACCGAGCTGTGCCATTTCAGCCTTCGGACTGTCTCAGGGCAGGCCAGTCCCGCTTCAAGCAGAGCCACTGACTAGATGGCAGACCATCCTGGACACATGGTCTACTCCAGTCACGTGGAGCTGTACCGTGCACGTCTGCTGCATGCACTGGGGGCACTGCCGTTGGCAGTGCTGCGGATCAGTTACCGTCTGAGCTTCGGCCTTGCGCACATCACCTGCGTGCAGCCTGTGTTGCATATTCGAGTGGTCCATGGATGTCTGCCTCTCCTATGTAACAGTAGCTGACCTGGATTTCGACGTGTGTGTGCACCCCCTGTTGGACCACGACCAGGGGTGTCACCAGGATGACCACTTATGGCATGCATGGATGTTCGGCATGCAGGCTGGAAACTGGACCTGGGAGATTGCACGAATCGTCGTGTGCAGTGAGCACATTGAGCCACTACCCGATTGGGCTTTGGTGCACATTGGGTCCAGTGGTTGGAGTCAGCACATCTGTCCTGGTCAGCTGATGGATTACATCGAGGACATGTCAGATTTGCTCATCGGAGATGTTGGCCTACGCTGCTGCACTCGCGTTCATGGACGAGTGACAAGGTACCTGCTGCCACAACTGGATGTGAGTCATTGCTCTTGTCACGACACATGGTTGCATGTTGTGGATGTGGTCACCAGTCCAGAGACGTCAGTGGACATGGCTACATTGGCCAGGACTCATGTTCCAGGTGCGGACAACCAACGCAGGTTGGCACTGACTTGTGTTGGTGAGGAACTCCCCCACGAAGGACATGGGTGCTTTCCTACGCTCCTCATTCAGAAATGCTGCTGCATTGGTCTGCGTGTCGTGGCACTTCTCTTGTCCGTACTGACTTGCACATGTTGATAAAGTTTCCGCACTTTCACGTGTCTCCAACTGTGTTGTGTCTTGATTTGCATGCCAATGTGTGTCACAGACTCTCTGGCTTCCTGCCATCCATGCATTGCTACCCCATCAGGACTGTGGGTTTGTACTTGTGCATTATCATGTCCCTGTTTCGTGCTTTTCCAGATGCGTATGGCCTTTTACCGGCCACAGGCGGGTGCACTTGTGTCCTGTGTTTGGTTTTGGGCAAGTTGGTGTTTGGCCCACATTGTGTTGGGTGTTGGGGTGCTCTGCTTCCTGTGTGTGTGTGCTGCATTGTGTGTGAGATGTCCCTTCAGCTCTGATTTGGCTCACCCTTCTCCCTTTCCAGCTTTCAGGCGGTGTTGTGTTCACTTCTGTGCCTGTTCAGTGGTGTGACATTGCCGGGTTGTATGACTTGTGCACCTGGTTGGTGTTGTTGCTCATGAACATGGTTTGTCTGTGTTAGACCTGGCACCTTGACGTGGGTCTCCCTTACATTATTTGCTGTTGCCTCATGGGTTTTTTGCTGGTTATAGATGCTTTGGGCACTGTGCCACTGCTGTCCAGTGCCACAGTGCAAGTGCTCTATATGGTAAATTGGTGTATGGATTAGTGATTCCATGATTGGCTGGTTTGGTTTACTTGTCAGACCCTAGTACAGTGCACTGAGTGTGCCCAGGGCTTGCAAACCAAATGATGCTGGTGGGCTTGCAGCACTGGTTGTGCCACCCACAAACAGCCTGTAAAGTGTGTCTCAGCCTGTGTGCAGTCTGGTACTGCCATGTTGACTGGGCAAGTGCACCCACTTGCCAGTCCCTAAACCTTCCCTTTTCTGCATATTAGTCACCCCTATGGTAGGCTCAAGGGCAGGGTGCATTGTGGGTAAAAGGTAGGACAAGCCCTGATGTGTGTGGTATGTCCTAATTGTGAATCACAGCCATTTTCGTGTTTCACTATTGCAAGGTTACCTGTTCCCCATAGGCCAGAATGGGTAGTTTGATTATTTCATCTTATAATGATAACTGACTCAGAGAACTAGGCAGAAATTTGAGTTTAGTATGCCTGAACTCAGAATGATAAAATACATCTTTTAGTGAAGTTGGTTTTAACATTCTGTGTTTGAAAATACAATTCTTAGAAAGTGGGTATTTTCTTGTCTAACTATCCAAGCCTGCCTCTGCTAGGTTGTGTATTCCTTGTCTGGAGTTTGAGTGACAGGGGCTGGGGGATTCCAGGTGACAGGGTGAGTCAGCACAGGGCTGAATAGAGAGTTCTGCATGTAGATGGGTGGGAGGAGTTGCACCTGGGACCTGAATAGGGATGTGCCTTCCCTCCACAATGCTGGCTCCACCTCCTGTGGTGCGACTGATGTTCCTGACCTGCACTGTGAAAGGAAAGAAGGAGTCTTGTCAACAAAGTGCTCCAGGACTGACCAGAACTGGTTTGGACTAGGCAAAGGCCTCTCTGCCTTCAGAGAACAAAGAGAAACTGTGTATAAAAAGAGGGACCCAGACCCCAGAACGTTAGATCACTTTTGGGAAACAAGAAGAAACCTTTACTGAGGAGAGGAACCAGAGAGACTGAGGAGAGACTATCCCTAAGCTTGAGGGATTGGCCTGCAGTGGTTGCCTGACTGCCAGAGAGAGGAGAAAGGAACTTTGTGTGTACTTTATTCAACTTGTGAAGGATCTCCAAGGGCTTGAGAAAGAGCTTGCCTCCTGCTGAAGTCTCAGGGACAACAGACTTCACCCACCAGCTCCCCAAGAGTTCTTTGGAAGGGCCTGCAGTTGTGTTGAACTTACTGAAGGACTGCGTGTCGCAAGGAGCTGGAGGACTGACGCACGAAGAAGAAGCGTGCCACCAAACTGCCGCTGACGCTTCACAACGCGAAAGCTCCTTGCATCACCGGAGAAGAAGATCGATGTTGCATCAGACGCCGCCACATCTTCGGAGAAGCGTGTTGCAGCCGCAGCCGCTGTCGTCGCAATGCTGGGAAAGAGTGTCACCGCTGCAGTTGTCGCACCGTTGCCGTAGCGCCTCGCATCGCCGGAGAAGAGGATCGACATTGCATCAGATGCCGCCACATCATCGGGAAGCATGTCGCGGGGCCTGTCACGGGCTCAGAAGAATGGTTGAGTCGCCGCACGGCCGTTGGGCATGCACCAATCGTGTTGCATCAAGAAGAAGACACCATCTTTGTTTCATCGCACCTGATCTTCATCGCATCACGGTGTTGCGGGTCACATCGCCACGAAAGCGCAGTAAGAAACCGACGCATCACCTCCCCTCGCAGAGCAGAACCGACGCATCCCCTATGCATCAGTAGGGACCCGACGCATCACTGATCTTGCGTGTAAGGAACCGACACATCACCTTCCCTGCAACACTTTCGTTGTATATCGTTACGCATCCTAAGGTACATTGAACTCAAAGGGTCACATTTTACATCTTAAGAGAACTAAGCTATTTATACCATTTTTAAAGTACAGTATTGTGGATTTTTGTTGTTTGTGGTCTTGTGTTAAGTCTATTTAAAAATACTTATTTTTATATGACATTGCCGGGTTGCAACTGCAACTGCAACTTGTGTGGTGTCCCTCTGTAGTGTTATCACTGGGTTACTGTATGTGTTCACAAATGCTTTACACACTGCCTCTGAGATAAGCCTGTCTGCTCGTGCCAAGCTACCAAGGAAGTGAGCAGGGGTTATTTTAGGAGTGTACCCCCTTACCCTGACTAGAAGCAAGGGTCCCTATTTGGCCAAAGGTACCTACCTCTACCAACTGGAGACCTCCAGTTCTAACAGTCTGCTGTTTTGCTGTGCTTAGTTGTGCATGTGTGCCTTTGTGCCTATCTCTCCCTGTCCCCCAGTCCCTGCTGGTTCCTCTCCCTGTTGCTGTTGTGTCTGTTGTTTGGTGCATTTTCCTGGCCCCGAGTCCTGCCACCATCTCCGGACAGATGTGGTGGACCCCATTTACTCCATGTCATCCAGCTCCTGGTGTGGCGCTGGACTCCCACCTCCGGTGTGCATTGCTGCCTTCTTGTTCTTGGCGTGTTTCTGCTTATTTGTGCCTTTTGCATCATTGCTGGAGTTCTGGTTTTGTGCCATTGACCTCCTCCGCTCTCAGGATGCATTCATCTTGTCCACGTTGGGCTGCCATGTACGATGTTTTGTTGCCAATGGGTTTGGTGGGGTTGTTTGCTGGCTCTGTTTACCTCCATTGTGGTTGGCTGATTTTTTCTGTTTGGTCTGTCTTACTATTTCAGACTTTGGTTGTGCTTATTCCCGCCTGCCGTGTGTTTCGCGGTCCGGGCGGTGCTTATCCCTGCTTTCCTCCTCGCGGATGGGCTCATCGCACGTTTTCTGGGGTTGTGATTTATGTTTTTATCTCCGTCGGGGTGGTTGTATAGCAGACATTGGCCGCATTGTCGGCGGACTATCGCAAGCTACCTCCGTGTTGTGAATTCCACTTTGACATTGGGTTATTTTCCCGCGATGGCCTGCGATATTGAAAGTTGCGTTACGCTACTCTTGCGATAGTTATCACACGTTCTTGTGAATATACCCCCTATTTTCTTTAAACGTTGAAACTGGACAGATTTTGGTAATATTTTTTCTCAAAGCAACATGAAAGGGGCGTGACTATCCTAATTTTAATATGAAAACAAACATGCAGAAAGCTTTGCAAAAAACAGATACTAATTGTGTTTTTTTAAGAGTTACAAGTAGTTTATGAGAAAATCATCACTTGGTCCTAGTTCACTATTTGGTTCTGCTAGCCCTGCCTCGACATAGCAACATTTATTCCTAGGGGGAATCGAGAACCACTAGAGTCACAACATAAGGTTAAAACAGAAAAAGATGGTTCATTATTCTCTTGTGCGTTTTTTCTTCCCTCTTGGGCCGAGCCTTGGCCCACGTGGTTTGTGGTCATTTCACCTTGCACCCCCTAGCCTTCCCAATTATTTTCACAGAGAAGTTTAAGAAATGGAAGGTATATTCACGAACTGTAAAACTACAGACACGACTAAAACGCCTCAGTTCATGAAGCTAACAGTATAGACACCTATACTTATTTTTAAATCTTCACGAATTCAGCTTCCTTCATTTCCACTAAATTAAACAATGGGTCAAAGTTGGAAAACATCTAGCTTTGTGATAGATTTAGTGTAAGTCTGTGAAAATCTATTTCCTGTAGCAAAGAGCAGTGGTTGGAGAAATTGTTCAATCAAATGCAAAATTTGCAAAATCCACTCAAGGAAATATTTCTCAATTTGTTCAAGAATCTGTTCTGCTGGAGGAATGCCAATCTTTTCACGCAATGTCATCCACATATGAACCAGCGAACAGGCCCGAACCGATTGTAAACTGTCAAAAACTGCTGCGAACTTCCAACATTTCATGGAGTTGAAACAATGCTAAATGTGGATCTTTGCAATATTTTCACTTCTCTGTTGTGCAAATGAAAATGCCCAGGCCTTATAAAGAGCATTCGTTTCTAAGTGAATCTAAATGTAATATGCACTTTTAAAACTGCCCCTACTACCCAGCACTTGATTTACTTACAGATACATAAATGAATTAATATCTACATATATGCACACATGCATCGAAACATAAGCAACCCCGAACATTAACAGGCACAGGCAAACGGCTATGAAGTGTGACAGCAAAAATAATCGTTCAGGCTTTCGAGCCTGTGTATTGACTTCCTATTACATGACCTCAAGAGCCTGCCTACTGTCTGGCACCAGGTTCACTTTTCCCAATACTTAATGGTTTGTGCGGATTGTAGATGTTTTTGTAATACATTTTCTTTGCTTCCCACTGTCCCTCCTGGAAGAATAATTTGCGCATCTAGCATGATGACTTGCTCCCATGACAGCAACGGCTGCATTGAGAGCTAATTCATTTTCACACTCAGCATCTGGACACCCATCTGGACTCCGTCTGCACTCTCTTGCCAAGGCCATTTGGCCAGTTTCTGCAAGGACCATTGCCCAGACACTTCTCCAGTCTCTAGGCCTCATGAACTCTCAAGAACATGTGTTCGCTCTTTGTGTATTGGGAAACTGCTTCTCTCGCTTTGCACTGTGTAACCACAAAAGGCAAAAACTTTCAGAGGTACTTATGCGCAAAATCAAGCCATTCTTACTACTGCACAATGGCAGCACAAGCAGGTAAGAGCAGTCGTAGCTCATTCGAAGGTTACAGAAGAAAAAACCAAGGGCATGAACTAGAAACAGCCATTGAGGCAGCAAAACCCAAAGGGGCAGATTTGCAAGCCCCCTGCGTGACTTTTGCACCGTAGTTGCATCACTTTTGTGGTGCAGCTGCGACGTAAATGTTGCGGCCCATTTACAACGTGATGCATCTAGGGAGATGTGTCACGTTGTAAAGCCCTGCGTCACATTATACCTGCATCAGGTATAATGTATGCAGGGTGGGCGTTCCCACGCAAAAAGCATCACTCTACACCTTCACTGCTTCAAAATCCCTACGCCTGCTCAGACCAGGCATAAGGAATGACGCAGGGAGAGAGGCAAGATGGTGCTCGCGCGGCTGGACGTTTCGGACATCTGAGCTGACTCCTCTCGCTGACCCACAGGTCTAAGATATGGAGTAGTGGCGAATAGCTTTACTTACTGCGGGGATTTTCTGCAGTTTGGAGTTCGTTATACAACTGGGCAAGCGGCTTTCAGTGTGGCACGGTAGTGTTTTGTGCGAGATCCTTACGAAAAGTGAAGGACGCTGTACGTTGAAGACGCACTTCGATGCTGGAGGCGGTTACAGCGTTGGTGAGAGTCCGTCGAGCCTGGTGGGCGGTAACCCACACAGGTGCTGCAGCTTGGCTACGCGTCGAGTTTCATCGGAACGCCGATTGCAACTGCGTGGAGAGAGGGCTAAGAGAAGCGATGGCCCCGAAAAACGTACGCAAACAACACGGACAGGAGGTGAATGCAGGGAATACACCCGCATCAGTGACTACCGGTGGAGGTCAGAAAGACTCAAGTGCGGCTGTCGTGAAGAAAACCGGCATGGGGACTCCCACTAAGAGCTCAGGGAAAGTGAAACAGACAATATCTGCTTTGTTCACGGCTTCAGAGCAAAAACGAAAAGGGAAGGTTCCTAATGTGCAGCTAGGACCTCAATTGGAAAGCTCTTTAGTAATGCCACAAAATGTTATTATCGCAGTTAATCCATTAAATCAAAGTGTAGATATAGATTGTACTATGCCAGAAGGGCAGTGTAACACCGGAGTAGAGGATGGTAGTTTGTTAAACCCTTCTGATGGCTTAATTTTGGTGGAAAAGCCTCTCCCAGGGAAATCGACTATTGTTATGTCTACGGAGGTTGAATCTGCTGACTTTTACTCGGTATCAGAAAACTCAGCCTCAGCCTCTTCATGTGAAGACTTGGCTCTACAATATTCTAAACAATTGTGTATGGAGGAGGTTGAGAGTGAATATGATGACGATAATGAACTGGGGGAACTTGGTGAAGAGGAAAGTCCCGTTACAGTTAGAGGGGGAAGCGATATGTCTATGAGAGACGGAGCGGTCGGGGGATCTCAAGAAGCTCCGACGGACAATATTACTTTGACCACGATATATCAGACAATTTTGAGCCATATGGACAAAACTGCACTAGAAAGTCATAAAATTCAGAACTCCTGCCGAAAATTGAAAGGCTCTATTCGGAGGTTAGTAAAGGCACAGTCTGATTTTGGTGAAAGGTTTACGGAGGTGGAAACTAGAATTTCTAATATTGAGGACGAGCTGGTAAAACAGAAATCAGTCACAGAGACTTTAAGTGGTAATAAAGAGGACTTATTATGGAAAATGGCCGATTTCGAAAATCGTGCTCGCCGCAATAACTTAAGACTGATGCAAATTCCTGAAGGTAAAGAAGGGCAAGATTTGCGTAAATTTATTGTGGAACTAATTCAGCAGGCTTTTCCGGGCTTGAGTAAATGGGACTGGGAGCGGGACATTGAGCATTAATACTCATTTTCGATCTGGGCAGAATGCTACTAAACCTAGACCTTTTCTTGTGGCCTTTAATAATTTTCGCGCCAGAGAAGATGTATATATGCATACTCAATCAAATAGGAAATCTATGGCGGAAGGTTTTACTTTTTTTGCTACACCTGATTATTCAAAATATACAATGGACAATCTCTGGCAGCTGCGACACTTGGTGAATCCATTTCAAATAAAGGGTGCTCAAGCTTATATTATGAATCCGGCGAAACTCAAAGTGATTTATAAGGAGAAAACTCGATTTTTCACTAACGTCGCGGCAGCAAAAGATTATCTTCAGTCTATGGATGACTCTTAACTCTTCAGGTTTATCAAACTGGAAGATTAGTTAATTTAGAATTACTTTTCTGAACTATTTGATCTATTTTCACTATTATCGCTTGTTTAGGCTCTCAGTCTTATGATTCAGTTGTCGTAAGAGCACTGTGGTCCAGTAGAAAGCCAAAAGTCAGGATGAATCTGGAGGGAAAAAAAAAGGTGCCTTTTTTTTTTTTTTTTCCTTTTTGAGTGGATAGTCCTGTGGGGAAACGATAGAGGGGTCACGCAGCTCGCTACCATCGATTGGACCATGAGTCCTAAAGCCTCGGTTAAGGGGGGTTGGGGGGAGTTTCTGGAGGGTGGGGAAGAGGGGTGGGTTAGGAGGGGAGTGAGGTGGTGGTGGGTACAGGGGGAAGAGAGGGTTAAAGGGGAAAATTCCACGGCGATTTCGGGTGGCAGTAATAACAATGAAAAGGAAATATATTGCTGCTATTGCTGCTATTGGGACATTATTTCAAGTAAAGTAATTAACCCAACACATAGGTGTTTAGGTAGAATCAATTATGATTTGAGGATTCTGGTATTAATATTATATGCCACGAAATACTAAAATTTGTTCATTTAACGTATCTGGGCTCAACCATGTTAATAAAAGGAAGAGAATTGCAGCTGAAATCCGCTTTATTCAACCAGATATTCTTTGTCTACAAGAAACTCATTTGTCATGGGATAAAAGGAAGCTTATAGTAGATTTAGGTTATACTTTTAATTGCTGCCTCTCAACAAACTAATAAAACTAGGGGGGTAATGATTTTGTCCAGACCCGGTTCTTGTAATGCTGTTCGCAATCTAACAGATAAGTGGGGTAGATGGGCAATATCAGAATTAAAAGTGGGAGGTGGATCCTTTACAATATGTTCAGTTTATGGGTCTAATATAGATGACGCCGAGGTTTTGGGATGGCTAAACACAGAACTTGCTAATTGGAGATCTCCTTTAATTATATGTGGTGATTTGAATATTAATTTAAATACTACGGAGCTGGCTGCCGGCTTAGAAAATTACAGGGGCCACAAACCACGAGTTTTTAAAGACCTATATAATTTGGTTACTGATCACGGCCTGGTTGACATATGGAGTAAAAACCACCCGGCACGTCCCGGATATACTTATTATTCTGCTCCACATAAGAAATTTGTCCGGTTGGACTATTTTTTAATCTCCACATCTATTCAGTGTGGGACTAAGATACAGATATTCCCTAGAGTATCATCGGATCATTCCCCAATTTTAATTGAGTGTCCAACCTTGAAAGAGGTATATAGTTTAAGAAGCTTTCCATATGACAGGAAGCTCTGTCTTGATGAACAATATAGAACGCATATGAATAAGTGGATAGTAGAATTTTTTAATATTAATCTTGGATCGGCCAATATTGAAACAGTATGGGACACATTTAAGGCCTGTTTTAGAGGGGAGGCGGTGAGCTACGGGTTGTATAATCAAAATAAACTACGATCTCAAATGCGGGAGCTGTATAACAGTTTAAGGGTGGCGGAAGAAGAGCTGATTAAAGAAATTGGGAAAAAGGATAATTTATTGAACATAACTGAGGGTGAGGCCAAAGTTGCACGGTGTCGGGCGAGTATAACCGGGGTATGGACCCAAGAGATAGCGCAGAAATATTTAGTAAATAAACGGCATATTCATGAATATGGAGAATCCATTGGTCGGTCCCTGGCTTTAAGATTAAAAATGAAGGCGACTTCTCGTTCAATCCCCAAACTACAGGATCAGTTTGGGGTGATTCATGAGGAGCCGGGGGAAATATTAGCTATATTCCAGCAGTTCTATACGGAATTGTATACTCATCAGCCAAACTCCGTTGCAGGTCAGGAATGGGAAGAGGGCATGTTTAGCAAATTAAATGAGAGCGAGTCGGAATTTCTGGACAGCCCCTTCTCTATGGAAGAATTAGAGGTGGCAGTTAGAAGTATACCGAATGGTAAGGCGGCAGGCCCTGATTTTATTCCTGGAGAAGTTTATAAATGTTTTTTTGAATCATTGAAAATGGTTATGCTGGAGACTTTCAGATTGGCATAAAGGCGGGTCGCCCCAAATACATGGAATGATGCTTCAATTGTGGTATTCAGTAAAAAAGGGAAGTTGCCGGAGCTACCCGGATCTTACCGCCCAATATCTTTCCTGAATTGTGATAGCAAGCTTTATTCAAAAATGATTGCGAACCGGCTATCTAAGGTTATTACATCGCTTGTGGCAATAAATCAACATGGTTTTATTCCGAAAAGAGGTACGGTCACACATATTAATAGGGCTATCACCTTATTTGATATAGCGGAAGTGGAAAAGAGGGATCTAGCGTTGATATTACTTGATGCTGAGAAAGCTTTCGATCAGGTGGAGTGGTCATATTTATGGGAAGTGATGAGAAGGATGGGATTTGGGAAGGTTTTCTTGACTACAATTCAGGTTTTATATAAAATACCCAACGCTAGAATAATCGCTATGGGCTTAAAATCTGAAAAGATTATTATAATGAGAGGGACACGGCAAGGTTGTCCGTGCTCCCCTTTGCTTTTTGCTTTATTTATTAATCCTTTTATTATTAGTCTCCAAAACTCACCCCATATTAAACCATTTTTTGTAAAAAACATTGCATACTCAGTCTTTGCATATGCGGACGATATCGCGATTGTAATAACTGATCCTCGAGAGGCAATTGATGAGATTGAACAATTAGCTAGAGATTTTGGAGCTAGGTCCGGTTATAAATTAAATTCAGCAAAAACTCAAGTTTTGTGCACACAAAATATCCAATTCAAAGATCCAAGGGTCACAAATGAGGTTACATATTTAGGTATAAAAATTAAAACTCAAATGCAAGAGATAGTAGATACTAACTGGGAAGAGACAATATCTCAAGTCAAGCAATCATTAGAGAGATGGGGCCGACTACGATTATCTATAATAGGAAGAGGGAACATCATTAAGATGAATGTTCTTGCTAAGATATTATATCTATTTCGGAGTATCCCACTGGAATTTCCATTTAAATATATATTGCAACTTCAGTCTATGTGTGGGGATTTTTTTTTGGGCCCCGGGAAAAGTCCGACGCGCTATGAAATGGTTGACGTTATCTGAAGAAAGGGGTGGACGTGGTTTACCGGATTTTTTATTTTACTATTATGTTTGCTTTCTACAAAGAATGAGGTTTATGTTGACAGGTGAGCCCATGGAGGATGAAGCGGATGCACCTTCGATATTTTTTTTGCTATTAGGAGAACAGGCAAAAGGATGTTTATTAAAGGAACCGGAGGGCAATTATTATAAGCATACCCGCTTTAAGGTATTAGATTCAGCCTTTAAGGTATGGAGAAATGTTAGGAAATTAATAAATCTGGGCAGAATCACATATTATACTCCTTTTAGTGCTGATAAAATACTCCCTTCCGTATTTTGGGACAATGTGGCAAAGAGCTGGTCAAGAAATGGCATATGTAGAATTGGAGATTTATATGATGTAAATGGAATATTTGTTACATATGCAAAACTTGTAGATAAATATCAGTTGCCCCATTCTTCGTTTTTTAAATATCTCCAAATTCGAGATTTTTGTTTAAAAAAACATATCAAGTTCTCTCCTAATATACTAGTGGAGGGGATTCGTTTTAAAAAAAGGATTGGTTCACTTTACTTGATCCTGATGGAGTTTAGAGAAGATGACATGAAAAAATACAACCTTTATTGGCAAAATCAGCTAGGAGAGCCTGAACTGGATATTCAGGACACTTTGTGTATGGCTAAGGAGATATGTTTGGCTGCAAACTTAAAAGCTCAAATTTATAAGACGGTTTTTAGGTTATATTATACTCCTAATTGGGGCAATAAATATGATGGGAAATGTTTTCGATGTGGGGACTCGGATGCCGATATGCTGCATATTTTTTTTAATTGTACTAAATTGGTGCATTTTTTGACCAGTATTGAGGCATTTATGTCAACAGTGTTGCATTGCCCGTTTAAGATTTCTCCGGCACTTATGTTACTGAGAGTAGGACAAAATGTATCTAACTATCCTATATTAAGTGAGCACAAATATTTTTTATTTCTTGCCATGACTGTCGCGCGTCTATGTATTGCAACGGAATGGCTTTTTCCGGAGGCTCCGAAATTTGAATTGTGGAGGGCCAAGCTTTACAATATTTATGAATTGGAATGGAGTCTATATGCTCTGAAGGGGGTTAGAAAGAAACGAATTGGATTGTTAACTTGGGGTGCTCTCATAGACTATCTGGGGGCATGATGAGCCCAGTAGCATTTATTATTTTACTTTTACTTTAATTTTTAAATCCTTGAGGATTGTTGAATTGTATTGTCCCTTAAAGATGTTCTTTTTGTATCTTTATTTTGTATTTATAAGTGTTTCAAGTGTATGAATCCGATTATTATCTTTAAAAACTTGTATCAATGGTATGAATTCAATTTGTATTGTCACCGGAACCTTTGTGGAAATAAAAAAAAAAAAAAAAGGAATGAGGCAGGGCTTTTTGAATGGGACTCACCCATCTATTGTGACGCATTGCTGGAGTTGAGTCACTTTCATGAGCAACTCCAGCAATGCGTCACTTTTGCGCCAACAGACGCGTCAGAATTTCTGACACAACATGTTAATCATTGCGCCATGGGGCACTGTATTTTAAATACAGCCTATCCATAGTGGCACAAAGACATTCGGCGCTGACACAAGGAAACTGACGCATCTATACAGATGCACCAGTTCCTTGTAAATCTGCGCCAAAGTTTCTACGTACAATGTGAACTGTCTTCCTGGCCTGCAAAGTACACTTTGCAAGCCATTGCCAATTGAAACGTGAATTATGGTATCAAATGGGTGGCCCCTTGCTCCTTTCGATTTAAAATAAAATGTATTAATGGTTTGCGGCCACAATTGCGGTGGCAATTCATTGATCAGCTACTGACTACCGAAAGAGAGTAGTATCAATTAACAAAGTAGACCTGTCCAAGGGACTACTGCATGATCTCCCCAGTGCCTTACAAAGCCTTTTGAAATTCTGCCTCTTTTCCTTTAAGGAAGAGAACTACGTTAAAAAGAACACAGTCATTCTCCAAATGCAACAAAGGAGGTCCATTGTCTTTAGCACCCCTCCATGCCTGCATTGACCAACCCTTTCCATGGTGTTCACAATCTTGATTTTGCCATAATAATATTAGAGTGGCAGGAATGTGTCAATAATACTAAGGGGTCTATTATGATGTAGGGCGGATCGCCACTGCCCGCATGGCTGTGGCGATCCACCCTACATCATACCCCACCTGCCACCCATTTCCCCCGCCATATTAGTATGGCGGGGGGACCTTGGCGGACGGAAAGACCGTCCGCCGGTTTTCCGCCGGTCGACCAGTCGACCGGGCGTAAATGGGGCTGGATATGGTGGCGGTGTCTGCTAGACACCGCCATCCATATTAACATGGGCAGCACTGCAGGGCTTTCCATGGCGGAGACCCCGCCATGGAAAGCCATGCGGAGTTTGCATACGGGGGCCTGTTGCGGGCCCCCAGGGTATTGGGGGGTGGGGAGTGCACATGGGGGCTACCTATGGTACCCCCCTACATTGTCAAGGACAAGTTGGCAGGCACCGCATGGTGCCTGTCACCTTGTGCATGACAATGCACAACGTGCATTCCCAGCATTGTGGCGGGGGTGCTGTGAACACCGCCCACCACAATGCTGGGAATAGAGGATGCCACCGCTGCGGTGGCATCCTAATTGCCGGTGCGGGACCGCCGCACCACTGGCAGCCGGTTCCTGCACCGCTAGGGTCCGCCCGCCATCCTAACAGGCCCCAAAATGTGCATTTTGGTTTGCAATGGTTTGTGCATTTGTAACAGAGCAAAATGAAGGCACGGTCACCTGTCAGTCGGCGAGCAAAAACACCAGCTGTCCTCTGACCTTATCTTTATACATCAGGCCTTAAGACAACAGCCGAAAACATACCGCTTGCCATGAATCTCCATGAGTTACGTAAGTCCGATATAATAAATCTTTTTGTGCGGCAACTAGAATAAAACTTTTTTATTTTAATACTCAATTGAATAAGAATCAAAAATAAAATGTGATGGAGCGTGTATCCTGACAGACAATACACATTTGCAATGTATAGCATCTGAAGGAGCGTAAAAGTCTGGTGAAAAATGCAGACCTGAACTTTCCTGATTATTGCTCCACTCCCGTTATCCATTGCCAGGAACTTTTCCTTAGTAAACTCTAACTTGACCTTTTGCCCAATGCTAAGAGAACTCTACTGAACCATCCTCCTGCCTTTGTTTTTGGTAGGAAACCCAACCCTTAAACATTCTTCTTTATGTATTCTTGTATTTAGAAATAGATTTACTTCGACTAAATGTGTGGTTTTAAACTATGTGGTGTAAGACTCATGACTGAAGTGTTTAAAAGTTTACTTACATGCATTGATTGTGGATCTTTAATACGATAACGAAATCATCTAAATTTGTCAGAGTCTTTTATTGTGTCTTAATGTTCTTTCCATAGAAACAGTAAAAATATCTGATTTCTAATATATGATAGAGAGTCATAGTTTAAGAGTAGTGTACTTGAGCCACATCTCTAATTTGTGAGTTGGCTACCAATTATTGGTCCTCATTGGGTGGCCAACAGTTTGACACCCATATTTCTCACCCCTCACTGTGACGAGGAAAGGTCCATCGGAGAACCAATCCCTCTGTGGGTGAAGTTTAGAATCTGAGTGAAATGATTAAGTTAGTGTAGCAGCTGTGTGGACCCAGAAACAGAAAGAGACTAAACGTAAAAAAGAGCTTCCACTGTAACACTTCCAAAAGTGCAATTGTGTAGAGACATTCCAACTCTGTCTCCTGCTGAGAACTGTGTCATGGTATTTAGATTTGCTTCTTAGTCCCTGCTGTGTTACATTACTCATCATGCCTAACTGTTAGTTTTCAAGGTATGTGATGCAACTCTATTAGTTTAGCATATTCTGACAGCATTTATCAGACAACACAAAGCAACTGGTGTAATTGGTGTACACTGTTTCAAGTCATTTAGTGGTAAATGGACCAATTATTCAGGAAGGCATAGAAGAAGTTTAGAAAGTTCTAAACTTGGGGTGTCTGAAGGTGCAGAAGTTCGCTTGCACAAAGCATGTGAAGCTGAAAAGAAAACACTGCAAACTACATGATACTATTACATACCTCAATTCAGGAAATTCTTTCACAAACCAAGAAGCTTGGTATTCATGGAAACATTTATGTAATAGAATAAATTAGTGCACCCAAAGAGGAGCATTCAAAAAAACAATTCCCTTCTCAAAAAACTATTATCATATGTTTTCCACTAATTGTAAATATCTGCTAATTTTTGTAGATATTTTTGGGAAGAAAACATCATCTCTAAAGATTCAGTGGAACCTTCCAGTTTGTGTATATGATGCACATAAACTAGCTCCAACACACTCTCTTCTCAGAACTGGACTCCATGTGACCTGCTCTCTGTGTCTAGTTAACCCCGTTGGTCAGAAGCAGTGGGCAAAATATTGTATTTAATTTCAATGGTAAATCCGCACACAGAAAAATGTCATGAGCAATAATTAACCACTTTTTTTTTTTTAATTCCACTTGGTGGAATTTCCTGATTTTTTTATTTCACTGTTTTGCAAAATGTCGGTTCTTTTACTGCCACACAAACCAACCAATCAACTTCAACATGTGAAATTTAGCAGTTTTTCCAGAAAAACTGAAAAATTGGCATTTTGTGTTACATTTCACATTTTTCTTGCAGAAGGGAAAACTACACTACCGAGATTTAGTTGTGAGATTGCTAGTTGATATCTACTTTCTTACCAAGATTACCTGGAGGACTGGACTCTTGTGGCCTAAGGGTTTGGAGGAATACTGAAATTATGCTTGTTACGTTTTACGATCTCTCCTAACAGCACATGTTCTGTTGCTGAAAGGAGTATTTAATACAGTAAAGCGCTTGGAGCCTGCTCATTACTGACCATTTGCTGGCTCAATTGTCATTCTTTTTAGTCTCCTCATAACTGACCACCATATGCTTCACGGCACTTCCTATTATATCCTCCTGGGGCATGCAGCAAATACTAATTGATTTAATTTGTATGTGTTTCCTTCTGCTCTCCATCTGTTACTTGTGCTGTGATTTGGGGTACTTTTTCCATTTTTATGTGACTGGCATATTTAGTTTTTTTGGGAATTCTGCAATTACTTTTTAATAATAATAATAATAAAGAAGTTTATATAGCGCTTGGTTATACTATCTAGTATGTCCCCGCGCTGCGGTACCAATGGACAGCTCATATAGGGCATTTCGGCATTCTAGAAACCCGGGAGAGAGAAACCCTCTATTCTATCCTGAATAGCCAGGTCTTCAAGTTCTTCCGAAATATACTTTCGAACTGCTCCAAACGCAGTTCCACAGGGAGTTCGTTCCACTGTTTGGCCGCAAGGTAACGGAAGGAGCGACCCCCCCCATTCTTGCTTTTTTTATGACAGGAATGAGAACGCGGCCTGTACCCGAGGACCGCAGGGTCCTGGGGGGAGAGTAGGGAGACAGCAAATCCTTGAGATAGGACGGAGCTCTACCATGGAGAATTCGGTGGCATATGCACAAGGCCTTAAAGGAAACTCGTTCCTTTATTGGCAACCAGTGTAAAGTGGACAGGGCATATTTTGTTGAAGTCCTCCTAGGCAGCATTAAGACCAGTCGAGCCACAGCGTTCTGGATATATTGCAGCCTTTGCGTGCTCTTTTTGTTGGCGCCCAAGTAGAGGACATTCCCATAGTCCAGGCGTGAGGTGACAAGTGCGTGGACTAAGGTTTTCCTGGCCGCTACATGTAGCACATCCAGGACTTTCCGGAGGCTCTTCATAATACCGAAGCACCTACCAGCCACTGTCCTGGATTGATGGTCAAATGACAGTTTAGGGTCTAGCCAGATACCCAGATTCTTCACTTGCTCCCTCGGGGTAGGTGTAGGGCCAAGGGTCTGGGGCACCACTTGGAAGACCAGAGGTTGGTGTTTCTACCTACAATCATTACCTCGGTTTTATCACCGTTCAATTTGAGACAGTTGTTAGCCATCCAGCTGGCCAGTTCTTGAAGGCACAGTGAGAAATTGGAGGCGTCCTCATCACGGGATTGGGACAGAGATACAACAAGATGTGTGTCATCTGCATAAGACCCGATATTAACACCAAACTTTTTAATACTCTCAGTCATGGGAGCAAGATAAAGATTAAAGAGCGTAGGGCTCAGAATGGATCCCTGAGGGACCCCCTGTTATAGCCTAACACTCTTAGAAAAGAACGGTCCTTGGGCTACTTGAAAACTCCTATCACAAAGGAAGGATCTAAGCCATTCCAGCGCCAGGTTAGTCACTCCGCCTTCCATAAGACGTTGTAGCAAGATGGTATGAGCTACAGTGTCGAAGGCCGCACTGAGGTCTAGTAGGATCAGGGCAACCGACTGACCCGCGTCGACCAGACTGCGGATGGTTTCCGTGGAGAAGAGCAGAGCCAACTCAGTGGAATAGGTAGCTCGGAAACCTGACTGCATTGGGTGCAGCAGATCATTGCGATTAATATGACTCATCAATTGCTCATTAACCACTTTTTCTGCGAGTTTAGCAATAAATGGTAATAGCGAGATTGGCCGCAGATTTTCCAACAAACTGGACTTCATTCCGGGTTTCTTTTTGATAGGCACAACCACAGCCTGTTTCCATTCCCGTGGGACAACTCCAGTGTCAAACGAGAGTTGGATAAGGTGTCTAAAATAAGGTGCCAACGTGACCATGACGTCCTTCATGTTCTTAGGTTTCATAGGATCTTTAGGAGAACCTGACTTAATGCTTAGAGCCAGAGCATGAAAATTTGTTATGGAAGGGAGACTAAAATTTGGAAGACAGGAGACCACAGTCGAGCTTTCATCAGTTGTAAAGTGAAATTCCCCATTGCGAGCTGCCTCCGGAAAGGTAGAATAAATTTTCTCCACCTTCTCGAAGAAAAACTCAGCAATCCTGTCGCAGGCCTCAGCTGAGTCCCTGTTGGGAGGTGGCGTTCTGTCCAGCGTAGACAATTCTTTAAAAATCCGGAACAGTTCCCTGGAGGAGTTCTCAGCTGACTCAATATTGGTGTTGTAGTAGGCAGCTCTTGTCTTTTTTATAAGGGAGTGGTATTTCTTGAGACCGTATGTATAGGACAGCTTCCTATCCATAGAAAAGTCCAATCTCCAACTACGTTCTAAGCGTTTACATGCAGATCTAGCGACCTTCAGTTCTTCGCTGAACCAAGGGGCAGTTTTACTCTGTCTCCTAGGGGCACAAGAGGCCAAATGGGCTACCCTATCGAGCGCCTCATTGATGCGGTGAGTCAGGGTACTACAGGCCATTTCTACATCCCTCCATCCTGGGGGCCCTCCCGACAGTAGGGCCTGGATAAACCTGGATGCCGAGAAATTGGCCCATTTCCTCTGGGGCTTGTTAGGTAAGATCACCATCTGGGGTTTAGAGAGCATAAAACTAAAAGAAACCAGATAGTGGTCAGACCACAGGACCGGAATCGGGGCATCAACCCGAATGCCGTCCCAGTTGGCAAATATGGGGTCTAGCAGGTGTCCCAACTGATGGGTAGGGAGAGTGGATTTGAGTGTTAGGTTCAGTGAGGCCATCTCCTGACAGAAATCTTGGGCAGCGACATTATCTTTATCATCTAAATGAAGATTAAGATCGCCCAGCACCATCACTTTCGCATACTGTAGTGCTAGATGAATAACCGAATCCCTAAGACTATTAGTGAATTGAAGGATGGGGCCTGGCGGACGATATATTAAGAGGCCCTTAATAATGTAAGCGCTATCAGCTCCGATAGTAAAAAGACCTGCCTCACATGCCTCAATGTCCACCCTTTCCGATGCACATTCAATTGATATTTTATGGATCAGCGCAATCCCGCCCCCTCTCTTGAGTGAACGGTCAAGCCTCAGAATTCCGTAATTGGGGGGAAGTGCAACAAGGACATCCGGGACCGAGTTCTCTGACAGCCAAGTCTCAGTCAACATCAGGATGTCTGGTTGGCTGATTGAGATTAGGTCATACAGATCCAGTTGGTGTTTATTTAAGGATCTACAATTAATAAGCATTATCCGGAAATTATGGTCTTGTTTAGCGGCGTCCTGATTATTAGCCAGATCGAAGGGACAGTACTTACACTTCTGACTCTTGACAGCAGGTCGTAAGCTGTGTGCACAGGCAGCCGATGTAGGGGGGCGAAGCCCATAAAGAGCTTCAGGGGTATAGCTGATGGATTCTGTGGGTGGAGCAGGGGTTCGGCCCCAGGTCCCATCCGGTCGCGGACGGGCGCAGACGAGCTTGCCTTTGGTGCGCCTTCGGCGCGCCGCCGGCACGCCCGCTGCGCCATGTCCGCTGCGCGTCCTCCCCAGTGTTGGACTTGGCCCTTTTTGCAGGGTCATCCCTAAACTTTTTGCCTTCCTCCTGTATTTTTTCTGACCTGTTGTTGGCTGTTTTATGACTCTGGGCACCTTACCACTGCTGACCAGTGCTAAGGTGCATATGCTCTCCCTATGGTAAAATGTATATATTGATTGGTGTCCATGTTTGGTTTATTGGATTTACTGTCAGTCCCCAGTAAAGTGCACCAGGAGTGCCAGGGCTTGTGAATGCCAATGCTGCTGGTGGGCTTGCAGCGCTGGTTGCGCCACCCACAGAAGCGGCCTTGTAAAATGTTTCTAGGGTCTGCCACTGCAGACCCTGCGTGCAGTCTGGGACCGTCGCGCTGACTGCGCAAGTGCCCCCACTTGCCAGTCCCTAAACCTTCCCTTACCTACATATTAGCCACCCCTCTGGTAGGCCCACGGGCAGGGTGCATTGTAGGCATAAGGTAGGACATGCCCTGATGTGTGTGGCATGTCTTAGTAGTGAATTACAGCCATTTTCGTTCTTCACTATTGAAGGCTACCTGCTCTCCATAGGCCAGAATGGGCTGCCGGGATCACGCCAACGCTGTGACCCCAGTGGACTCAGAGAGCATGGTAGGATGTCAAGTTTAGTATGCCTGAACTCAGAATAATAAAATACTTCTTGTAGTCAAGTTTATTTTAATATCCTGGGTTTGTAAATACTACTTTTAGAAAGTTAGTATTTACTGCCCTGACCATCTCAGTCCGCCTCTGCTGTATGTGTGTGTGTTCTGCCTAGCAACAGTAAGGAGCAGGGTGGGGGGATCCCCAGAGACAGGTTGGCTGCCAGGTGGTGGGTAGAGAGATGACACCAGGATGGGTGGGAGGAGTACACCTTGACTCTTGAATAGGCCTGTGCTCTGCCACCACAAAGCCGGCGCCGCCCCCTGTGGAGCGGCTGATGTCTCTGCCCTGCTGCTGAAAGGAAAGAGCAGAGTCACCATAACAAAGTGCTCCAGAACTGGACTGAGCCAGGCCCAGGCCCCCTGGCGCTAAAGAACAAAAGAATCATGGTATAAAAGTAGGAGCCTGGCTCCTAAGAAATCAGATCCAGATTGAACCACGAAGGAACTCTGCCTGACTAGAAGGACCTGGAAGAAGCTGAAGGAGGAGTAACTTTCCCTGACCTGAGGGACTGGCCTGCAGTAGGTGCCTTGCTAAGGAAGGAGAGGAAAAAGACTGAAAGAGACTTTTGCACTTTGTTCTTCAACTATCTCCAAGGGCTTGGAAGAAGAGCTTGCCCCCTGAACTGAACCCCAGGACCAGTGGGTTCACCGTGTCTCCGCTCGTCTGAGAATTCGAGCCGTGTGCTTTCTCCCGCCGGAGTGCCCTGCGCACCTTCGCATCCCTCCTAGGGCCGTGACACCCAGAAGCCTGGCCGCCTCCACTCGCCGAGAGCCCCGCTCTACCTGAGTCGCTCTGGACCCATCGAGTCTGGCCGTCCCGCTTCCCTGTCACCTGCCTGCTACTGGAGCGCGCTTGGTGCCCTCTCGCCCTCCCGCCGGATTTCTAGTGGGGAAGTGAAATCCAGCCTCGGACGGCCGCCCGTACGTCGTAACGTATCCGGCCGCCCCGCTTCACCTCCCAGCCTGAGTCTGACCGTGCCGCCCTCCGCAGTGACCTCCCGCACCGACCGTGTCGGAGGCCCTGGGCCGCACCTGTCTACCGAGAGCCGCCCGCTGAATTCTTGACCCGGAAGACCCACGAGGTGCAGAACCTGCATCTCCCCTGAAGACTCGTCCCACCACACCGCACGTTCCCAGGTACAGTGAACTCTCTATCGGACTCGGGGTCCGCAACGTTCTGATTTCCCCGTATCACTGTATCCCGGGTACGCTGCGCATCATCGTGACTGGACCGACTCAACCGAGCCCTGTGAAGCGCTCGTGATCGAATAAGTTACCAAAGACAAGAACAGTGCCTAATTATCATCTTGTGGCTTCCATTTCGTAACCGTTATTGATGGTCTTGTACATGCCTGCGTAACAAAGAATCTTTTATATAAAGCATCCGTATTTTTGATACAACTTACGCCTGGTGTCCGTTTGTGGGGGATCATTGTGGTTTACTGTGTGTGATCATAAATGCTTAACTGACTAGCGCCCTGAAGTTTAGCCCTGACTGCTCGCGCCACACTACCTATAGGGTGAGCAGGGGTTGTTCTGAAGGGGTAATTCCCTCGCCCTGAATAGAAGAAGGGACCGCTGCTTGTCATAAGTACCTACCTGTGCCAACCAGAGGTTCCCCATTCTAACATTGGTGGCAGCGGTGGGATTTCGGATTTGCACTTGTAATTTGCATACAGTGAATTGTTAATCACCAGATAGTGAGAGCAGACCAAATAACGCAGCCACAGGTTTGTAATTGTTGAACTTTGTTGAGACATCTGCCATTACTGCAACCATGCCTGGCTCGCACTCCGCTGGAAGAGCACTCTCTGTGATTTCTGGAATAGATGAGGTGGATTGGGAGAGACTGGAAGGCTACACGATGGAGCAATTGAAAGGCTACAGTGTACAATTCAGAGTCCCCCATGCTGGATGCAAGAGGAAGCCCCAGTACACCAAGGCGTTGAGAGCCTGGAAGGAGTCACGAGACCTACGGAATGCGGGGGACATCGTTCCACCCGACAACCTTGAGGAGCCCAGCAGAGTCCGGTCGCCAGAGGAGCTGGCAGACAGGGCAGCCGACAGGGCGCATGCAATGGAGATGGCAAAGTTGGCAGGACAAATGGAAATGGAAAAGCAGAAGTTGGCCTTGGAGGCACAAAGACGCCAAATGGATCATGATCTAAAAATGAGGGAGTTGGATCGCAAGATCAAGAGTTTAGACCGCTCTCCCTCTGGTGGCAGCAATATTGAGTTTTACAGTGCTGAGAGAGTAGTACGCACACCCAGAGATGTGGCGCCTGACTTGAAGGAGGGGGTTAACATACACCAGGAGGTTCAAGGGCATGAGGTAGCTCCAGTAGTGCGCAGTATCCCTGAAGGGAATAGGGTAACTGGCGCAGGGGTTCATAGTCCCAGTGGAGGGAGGGACACTCTACTGACTCTAGCTGAGAGGTACATGGAGAGGGGTTCCCCCAACATTGAAGTCCTGGTGGGTGAGTGTGAAGACCGCCCAGAAGAGTGTGGGTTGTGGGACAGTCAGATACTGTCTTGCCAATCTCAGGAGAGTGGTGTGGAGTACGTGTGTGAGGCACTGGATGGTAAGGTAAAGGATAGTTTGGTTAACCCTGCTAGGGGGCTGTGTGATCCAATTGTGGGGGAGCATATTGTAAGTCCCTGTTTTCCAGAGTTATGCCAACACCTGTGTGAGGGTGAGTTCTCTGACCGCAGAGAACTCACATTGGAGGCAGACCTTTTGGTGGATTCCAGAGGGTCTGGAGAGGCATTGGGGAGTGACCCTGTGGGGAGGGGCTCAGGTATCTTCCAACCCAGAGTGGTGGAAGTGGTGCAGAGTAGCCCAGCTAGGTCCCATGGTAGTGGGAGGGGTGTAGGGGCTCACGTCCTGTCTCAGTGGAGAAGGAGTGAGTGTGGGGCTGCCTGCCCCCAGGAGCCCGAAACCCAGTCTCAGAGCCTGGATGGTTCTTTAAGGGAACACCAGGCGGGGAGCCTAGGCTGTCCTGATGGGCCGCCCGTTGAGGGAGATCCCCTAGTGTCTGGTGAGCTGGGAGTGTCTGTAAGCCGGCCTCCATCAGTTCTGGTGTCTGGCAGTACCGCTCCAGTTGGGAGGGTGCAGAGGTCCAGATTGAGGGGTGAGAGGGGGAAAGAGTCCCCAGTGGAAGAACCAGTGGGTCAGGGGCCAGCCAGAAGGGCTGCGTCCCCCGTGAGTGACCATGGTGACACCACTTCTGTCCTGGGGGATCTTCAGGCACTGTCAGATGGACAGGGGTCGGGAGATCAGCGCCGGGCAGACTGTCACACGACACATGAGTTATGTGTCACCCTCAGGGGGGGCATGCGTGCTCCCCGGGAAGTCCTGGTGCGCCAGGTGAGCGGTCAACCGCATGGGTTGGTCCCAGGGTTGGGAAGCCAGGTTCAGGTGTTGTCTGACCTTGAGGGTGGGACTACTGTAATCAGTGTCCTGACCCATGTTGCTTCTGGGGGTACCACGCCAGTTGGGAGTGGGCAGTACTCTGGATGGGGGTGCAGAGGGAGGGAGTCCTCGCCTCTGACCCCGGCTCAACTGACGGGTTTAGACCCTAGGTTGGAGGGCCAGGTTCAGGGTGTCCCCCCGGACCTGGATGCCCAGTTGCAGGATAGAACACCTGAACTGGTGGGCGAATTGCGCAGGACACCTGCCCCAGGGGCCCTGGCATTTCTGGAAGGGGGTACCACTCTAGGTGGGAGGGTACAGAGCCCCAAGGAGAAGGACCGGGGGTGGGAGAGGCCACCCCAGTCTTGGGTCCAGCCGCCGGGTACAGTCCTGGGGCTGGTGGGTCAGTGCCAGGATGTCATACCTGACCTGACAAGGGGGAGAATGGACAAAGGGTGCCAAGCACCTGGGGCTACTGCCCCCTGCTCCCTGGCGCCACAGAGGATTGAGAGCCCTGAGAGGCATACGGCCTGAGTCTCATCCCTGACTACTGTCAGTGGCTACTGTAGCATTTTGCTGTCTGTCTGTTGGGACACACCTGTGGGCCAGTTAAGGTTAGGTGCTGCACAGGTGGTGTCCACAGGTGAGGAGAAGGGTTCCCCATGGATTGGCTTGGTGGGCCCTGAGAGTATGGACAGAGGGAGTCCGATAGGTTCAGATTGGCGTAGAAATGGAGTCTGCCCCTGCAGTTGCGGGCCAGGTCCTTGTTCTATCGCCCCAAGCAGGGAAGACCATCACGGTGGTGATTGGTCTACCCTGCGTTTTGGCTGGAAGGGGGTTGTGTTGGACTTGGCCCTTTTTGCAGGGTCATCCCTAAACTTTTTGCCTTCCTCCTGTATTTTTTCTGACCTGTTGTTGGCTGTTTTATGACTCTGGGCACCTTACCACTGCTGACCAGTGCTAAGGTGCATATGCTCTCCCTATGGTAAAATGTATATATTGATTGGTGTCCATGTTTGGTTTATTGGATTTACTGTCAGTCCCCAGTAAAGTGCACCAGGAGTGCCAGGGCTTGTGAATGCCAATGCTGCTGGTGGGCTTGCAGCGCTGGTTGCGCCACCCACAGAAGCGGCCTTGTAAAATGTTTCTAGGGTCTGCCACTGCAGACCCTGCGTGCAGTCTGGGACCGTCGCGCTGACTGCGCAAGTGCCCCCACTTGCCAGTCCCTAAACCTTCCCTTACCTACATATTAGCCACCCCTCTGGTAGGCCCACGGGCAGGGTGCATTGTAGGCATAAGGTAGGACATGCCCTGATGTGTGTGGCATGTCTTAGTAGTGAATTACAGCCATTTTCGTTCTTCACTATTGAAGGCTACCTGCTCTCCATAGGCCAGAATGGGCTGCCGGGATCACGCCAACGCTGTGACCCCAGTGGACTCAGGGAGCATGGTAGGATGTCAAGTTTAGTATGCCTGAACTCAGAATAATAAAATACTTCTTGTAGTCAAGTTTATTTTAATATCCTGGGTTTGTAAATACTACTTTTAGAAAGTTAGTATTTACTGCCCTGACCATCTCAGTCCGCCTCTGCTGTATGTGTGTGTGTTCTGCCTAGCAACAGTAAGGAGCAGGGTGGGGGGATCCCCAGAGACAGGTTGGCTGCCAGGTGGTGGGTAGAGAGATGACACCAGGATGGGTGGGAGGAGTACACCTTGACTCTTGAATAGGCCTGTGCTCTGCCACCACAAAGCCGGCGCCGCCCCCTGTGGAGCGGCTGATGTCTCTGCCCTGCTGCTGAAAGGAAAGAGCAGAGTCACCATAACAAAGTGCTCCAGAACTGGACTGAGCCAGGCCCAGGCCCCCTGGCGCTAAAGAACAAAAGAATCATGGTATAAAAGTAGGAGCCTGGCTCCTAAGAAATCAGATCCAGATTGAACCACGAAGGAACTCTGCCTGACTAGAAGGACCTGGAAGAAGCTGAAGGAGGAGTAACTTTCCCTGACCTGAGGGACTGGCCTGCAGTAGGTGCCTTGCTAAGGAAGGAGAGGAAAAAGACTGAAAGAGACTTTTGCACTTTGTTCTTCAACTATCTCCAAGGGCTTGGAAGAAGAGCTTGCCCCCTGAACTGAACCCCAGGACCAGTGGGTTCACCGTGTCTCCGCTCGTCTGAGAATTCGAGCCGTGTGCTTTCTCCCGCCGGAGTGCCCTGCGCACCTTCGCATCCCTCCTAGGGCCGTGACACCCAGAAGCCTGGCCGCCTCCACTCGCCGAGAGCCCCGCTCTACCTGAGTCGCTCTGGACCCATCGAGTCTGGCCGTCCCGCTTCCCTGTCACCTGCCTGCTACTGGAGCGCGCTTGGTGCCCTCTCGCCCTCCCGCCGGATTTCTAGTGGGGAAGTGAAATCCAGCCTCGGACGGCCGCCCGTACGTCGTAACGTATCCGGCCGCCCCGCTTCACCTCCCAGCCTGAGTCTGACCGTGCCGCCCTCCGCAGTGACCTCCCGCACCGACCGTGTCGGAGGCCCTGGGCCGCACCTGTCTACCGAGAGCCGCCCGCTGAATTCTTGACCCGGAAGACCCACGAGGTGCAGAACCTGCATCTCCCCTGAAGACTCGTCCCACCACACCGCACGTTCCCAGGTACAGTGAACTCTCTATCGGACTCGGGGTCCGCAACGTTCTGATTTCCCCGTATCACTGTATCCCGGGTACGCTGCGCATCATCATGACTGGACCGACTCAACCGAGCCCTGTGAAGCGCTCGTGATCGAATAAGTTACCAAAGACAAGAACAGTGCCTAATTATCATCTTGTGGCTTCCATTTCGTAACCTTATTGATGGTCTTGTACATGCCTGCGTAACAAAGAATCTTTTATATAAAGCATCCGTATTTTTGATACAACTTACGCCTGGTGTCCGTTTGTGGGGGATCATTGTGGTTTACTGTGTGTGATCATAAATGCTTAACTGACTAGCGCCCTGAAGTTTAGCCCTGACTGCTCGCGCCACACTACCTATAGGGTGAGCAGGGGTTGTTCTGAAGGGGTAATTCCCTCGCCCTGAATAGAAGAAGGGACCGCTGCTTGTCACAAGTACCTACCTGTGCCAACCAGAGGTTCCCCATTCTAACACCCAGCATACAGCTATATAGGCCCCGCCCGCTGCACAACTAGGCCGTCAACCCGCTGAATTACCGGAATACCGGAAGTGCTCCTACCTACTTCCTGCCCTCCGTACAATCGGCACAGGTGAGCCACGAAGGACCGGGGCAAGGAAGGACAGAACTTGCACAACTTAGGTAAGTTTTGTTGTTAAAAAATATTACAACTAAATATTCAGCAACACATATGCCAGAGACGCTTTGAGCAGTTCATGACTTTGTTTTACAGTTTGTTGCTTACCTTTATGAACACCTCTGGGTTGCTTTTAAATTATGTCCTGTTCCTTCCAATCCCTCCAATCTACTCTACCCCTCTCCAATCTACTCCACTCCAATTTAACACACTTGAATCTTCCCCAAATCTAAACCCTTCCAGTCTACTTTAATCTATCCCACTCCAATGTACTCTAATCTACACCACTCCAATCTACCCCACTCCAGTCTACCCCGATCTACCCCACTTCAATCTCTCCCAGCTACCTCATTCCACCCCACTCCAATTTACCCAAATTTACCCCACTCCACCACACCCTAATCTACCTAGATCTAGTCCACCCCAATCTACCCCACTCCAATCTACACCACTCCAGGTTACCTCACTCCAATCTACTCCAATCTATCCCACCTCAATATACTCAAATCTACACCATTTTAATCTACCCCCTCCAGTGTAATCTGATCTACCCCAATCCAATCTATTCTAATCTACCTCACTCCACCCCACTCCAATTTATCTAAATATACCCACTCTCACACATTCCAGTCTACCCCATTCTATCCCACTGCAGTCTACCACAATCTACCCCACTCCAATCTAACCCTTATATGCCCCACATCAATCTAACCCACTCCAGTCTACCCCAAACTAGCCCACTCCAATCTACTCCAATTGATTACACTCCAATTTACTCTGATCTACCCCACTACAATCTATATCAATCTATCCTCCCCATTCTCCTCCATTCTAGTCCACTCCGATCTACCCTACTCCAATCTACCTCACTCCAATCCACTCCAATCTACCCCAATCTACCCACTCCAATCTACTACAATCTACTTTAATCTGCCCTAATCTACTCCAATTTATCACAAACCAATCTGCTGTAATCACCACCACTCCAATCTAACCCACTCCAGTCTACTCCAATCGACCCCACTGCAATATATCCCAATCTACATCACTCCCCCCACTCCAATTTACCCAAATATACCCCACTCCACCACACTCCTATCTACCCCATTCTATCTCACTCCAGTCTACCCAATCTACTCCACTCCAATCTACCCTAATATGCCCCACTTCAATCTACCCCACTCCAGTCTACACCACTTCAATCTACCACATTCTGCTACAATCTACTCCACCCCAATATACTCACATCTACCCCACCCCATTCTCCTCCAATCTAACCAACTCCAATCTACCCTACTCCAACCTACCCCACTCCAATATACTTAAATCTACCCACTCCAATCTACTGCAATCTACCCCACTCCAATTTACCCCAATCTATCTCACTCTAATCTGCTCTAATCTACTCCAATGTATCCCAAACTAATCTACTCTAATCTCCACCACTCCAATCTAACCCACTCCAGTCTACCCCAATTTACCCCACTGCGATCTATCCCAATCTACATCACTCCACCCCACTCCAATTTACCCAAATATAAACCACTCCACCACACTCCTATCTACCCCATTCTATCCCACTCCAGTCTACCCAATCTACTCCACTCCAATCTACCCCAATATGCCCCACTTCAATCTACCCCACTCCAGTCTACCCCAATCTAGTCCACTTAACCCAACTCAAATCTACTCCTTTTCAATCCAACCCACTCCCATCTACTCCAGTCTCCTAATCTACCTCACTCCAATCTATTCAAATCAATCCCACCTCAATCTAGTCCAAACTATCACAATTTATCCCACCCCAATCTACCCCAATCTACCCTACTTCAGTCTACCATAGTTAACCTCACTTTCATCTGCCCCACTCTACCCACTCCAATCTACTCCAATATGCCATACTCTAATCTACCCTAATCATCCTACTCCAATCTATCCCAATCCAACCTACCCCACTCAACCTACCTCAATCTGCTCCAATATACCCCACCCCAACCAGCTCTGATCTACTCCACCCCAATCTACTTCCATCTCCCCTCCCCATTCTCCTCCGTTCTAGTCCACTCCGATCTACACTACTCCAATCTACCTCACTCCAATCCACTCCAATCTACCCCAATCTACCCACTCCAATCTACTGCAATCTACCCCAATCTACCCCAATCTACCTCTCTCCAATATACCCCAATCTACTCACATCTTCCCCAATCTACCTCACTCCAATCTACCCCACTCCAATCTACTCCAATATAGCCCACCCTGGTTTCCTCTAATCTAGCCCTCCAAGCTTCTCCAATCTGCTCCAATGTACCCCACTTCAGACTACCCTAGGTACCCCAAACTATCACAGTTTTTCCCACTCCAATCTACCCTACTTCAATCTACCATATTTAACCTCACTTCAATCTGCCCCACTCTACCCACTCCAATCTACTCCAATATGCCATACTCCAATCTACCCCAATCATCCTACTCCAATTTATCCCAATCCAACCTACCCCACTCCAATCTACCCCAATCTGCTCTAATCTACCCACCCCAACCAGCTCTGATCTACTTCACCCCAATCTACTCCCATCTCCCCTCCCCATTCTCCTCCATTCCAGTCCACTCTGATCTACCCAACTCCATTCTACCTCACTCCAATCCACTCCAATCTACTCCAATGTACCCACTCCAATCTACTGCAATCTACTCCAATCTACCCACCCCAATCTATTTCAATCACCCTCTCTCCAATGTACCACAATCTACTCAATTCTACCCCAAACTACCTCACTCCAATGTACCCCACTCTAATCTACTCCAATGTACCCCACCCGATTTACTCAAATCTACCCCTCCAATCTTCTCCTATCTGCCCCAATGGGGCCTACTACAGTCTACCCTAGGTACCCCACTCTAATCTATCAATTTCCAATCTACCACAATCTACCCAACTCCACCCCACTCAAAATTACCTGAATATGCCCCACCCCAGTCTACCCACATATATTCCACTCCAATCTACCCCAATATGTCCCACTCCAATCTACCCCTCTCCAGTCTACCCAATCTAGCTCACTTTACCCCTCTCCAATCTACCCCACTCCAATCTAACCCAATCTACCGTACTTTACTCTACAGCACTCAAATCTAGTTCAGTCTACCCCATTCTATCTCACTCCAATCTACCTCCCTTTCACTGATTAAACTACCCAAATCTACCCCATTCCAATCTACCCAATACTCCCATACTCAAATCTACCCCACACCAATCTACCCCATTCCAATCTACCCTACCCAGTCTATCCCAATCTACACCATCTCAATCCACTGCAATTTGCCCCAATCTACCCCACCCAATCTACTTCAATCTGCCCCAGTCAACCCCACCCCAATCTAGCCCACCCCAATCTATCACAATCTGCTCCAATCTACCCACCCCAATCTACCCCCCTGTCTACCCCACCCCAATCTACCCTACCCCAATCTACCTCACACCCTTCTACCGCATCCCAATATACCCAATCCCAATCTACCCAACACCAATCGACCCCAATTTACAGACCCCACTCCACTCACTTTTAGAAATGCTGAGTAGCAGCCACACTGGTGTACACCATAGGTAAGACACATTGCCAAAGCCCATAGCTCTAGCATTAGAGCAACCTCTTGGCTTTGCCAATGCTTCTGTATTAGTTGTTTATGTTTTTTTGGGGAGCTAGTACAGCTGAATAAGCAAGAGCATCATCATTGGTTGTAGAGACATTGTAAAGAGTACCCATGTAGAGGAAGTAAGTTATAAGTGCTTGGAAAAGATAATCAAGGTGCAAGCCTCATTTAGGTCTATTGCTGGGGCTCTGCTGTCACAGGCAAGATGGAGAAATTACTGAATCACACTGATTGCCTTGTACCACTTCATTATGTCTTCTTTTTCACTCCCAAAAACGACACTCCAATCATAATGGATATTACCCTGTAGCTGTGCTTCCAAAAGTCACGGTTTGCTGATTTACTGTGTTGTATGCTGTTGGATTTAATAAAATTGGGATTGATGATTGATTCTTCTGTAACAGCCCTTAAGTCTTCTTTGATAAATGTTATTAAGGACTCCATCTCTCTGATAATCATGATAGAGGCAATTTGACTTAAGGATTTTTTTAATGTATGTATGTGCTCCAGTTTCAGAATCTCACTTAGGAGAAAGGGGTATTATTGATGAAACATTTGCCAGGGTTACTGAGTCGCCCCACAACTTCTTTTTGAAGTAAGGAAACAATAAAATATTTTAGTGGACTGTGTACTGTTTGTTTTAGTGGAAAACTTGCCAACATTTCAGTGTCATCTTGCAATAATGTTAGTAGGTTTTGATGCTGTTAGCTGTGCATGGATCAACTGGTAGTCTGTCGTTGAACTGACCAACTAACAGTGGTGGCTCGCACTAAATGAGACCAGATGTAAATGTAGCTACCTTTAAAACGATAAGCAACATACACTGCTCTCTCCCTTCAAAGACCTCTACGTCTCTTGCTTCAGGTGGCCAACTTTATGAATGACCTCCAAAACATATAAGAAAAAATTAGAGTGGTACTTCACCCTTCCAAAGATGCCTTCTCACCTTGCTTCATAAGATGAAATGCAAAAATGTCCACCAAACAATTAAGGAAAATAATTTGAATGCCTTTCGCAGATTCCTTCACCCCTCTCTCTCTCTCTCTCTCTCTCTCTCTCTCTCTCTCTCTCTCTTCTCCCCGCGTCATAAGACAGCACAAATGGACCTCAGAAAATCAAAGAAAAATTGAATGCCTCAACCCTTCCACAGACCTCTGATTCGCTCTCAACAATAGGAAAAAGCACCTCATAAATTGTGTCCTCCATCTTGTCATGGAAAACCTATCCTTATAAAATAACCCATCCAATCATCTCAAAAACGCATATAACATAAAAACAAACTACCAGTTTTGGCATAAATGCGGGCAAAATGCGGCATAGCAAGAATGTTTTCAGCTGCTTATACTTGAGAATGTCTTAGTAAGCAATCGCCAGGCATGAGGCTAAGACAGAAATGGAAGGGGTATAATCAGGGCAACTGGAAATATGCAATACTGTTGCTGCGGTGTTGTTCGCATAATTATGAATTTGCAGCACTTGCCACATCCATCATCTGCATATCTTGCAGATTTTAACAAAAAATTGTTGCTAACTCACACTGATTAAAAGTTTTTTCAAAAGCTACACATGTGTTGCCGCACTTTGGCAGGTCTTTTATTGCACAGCAGCAGGTCACCTTTCATTTGCTGATTGCTCTTTTTTGGGGGTTAAATTGATATTAATGAGTTAAAACCTTTGCCCATACAGTGTTAACAAGTAAAACAAATATAGTGAAGTAATATTGCATCAAAATGTGCATTACAATGCATATTTCGCCTTTTTGCCACATAATTTTGTCGACCTTGCCACCTAATTTGATCCTCCCCGCCGTTCTACCAGCACACAGTTCGATGAAGCTAGGAAATGAACCTAGAAGGCGTGCCTATAAAACTGGTGGGTTAAAAAGAATCTTCCATTTAATTTTCTAGTCACACTTTTCTATTTCGACAAAGAATGAATATCATCTGAAAATAAAACATGTGCTATCATCTGAAAATAAAACAGGTGCGCCGTATGACCTTGTACAAGTATACAGCACTTGCACAATTCTTCATGGAGGGTTTGCATACTTCACGCCTTATTCCAGCGGGTGCAGCTTGTGTTTTTGCTGCAGCCCTTACAATCTGGTTGAGTTTAGGAAACAAGGAATCCATCTTGCCTAAATCGCGTTCTGTTTCACGCATCGATCTCTGACATCTCAACCCCCACGAGAGGCGATCAATGGGAAATTCATTACACCAGGAGTCGGACAGAATTATAAAGCGCGAGACACTTGACTGGACTGGTCTGCGGAACTCTCCATCTCGAATCAAGGTTCAACGTGACTGATTGGCCGCTGCTGCATTGGGAATGTAGTCATGGCAGATGAAGCGTTTCCAGGAACCAGTGCCGAGCTTTGAGGCCTGCTGGGAACCACAGGTGTCTGACATTGGCCAAAGCTGCTTCAACAAAACACTTTCGTTTCTGACACCGCTGCCATACGGCACTGGGATGAAGAATTTCATTGGTGTTTGAGTCTAATCCAAAAAACACAACTTTGCTTTAGGAGTTAAATAAAACATTCAGAATGGGTTCCCTCCAATATTTATAGCGTTCACCACTCTACCATGACCTGCTTATACCCTTTCATATTACATCACTTATACCATCTGAAATCATAGAATTTATAACAGTACTTACGACATCTCAAATCCCATAATTTCTAAAATCACGGTGCATGGTAGAGTGGCAAGTTATAGATATTGTTGTGTGGTTAGAGAGCTGAAAACAATGTGTATGGAGCAGCACTATTTATAATAATGTGAAGAAGGTGTATTAATTGTAAATTTAAGGTATAACTAACTTTACATTTTTATTTTGTATGTACTTTCAGTTTGATTTGTATAAAAAGAATAAATAGTTATATTAATTGAAATGTGGTGTGTACAATAGAATTTTAAGATATAGTTATAACTTTGGAATTTAGAATTTATAATGTTTGTGTTGTTTAAATTTGCTTTGTATTGAACGAATAAATAAAGTTTTCTAAACTATAACTAAATGTAATCTTTAGTATTTTTGATTGAATGTCATTTTTTAAAAATTTTAATAAAAATGTGCTTCAAATCGTAGCGTCCTATGTCATTGAGAGGAAAGCTGTTATATGGAGTGTCGTTCAGTACAGTGGAGGACAGAGTGGTACATTGTTGTGTTGTAGATTGTATTGTTGTAGAGTTGAGTGTGGTGCAGCTGAGTGGCATGGTGCAGAGTTGAGTAAAGTAAAAAAATTGGAGTGGGGTCTCATTGCGTACAGTGGAGTGCTGTGTCGTTCGGTGTTGGAAAGTCTCATAGAATAGAGCAGAGTGTTGTACAGTAGCATGTCCCAGGATAGCGTGGAGTACAGAGTTGTACAGAAGAGTGTTTGGGGTAGAGTGGAGTAGATTCTTGTACAGTGGCTAACAGTATAGTATTGTCTTGTAGAGTGAAGTTGTAGAGAGTGGAGGAGAGTGTTGTGAGTGTAGCGGTGTAGCGTGGAATGTCCAACAGTGGCGAAGACTGGGGTAAAATATCTTATAGTGGAGTAGGGTGAAGTGGAGGGGAGGTGCATAGGATAGAGTGAAGTTACTAGTCATAGAGTGGAGTGTTATGTTACAGAGTGGCGTGGAGTGGAGTAGAGTGGCATGGCGTAGTATACAGTGGAGTAATGTGTCATAGAGTGGAGCGGTGTGTCATACTGTGGAGTGGTCTGGCATGCTGTACCGTCTTAAAGAGTTGTAGACTGGAGTACAGTGGAGTGCCACAGAGTGGATACAGTATAATGAGGCAGAGTCTCATGGACTAGGGCAGAGTGCAGTATAGCATGGTAGAAGCGAGTGGCATAGCATGGAATAGAGTTAAGTGGCATCAAATAGCATAGAGTGGAGTATTGTACAGTGGAGTAGTGTAGTACGGTAAAGAAGAGTGGAGTAGTGAGTCATAGAGTAGAGTGCAGTACAGTAGGGTGGAGTAGCATAGAGAGGGTTGCTTAGAGTGTCATACAGTGGAGTAGGGTGTTGTACAGTGCCGTACATTTATCTAAAGTGTTGTAGACCGGCATTAACAGAAGTACATAGTTGCGCAGTGGAGTGCTATAGAGTGGAGTATAGTGTGGTAGAGTGGAGGGGTGTAGGATGTCGGTGGAGTTACAGTGTTGTTGAGCAGAGTGCAGTGGAGTGGTGTGCATTGGAGATGGGTAGAAAGGAGTGGCATATACTGTAACAGCGTAGAGTGGAGTGGCATAGAGTGGAGTAGCATACAATGGAGTGGCGTATGCTGGAGTGGCAAGAGTGGAGTGGTGTACAGTGGAACGGGGTAGAGTGGAGCAGCGTACAGTGGAATAGCGTACACATGAGTGGCATGCAGTGAAGCGGCGCAGAGTGGAGTTGCAGAGATGGTGTCCAATTTACCACCTGTGGAAGCCATATCTTCCTTTCAAACCTGAAATATTGGCTTACACAACATATCTAAATGTATTTTCTTTTCCAAACAACCAAAGACACTTGTAAGAGCCAACTTATAATATAATTTTTATATTGCAAATTATTATTTTTTACATTTTACTGGTACTTCTAAAAAAGTACAGCTGTACTACCATGGTAATCTGTAAAATTAAAAAAAAATATATATACACATATTAAATGGCATATCTCCACCACTACTATTGTAAGTGGGCTTTCTGAAACCCACTTACAGTACATTTATGACCACTTTGTCACTGTTTTTGATATGAATATTCTAATAAACAGCACACATCCAAACCTCTCCTGCTAATCCAACATGGCTGCCTTGCTACTTTGGACTATCAGCCGGTAGCCAATCATATTTTGTGAAGTCATCGTTATGTACCGGGGTGGTACCGTTGACTGCCATGGCAATGGATATCACTAAGATAGTTGACATGTGAAAAAGGATCATCTACATACTATACTATACATTCCTGTGAAACTTCATTCAAATCTGTGCTGCCATTTTGGCACTACATCCAAAGCAAAAAGTCTATGTAAAATGAATCAGGGGTCCAAATCTGTTTTGGGACCACCATTCTTTCTTTTCAACCCCTTGACCAAATGCTGTGATATTTTTCATTATCTGTCAATGTGCAATGAGGAATAGTTCTGGAAAGTTTCAGAGAGATTCGTCAAATGGGTGCAAACTTAATAAGTGGCAAAAATATTTGAAGAGGAGACGTAAGTAGGGCCACGGAGGGCCAACTTTTAAATTAAGGAGGAGGGGGCATGTAGCCGCCCTCCCCGAACCAGTTGCGACCCAGGGACTCCATCTTCAGGGCCAAACTCTTTATTTTTAGGGGAGGGGATGCATCTGTGTTCCCCCTCCTGAGCCTTAAAAGGCCCCAGGGACCCTATCATAGGGGGCCGGCTCTTTAGCTGTGTCCCAGGAAGCCTAACCACATCCCACAGGAGCATGGCCAGGCAAAGAAGTATGCCAGCACACTGATGGGGCTTTGAGAATGTTCCCTCCGACTACACCCACTGACTGGGGAACTGCTGCCCGTTTGTCCGTCTGCCAAAAGAAATATTGGCATCACTGCTCTGTCAACCGATACATCAGAGTGAGGTGAGGAGTACCAGTGAGTGTCTTCGAAATTGAACCAATTCTGCTAAAGTTTCTACAGATTGGCCTTTTTGTCAAAAGGGTCATTGCTATATGCAGTTTCTTTTGTCCTGAAGATGGTCTGAGGGCTTCACATCATTGAAGACCAAAACATCAACTGTACTGTCCATTTCCCCAATAATTGATGTATTTTAAGTGACTGTTTTATTCATTAGGAGATATATCACTTTTGTAAAAGTTATTAATCCTTTGCAAACAAACTGGGGAACACCAACTGCAGCTAGCTATTACCAACAGCATAAAATATGGTCAAAAGACAGGGTACAAGACATTTGTTAATTCATAAGTGTTAGGAGGAATGATATGAGTCATGCCAGTATATTGTGATAATCTAGAGAGGTGAGCTGTGGCAGGAATCCTGACAGAGCTGTTTTCACTTTGGGCCACACGCCATGATATACAACTTAGCAAAATGTGTTTGTAGGTCTGGAGAAGCCATAAATTCAACAAATGCGTGCACCAGTAGACAAACTGCTTTTGGTGTGTGCGCCATCAGCACAGTGTTGTCCGCATGCACCTTTTATTTTTGTTACATTTGGAGTAATGGTAGTTAATGAGGGAGAAAACTCATTAATATATAAATTAACCAATAAGGGGGCCAGCACGAAGCCTTGCCTCACCTCAGAAAACTCTCATTTCATCATCAGAGACTTCGCCGTTTGAACTGAATCTTATTCTATGTTTAATGTCCTTTTGTAAATATGCTAAAAAGTGCACCAGTGGTTCATCCATCCCTTTAGAGAGTAGGAGTTGCAGTAGCTTCGGATGATTTACAGTCAAACACTGAGGTCAGTTCCATGAATGCCAGATATAGCGGTGTTTGCTTGGCTATTGTATACTTGCCTATGATTAGGGTTAGACTCAAGCATTACTTGATCATGCCTACAAGATTTCTGAACCCATATTGGCAGGGATATAGAATTGCTTTGTTTTGAATCCACTCATTGATCATATTATATGGGACCCTCCCTAGTATTTTGAGCATTGTATCAATAAGCGATACCGGCTGCAACAACTTGGTTGAAACTGGTCACCTTTTTTTAAATATGGGCACAATGGTTGAGTTGGACCATTAACTGGGTACCGGAGAATGAGCAAGACGGTTAACAACATGTGTCAATAACAGAGCCCAAAACTCAGTATTACATTTTATCAAGTCAACTGGGACTCCGTCCGGACCAGGAGCCTTGCCACTAACACTTTGATTAATAGAATCTTATACTTCATGAAGGGTAACCTGAATGCCCTGCCATTTATTGACATTCAGTTGGAACTCAGTGGTCGATAGTGTAGCAGAATTTATTTAAGAGAAGTGGGGCTCACTGCATTATGGCAACTAATTGAGGTCACAGTTTAATTCATACGTCTCAGCTGCAACAGCAGACCAAAAAGATTTGCTGTCTTTCATAGTTGCTGCTAGTGAGAGCGAATCCCATTGCTGTGTGATGACCTCCTTCCAGCACTTTGAGGTAACCTCTTTTTAATGCTTTAGGAATGCAGCCAACACTGATGAAATCCTGGGGCTGGCAGCAAGAGCCCTACGTAAAGATCGATTTGCTACAGAGTAGTCATGGTTAAACCATCTCGGAGCAGTATGTGTGGCTCTAGGAGGTTTCATAATAGCCTTTTATTTAATATTTGAGCAGCGGTTGGTAAAGGCCCTGACCACCAGTAATCGAGCAGTCTCTTCCATCAGACAACTCTTAACCTGCCCTTGATTTTGCTTTATTATTTGTTCCAGGAATTGGGCTGTGTACCGGAGTTTCCACACCAATCTAAGATAGTCTGTTGACGGCTGCAATTTGCTAATCCTCCTATCCAGTTTGAATTTTGCCTTTGATGTTACTGAAAAAGCTACTTCAAAGAAATGATGGTCCCCAACATTTGAGGGATTGTGGCTCCATATTGGAAGATCTCATTTAGACTAATTGTAATGAAATTATAGTCTATTACAGAGGAACTGCGCCTGCCCCTGAAGGTAGGCAGCCCCAAATCACTGCTATCTGCTACATCCATTACATTATTGGAAGCAAGGTAGGTCAATAGTTCCTTGATTCGGATCAGCACTCTCTAAGGGGCACATGTCATAAGCTGATTAAAATTGCCTGCTAAACAGAGATAAGCCCAACGCCCCTTATTAGTAACTTGTCTAACAATGAATCCATTTAGATAAATAAAGCAGAGAATTTCATATTAGGAGTGTTGGTAAAATCATTATTATAAAAATTAACTAGGTACAAGCTCAAGTCCCCCATAAACTGCACCACCTGAATAACCTTGTTAGGGGTCTCTAGGTGCCCAGCATAGCCACCAGAGAGTAAAGTTAACCAGACAGCTAAACCTCCAAAGGCATAGTCGGACCAAGACGGCACGAGCAACATACCAAAGCACTGAAATCTAGCACTGTGGGCTGAAGTTCCTAGGTTTCCTAAAGCAAAAGAATATCATAACGTCATACAGAAAGTTGCCACTCTGGAAAATGTATCTTAGAATGGAGCCCTGCCACATTCCAGCTGAATATGTTCAATAAAGAAGTTTGTGCGTCAGAGGGGACATTCTTAGATAAAAGAGCACTACGTTCAAAAATAGGCATTGGGTGATTAAGTACTACTTCCTTATCAACTGTCGCATGACAACCCAGTAAATCATTATCAGTTAGATCATTCAAAGCCACAAATCTGTTTGTACTTACCAAGGGAACCTGGGCTTTGGTTGGGGTAGCTGCATAATAGAGTAGGGCACTGAGTTCCCCTTTGGTTTGTAGAAATACCTTAGCGGTAGTGTAACTTAAATTATGGACTCAACATCCTAGCTATCCAAGATTATAAACACCTCTCTCCTTCAAAGAATCATCCCTGAAATCCTTAAATCTGGGCAGGTATCCCCTATACTAAAGAAGCCAATGGTTGACACCCTCGGACCTAAATATTAGTGCCCAATATCCAACATCCCTACTTTGGCCAAACTCTTAGAAAAATGTGTTCACATTCAGCTAGGCAACTACATAGACCATTTCAAACTTCTCAACCAATACCAATCCGGCTTCTGTGCAGGGCACAGTACTGAATCAGCCATGACCCACATCATAGATGACGCGCTAAAAATCCTTGACCAAAACGAAGCTTGTCTGCTTATCTTGCTTGACCATTCCTCAGCCTTTGACACCATCAAACACGACAACCTGCTAGACCTATTGAAACACTGAATGGGATTATCTGGATCAGTACTAAATTGGTTCACTTCCTTCCTTCAAAATAGATCGCAAAGATTCAAGGTCAATCAATCTCTGTCCAACCCCGTCCCAGTCACTTTAGGAGTCCCGCAGGGATCATCCCTCTCTCCTACACTTTTCAAAGTATTCATGGAACCGCTCACCAAAATCCTCAGCTCCTCTACGTACATTATCACATGTACGCTGATGATACCCTACTATACTTAAAAATCCACTCACTAGAGAACATCAAATCCCTCAATTTAACGCTTCAAAAGATGCAGACCTGGCTGGCCGAAAACCACTTGAAACTAAATACAATAAAACATAATTTCTCCTAATCGCTCCTCCCACACAAGCAACCATCATTCAAGATTGGCTGAAACACCTAACAGCACTCAAATGCCAACCTCTTATTATCGGCTCAGCAACATCGCTGGGAGTAACTCTTGACAGAAATCTAAATATGCTGAAACACATTAGTGCAACAAATAAAGGAGCTAACTTTCAGATGAACACCTTGAGAAAACTAAAACCCTTCTTACCCGCAAATGACTTCAAACTGGCAGTTCAAGCACTAGTAATCCCAAGAGTGGAATATGGGAGAGTCTCTCTTTGCGGTCTTCCCACAGCGTCGATGGTCCCGCTAAGAGCCTCAATCAACGCAGCAGCCAGACTCATTACAGGCTCCAAAAGAAACTGTCATATCTCCCATGACTGTACTCACAAAAAGATAACCGGATGGTTTAACTGTTAGACTAACATACTAAGGTGTAAGTGTCAGAGAACTGGCTATTAGTCTTGTTAAGACGAGAACCCCCACTCACCCAAAGGTGACATGCTTCATCATTGGGTTCCCTCTTACACACTGTGACCGCAAGGTACACAGTGTGGGCTACAACTCTCCCTCCGGAGTGAAGCGTGAGGTGTTTTAGGTCCTCCAATGGAAGACGGAGTGAGGGGCAGAGTGCAAAAATGAAAAATATAAAAAGTGAATTAAAACTAACTCCTGGATGGACCAAGATAACTTTAATTTTATTTCTCCTGATCTCAGATCCCTTAACTGGCTACCTTTCGAAGCCAGAATTCAACAAAAAATCGAATGTATGACGCATAAAGCCATACACAACAACACCCCGAGGTATCTGACACAGAAATTGGTGCCTTCATGTGGCAACAGAGCCTCCAGGAGCTCCAGTAACCTTCTACTGAAACCACAATAATTCACCAAGAAGAAAACATACAACCGTTCCTCCTCGGGGATGGCACCCAGGATTTGGAATGCACTGCCCCCAGAAACCAGACTGAATCCCTCTACTGCATCTTTCGAAAAAGAAGTGAAATCTCTTCTCATGTCTAAATTTACTTGATCCATGTATAGTACCTGTTATACGATTCTTGATTTGTATGAGACATATTTTTATTACTCTATGCCTGTTGTGTTTATGCGATTCTTGATTTGTATGAGACATATTTTTATTACTCTATGCCTGTTGGGTTTCTTATATTTAACCCTGTAAAGCCCTCTGATACCCGCAAGGGTCTTGTTCGCGCTATAAAAAAACCTTCAAAATAAATAAATAAATCCTCATTCACCCTAAGCATACTTCTTACACAAGATGGATGTCTGAAATGTATCACAATGTAGTTACCTTCTATGTTTTTTGCTTTAAAGCCCCACCCAACCATCTCTCCTATCATTATGATTTTATTTAGTTCTCTTGCATTAAAATATTAATGTCTGCAAAGCCAATGGGTGATTCTATTACGCATTTGATCCCATGACTCCGATTGATCTTGTTTCAGAGGGGGTACACCGCGAACACCAGTACATATGGGCATGCTGCTGGGGGCAAGTTCAATATCTCATTGTTGAGGACATGCTCTGACCTTGTACTACCTCTACTTATTGCGTTGCACTCTTCGGTTTGCTTACCAGTTGAATTGCCGTTGCCATCAGTACCTGTTCAATGGGTGCCACCAGCTAAATCAACTGTTGAAAGTTCCTGGGAACGGGCCGAAGCAGCTACAATCATCGCAGCTGTTTCCGGGGATTAATGTTCCCTGAGTGACAGCAAATATGGGAGGCAAGACCACGGTGTATAGACAGAATATCAAGTTGTTTATTTCGACGAACTGCAACAATATAGAGTTTGAAATATCGAGGTACAAGAATATCAACAGCAAGTATATCGTTGCACAGAATATCGACAGTTAGGTAAGAAATATCGTTTTTTTTATATTAAAGACATTAATATCGTTTGTAAAAATATCATTGTTAATAATGTCGATATTTATATTAGTGTATTTTAGTATGTGTGTTAAAATATGTGATGTAATTTTTGGGTATAAGTGTAGTTTTTTTAACGTATGTGTTAAATTTTTATCAGTAATTACCTTTATGAAAATTAATTTTTGCATATTTTGGTTCTGTAGTGGATTGTGGATTTATAGGGGAATAGGGTGGGAAGTAATTTAATTATAATTAAGTAATTATTATTTGTATTTATTATTATTTATAATTAATTTATTGCTGATTAATTACTAAATGGTTCTTAATTAATAGTAATTAATTAATAGATAATTATATTAATTATGATATTTTTTTAGGAGCGGGATGTTGGTTTATAGGGGAATAGGATGGGAAGTAATTTAATTATAAAAAATAATTATTAATTTTGATGTATTATTATTTATACTTAATTTATTATTAATTAATTACAACATTGGTTATTAATTTATATTAATTAATTAATAGATAATTATATTATTGTTGTTATTTTTTAAGAGCGTGTTGTGGGTTTATAGTGGAATTGGGTGGGAAGTAATTTAATTATAAAACAGGACATTATTAATTTTTATTTATGAGTATTTATGATTAATTTATTATTAATTAAGTATTAATTGGTTATTAATTTTTATTAATCCATTAATTGATCATTATATTAACTGTGTTTTTAGGAGCAGGTTATGGGTTTATAGGGGAATAGGGTGGGAAGTAAGTAATTATTAATATTTATTTATTCATATTTACAATTAATTTATTATTCATTAATTATTAATTGGCTATTTAATTTGAATAATTATTTAATTGATAAGTATGTTGATTTTAACCCTCTGCTATCCAACACTTTCCCTAATGTTGCACTCACTGGAGTGGCAATACTCATTTTTATTCCTACGCTATCCAACACTATCCCTACTGTTGCATTCTCTGGAGTGGGAATAGTAATTTTTACCTCTCCGCTATCCAACACTTTCCCTACAGTTTCCCTCACTGGAGTGGGAATAGTAAATTGTACCCCTACGCTATCCAACTCTTTCCCTACTTTTTCACTCTCTGGAGTGTAAATAGTCATTTGTAAATCTCCGCTATCCAACACTTTCCCTACTATTGCACTCACTGGAGTGGGAATAGTCATTTTTATTCCTATGCTTTTCAACACTTTCCCTACTGTTGCACTCTCTGGAGTGGGAATAGTAATTTTTACCCCTACGCTATCCAACACTTTCCCTACTGTTTCACTCTCTGAATTGGGAATAGTAATTTTTCCCCTACGCTATCTAACACTTTCCCTACTGTTGCACTCACTAGAGTGGGAATAGTAATTTTTACCCCTCCACTATCCAAAACTTTCCCTACTGTTGCACTCTCTGGATTGGAAATAGTAATTTTTACCCATACGCTATCCAACTCTTTCCTTACTCTTGCACTCTCTGGAGCATGAATAGTAATGTGTACATCTCTGCTATCCAATACTTTCTCTACTGTTGCACTCACTGGAGTGAGAATAGTAATTTTTACATCTCCGCTAACCAATACTTTCTCTACTGTTGCACTCACTGGAGTGGAAAAGTAATTTTTTCCCCTACGCTATCCAAAACTTTCCTTACTGTTGCACTCACTGGAGTGGGAATAGTAATTTTTACCTCTCCGCTATCAAACACTTTCCCTACTATTGCCCTCACTGGAGTGGGAATAGTAAATTTGACCCCTACGCTATCCAACTCATTTCCTTCTTTTGCACTCTCTGGAGTGGAAATAGTCATTTGTACATCTCCGCTGTCCAAAACTTTCCCTACTGTTGCCCTCACTGGAGTGCGAATAGTAATTTTACCCCTTCGCTATCCAAAACTTTCCCTACAGTTGTACTCACTGCAGTGGGAATAGTAATTTTTACCCCTACGCTATCCAACATTTTCCCTACTCTTGCACTCTCTGGAGCAGGAATAGTAATGTGTACATCTCCGCTATCCAATACCTTCCCTACTGTTGCACTCACTGGAGCCGGAATAGTAATTTTTACCCCTTTGAAATCCAACACTTTCCCTACTGTTGTACTCTCTGGAGTGGAAATAGTAATTTTTACTCCTACGCTATCCAACACTTTCCATAAAGTTGCACTCACTGGAGTGGGAATAGTAGTTTTTGCGCCAACGCTATCCAACAATTTCCCTACTGTTGCACTCTCTGGAGTAGAAATATTGATTTTATCCCCTCCGCTATCGAATATTTTCTCTATTGTTTTAGTTAATTTAGTGTAAAATGTATTTTAAAAAGATTTAATTTTTTTATATATTTTAATTTGTCATATATGTTTTTTGTTTTTCATTTATATTATTGGTGTATGTGTTTATATATATGTATTTATAATTTTTAATATGTTTCTTAACAACTTATAAGTTATTAAATTAATTATTTATAAATATTACTAAGTAAGTATATATATTATATATTACACATATATATGTTTAATTAATTTTTACATGTTGGTTAGGCCTGGGCGAAGCACTACGCTACGCTTGCGTAGTTTGCGAAGTTCGCGCTACTTCGCGCTACGCGAACTGCACGTAGCACAGTGCGAACACGCGTAGCGTAGTGTTGCGTAGTGCTGCGGTAATTTTTTGCTTGCTCGCGGTCCTCAACGTCAAGTTGGCGACCGCGAGCAAGCAAAATGACATCCTGGCGAGACTTTTTCCTTGTTCGCGATCGCGAGCATGGAAAATAAACCTCCCGGCGAGATTCCCAACGCGAGAAGGTCAGGTTTCTCATTGCGAGGGGTCGCGTATGCTGGCGACCGCTCGCGATGAGAAACTACCAGATCGCGTTGAGAAAGCTGCAGCTCGAGTAAAAATCTACTCGAGCAGCAGAAAACTACAGCTCGCACTGTGCAAGATGCCATTTTCAATGATTGCACAGTGCCGGTTGCTTGTCCGCACTGTGCAATCATTGAAAACAACATCTTGCACAGTGCGAACATGTTACTTCGCAGTTCGCGAAGTGCTACGCGTAGCTCGCGTAGTGCGAACTTCACTTTGCGTAGCTTCGCGAAGTGCTACTTCGCGAACTACGCCCACCCTTAATTTTGGTGCCGATTCCAATCCTGTAAAACCCGGGTACGATTCGTCGTACGGAGCGTATTCTCCGTACTACTCGTACCCGGGAAATCCACCGTACAATCCAGCAAGTACGATTCGTACAGAAATACCATTTACGTACGAAACATACAGAACACTGTACGGCTAAAAAATACCTACGAGTCTGATCCTGGACAGCGCGTACGCGACGTCCGTACGGAGCCAAGCAGCGTTTTACGGACCAGCAAGTACGTTTCGTCCATACGTCACTCCGCACAGCTATTTTTTTACGGCAGCCAAAAAATCCCGGAAAACTGAGTCCGACACGAAAACAGAGTCCCGGTACGCAACGGACAGCCATGGACCCATCCTACGTGTCATCCCGGCCCTCATAGCCCATGACCTGGTGCACCGAACCCGACGCACACGCCGCAGAAGGTGAGAACAACCCCCAGGGGCCAAGGGGAGGTGAGGGGCAGGAAACATACCCCCTACCCAAATTAAAAGCTACAATATTGAGGACATACATGACCTCCAGGGACTGGTTACTTCGGGGGGCATGTCCACCAATCCCTGCGTCCCGCAACAACGGAAGTGGACGTGTACGCGTACCCCTACGGCAACACCACAATAGTGATACGCACTGTACTCACATATCCATAGCGTGGGTATGGTCCGTATCACTATTGTAGTGGGGCTATAGGAGTACGCCTGGTACGGACCGTACACACGCTCTCAGAGCGTGTGTATGGCCCGTATCACTATAGTATTGGTGCCGTAGGGATACGCGTGGTACGGACCGTACACACGCTCTCAGAGCGTGTGCACGGTCCGTATCACTATTGTAGTGGTGCCGTAGGGGTAAGCGTGGTACGGCCCGTACACACGCTCTCAGAGCGTGTGTACGGGCCGTATCACTATTGTAGTAGTGCCGTAGGAGTACGCGTGGTACGGACCATACACACGCTCTGAGAGCGTGTGTACGGCCCGTATCACTATAGTAGTGGTGCCTTAGGAGTATGCGTGGTACGGCCCGTACACACGCTCTAAGAGCGTGTGTACGGCCCGTATCACTATTGTAGTGGTGCCGTAGGGATACGCGTGGTACGGCCCGTACACACGCTCTCAGAGCGTGTGTACGTCCGTATCACTATTGTGGTGCTGTAGGGGTACACGTGGTACGGACCGTACACACGCTCTCAGAGCGTGTGTACGGGCCGTACCACACGTACTCTTATGGCACCACTACTATAGTGATATGGACCATACCCACACATACATAGCGTGGGTACGGGCTGTATCACTATTGGATTGGGGCCGTAGGGGTACGCGTGGTACGGACCGTACACACCCTATGAATGCGGGGGTACGGTCCGCATCACACGTACCCCTACGGCACCAGTACATTTGGGATACAAGGCGCACACACACCACGAATGTTGGCTTACGGCCTGGTGCAGCATACTACCTTTATATTGGTGTGTGTGTAGGCCCAGGACAGCAGTGTACTGCAACAAGGGGGTGGGTGGGTGGCTGCATAGGATTCCCAGCAGTGGACAGACATGTGAGGGGTGGGTGCAGAGGACTCCCAGCAGTGGACAGACATATGTGGGTGGCTGCAGAGGACTCCCAGCAGTGGACAGACATGTGAGGGGTGGGTGTATATGACTACCAGCAGTGGCCAGAGACATGGGTGTGGGTGCATATCACTACCAGCAGTGGACAGACAAGTGAGGGGTGGCTGCAGAGGACTCCCAGCAGTGGACAGACATATGTGTGTGGGTGCAGAGGAATACCAGCAGTGGACAGAGACATGGGGGTGGGTGCATATCACTACCAGTAGTGGACAGTCATATGTGGGTGGGTGCAGAGGACTCCCAACAGTGGACAGAGACATGGGGGTGGGTGCATATCACTCCCAGCAGTGGACAGACATATGTGGGTGGGTGCAGAGGACCCCCAGCAGTGGACAGAGACATGGGGGTTGGTGCATATGACTACCAGCAGTGGACAGAGACATGGGGGTGGGTGCATATCACTCCCAGCAGTGGACAGACATATGTGGGTGGGTGCAGAGGACTCCCAGCAGTAGCCAGAGACATGGGGGTGAGTGCATATCACTACCAGCAGTGGACAGAGACATGGGGGTGGGTGCATATCACTCCCAGCAGTGGACAGACATGTGAGGGGTGGGTGTAAATAACTACCAGCAGTGGCCTGCAATATGAGGGGTGGGTGCATATCACTCCCAGCAGTGGACAGACATGTGAGGGGTGGGTGCAGAGGACTTCCAGCAGTGAACAGAGACATGGGGGTGGGTGCATATCACTACCAGCAGTGGACAGAGACATGGGGGTGGGTGCAGAGGACTCCCAGCAGTGGACAGAGACATGGGGGTGGGTGCATATCACTACCAGCTGTGGACAGAGACATGGGGGTGGGTGCATATCACTCCCAGCAGTGGACAGACATGTGAGGGGTGAGTGTAAATGACTACCAGCAGTGGCCTGCAATATGAGGGGTGGGTGCATATCACTCCCAGCAGTGGACAGACTTTGTGAGGGGTGGGTGCAGAGGACTCCCGGTAGTGGACAGAGACATGGTGGTGGGTGCATATCACTACCAGCAGTGGACAGAGACATGGGGGTGGATGCATATCACTCCCAGCAGTGGACAGACATATGTGGGTGGGTGCAGAGGACTCCCAGAAGTGGACAGAGACATGGGGTGGGTGCATATCACTACCAGCAGTGGACAGACATGTGATAGGTGGGTGCAGAGGACTCCCAGCAGTGGACAGAGACATGGGGGTGGGTGCATATCACTACCAGCAGTGGACAGAGACATGGGGGAGGGTGCATATCACTCCGAGCAGTGGACAGACATGTGAGGGGTGGGTGTAAATGACTACCAGCAGTGGCCTGCAATATGAGGGGTGGGTGCATATCACTCCCAGCAGTGGACAGACATGTGAGGGGTGGGTGTATATGACTCCCAGCAGTGGCCTGCAATAAGAGAGGTGGGTGCAGAGGACTCCCAGCAGTGGACAGAGACATGGGGGTGGGTGCATATCACTCCCAGCAGTAGACAGACATATGTGGGTGGGTGCAGAGGACTCCCAGCAGTGGACAGAGACATGGGGGTGGGTGCATATCACTACCAGCAGTGGACAGAGACATGGGGGTGGGTGCATATCACTACCAGCAGTGGACAGACATGTGAGGGGTGGGTGTAAATGACTACCAGCAGTGGCCTGCAATATGAGGGGTGGGTGCATATCACGCTTAGCAGTGGACAGACATGTGAGGGGTGGGTGCAGCAGACTCCCAGCAGTGGACAGAGACATGGGGGTGGGTGCATATCACTACCAGCAGTGGACAGAGACATGGGGTGGGTGCATATCACTCCCAGCAGTGGACAGACATGTGAGGGGTGGGTGTACATGACTACCAGCAGTGGCCTGCAATATTAGGGGTGGGTGCATATCACTCCCAGCAGTGGACATACATGTGAGGTGTGGGTGCAGCTTACTCCCAGCAGTGGACAGAGACATGGGGGAGGGTGCATATCACTCCCAGCAGTGGACAGACATGTGAGGGGTGGGTATAAATGACTACCAGCAGTGGCCTGCAATTTGAGGGGTGGGTGCATATCACTCCCAGCAGTGGACAGACATGTGAGGGGTGGGTGAATATGACTCCCAGCAGTGGCCTGCAATAAGAGGCGTGGGTGCAGAGGACTCCCAGCAGTGGACAGAGATATGGGGGTGGGTGCATATCACTCCCAGCAGTGGACAGACATATGTGGGTGGGTGTAGAAGACTCCCAGCAGTGGACAGAGACATGGGGGTGGGTGTATATCACTTCCAGCAGTGGACAGAGACATGGGGGTAGGTGCATATCACTACCAGCAGTGGACAGACATGTGAGGGGTGGGTGTATATGACTCCCAGCAGTGGCCTGCAATAAGAGGGGTGGGTGCAGAGGACTCCCAGCAGTGGACAGACATGTGAGGGGTGGGTGCAGAGGACTCCCAGCAGTGGACAGAGACATGGGGGTGGGTGCATATCACTACCAGCAGTGGACAGAGACATGGGGGTGGGTGCATATCACTCCCAGCAGTGGACAGATATGTGAGGGGTGGTTGTAAATGACTACCAGCAGTGGCCTGCAATATGAGGGGTGGGTGCATATCACTCCCAGCAGTGGACAGAGACATGGGGTGGGTGCATATCACTCCCAGCAGTGGACAGACATGTGAGGGTTGGGTGCAGAGGACTCCCAGCAGTGGACAGGGACATGGGGGTGGGTGCATATCACTACCAGCAGTGGACAGAGAAATGGGGGTGGGTGCATATCACTCCCAGCTGTGGACAGACATGTGAGGGGTGGGTGTAAATGACTACCAGCAGTGGCCTGCAATATGAGGGGTGGGTGCATATCACTCCCAGCAGTGGACAGACATGTGAGTGGTGGGTGCAGAGGACTCCCAGCAGTGGACAGAGACATGGTGGTGGGTGCATATCACTACCAGCAGTGGACAGAGACATGGGGGTGGGTGCATATCACTCCCAGCAGTGGACAGACATATGTGGGTGGTTGCAGAGGACTCCCAGCAGTGAACAGAGACATGGGGGTGAGTGCATATCACTACCAGCAGTGGACAGAGACATGGGGGTGGGTGCATATCACTCCCAGCAGTGGACAGACATGTGAGGGGTGGGTGCAGCTTACTCCCAGCAGTGGACAGAGACATGGGGGAGGGTGCATATCACTCCCAGCTGTGGACAGACATGTGAGGGGTGGGTGTAAATGACTACCAGCAGTGGCCTGCAATATGAGGGGTGGGTGCATATCACTCCCAGCAGTGGACAGACATGTGAGGGGTGGGTGTATATGACTCCCAGCAGTGGCCTGCAATAAGAGGGGTGGGTGCAGAGGACTCCCAGCAGTGGACAGAGACATGGGGGTGGGTGCCTATCACTCCCAGCAGTGGACAGACATATGTGGGTGGGTGCAGAGTACTCCCAGCAGTGGACAGAGACATGGGGGTGGGTGCATATCACTACCAGCAGTGGACAGAGACATGGGGGTAGGTGCATATCACTACCAGCAGTGGACAGACATGTGAGGGGTGGGTGTATATGACTCCCAGCAGTGGCCTGCAATAAGAGGGGTGGGTGCAGAGGACTCCCAGCAGTGGACAGACATGTGAGGGGTGGGTGCAGAGGACTCCCAGCTGTGGACAGAGACATGGGGTGGGTGCATATCACTACCAGCAGTGGACACAGACATGGGGGTGGGTGCATATCACTCCCAGCAGTGGACAGACATATGAGGGGTGGGTGTAAATGACTACCAGCAATGGCCTGCAATATGAGGGGTGGGTGCATATCACTCCCAGCAGTGGACAGACATGTGAGGGGTGGGTGCAGAGGACTCCCAGCAGTGGACAGAGACATGGTGGTGGGTGCACATCACTACCAGCAGTGGACAGACATGTGATAGGTGGGTGCAGAGGACTCCCAGCAGTGGACAGAGACATGGAGGTGGGTGCATATCACTACCAGCAGTGGACAGAGACATGGGGGAGGGTGCATATCACTCCCAGCAGTGGACAGACATGTGAGGTGTGGGTGTAAATGACTACCAGCAGTGGCATGCAATATGAGGGGTGGGTGCATATCACTCCCAGCAGTGGACAGACATGTGAGGTGTGGGTGCAGAGGACTCCCAGCAGTGGACAGAGACATGGGGGTGGGTGCATATCACTACCAGCAGTGGACAGAGACATGGGGGTGGTTGCAGAGGACTCCCAGCAGTGGACAGACATATGTGGGTGGGTACAGAGGACTCCCAGCAGTGGACAGAGACATGGGGGGATGTACATTATTATCAGATGACCACAACTCCATGGGTGTATGTACGCATCCCTAACTTTGGACTATGATGATAGTGCCATAACTGTGGAAATTTAGCTTGCAAACTGAACATTATCTGCGCCATCTTGTCTCTCCCCAGCGCGACACATAGGAAAGCGCACGGTAGCCATTTTAGGCACCCTGGTCTCTCCCTGCTCATTGCCGATCGCCAGCGCGTTCCCCTGGCGCTGCAAGCATCCCCCGCGCGCCGACCACCCCCGCTCTCTCATACACGGGCCATAAACCCTCTCCTTCTGCGCAACCCTGCCATGGAACCACATCCCACGCCTGACCGACATCCCATACATGGTCATGCATCTCTTTGATAACCCCCTTCCTCTGCGCCCCATTGTCCGAACCGATCCCAGGCCATCACCTAGCCCTGCGGATGCAGTTTATTGCCCCTACTGTAAGGGAAACACCCCACATCAAAGGGATTACAGTAGATCAAAGCCCCTACCCCCTGAGACCCGGCCGGTCGCACACACCCCCGGGAATTGGCGGAATGTCCAGCTGTGTGATAGCCATCTCCTACTGTGGATGGGGTGGGGACTTCCACTGTAGATATGTGTGGGAACGAGCTCGAAGTGGGGATTCCGAGGATGTTTTTTCATGTTCCAAGACAAATCTCTAGAATGTGCCATGTATGATAACTCTGCAATAAAGTCATAAACCTGTGTATAAGAGGCCAGGCCTCAGAGATGCAGTTAGAGCACCTCGTGACGATACCTTGCTGTCTGATCTGATGTGTTCTGCTCCGACGGAATAAAAACTTTGTTTCCTGCCTTCCAGTCTCCCGCGCCTGCCTCTTTCATTGGTAAATTATCGAATGGTATGAGAGGCGATTACCGCCGGGCAATACTTGAAGGGTTATCGACTGAAACTGCCGCTACCATTTAACAATTGGCGTCCCAAGCGTGGGGCCCATCAGCGACACGTGGATCCAGTGGGAGAGGTCCTGACGACAGAGTGAACAACTGCAACGATCGGGAGAGCTCCTGCCCGATAGACCCTCGTCTGGCAGCCGATCATCCGAACTTCACTGGTTCCGAGCAGACCTCTCTCGAGTGATCTACGGTCCTGACTGGGAACCATCAGGAGTGCCGCGGCAAATACGGAAAGTAGAGGACGATCGGGCGCTGGAGGCGGAAGACGAGAAACTGTCCACGCGGTCCGGGTAAGGTCGTGAAACACGACAAATTGCGAAATAATTGATTGATTATTTGAAATACTAGTATTGCTCATTGATTGTTCTCTTTGAGATATTCGCTGTCTACAAACGGGGAGGAGTAGAAATACTCTCTCTCTCCCTTTGCAGATAGTGAAGGGTAGGTAACGCAGACTTTTGTCCCCGTTGTAACCCGTCGTGCCTATCTTTATCTCCCCACTGATTGATTGTCCGAACATTGATTGTTTTTGAAGAATAGTGCTCTTTGAGATATTCTCTGTTTGCAAATAACGTAGAATAGAAATATTCTGTCTAGTCTTTGCAAATAGTGAAGGGTAGGTAACGCAGACTTTTGTCCCCGTTGTAACCCGTCGTGCCTATCTTTATCTCCCCATTGATTGATTGATTGATTGTCCGAACACTAGTTGTTCGATATTGGTTCTTTGGAGGTATTCTCTGCTTACAAATAACGTGGAATAGAGATATTCTGTCTAGTCTTTGCAAGCAGTGAAAAGATAGGTAGTGCTGACTTTTGTCCCCGTTGAAACCCGTCATGCCCATCTTCTCCCCACTGATTGGTAGTTGGTTCTGCCCGGACCGCTTATTAGAGGTGAACCATCCGGCTCCACTGGAAGGCACCCCTAATAAGGACATGTTCACTAAATATGGACTAGTCGCCGTAGCTTATAGCAAGCTATGGCATAAATATACAAGGAAGGACCCCGAGAGTCAGTGGCCACTGATGGGATCCTTCGACGACCATAAGATAGAAATGCTAGAAATAGCTCTGCGTAGCAATAAGACGACGCCTACTATGCTTGACAGTATCGGCATGTGGCGCAAAGAAGCAACACAACGGAAAAAGAGGGAAGAGGTAAAAGCAGAAAAGGAATTACGAAAGGCAGCTCACCTTGCCGCTAGAAAGTTAGAAGAAGAAATAAAGGAGAGAAGGGAAACTAAACTAAGACAGGAGCCCGAAACATCAGGCCAGTACGCTGTTAGGACCCCCTCTATGCTCTACCCTGAGTTGTCCTCTAAGCAACGGACGAATGATGAATTACTATTAGGTCCCCCGATCATTTACATGCCCCCTCCATACGCACCCTCCCAATCGGTAGTGCAACACCCACAACCCCCAAACACAAGCGAAAGCAGTACAGGGGCCTCGGTCCTCACGGCCTCCGCGCCTGCCGAGCCTCTTGTACTGAACACAACGTCGGCAATAACGTTGGATGACCCTGAGATGAGGAAGAAAGATTCCACCAGAATGAATCGACTAACAAGGGATGAACGAGCAGGAATCGACAAGATAGTAGGGACACTGGTGGAGCGAAAGGAAAGTGAGGAGTATATAACAGACGTGTATAACTCATATGCCGACAGCCGCAGACGACACTTTGTCGTACGACTTTGTTATCACGCCCTGAATACATATGAGGATAGGTACCACGATAAAGATCCCGAAGGCTTAGCGGCCCTATATAGGAAGGTAGACATTGGGGAAGAAGGAGAGGGCGATGTGACGAACCTCTTCACTCGTGCACTCGAGGTCTATCGACACCTTAAAGAACACAGACAGGCCACCAAAGCAGAAACCCCCATAGCGACTAAGCCCCAGGAAGGAAGGACTGATACCATGATGCCCATCAAAGAGGCCGCCCCCTACTGGGTCCCCCCACGAGGTCAGGGAACACATGACGACATCAACCACCAAGATGCGAAGGGAAGGGTTGTATATAATTGGGTCTACCAGCCATGGGACCGACAAGATATTTTGACCTTTCGAAAAACTCTACCCGACTTAAGAAAGAACCCGACTGCCTTCTACACCGAACTAGGTACAGCCTTAGGCTCAACAATAATGACTTTAGCAGATATCGACTTGTTCTTCGGATTATGTCTGCCGGCTGATGTGTGGAAGCAAATCCGGAAAGTTGACCACGCTGAGCCGTTCGGATATACCTGGGTACAACTCGATACCATAGATAAACAGCGAGAACCGGGACAGAAACCCCCGAAAGCCATATTGGAGCTCCCAGACAAGATTGTACAGAAATTGAAGACTCTAATCCCAGAAAGAAAGGTAGACTGGTCGATAGTGACGGCTTGTCGCCAGAAAACCCAGGAGGATGTGTCTGAATACTTCTCTCGATTCGAGACTGTGTTTTCCGATTATAGTGGCCAGGACATGACCACTGCAACCGGACATCACCTCTTTGTCCAGAATTATGTGAAGGGTCTGACACAAGAGGTCTCCCAGAAGCTACAGACTAGCGAGAGTAGTTGGGCAGCCTCCAAACCCGCAGCAATCCTCCAGATGGCCCAATACTACGAAAACCAAAAGAATGAGAACGATAGGGCGTCAGAGAGGAAGAAAAAGGAACTGAAGGAGAGGGTAATGATAGCACAGTTGCAAGGGGTGACCATAGGAGGGGAACCCCCGAAAGGGAATTACCAACCAACCGCCCCTAGAAAGCTACCCCCTAGAGACCATACACCTGCACCATACAACGGACGGAGAGACTTAGATGGGAACCAATGTGCGTTCTGCAGAGGGTTCGGACACTGGAAATCCCGGTGCCCGGTCCTTCTGGAATTGAACAAAAATAGGGACCCCAGAGACACAGCATATGACCCCAGAAATAGAGGACAGGGACGAGGGTACACGAACGACACCATCAACGACAGGCCAGGCAGACCAAACACTTTTGATCGCCCCCGACAAAACCAGTGTCAGCAGTCCGACTACGAAAGCACCCATGACTTCGCATAGGACTGCCAGGGACAAGGGAGGGATCCAGTCGAACTCCGTGTTGACCAGCAAGGTCCTTACGTCACTGCTAAGGCCTTGGGCACCAAGTCTCCATTCCTGGTAGATACTGGGGCGACACGTAGTGCGTTATCTAAACGACTGATTCCTAGGGCACCCTTGTCTGGCTCACATGTAACCTCAATAGGCTTCGATGGAACGCCCTCCACTAACCCCTTATCAGCACCAATCTCCTTTGACTTAGAAGATAACGCCACTGACACGACCTTTCTACTCTCCTCCAACACCCCCGATGCTATTATGGGACTTGATTTGCTAAAACATTTTCGAGCTACCATCAGATGCTCCCCAGACGGAGTTCGAGTCATCCTGCACGATAACCCAGATCCGTTCAGACCTTGTCACACACGGCGTATGCTCTCTATAACCGATGCTGACCTGTCCCTACTCGACACGTTACCTTCACATCTATGAGCTAAAACCGACTCAGATGTAGGGCGCATGGTGATCGACCCAGTACACATAACCGTCCGACCGGACGCAGTGCTCCCAAAGCTTCCACAGTATCGGATATCGCCCGAAGGCGAGAAGGCATTGGTGGAAATCATCGAGTCCCTAGTCGATGCAGGAGTGGTAGAAGAAGTAGTCAGTAATGTTTGCAACAGCCCTATCCTACCCATTGTAAAAAAGCAAGGCGAGGGAGATGAGAAAGCATACCGCTTTATTGTTGACTTACTAGAAGTTAACAAAGTAGTCATACCTCAGTACCCCGTGGTCTCAGACATCACCACCATCCTCACCCTGATTCCGTCCACTGCCACCACTTTTACCGTTATTGATCTCAAGAACGTATTCTTTTCCATCCCCATCCACCCAGACAGCCGCTACCTGTTCGGCTTCACTTTAAAAGCCCGTTCGTACAGATTCTGTAGGGCACCCCAAGGCTACACTGAGAGTCCCAGCATTTATAGCCAAGCCCTCAAGAGACAACTAGATGCAGTCCAACTACCCGATGGAGTGATGTTAATACAGTACGTCAATGACATTCTTTTGGCGGCCGACACCACTCCACTTGCCGTCACAGCCACCATTCACCTCCTCCACTTCCTCGCGGAAAACGGTCACAAGGTCTCCAGGAAGAAGTTGCAATTCTGCCAACCCCAAGTGACATATCTAGGCCACCTACTATCCAAAGACGGGAGGAAACTTACCCCTGACCGAATTCAGACCATCCTAGAAACCCCTGTTCCCAAAACTCAGAAGCAAGTGCGGTCTCTAGTAGGCCTCACCTCCTTTTGTCGACAATGGTTGCCAAACTTCAGTCTTATTGTAAAACCTCTGCTTTCCCTGCTGGCTAAAGATGTCCCCTTCCCCCTCCCCTGGACACCCGAATGCCAATCCTCCTTCAAAGAATTACGAGACGCCCTCTGCTCGGCCCCAGTCCTAGGAACCCCAGACTACACTAAACCTTTCTCCCTCTACACCCACGAAAGGGAGGGATGTGCGTTGTCTGTCCTAACCCAGTCCATAGGCCCTAAACAACGCCCTTGTGCCTACTTCTCTGCCACTCTTGACCCTGTAGCCAGAGCTTTGCCCGCCTGCCTTCGAGCAGTAGCCGCCGCTGCTGTCTCTATCCGGCAAAGTGAGGGGATCGTGCTCTCGAACCCCCTCACAGTATTGGTACCCCATGCGGTTGACACCCTCCTGAACCAAACCAAGACCCAACACCTGACTAGCGCACGACTGACTGGTTACGAACTAACTCTGCTTGCACCCCACATCACATTGAAACTATGCACCACTCTGAATCCAGCTACTCTACTACCTCTCCCTGACGCTGACCCCAATGCGTCCCCTATACATGACTGCGTGACCCTCACCGACGAACAGACCAAGAGTAGGGTTGACCTCCGGGATACTGCCTTCCCGGACCCTGACGGAGAACTGTGGGTGGATGGCTCATGTATCAAGCTCCCCGATGGCACCACCTCAGCTGCCTATGCAGTCACCACAGCCCGAACAGTTGTTGAGACAGCCCGCATCACACAGCGATCCGCACAGGCGGCGGAACTAATTGCTCTCACACGAGCATGCATCCTGGCAGCAGGGACAACCGCAAACATTTACACAGACAGTCAGTACGCCTTCGGGGTAGTTCACCACTTTGGGCTCTTATGGAAAGAGAGGGGATTCTTGACTTCCCATGGCACACCCAACCTGCATGGAGATCTAGTCTCTGCCCTGACCGAAGCAGTCCTCCTCCCCACATGGCTGGCTGTGATCAAATGCCAGGCACGCAAGAAGGTGACAGACATTATAGGACAGGGAAATGCACTAGCTGACATTACTGCCCGAACCACAGCCGAGAATAGGTCCACGACCCATATGTACGTGACCAGGTCACAAACTGAGAGATGGAAGGATGCTAGGGAAACGATTAGGGATATCCAACTAGCCAGCACACCACACGAATTAACTGAATGGGCCCGGGTGGGATTGAAGGACGATGACGGTTGCTGGCGAACTAAAGACTCGAACAAATGGTTGCCACCCGACTCATACTTGATCCCCATGCTGACCATGGCACACTCCCCCGCACACATAGGGTCTGCCCCCATGATCGAACTCATCTCCAAAGTCTGGCACAACGACAAAATCCCAGACTCAGCCAAACGTCTGGTCCAACAATGCCTGGTATGCCTCCAACACAACCCTGGGAAAGGAACTGCTGTACCCCGGGGAGGGTTTGGGGTTCCCAATCACCCCTTTGAAGTCCTACAAATGGACTATGTCCAGTTAGAAAGGTGCCAAGGTTTTAAGTACGTACTTGTCGTTGTGTGTGCCTTCAGCAAGTGGGTGGAGGCCTACCCAACCCACGACAACACCGCTATGACTACCGCAAAAGTACTACTGAAAGAATTCTTCCCCCGATACGGCCTATGTCGAATTTTGTGGAGCGATGGCCCCAACTTTGTAGCCGAGGTTATCCAACTCATCTTAAAGGGGCTGGGTGTGAAACAGAAATTCCACGCGGTCTTCCATCCCCAATCTGCAGGCTTGGTTGAGCGACATAATGCCACATTGAAGCTTAAGATAGCGAAAATAGTTGCCACCACAGGACTGAAATGGCCAGACGCTCTCCCGCTAGCATTGCTATCAATGCGTTCCACCCCCACTAAACACCACTTAACCCCCTACGAGGTCGTTTTCGGGCGGCCCATGAACCTTTGGACTGCACCAAAACCAACATCCATCCACGACGTCCCGGACGTCCTCATGTCTGACTATTTGTATAACCTAACTAAAACGTTGTCTGTTATCCATCAGCAGGTGCTGCAAGCCATTCCCGATGTTTCCAGGGGCCCCGGGCACGACATCCAACCCGGCGACTTTGTCTTAGTGCGTAACTTCCAGCGCACCAAGAGTCTGGAGCCCCGGTGGACGGGCCCCCTGCAAGTCCTGATCACCACCCGAACAGCTCTTCGAGTGGAGGGGAAACGCAATTGGCTGCATGCACACCACTGCAAGAAGGTATCACCGACCCTGACGACTACGGACAACATCACCGCCCAAGAAGAACTTCTGGACAAAGACCGACCATCCCTGAACCGCCGCCCAGATACGGAGACACTTGAGCTAGTGAAATATCCCGATCCCACCGTGCCATCCAAGGAAGGGTATAACTTGCGACGAAAGGAGAGAACTTCGGCTAAGCAGACCACAAACTAAGTGGAAATCTCAGAGCGGTAGCCTAGTCACCTCAAAGGCCACCAGGAGAGAAACTAAACAAAGTCTGTGGTTCTGCCCGCTACCGAGTCTCTTGAAGGTGATGGAAGCGCCCGACATGAAGATGATGGAAGCAACCGGACGTCCGAAGATCCACTACAAAAACCCAAAGACTGACAGAATGCACAGCTCAAAGACTATTACACTTTTCATTACCCTTCTCTTTTGCCTTCTCCTCATGGTCACCTTCTGGATCATGGAGGAGAGCACACCCGCTCATAAGACATTGCTGACCACCGTTCAACCTACCACCATGAAAGAACACCATCTGATCTCACTTTCACCCCAACTCCGAGAAAGGCGTAAGGAGTTCTGGAATAACTCTTTTGTGCAGTTGCTCCACCAACACAATCTTGCCGCCAACGCCACTAATTGCTGGATCTGTGGATTGCTACCACATGCCACTGGACACTCTATCCCTTTCATCCCTTCACCTTTTTCTGTCCATGGTTCCTGCCTCGCCTGGCTAATCCTCCTGCAGGAAAGCTACAGGGACAATGCCACTTCCGGCAAAACTGTGTCGCACTTCTACCATGGGTTCTGGCTGAACAAAACTGGAAAAACTTCTGCCCCCTTCTGCCCTCTGAGATCAAACACTTCCTTTCACATGGACATCCCTGCCAAAGAACGAGTTGAAATGCAAGTGTTCAACAACCCAGCCAGACCCACCTTCTCTTACCTCCGGAAACGGACGGCCGCCACCCTAACAGTGGCCCTATCCGTCATCAACATCACTGGATTTGTGTGCCTCGAAGGCCTGGGGGCGCAGCTGGTGGGCCACAGCTCCTGCCTCATCACCCGAACATTGGACTCAGTTGATCCACCCTCCTTTGTTGCCTCCCCGAATATGTACTTCGTCTGTGGTACTAAGGCCTACACCTGGCTTCCGAAAGGTTGGGGAGGCACCTGCTACATCGCCTTTGTCCTTCCTCCGACATATGTGGCTCCAGCAAACCATCACCGATAGAAACGCGCCAAAGACATTGTGCAAGCCGACTCCACCGGAGCACAGTTCATGGACGCAGTAAAAGGTCTTGTTTAGGCCTGGGCGAAGCACTACACTACGCTCGCGTAGTTTGCGAAGTTCGCGCTACTTCGCACTACGCGAACTGCACGTAGCACAGTGCGAACACGCGTAGCGTAGTGTTGCGTAGTGCTGCGGTCATTTTTTGCTTGCTCGCGGTCCTCAACGTCAAGTTGGCGACCGCGAGCAAGCAAAATGACATCCTGGCGAGACTTTTTCCTTGTTCGCGATCGCGAGCATGGAAAATAAACCTCCCGGCGAGATTCCCAACGCGAGAAGGTCAGGTTTCTCATTGCGAGGGGTCGCGTATGCTCGCGACCGCTCGCAATGAGAAACTACCAGTTCGCGTTGAGAAAGCTGCAGCTCGAGTAAAAATCTACTCGAGCAGCAGAAAACTACAGCTCGCACTGTGCAAGATGCCATTTTCAATGATTGCACAGTGCCGGTTGCTTGTCCGCACTGTGCAATCATTGAAAACAACATCTTGCACAGTGCGAACATGTTACTTCGCAGTTCGCGAAGTGCTACGCGTAGCTCGCGTAGTGCGAACTTCACTTTGCGTAGCTTCGCGAAGTGCTACTTCGCGAACTACGCCCACCCTTAGTCTTGTTCCACTCTGAGGTCCAATGGCAAACAGCCGTGCCATCCGCCACTTAACCCAGGCAGTCGAAACGGCGATGAACATTACGGCTGGCATCCTCGCCAACAACACCGCCGAGCTCCAGGCCGTCCGCCTAGTGGCTCTTCAGAACCGCCTCGTTCTAGATGTGGTTCTGGCTGATCGTGGAGGAGCATGCCGCATCATTGGGTCCAGCTGTTGTACCTACGTACCGGATAACTCACCCTCAGTCTACAAAGCAATTGAACACCTCCACAGACTTTCCGCAGAGGTTCATCAGGAGCAAGAAGAATGGTCACTGGGGAGTTGGTTTTGGGACACTATTAGAAGTTGGGGATGGAGGCTGTTTTCATTTATCCTAATACCAATTGTGATACTATGTGGATGCTGCTTGGGGATTCAGTGTCTGCCACCTTTATGTTCGCTTTTTATGAACTGCATCTGCCCTAAGACTTTGAACTTTGAAGCGGAACGAATGAAAGCTCTGTATGAGATGGAAGTTCGTAGTATTATGGGGATAGATCCGAACTAGACAAGCTGGCGAGACATGTTAAAAGGGAGGACTGTGGAAATTTAGCTTGCAAACTGAACATTATCTGCGCCATCTTGTCTCTCCCCAGCGCGACACACAGGAAAGCGCACGGTAGCCATTTTAGGCACCCTGGTCTCTCCCTGCTCATTGCCGATCGCCAGCGCGTTCCCCTGGCGCTGCAAGCATCCCCCGTGCGCCGACCACCCCCGCTCTCTCATACACGGGCCATAAACCCTCTCCTTCTGCGTGACCCTGCCATGGAACCACATCCCACGCCTGACCGACATCCCATACATGGTCATGCATCTCTTTGATAACCCCCTTCCTCTGCGCCCCATTGTCCGAACCGACAATCATACATACAGTAGATCAAAGCCCCTACCCCCTGAGACCCGGCCGGTCGCACACACCCCCGGGAATTGGCGGAATGTCCAGCTGTGTGATAGCCATCTCCTACTGTGGATGGGGTGGGGACTTCCACTGTAGATATGTGTGGGAACGAGCTCGAAGTGGGGATTCCGAGGATGTTTTTTCATGTTCCAAGACAAATCTCAAGAATGTGCCATGTATGATAACTCTGCAATAAAGTCATAAACCTGTGTATAAGAGGCCAGGCCTCAGAGATGCAGTTAGAGCACCTCGTGACGATACCTTGCTGTCTGATCTGATGTGTTCTGCTCCGACGGAATAAAAACTTTGTTTCCTGCCTTCCAGTCTCCGGGGCCTGCCTCTTTCATTGGTAAATTATCGAATGGTATGAGAGGCGATTACCGCCGGGCAATACTTGAAGGGTTATCGACTGAAACTGCCGGTACCATTTAACAATAACAACACATCACTGACAGCAGTGTCCCACTCCCAGGAGGATGGATGTCTTTTCCCCACTGCATGACACACCACATGTCGGTGTGAGGACAAATAACACATGCATACCCACCCCTGGCGGATGCAGCACATTACACACACTGAGATCATGCCACAAGACTGTATAGTCATGTCACTGCCTACTAAACTAAGAGAGCCAAAGGGAACACACACTGTCACGCACATCCCAGGACTGATAGGAATGTACAGGTGCTGGGCCAGCCACCAAGATGTTGTCTCTCATGGAAGGAACAGGGTGGAGTTCCCACAGATACAATGCCCACAATTGTGAGTCAGGTGCCCAAATACCCTGCAGAACAAGTACCATATGTGTGCTAGGCCGGGAGTACACACATGCATAGTGCTGAAAAGGGAGAATTTCTCCATGAAGACATTTCAACATACTCAATACACAAGTACAGTGACTAGCAAGGATGGCACAGACGATGCAGCCGGAGACTTTGCTGAGCAGGCATGGCCATAGTTGTAGGGATCCGTCACCAACAAAGGAAATGTAGACACAGTTCATCACAACAATTGTGCAACTCTTTGCAGGGAAGATGTTAGGTGCCACAGAGGAAGGAACACTCCTTGGGACAATGTCTCAAAACCAAAATAACACACACTACCAATGATTATTTGCAGAGACCTTGTGACGGCACGCAGATACCATGGTCCACCTCATGACCATCAGACTAGAACATTTCTCAGAACCATAACACATTACCACAACACCAGCTCCTGGAGCCTCAGCACCAACATCAATACCTGAAATGCAATAGTGTTCAAGTAAAAATAAAATGCTTTATTCAGCATAAAAAACAAATTCTTAAATCACACTATATACAAAGGCCAATGGCCAGTCCATTATAGAAGTCCTTGGGGGGACACATGGGCACGCGTCTCCCCTAGCTTGCCTGCACAGTGGAACCCTCAGGTTCGTCGACCGGGGGGGGCATCATGTGGGGAAGGACCAGGCACCGCAGGGACAGGAGGGGGAAGGGTAGGTGTGGTGGGTGCAGGGGTGGACGTCTACACCACAGGGGGTGGGGCAGGGCCAAAGGTGGAGGTGAGCTCGGCGCTGCACACTGCTGCCAGGGCGTCCAGTGTAACCCCTGCACCAGAAGAAACCCCAGGGCCAACGGAGGGGGGGGGGTGGCCGAGGCATGAGGTGCAGCGCTCTTGGGGGAGGGGGTAGACATGGGGGGGGACTCAACTCCCCTGCCCGGGGACTTCCTCGCCTGCTTGCGGGGTGGTGTCACAGTGGGGGTGAGGGCCAGCTCACCCATGTCGACCTCTTTGGGTGACAGTTTGGCAGGGGAGCCAAGGGGAGTGCTTTTGGAGGGACTGGGTTGTGAGGCCTGCGGACTCAGACTGTGGCTGCGTGTATGTCTTTTTGCCCCAGACCCGGTGGGTGTGCCTACATCCCCCTGAGTGTGCGTGCCAGGAGGTGTGCACTTGCCCTTACTTGGTGGTGTGCTGCCTGTGTCTGGTGGGGTGTGTGCTTGGGAATGTCTGGGTGTGAATGGGACAGGTATGAGAGAGGGAAGTGTGGATGGGGCTGGGGTAGGGGGGGTGAAGCGCTGCAGGAGAGCCACTGCTGCCGTCAGGGAAGGGTCCATGGACCGCAGAAACCTGCGTTGGTCAAACATCGTTGCTGACATGCCCTCCATGAACGACACCATCTGTGTCAGCAGTGTGGTGTGGCCATGGAGGACAATCACCACCGATGCCTGCCCAACCTGCAACTGCCGCTGTATGTCCACAGACTCTGCCCTAAGGGCAGCAGGGGTGACAGGGGCAGGGGGTGCGGTACCTGTCCCGAAGGAGACATGGTGGCGCTCTGCACGGACAGAAGGGACCGGAGCAACTGGTAGGGCGGTGATGGGAATGGAGGAGGCGGGGACAGATGTTGGGCTGCTGCCAGGTGTTGTAGCAGCCTCCGCCCCCTCAATGAGGTCAGCCTCGGACCCGTCTGCGTCGTATTTGGGCTCGCCACCAGACAGGTCCTCTGACTGACTCCCCTCGCCCTCCGTGCCACTGGCTCCCGCAGACTCGCCAGCACTGGTGGCACTGGTGCTGGGTCCCTCCTCCAGGTCCGTGCAGGTGTCTCCCTCGGTTTCCAATGATGATGCTGTGGGCAAGGTGAAGATACAGAAAAACATCAGTCACCTGTATACATCTGACACATGAGTACAAAACCAATAGGTCACAGTGCATATCAGGCAATGCATCATGAGTAACAGCTAGATTACTCCGCACATATGTAAGCCCTGTACTCCCCAGTTGGTCAACCCACCATGCCACTTGGACACAAGGAAAAATAGGACACACCAGCCCAAAACTTGAATGAGAAATTTACTGAGAAGCTAGTGTCTGGAAACAGGTGTGCACAGCAATACAATTAAGTCATGCCACCTCTTGTTTACCCTGAAAGAAACAGTAGTGGTGCACCCAAGGCAAACTAACACACCTCAATACTAAAGGTGTCCCCACACTCAGACCTGTAAGTACTTTGGAACGCAAAACGAAAAAAAAATTGTCCCTTGGGAATCACAATATTTTACACAATCGACCTGTTTAGACTGTGGGAATGTGCCATTTTGTGAACAGAACACACATGTGCCTTCATAAAAGATGGCTCCCAAGGAGATGCACACAAAACTACATTTACCCAGTCATTGAAGAAGCTGGCAGCCTTATTTAAAGAAGCCACTGTTAGAAAGAAATGGTGTTGCAGAAAGTACATATACATGGGCCCACGGAGGTCTTGATGACTTGACACTCGTACGTTGGTATCATCAACAACCAAGGACTTACCCAAATTCCACAACACTGTGGGAACATGTATATGTATAATCTGAAAAACAGTCTTATTAGAACAGTGCCTTCTTTTAAAATGTGCCAGCGTGTTCCCTGAAAGTGTAAAGGTGGTTTGTTGTGCACTTCCTTGGGAGACATCTGTCATGCAGGCACATTATTGTTCTTAACAACAAACCATCCAACTAAAGCATTTAAAACATGAGACCTGTTGACAAGTGTTGTGAGTGCCAAGGTACAATACTTTTTGACTAACAACTTGAATTATGTCAGTTGTCACATGGCCATCTGTTACCTGATGACACAGTTGGCAACACATCTGACCCACTGGCTGTCATGTGTAGTGGCACACATGTCCAAACCCAGGACAATGCATAAGCTAATGGGCCTGCAATTGTGTTGTAAAAAGGCATACCTGCACTGAGGAGACACCCTCATGGCAAGCCAGAATGTCCACACAGATGTCAGCACACAAAGACCAAACTATGTAGCATCTGGACCACACACTGGTGCAAAAAATGTATGAGCAAGAATCATGTATTTAAACAATTGACACATGCTGCAAAGCACAAACATTAAACCCTGCACAACATCACTGGGTCACTGCACGTTAAGTCTCTGTCCAGCCAATTATCACACACAGGTCAGACCTGGCAAGGAGACATATGGTTTGGCCATGTAGGCCTCGCCCGCACAAATCCCCCATACCTGAGACAATGTGATTGAGACAGATCAAGAAGTGACACCTCTTAATTAGGGTTTACAAAAATGTGCTGCAAGAATTCCCAAATGTACTCCACATCACCTCGTGAGGCTGGCAACACATATTTGTGACAAACAACCATCAATAGATAGTTGTGAATAGACACACAGGCACTGCCCAGTGTGAGTATGCACAAGCCAAATGGGGTCTCCCTGTCCAGTGGACACATGTAGCACCCTTTGGATAAATACAAATGTGGCCAGGGAACAATGCCACAGAGGCAAACCTATGCTGAACACACAGAGAATGGGCACAGTGATGGATGACACACAGGATTACGAGGCAAGGGTGTCTCAGGGGACTGTAGTGGGCACACTTCTCCTTGTTCCTGGAATGATCTGACTGTAACATGAGCAACCGTCCTGGCACTATGCATATCTCCCACTCATGCACATCATGTCTGAGGCCACAAAATTGGTCATGCATGCTGCAAGTGTGTTCATTTAAAACCTCACACTCCTATGTTGAGACTCATCATCAGTGCCAACAAATATGGACCCCCAACAGAGTGAACAGGACAGGGCACAGGCAAGGTACCAACACATGTCACAGACCACCCTCCCACATGATGCATAAAGCAATGTGCACTTGGAATAACTGGTAGCCTAGATGACCATGTGCAATTGTGATTACACACAGACCAGGGGACACATGTCAAGGAGGGGAAGGGATGAATAAGAGCACCGGTTGACTTTGGGGAACAGAATATGCACTGCACATATAAACCCTGGCAGCGTATCCAGGCTACAGAGCACTTCCAAAAGCTGGTGACACACAACACAACAAACAGACATGTACCTACCCCCTCCTTGCTGCTGTCTCTCCTGTAACTGCCTATCCAGGTCAGGGAAGACCACCGCCAGGACACACGTCATGTGGGTGGTCAGGCGTCGGTGCTCGCCGTGGGGGCGTGGAGGTGAGAGCCCCAGCTGGACCCGGGCGATCCGCCGGGTCCAGCACCGGCTGTCCTGCCACCGTTTTCGGACTTGGGTTAGGTGCCGACTGCGATCCCCCACCGATCTCACGGCCCTGACGATCTCCTTCCAGATCCCCCCTTCTCGTAGGCAGTTACCTGTGAGGATGACAAAGTGAGACAACATCACTACACCTGCTCCATGTCACAGAGACACACATTTGAACATCTTTGATATGTTGAACAGGGCATAGGATGCTGGCAAGGAATTGCATCTTTCTCATATAGACATTTGCCTCTGTGGAAGCCCCAATGCACTACATGGCATTGAAAGTACACAGGTGGCAGGAGGGGTGCGACACACTCCCTGATCATGGCACACACTGTGCATCACATGCAACACCAGGCTGATGGACAGCACCTCAAAGCAGTTACATGCCCCAGGCCACTGACGCAACCTCAGCAGAGTTCACAGACACACACAGGCACAGATCAATCACCTGCCATTGGCAACAGTGGATACAAACCTCACTCTGCACATGTGCCACTTGCCTGTGGGGTGTCACAGGTGTCGGGCTAGCTCAGCAAGTCAGACACACAGCACGGCTTACTTCTCACATCAGATGGGTAGAGCTGTTGCCTCCTCCATTCAGCTGTGGTGCAACACTTCACATAGACACTCACCCACATGACAAGGAACATTCACACACATCAATGTCCAGGAGGGCGTACACATCACTTGGACACTCTCACCACAGGTCCACTCAACTCATACACATCTGTGGGTACATTCACCTGTCACATCGGGGGGACCACTGAACCACCTCAGGACAATAGCCAAAAAATGCCACCAAGGATTTGCCAGGCTGAATGTGTCATGCACTATGCAGTGAATGTCACAGTAGGCACAATGCAAGTGAGGAGTGCACACAGGAACTACATCATGCTCTGCATGAGAGAAACAAGCCTTTCTTCCCCCGGGGCCCACTCTAAACAACATTGCATGTCTGTCACACCTGGACACAATGCCAGAAGTGACAGTCACAAAAAAGGTGCACAGTCAAAGGTAGTGGAGTCAGCACTCACCTGCTCCCCTGGTCTCCCATACAGCTTGGGGTACTGTGGGAGGAGGACATCCAGCAATGCCTCATTCTCCTCAAGTGTGAATGGCTGGGCCCTCTCCACAGTATGCGACATGGTGCCAGAGGAAGCACAGACAGCAGCAGTGTGGTCAACAGGAAAGTTGTGCAGGCAAGTGCCCTCTCATGGGTTCTGGCTGACTTATATCTGTCTTGCTGGGGGCTTTCATTTACAGGAGTACAGAGTGATTGGTCAGACTCATTTGCATCCTACTTTTCCTCCAATCCCTTTAAACATACACCAATGACACAAATTTGCATGGTTCAAATTTTGAGCATCATAGCAAGGCAAACACCACTTTGCAACATTGTAATTTTTGGGCCAACTGACTTTTCAAGCCCACATGCTGGCCACATTGCAACTGAAATCTCTGTATCCATGACAACCAGCATGCATTTTGGGCCTAATACTTGTCCCCTATGTAATTTTTGAATCCAAAAAACATGTACGGTGTGTTTCACATGTACCTGTACACATACGGCACCACTACAATAGTGATACGCACCGTACTCACACATCCATAGCGTGGGTACGGTGCGTATCACTATTGTAGTGGTGCCGTAGGGGTACGCGTGGTACGGGCCGTACCACGCGTACTCCTACGGCACCACTACTATAGTGATACGGGCCGTACACACGCTCTCAGAGCGTGTGTACGGGCGTTTCACATGCTTACACTGGTGATAGGAGGCGCACACGAAAGGAATGGAGGTCTCCGACTCGCACAAGGCTGTACATCAAGTCATTGTCATTGCAGACTTTCATGTGCAGGGCCTAGGTGTGTCAGGCTGTGATATTGCACATGTCTTCTCATGTAATTGCACAATTGATGTGTGATGACCTGTGTACACATGTCATGTGTGATGGGGCACTATGTGGCACACTTCCCCTTCACACTTTGCACATGTGTGCCTGTAGTACAAACGTGTCAAGCACAGCATCACTGGTAAGGCACAGTCACCACCACCCGCAACTGTCCCCTGATGCCAGGGACAGGGACACTAACAACTGACATTTCACGATCAGCGTGCCCCGATGTGACTATGTCATGTGTGTGTCATGTGTTCCCATGAGCTTGCTGTTAGTGTTCCGTAAACTACATCTGCTGTTGCTGCATCCAACATGTGTCTGTGTGGAGATGGGCATGGCACACATCTATGCACACCATGCTACATGTGGATTCCCACGTAAGCAGGATCTGTATGCATCGGACATCATATTTTCACATGAGTACATATCTGCATCGTCTCAATGTCTGTGTTTTCTGTTTTCACGTGTACCCCTACATCGCAATGTCTTTGATCTGTACATTTGACATTCCATGTGACCTGTGCGTCTAGCTTGCCGTCAGCTGTCTGTATGAGATGACATCCTTTAAATGCAGCTAAGTGGATGTATGTCACTCCTGTGATGTCTCTGGCTGTTCACTCAGACTAGCCCCCAGCTCGTTTCAGGGCATGTCATGTGGACTTGCCAATCAACGGGTGTATCTGGCTTTTCGTAGGAGTATCACCAAGCTGGCATACGTGTCCTGGATGTATTGCACAGAACAGACTCTGTATTTAGCTGATGTGTAGTAGCAGTTTAGCATGTGCTCTGTTCATTGACATTGATGTTGTTATGCTCTCAATCTTCGTTATTCAATACAATTTTCTGCGCGGCACCGCCTGTCCCCCGACCAATGCCAGACTTGGCTGCCATGAGGGAACGTGCCTGCATCCGATGTTACAGATTCACTCAACAGTTGATTGAGGACTTGACCGACAAGCTGGCACCACACCTCCAACCACGACACAGGTATCCTACTGCGCTGACCCCCAAGATGAAGGTGATGGCAGCCCTACATTTTTTTGCCACAGGTACGTTTCAATTCACCATAGCTGATGTTGGTGGCATGTCACAGACAATGTTCAGCCATGTCCTACCTGATGTTTTGGCAGCCATGTTGGAGCACCTTGATGAATTCATCTGTTTTCCTACTCCTGAGGAGTTGACAGGTGTCAAGGGTAATTTCTATGCCCTGGGAGAGATGCCCCATGTCATTGGGTCCATTTATGGGACAGATGTGGCTTTGGTACCACCACAGGCACAGGAGGTAGCCTATCGCAACCGTAAACATTACCACTCTATAAATGCCCTTGTGGTGTGTCTTGCTAACATGCTGATTTCCCATGTCTGTGCACGTTTTCCAGGGTCAGCACAGGATGCCTACATCATGAGGCGTAGCAGGGTGCCACAAATGATGCTGCGGCTGCACAACGAACGAGCATGTCTTGTTGGTGGGTGTACTCTGTCCTGTGTGTTGCGGTATCTTTGGCTCTTACAGCATCTCCTGACCCACTTATTTCCATGATGTTTCCATGTAGGGGACTCTGGCTATCCCAACATGCCATGGCTGATGACACCTCTCCGCAACCCAAGATCAGCTGCAGATCACCGGTACAACAATGCACACGGGCAGACCAGGCGAGTGATTGAGAGGACGTTTGGCCTCCTGAAGAGCTGATTCCGGTGCCTTCACAAGACAGGCGGGTCCCTCCCATATGCACCGGAGAAGGTCTGCAAAATCTTCCTCGTGTGCTGCATGCTGCACAACATGGCAGTGGAGAAGGCAGTGCCACTCATCCTGGAGCAGGATGAGCAGGAACATCCACTCGTGGAGGATGAAGGGCTTGGTCACGAGGCAAGTGAGGAGGAGGAGGAGGAGGATATCCGGAGTCAGCTCATACGCAACTTCTTCTCATAATGGTGAGTCACTAGGTCTGAGTGTGCACGCTTGTAGCCTTGGGTGGCATGTGTTGCAATGTGTGTGTCCAGCTGACTGTATGCAAAGTGACTTAGATGTGTGTTCTGATGTGTCACTCGAGTGATGATGTCATTCCACGCATTTTAGCAGAGACACTTTCTTTTAAATTTGCATGGGGACAACATTGTTCATGTTTAGTAAATGACCATGTATGCGGAGAAAAATCTTTTAGCTGACTTCTTGTGTGTCTGTCATTCCCAGGTTCTTGCGCATGTTGTCTGCACGTGTCATCGTTGTCCTCCTGCTATTCCTCATGAGTATTGCAACGTGTGCTGAATCAGCGTTCCATGCACGGACATGGGGAAATGTCATTTTGGGTAAGGATTGCAGCAAGGCATTTTGGGGGTGGTACGTGTTTGGAATGTGTGGGGACTGCTTCTGTGCATGTTGTGTTACCATGCATACATGTCTACTCACCATGGGGCACATAACATGTAGCATGACTCCCATGAATTGATAGTCACCCTTCGTGACAGTCATCTGTAATGGATTTTGGATTCTGATGAAGGCATCAATGTGTGTAAAACTTCCCTCTGAAACATACGGGATGCTACGGGTGGACATAGTGTGGGACATCCCCATAACAGGCTCAATGGGGAATTGCAGCCTCTCCGTGTGCAGCAGGAGGTGTTTGGCTCATCCCCTTAACTTGTGTGCCAGTTCATTTGGATTTACAACATCCGTGTTGTGAAGGGGGTGTCCAGCATAGGTCCCACATGTTCAGTCAAATGACCTGTGAGTCTGTTCATATTGATGCATTTCCCTTAGTGTGAGTTTGAGTAATAAAGGTGTTCCTCACCCTCCAAAGTGCCTCATCTATGTCAATGCAGGTCTCTTGCCACTTTGCATGCGTCATCTCTGGCATAGTTGTCAAAGATTGTGCATATGAGTGTATGTGTAGTTCGGCAACATGCATGCAGTTCTTCATGGCTAATAATCTCTATTGTGGATGAAGTCCATGGTTGTGTATGTATTTGGACAGGTTGCTCCCCCCCAACGGGCCGTCAACGCCTGCTGAGGGTGTGTCTCCTGTGCGCAGCTCGGCCTTCTGTTTCCTGATCCTGTGTCAGTCATCTTTGGTGATTGTTCATCCATTTTCTCTGGGTGAGCCATGAGTAACGTGACACTCCTTCCTTTACGTACGCCTGTTGCAGTTGTCCTTTCTGACATCCGTGTCTTTGTGTGCTACTTTCGGCCTAGTTTCCAGTACATGCCGCCTGCTGCTGTGGCCCCTGCGGCAAGGGCCCACCAAGTTCCTGGGTTCTGCAACCCACACGCCTCCAAGATGCTCCTCTCTTTCTCCCTCCACCCATTCATTAGGCTGTCATCAGCTTGTCTGTGCCACTGTTGCGGCCACGCCGTGCCAAAGGCTGGACCGTCAGCGCATGCAACATGCACATTGCATGACCCTCATGTCCTTGCATGACCCACATCACACAACAGTCTCATGTTGCAGCCACCCTCCAAGCAATGTCCAACCGAAAATCAACCGCCTGCTCTCAGGCATACCCTAAGCGCACACACGACACCTTCGCATGCTGAGTGTGCAACTCCAACTGCCTACACAGCGCTGCCCCGCCTTCCAGGCCCTGTCACACCAACCAGGTCATGTCCCTCCTACTCCACACCGGCTCCGTCCAACAGCACGCCATTGGACTCTGTTACCTCCTCAACACAACAGGCCCACATATCACCTTCATGACAGTGACCTGGATAAAAGCATCCTCAGCACACAACTTCTTCATTGCCATCTCAGACGGATACAAGAGCACCCGCAGGGACGGCACTAACTATCTCGGAGGATGAATTGATATCTATTCACAAGTACGCACTCAGGGTTACAAATCCGGTTTGGCACAAACCCCCTGCAAACCCTCAGAGTAACACTCATCTACAGATCTCCAGCCCTACGTCCACAATTCCGCAAAGCCATCAACACGTCCATCTTCATGCACACCCTCACATCTACAGGATACATGTGGCTGTGGGCCAAGAACTTCTGGCTGGATGAGAACCACACCAGCATCCATCATTGATCCATCCACATTAACATCCACATCTCCGACAAGCAACACACTGCCACACACCCCGCTACCAATCCCCCAAAGATGTTTGATGTAAGTCAACACAGACATGCTGTGTGGGACACTGGAACCAAGACCACTGCCACACCCTGCAACCTCACACACTGGATCAGCAACTGATCCAACAATCTAGCCACATTGACAGACTTTCCTGTGACGCACAACAACAATTAAGCCACCTGGGACAAGGCAGACCTACTGTGCACAGCTTGCAACACAAATAACCATCAGTGGCATTACAACCCTGGAAAACGGTACACACAGCCATCACCATATCATCAGCAAGGACAATTGGAGATCCTTCAGATGGGGCCAAGGCAAAAAACACTCACGACATCAAGGAGCTCATCAGCATTGTGAGTGCACTGACATCAGCTCTCCATCCAAAAGACACCCCACCCTTGCAAGGCTGAGCCAATCCCTTGCAACTTTCTACCACTGCAAGCTCATGGACATACACGCTAGCCTTGGCACACAGAGGCAGACAGCACTATTATATGCGGGACCAACCCCCCTCAGGTTTTGGACTTCCATCATCAGGAAATACAACACCCGGCTCATGTGCAACATCCCCTGGGGATCTCCATCAGGTCCCTTCCCACACAACATCTCAACCACATCATTCCCCATCCTTGTAGCCCCCGTCCAGCCCGTCATGTATGTATCATTGGAGTTAGCCACATTCCATGGTAGATAGAGGCATGCAGTGACCCAGGCCCTTCTTGGACAACGGACGGCAGGAACGCAGGCTCTCAAGGAACATCACCGTGCTGCCCTAGCCAGCAAATGTCATCAGGAAGACAGTCAATGAGCAACTGACAAACTTCCTCCACGCAAAGAGCTCCAGGCAACCTGCACAAGACCATCTTCCACAGTAATCACCCCACTGCAACCGTCATCATTGCCACCAAAACCGACAACTTTGCCCTGCTCAACAATGGTGAGGCCACCCCCCTTGACCTCTCCACAGCATTATACACGATGTGCTCACACACTGTCAGCTCACACATCTCCAACACTGGTATCCAGAGGATGGACCAGGATGAAATCACCAAGAAGCTCACCAGCAAGGCCATGGGAGTGGGACTCAAGCCTTAAGCATGTAGTACAGTGGCTTCATCTGGCACATGGCCCAGGGCTCATCTCTCAGCGTGTCAATCTTCAATGTGTCCATGACCCCCCTCTCCACTATCGCACACAACCTCATCACCATCTCATATGCCATTAACAGCCAGCTGCTCCTCACCCTCACCAAAGACACAGCCATTGCCAGTTCCAACCTTCAAGAAGGCATGAGGTCCGTTGATGAATGGCTGAACATCAGCCACCTGAGGCTGGACTTGGCCAGGACTAAGGTAATCATCTGAGGATTGTCCCCTTACAGCTGGGTCAACTCCTTGTGTCCCACCCGCCAGGGCACTGCACCAGCACCCAGTGGCCACGCACGCAAGATGGTGTGCATCATGGACTCGTCGCTCACAATTGCCATGTGACTCACCAGCATCTGTACCTCATGCTGCAACACCCTCCGCATGATGCACATGATCCACAGATAGATCCACTCCAAGGCAAGACAGACCGTCCCCCAGGTCCACAACACCAGCCGTGTCAACTACAGCCCCGTCTCCCAGGTATCTGTCCCCCCATGGAGCATGCTGCCACGACAGTGAGTGTGAGTTCCTGTCCTAGATATCTGAGCTTGTTGTGTTGGTGTTTGAGTTTGCAGTGGTCACAGGAGGGCCTTTTGCTGCCTACAGCAGGGCCAAGTGTCAGCTACATTGTCAGTACTTTGCCAGTCCCTCTGCATTGAGCATGGTACCTGGGTCATATGGGCTGAGGGCAATGGTGTCTGATTCAGAGTTGCACAATGTGTTTTGTGAGCCCCACCCTCCCAGCATCCTGGACATCCAGTCTTGGGTTAGTGCTTCGTGTAGCCTGGGACATGGCATGGCCTTGCTTTGTGAATGGGGCATACACATGTTAGTGGCATGAGCGTTGTTTTTGAGTGTGGTTGTGTCCGGTGAGGGCTTGGGGGTAGTTGCGTGCATTTTGTGTGGTTGGGGTGTGGATGCCATTCCCCCCATGTTCCATGAGTTGTTTGTGTACTCACCAGGCTCTGGAAGCCCTTGAAGTCTGTGTACTCCAACCGGCGGTCAGGGCCATCACCTTCTCCTCCCAGGAATGGTAATGTACCGGTCTGCGGGGCAGCCCACCTCCAGTGATGTTGCTCTGGGCATAGTCCTCGTTCATTTTCCGCTTGACTGCCCTCTGCAGATCGTACCACCTGGCTTGGTAGTCATTCCTGGTCCTTCTGATGGGTGCAACAGCATTCACCCTATTGACCATCCTTTGTCACAGGCGTGATTTTTCGGCTATGCTGGTCTGTCTGACCAATGTTCCAAAGAGCTGTGGCTCGACTCTGATGACTTTGTTGACAAGGATGTCCAGCTCCTCCCTTGTGAACTTTGGATTCTTGTCTGTGGGCATGGTGTGGGGTGAGGGTGTGGATGGTTGTGGGTGTGTGGGTGCGAATGTGAAGGTGTGTGTGGGAATGTGAAGAGGGGATATGTGTGAAGGAGTTTGTGTGAAGGTGTATATGTTAAGGTGTATGGGTGCAGTTGTTGGGGTGTGCTCTGTAGCTGCAGTGTGTCTGTTGCAAAGGCTCAAGGTTTGTGTGTGTGGGCCCTTTTTATTGGTCCATTTGTGGGTGTGCCTGAGTTTGAAATTTTGGTGGGTGTGTTATAAGAGGTGGTTGAGAGTTTGGGCCTCTGTTTGCCTGTTTGGATGTGCCAGGTCAGTCATTTTGATGTTTTTTCTACTGTAGACGTGTTTTGTGGTGTTGTGCGAGTCGAATTGACCCTCCTTGTGCTGTTTTACAGTGTCCTGGTTCAGTACGAGTCGTTTTCGCGTATGTAAGGTGCGTACATACGCGATGTTGTTGTACAGTGCTCGCATACGCAATGTTGTTGTAAAGTCCGTACATACGCGATGCTGGGGGACGGGGCTGGGGTACGGTGCGTCCAAGTACAGGGCTGGGGTACGGTGCGTCCAAGTACGGGGCTGGGGTACGGTGCGTCCAAGTACGGGGCTCGGGGGCGGTGCTGGGGTACGGTGCGTACAAGTACGGGGCTGGGGTACGGTGCGTTGAAGTAAGGGGCTGGGGTACGGTGCTGGGGTACAGTGCGTACAATTACGGTGCTGGGGTACGGTGCTGGGGTACGGTGCGTACAAGTACGGGGCTGGGGTATGGTGCGTACCAGTACGGGGCTGGGGTATGGTGCGTACAGGTACGGGGCTGGGGTACGGTGCTGGGGTACGGTGCGTCCAAGTACGGGGCTGGGGTACGGTGCATCCAAGTACGGGGCTGGGGTACGGTGCTGGGGTACGGTGTGTACAAGTACGGGGCTGGGGTACGGTGCTGGGGTACGGTGCATACAAGTACGGGGCTGACATACGGGGGGTACGGTGCTGACATACGGGGGTATGTGCGGACATACGCGGGGGGAGGGGGGCTGTACGACTCATATCCCGGGCACAAGTTTACCCGGGATACGAGTGGTACAGAGTTCGCTACGTATGGGACGTTTTACATACGCTTGTGTATTCGGAAGGGCGGTACGGATCTAACTTGTGCGCTCAGACTTCAGTTTTACGATTTGTACGTAAAACTGTCCGGGTACGTCTCGTAGACCTTTTTCCGATACGAATCGTATGTATTTTTCACGTACGAATCGTACTTCACCGGTGGGACGGGACTTGTACGATTCGTAAGTAAAAATATACGGATATAAGTGGTTCGGGAATTTTTGTATTACTTATAATTTTAAACATTTCCTAATAATTGTAACTACTGGTTTTTATTATATGTATTATTTACTTTATTTTACATTATTTTTTATACATAAAAAAACGATATTTTTAACAACGTTATTTTTAACGATTTTTTTCTCCGATATTTCTGTACTTACCATTATGTAGATCAGACTTTGATATTCTGGACATCGATATTTTTGCGTCAATATTTTTGTCCCTCGATATTCTGTCAGTGATCCAATACCAACGGGAGGCCAGTTCCCACCAGTGGTAAATATTTGCTGTTTGGGGAATCTGCCAAAAGACTTTCTATGTGATCTAAACGGTTGATAATGGGTTTCAGCTGTTCCTGTATCAAATGAAATCACGGAATTTCTCACATAGGTCCGTAATGCAGAGCGAACCCAGATGTGTGTAATCACCGGCCTTCCTTGACTGTGGTTGTGGTTGGATTCAAGATGAAAGCTGACGTATTTGCTGGCCATTTTGCCTATGCTTGACTACCAGTTCTTTAACTTCTGTTTTTTTCCTCTTGACAGCTGGGCCTAAGGGTGACTGAGTGTTTGTGGGACTCTGCAACTTTAGGTGGGTACCTGCATTATCTACATGTTTATAGCAATCACTAATTTGGGTGTTTGGTTGCAACACTCCCCCCACTTCTATTAGCCCAGGGACATTGTTATCCAAATTGGTGCAGTCTCTTGCATTATGAAATAGTGGCCGCTGTTCTAACAATAGTCTGTGTTCTGTAAGCCCAATTTCGTTTGAAATTATTCCCCCATCTGTCTCAAGCATACTAGCTACAGTAACTGTTGAACGTGGTGCAGAGGCAGACCCAACTGTTTTGCGTTTGCCCATGAATTAATAAATTTAGGAGGGCGTTCACCTGCGCTTATGGATGTGGTGACTGCCGCTAGCGAACATGAAAAAGAGTAAGCACAGACTGATCCAGCACAGCCTTCGCCTGGGCGCACGCTCAGGCCAATCTGGCGCCGCAGTGTGATCTGGTGCTTAGAAGCGCGTCAGCAGATGTTAGGCCCCTCCTTGTGCAGGGGAAAGCTGGGGGATGTAGTTCCACTTCAGCCAGGGCCTCTGCAAACACTTGCGGCAAATGTGGGCAGAAAAAATGCTTCAATGAAGGCGATATAAATATCTCTTCTTTTATACAAGTACCAACAAGGAGGGTTACCCCAAGAGCATAACAGTTATTTGGAATAAATTGACAGACTGGAAGAACAAGGATTTACTTGAATGGGAGGAATATTGTTTCCCTAGTGTGATTATCCCAAGTTACCGACTCTTTATCTCCTCCCCAAGGTCCATAAAGACAGTACAATTCCCCGGGGAGACCTATTTTGTCCTCAAGAGGCAGTGCCCTTGAGAATATCTCAAGTTATGTTGATCATTTTCTTTGTGATCAAGTTATCACATTGCCATAGTATGTGAGAAATACGAAGGACTTTTTAACCAAAACCAGTGACATCCATTGGCACTGTCATTACTTGTTGATCACCTTGGGTGTAAATTCCCTGTACACTATCATAGAACATGATGAAGGCATAGCTGCCTGCGCCAAGTATCTTTCCAGGAGCTTATCACGTCACCCGGAACATACTAATATGATCTTAGATATGATAAGGTGCTGCTTGAACAATAACATATTCATGTTCAATGGCAATCTATACAGACAGATCCTCGGAACCGCCATGGGAACTTGTTTCACTCCCAGTTTTGCGAACCTGTTCCTAGGAGCTTGGGAGGAAGAGATCATCAAGGACATCAACAACATTGATGATTTTAGAAAAGTGGTTGTGTGGCTTTGCTTCATAAATGACTTAATCATAATTTGGAGGGGCCCTGAAAGGGAGGCTGATGATTTACTTGCCAAGCTGAACCACAACGACCATAACCTCACATTTACCAGCAACTCAAGCAGACAACTTATTGAGTTTCTGGACTGAAAGTTGGAGATCATTGACAATAAAATACATACCAGTCTATTTAGGATAGCAACTGCCGTCAACAGCCTACTGCACACCATGAGCAGTCATCTTGACAATTTCAAATGGAGCATCCCGAACGGGGAACTCCTTAGGGCCAAACACAACTGCAGTACCGATGAGTCCTTCCTTGCTGAACAATCTATCATGATATCCAGATTTATTGAACAAGGTTATCCCAATTGGGTTCTCAAAAAGGCAGCAGAGAAAGCCTTACTTGATACAAATATCGATACCACCACAGAAGGAGATGACATACCTGGGTCTTATTGACCTACAATGGCAACTCCAATGATACACCAAAACCTTTGGTAGAAAACTGGAATATATTGACAAATGATCCTGTCATTGGTAATTCCATACACAACAGACCCAGAATCACTTACAGGAAGGGTCAAAGCCAAAGAGACATACTTGTACGGAGTGATATCACTATGATAGAACAGACTAGAGGACATAATCTACACGTTTATTTCTGAGATATGTAGGCAGTACTACACTTATGGCCAAGAAGAGGGTTTTTGAGCATATGAGGGCCATCACTAACAGAGACCAACATTATCCGATAGCGAGACACTTTGAGACTCACCATTTTTCTGACAGTTCAAAATTAAGATATTATGCAATTGAACAGGTACTCCCAGACCTTAGCGGGGAAACAGGGTATTAAAGCTCGGAAAGAGGGAATCAAGATACATTGTCAATCTGGGCACCAAATATTCTAGTGCATAGTTTGTGAAAATATCATGCATAGTATACTATTATTTTATCATTCCTAGATGGCCAACACATTATTTCCAAGACTGGAAGCCATATGGAAAAAAAATAAAACAATACACTTTGCACAACACCATTCCAATATGCCAGTATGATATAGAAAATATATATTTTCTACTTTCATTCTTTACATTTACATTACATATATATATGCTTGTTGGGTTTGTGCTTATGCTTTATTTTTGAGGGGTAATTGCAAGAAGAGTCACTGGGTGGATGAATGAATGCCTGAGTGCAAGTGTGAGTGACATTGTTCATGTATGATGAGTTACTGAGTGGCTAAACTCATAAGTGATTAAAGATACACATTATAGTTATAAGCTAGATCCAAGGCATTACAAACATTTGCCTATGGTTTAGCACAGGTAAGCACTTTAAAAATCCACAAGATATTAATTTCTCTGATTCCAGTAAGATAACCAATGCCACTTAGAACATCTATATACAAGTTAATTCTTACTTCCTGCCCAACTGCAAGCAAAATTCTTTCTATAACCTCACTCACAAAAGAAGACATTTTTCGACAGGCCCAATACATGCTGATTAGCATACAATTCGTTGTCATAAAACTTCAAAAACATTAGATTTGATTCACCTAGGTTTATACTTTTTAATGGCGTTCAGATTAATCTATAGAACAGCTTTTGCAGCATTTTCCTCGTCTTCAAATCCATAGAACATTCTCCTAATATTCTTACAGTTGTTTCATCAAAATAGATTGTATCTTTTATCAATCTGTTCTTCCCCCCTCTTACTACTAATACTAAGTTATGCGGTACTGAATGAAACATACATGCTCTTATCACCAACTAACTTTCTTTTTAAAAGTTAAAACAATCTGTAAAGGTGACTGACTCCCATTTTTTGGGATTCATATAATGTCTTGGAGAAGAGAGAAATGTTGTGTAAGATTTCGGATCTTTACCTCAAATTCGTAAATGGTTCTTTACTTCCTCAAATAATGTAAAGTTCATCGATATCAATATTTGTGAAAAAGTTAGTGAATGAGAGTAATTCAGAAGATAAAGTATCATTCTTCATAACTGGAACGTGCAAATTATTACTCAGATTTCTTCTCTACTATCAATACTGCTTGTGTGTCAGACAAGTATAACATTACGGACAGGGACCAAATGACCTAGTTATTTACAATTGTAAACGTATGTTTATCCACAAAAAAGATACATTTATGCCTGACATATCCACAAAAGGATTCTTGAAAGGAGTAAAATGTCAACTACTATGTAATTATGTCACAACTGTATACAGTTATGCAGCAGTGAGCCTTTTCCAAGGGTTTCAGACTGGGTAGATAAAGATGTGGTTTACCGTGATAATTTGTGAATACCTTCAAAATGTGTCAGTATGTGGACATTCACAAACTCCTCTGTGCCTCACAAGTAAATCTCACTCCCAATATTGGAAGAGGAACCAGACTTTGCTGGGGTGCAGGAGAAAGGTGTTCTTAATTTCGAAAATAAAATGAAAATAAAAATGTGTATTTGCAGAATGGGCTACCTTTCCTCACTTCAGAGCGGTATTGTGCATACCACCCAGCATTGTGGAGATACAAAATGCCACGTCATTCCCAGTAGAGCTGGTGGAAACCTGTGACTTGCCCAGTTTTCCTTTCATACTACTGTGAATATTTGTGAATTTAAATAGGTGTAAATGTTTTGTGAATCATGTTCACCAAAGAATACCTCTAGAAGTGAATTGGGAGGTAAAGTAGCTGTAATGTAATGGCTCCTCGTGTCTGGCCAAAAACATGCACGTTGTTGGGCTGAGCTCCACATAAGTCGACCCCTAAAGTAACGATACAAAGGAACCCATAAAACTTTCCCAACTTTTGGTGCATTCTGGATACAATCCTCAGGTTGCACAGAGGTTAAATTGCATTGTATGGTATTGCAGCATTTATAGTGCATTTGCTACCCCTATGTGGGGCCCTCAAGTGCTTGCCTACATCAGTAGCATGCAACACCTAGTAGGGTGCGTGGTTGGAAGGATGTTGTATTTGTTTTGATCCTACATGGGAAGTGTTTTCATGTTGTGCAGGATGACACCCAACATGTGGTTATCATGTTATGGGACGCAGCACTTAGAACTGTGTTTAGATCAGGGCTTTAAGTGGGCTGGGTCTCGCCGGTGCTGAGCACAGGCAGTTTTTTAACCTCTTCTGTGCCCATGACGAGATAGTCTCGTCATGGAGCACGGTCGCGCTGTGCCCATGACGAGACTATCTCGTCATGAACCCCACCCACTAATGCAACGCCCGGCACAGGAGGGGGAAAGGGCGTGGCACTGAAGGGGTTAAAGGGCCCTCGAAACAGTTCTCTATCAGGCTCTGTTTTGTGACCTGGCACAGGCGGTACCTTTTTTTCTGGACTGCAGTGACAGCAGGCACATCGATGTGCGCTGCTCACACTGCTCACTTCTCACTAGTGGAGAAGTTACGGCATGACATCATGCCAGGTGAGTGTTATAGGGGAAGGGAAATCCCTTAAGGAGGATCATTTTCTCTCTGGATTTACTTTCTCTTTTTGAAATGCAGGAGCAACAACATTGTTGTGGTGTCACCAGGGCTTTAAGTGGACGCTTTTTCCATATTATATATAACAAGCCATAGTTGCTGCCTATTTATCTTATGCAAGTAACAACCAATGACAAAGCCAATAGTCCTGACTTGTTGTAGATATGATATTACTAGTTGTATCCTATATCTGGATGCAAAGACAGAAACAGCAAAATACAAGTAGGGCAGCACACTATGCTAAACACAGATTTTTAGACTATTTGTTTTAAAGTCACACCCTAATTACATTGGCCACGGCCCTTAGAGAGACCCCCAGTTTTTTCATCCCACTTAAAACCCTGGTTTACATGATGAAGTGCGAGAGACAGAGACACAGTTTTATGGTCTTCAGTGTGCTAGTAGCTTTGCACAGTTCTGCAGGTCCCTTTTCGCTTTATGATATTTCATACGATATAGGGCCATATTATCAAGACCGGTGATAACATTATCGCCGCTTCAGCGGCAGGAAACTGCCGCTAAAGCGGCGATAAGGGGCTTGATAATATGCCCTTGTGAATTCTCATAGAAGCCCAGGTTCACACCAGAACCTGGGCTTCTATGGGAATTCACAAGGGCATATTATCCCTTACTTGGAATGAAGGAATGCTGGATGCTTCCTAAGGACTGTAGAATTGCTAGTTTGACCCCAAAACTTCGGGAAAACCCAAGTAGTAATCCTGCCCTTCATGGCACAACTACCCCAGCGTTGACTATAAACTTATTTGGGACACCGGTAGCAGAAAATGCCCCTTCCAATGTCATGTTCTAGCCCATAGAAGGATAGCCCAGGGGGCAGACAAGTCTGTGGGAACCAGAGGGGAACATTCTGTGCTCTTACCTGCCCTTTTCCTGAATGCAGGTAGGACCAAGGTCAATAATACCCTATCGCCATTTGGCTCTAACGCAGTGTTTACCAAACTTTTTATGCACCACAGCACACTTGTTAGATGACTACTACCACCACCCACCTGCTGCCCTGGCTAAAGCGCGGGTGAATATGTCTTACTGAAGTGACCTGAAACCTGCCCATAGTTGCAGAGGGATGCCTACCCAGAGTACTTGGTACCTGTCTCTATATGGTGCCAGCAGGTGTTCCTTAAAAAGGCCCTCATGCCCTATGCAGTGTTTGCATTTCTGAGTACCCAACGGAGTGCTGGCTTCCGAGGTGAGGTGATGCAGCCTGACATACTAAGTTAAGAGTAGAGTAGAGTGCACATGCTCTGAAACCCCCTGGCTGCTTGTCTGGCCTTCCTATATGCCCAGGGATACCTAAGGCCATGCTTCAATTCTGAACTGGTGTGACTGTGCAAGAAGTGTAGTGAGACTTCACCTGCACGAGTCGCCCAACAGACAAGTTGGCCCTGACTAACCTTGTGTTCTGGTGCCAGATTTGGGAAGGTGTTTCCCCTGTTCTATTAACTTTTGAGCCGTTGGAATGCTGGATGCAAGGTGGGAGTGCTAACCTGCCTCACACTCTGCAGACACCACAGCCGACGCAAGCTTGCGGGACAATAGAACCTGTTAGACATTCAGTAAATGTAGCACATTGGACTTGTCCCTCAAACTTAGGTGCGGCACCTCTAGATGAGGTCTGGCTCACCCAAACTTCTGCTAATCTGTACCAGGGGGGCAGCTCAGTCCGTGGGAACAGGGATGAACAGTAAGTCCCGCTACCTGCCCTTTCTAGGTTCTGTGGATGTCTCGTGTTCCTTACAACGTTATTGCCCCTTGTGTTTCCCCAACTTTCTAAACCCCGCGCACTTGTAAGGTGACAACTCCCCACACCCGCCATGGCTAAAGGGCGGGAGATTATAGCATACTTAAGCAACATGCCCATCGTTAGTTGCATCGACCAGACACCGGCGCAAGTAAATTCGGTGATACTACGGTGCCAATTGAATGGTGTCACTCTGGCCTGCGATGTATGTCTATAGTGCATCAGACCCAGAGTGCCCTGCTTTGTTTCGGCTGGGTGAAAACTTTCCTGCGCCACCGGTCTGGCCTATGGCAATTGTGCAGAACTCCCGCTTCCAGCGGTCTCTGCATCTGTCAACCTTGTAACATTCACTTTCATATCATGAACATGGCACAATCCACAACCTTGACTCTCAGCAAAAGACGGTCTTTTTTTAGGACTATTTTGTGCTCATGTTATGCAGCGTAAAGATAAAATTATTGAACCTGCATTGCGAATGGCTGGCCAGGAGTTGCCAATCCTTAATAAGACGTGTAACAGGACCTGTGGCCAGACTCTGCATTTAATCTTTGGCCCTTATGGTAAATAAGCAACAGCTGTGGCCTAGATGTAAGAATATTGACCAGATATATACTACCAAGTGGGCACTACACTTCCAAGCCAGTACTCTTGGCTTTCTCAATGCTTGTCGGATGCTTCAGCTCACTAAGCCCCAATATGGCTACGGTGGAGTGGTATACTGAAAGTGCTACCCTTCTGAAATGGTGAGATTGAGAAAGAAGTACATTGACAAACCGTCCAACTGACCCCGAAAGAGGGACTCCTCTCTTCTAACTGAAAGAAAGTATTCATGAAGCAAGCAGGTTCATCTATTGTACCAGTCATCCCCCTTAACTGCGCGCACCTGCTCAACATGCGCACCGTCGCTTGATCGGTCAGCCTCTCAACCTTCACTTGCCTATGGACACCGGATGGCCCAATCCACCACCTAACTCGCCAGTAGAAACACTGCCTCAGCTTGGCACGATTCTAGAGCTCATGATGAGCCATTTGAGCAACGCAAAGACTCTAAGACCAAGATTTAAGGGTGATGTTGCGAGGCATTTCCGGGCTTGGAGTGCGCCTAAGGGCGCATTAACATACCTGTGCCACTTCAGTAGGTGAAGTGCCTGGTATTGTGCAAAATTGACAACGCTTGGGAAGAGCAGAGAACAGAGTCTGCTCCAGGCCAAATTTATTACCCAAGGCCTCCTGGAGTCTCCCCCAGATTGTAACCCGCTCGGCAGCATCAAATCAAGCGGTCATTCCCAGTCCCCGAATGGAATTCAGGCCTTAACTCCTTCCCAACCCCTCCTATACTCCCTCAAATCTGTAAACGTCCCTGTGTGTCATCTCGCAATCACGTCTCCTGCTGGGTAGATCTGTGCTTGACACTATTAGGCTTACAGAAGGGCATCAGAGGGCGATGTTCCTTGGCCTGTGCTCATCGCTGCCACTGTTTATCTCACTCTGAGTGCCACTTATGTGATTCCACTAACATTGGGGACGACCGTTTTACATGTGCCCCACAATCCAGTATCACATTATTATTATTAGTCCAGCGTATCCACATCCTAGTGACTAGTTCTGGCATCAACCTGGTATTTCGTTTTCCAATCAGGACACCAGCTTGAAGGTGCCCAGCTTGCTCCACCAGAAACCTGGGAATCTGGGCGCCTTGCATGAACACCACCAGGGAATAAGGGTGCTACCTGAACACCAATAGCTTAAAAGACATGTACATAGGTCTTGCGTTGCAGGGGACTACTGATTTAGTGTTATAAATACATCCCTTACTCTGCAGGACTGCAGTACAGCAAATCATGATCGCCCCGCGAATACATCAGTGAGGTTGGACTCAGCACGTTTTACAGGACCACCAATTGCCTTACAGATGGGCACATACCTTCATTTGGTTGGGCACAGGGAGATTAAGTGATTTGCCCAGTCTCAGGGATGTAGCGCCGCCCTGCCGAGACTTGAACCCTGTTCCCAAACTTAGTGTCGGCCGCTCCAGCCCTGCTATTCCCCTGTGTAGTGCGTGCCAAAGTAATCAAAATTGGGGGCACGCCATCTCGGATCTGCCCTTCAGGCCGCAATTGCCACCGGCACTCGAGGCCTGTTAAGCTGCGAGCACCACCGCGCAATGGGAGCACCCCCACCTGAGGAATCTAGCCGACCCGCAGGCAGAGCACTCTTGTGGGCCCCCCCGGGAGGAGGGAGGCCCGTGCAGGCATATAGCGTGCAAGCGGGAGGTGGGGCGCCCCCTACGTATGGCCCGCTTCAAGCAGGAGTGCCCCATTGCCGCTAGTTACCCCGGGGGCAGAACACGGCCCCACCACAAGAACCCGCAGAACCCTCTGTGCTCCATTGCAGGCCGGCACGCCCAGGTGATAGCCTCCAGCTCCGTGCCCTCCCCCTATCTGCACCGTGCTGCCCTAGGTCAAGGAAGGCTGCTGCTGTCATTTCCCCCCTGGAGTTTGCCTTCCCCCCCCACTCGTGGGCGGCTGCCCAACCGGGGGCGGTCACGCAGCCTGGCCTCCCGAGGTGGAGGGAGGGGGGGACGTGGTTGCATCACAACACTCACCGCGTCTCTCAGCAGCCCCTAGATAGTCCGAAGGGTGACCACGGGCAACACACGACAGTCCCAAACGAAGACGACAACCAAAGGGCACGATCCTAAACGGCGCCCCCATGCATGGGCCCACCCAACACTGGCCTTACTACCCCCGTGTGAGAGAACCAGGCCTTAGCAAGCCCCCGACCTAAAAATTCCAGCTCGGCAGTGGCGGGGGGGGGGGGGGAGATCGTGGTCGGTCGTGAGATTGGGAAGGCTACCCCGGATTTTAAACACGGGGCAAGTCACTGCCGATCGCCCCCTTTCACCCACTCCCCAGTTTGGCCCAAGCTGCACCGCAGCATTCCCGGCATCATGGGCCTTCGCTGGGCCTGGAATCCACGGATCCCTCAGCCCCATAGGCCGCAAGGAACCCCACGCAAGTGGATTACCGGGAGATGGGGGGGCGACTCACCTCAAACTGCTCGAGGTCTACCAGGCAGCGAAAGCGACCACAACGAAAACGACCACCAACGATGGGACGATCCTAAAACAGCGTGTCACAGTCTTGAGCCAACGTTTATTCATTTTGAATTCAGCAACTCGTCTACCTAATGTGCGCATGGCCACCACAGCCCGCCATCCCCCTCGGAGTCCGTGGTGACCCATGCCGCCCCCACGCAGTTTTGCGACAAATGAGGCGCTTTACATGAGAGCCCGTTACATCACAGAAGTGACAGAGAGATCGGGGATTTACCCATACTCTTGAGCCAACGTTCATACATTTTTGAAAGACTCGGCTCGCCACAGACCCAGGTTGCCTTTGCACTCCACCCGACTTGCGTCCAGAGTCGATCGGGCAGCGTGCAACGAATCACACATAGACCTTCGGACATTTAACAGAGTGAAAACACACTTCCCGTTACTGGGCAATTTACGTTATGAAGGGCCGCTAAAGAATATTCCGAGCATACGTGCATGCCGGCTGCCTGAAGGCCGCATCCATCTCCATTCGCGCTCGTGCAGCATGCAAGAAGGAACCGGATGCACCCACAAACCCGAGCACACGCCCTGTCACCCGGTTGAGACACCATCCCAATTGTCACCTCGTGCACCCCTCCCCGCTACCCCCTGCTCCCTTACGGTCCCGAGCCGCACACTCTGAGACTCTGGAGCGAGGAGGGGGGATTACCGTCTTCGCTCTGCGCGTGCCGTCCTGCACCTCCCTGACACAGGACAAACCACCAAAGCGAACGCTCTTCTGCCTGCCACTGGCCGTGCAGGCCTGCGCGGCTACTGCTGGGGACATGTACACCCCCACCCTGTCCTAACCCACACGGGTACCAGCATAAGCGGACCGGGTCTGGGCACACTTAGCAGGATGGTGCTCCACTCCAGTCCTACTCAGGTGAGGGACCCGACTGGTAGCGTGGGCTCTCCACCCCTTCCCAAGGCGCTGCCCTAACCGCCTACACATCGCATGGCAACCGGGGCACAGGAGTTGAACCGGTTTGGGGGAGGGGGTGAGTCCTACACTGGTAGGAGCAGGCCGGAGGCGCTGAGGCCTCGCCCACCTGCCAGCGCTCCTGCCAGCAGCTCCGGCAGAGAGGGACCCGTAACAACACCATGAAAAATGCGGCCCGGCTGCGCAGCCAACCCTTCCCCGATTTTTGCCCCATGGTCCAACCAGTGGGCCTCAGCACACAGGCCTCGCTCCTGTGCACCCGCCCCACCCACCGGGAATGGCGCTGGACAGGCCAAACGGCAGACCTGGCCCCGGAGCACTGACAGAGGCCATCCAGGCAGCAGAGGCCGGTAAACAGCTACACAGACCACCGCTGTATTGGGCTGTAAGCTGCTGAGCCTGGCTGCATTATCTTGTCCTGGCTTCTCAAGCTGTGCCACCAGGGACTACCACACCACCGGGACCTCCCCTTCAGGTAGGGGTCCCGAACCGATGGTAGTGGAGCTAGTCGCCCTTTTAATTGGATTGCTGGGTAATAATTGTGGTTGCCTGATGCGACGAGAGTCCGCGGTGAATGAATCCCCTGTACCCTGCGCCCGTCCCAAACCCCTGCCACAAACCCCCTGCCAGGACCGGAATGGCATCGGCGGGCCTCCTGCGGGGGCCGGAGCAGGGAATAAGCATCTGGGACAGGGTCCCACACAGGAGTAGCCTCGAGGAGGGACCGGGGCAAGGGGGGGGGTTTGCGTACACTCACCAGCTACAACGCGGCCAATCGCCCGCAACCAACGCGTCCCACCGACCACAGCACGACCACCTAAACTGCGTGTCCAGACAGCGTGTCCAGCTCGCTGGCGTCCGTGGTGTGTTCGGTGCAGCAAGAGGCAGAAAACCTGGTGAGGGGACTTATGTACCGCTCACCCTGCCTGGCGCACCGGACATGACGCGGCACGCCCGCGACCCTGAAGGGGACTCCTCCCCAGGCCAACCCCCTCCAAGAGGGGGGGGAAGCCCAATGCTACTGGAAGGCCGCCCTCCTGAGTGGCTCCCTGCGGAGGCCTCGGGCAGCCGCATTGCACTAGGTTGTCCAATCTGAGAGTGTGTGTATGGTTGTGGTCCTGAGTTGGCATGGTTGTAGGGAGGGTGAAGTGAAGAGATCTGTTCGGAGGGGCATTTTTATTATAATCTCATATCAGGTTGTGTTTGGGAAACGTAAAGTGAGCTTGGGAATGTAAAAATCATTACTGCAATGAATGAAAGCACCAAATCATTTAAATCTATTAGCTCACTTCCATCTTAGAAACTGTAGGTTGTAACAAAAAAAATGAGATGTGACTCCTGCCAGCGCTGGGTGTTTATGCAATAACTCTAGTGTCTCCTCTTTTCAGGCAGCTGTTGCAACTTCAGTGTGCGCTGCAGTCTCAGGCTCGCTGCCCTTTTCTGGGGAATATTGCGGATTCGATTGATTAATTGGACTGCTCCATGCCCGGATTCATTGGGGTACGCTTAAACTGCAACATATCTCGCGTGCTAGTATTGATTAATATGTGTGGTGCTTGGAAGCCTCCTGCCCTACCAGAGAGGTGACGCCAATAAAAATAAATTAGTACAGTAGTCCCGGGGATTTGGAGCTCTCGGCGGGATTTTTAAGCGCTCACGTTCTTGTCAGTTACCTAACAACAATCCAACACAGGCGTAAACAGGGAGAATCAATCCAGCGCGGATTCACGGAGCGCGGACGCCTTTCAGAACTGCAGACATTGTCATATTTTCCAGCAGATGCTCAGAGGACGGGTTCTTTCCACAGTCAGGGGGAAAACACAGATTTACTAAACACCGTGACATAACTTGTTTTCACAGTGCTTGCTTGGTGACGTGTGTTTTATTACCTTTGCTGCCACCGTGTTAGCTCCTGCAGTCGCTCGGCGAAGGATGTATGGAAGGAGAAAAACAGACACACAAAAAACGGCAAGCTGAGGCTGCATAGCTTTGCGAGGTTAAAATGACAAAGACATCGCTGAGAGGATTGGAAATAAAGCATCTTTCCTTCTCTCATCTTTTGTCTGTGAATCTGCGTCTTTCTTCAAATGATCTGTGACTGATGTGTGATGAGGACGGACAGGCAGAGGCAGGCGCTATGTAATCCCGCTGTATTTGCACTGTGCTGGATGCATGCAGTACGTTGACTGTACCCATCACATAACGCTATCCATCATTCAGTGACATCGGTCCAATAACAACACCGGGGAAGAGGGAGCTCAGGGCGGGCAGAACGTTCCTCGGCTTTTTTTTTTTTAATCAACATCTTGCAAAGAATTCCAACTCTTTGGCAAATTAAACAGACAGCTGTTTTCTTCTACTTAAAACCACAGCTGCATCCAGATGCCCGAGTTCGTGAGTGAATGAATGAATGTGTTCTTTAATATGAACGGCGAATGGACCGGTTTACATCCAGATCCTGGACTCTGGAGCGCAGCAGTGTCATAGCGCAAATCACGTGGTGCCCCCTGCAGGCTCAAGGGTGAAGCTTGGTCAGTAAGACTAAGGGGTGGGGGGTGCGTTTCAGATTTTCCGAAAATCACGATGGCATATCATGTTAACTTTATCATAAGAGAAGCAACGCATTGGGGGGCGGGGGCAAAAGGATCAATGGAAAGGAGTGCGGATTGTGAAGGGTACAACACAGAATGTTGTAAAATACCTATGCTTTCATACCTTGTGTGGGTTCTTGTCTGAGTGAGTATATAAAAACCCCATGTGCAATCCAACAGACCCCTTACCATACCCGACTGTAAACTCCTGTCCCCAACTATCTACTAAATAGTCAATTTATTGGGGGGAGGGGGGGGGGGGGTAATACTTCAAACACTCCTCCTAAAGTAATGCCCCTGTGCAGAATGCGATGAGGGGCCCCTTAGTTTCCCATTCATTGGCATTGGCATTGGGATGAATGACAGCCCCATGAAGGTTGGGGGGCACTCCCTGCTCAGCGGGAGGTGCTGGGAGACTTCGTTACACCCCTGTGCACCAGCTGTGCAGTGTATAGTGGCCATTAACAGAGAGTTTGTTCTTTGAGCCTTTTCAGTGAGTTGCACAAAAGAAAGATGGGTGATAGCATTAATTCCAGAGTGTGAGCACGCGCTCAGAAAATGTGTAGTCATCTCTGCAAGCAAATGTAGGTTTAGGAAACGCTCCCAGACACACCGACATTGTCACATCTGTTACAATGTGAAATTTCACTGTGGTATGCCTTGCTATGGCTCTCTTATACATGCAGGGCTTAATTTAGAAAATCCTAGACTTTCAAAATGAGACACTAAGGGGCATATCAGCAACACCCGGCGATAATTATCGTTCAGCGCTCTTAGCGTGAGGATAATTATCGCCGGATAACGAGGATTTTTATCGCTGAGATAGCGTGCTATTAGCAACGCTTATCTCCTCAGCGATAAAAATCCTCACGCTAACTGCCTAACGTGAGATTATCTCTGGAAACCCAGCGATAATCTCACGCAATGTGGTGTTAGCTTGCTGATAGGGACTCACAAACTTAGCCATGATATCCACCCTCCATAGGATATCATGGCTAAGTCAGTTCTGAAGCAGGCTTAAGGAAAGTAGCGATAACAGGGGTTATCGCTACTTTTCCTGACGCTATGCTTCATAGCGTGGGGCTTGATGATAGGAGAAATGTCGATTAGCGACATTTCTCCTCTCATGTTAGGTCAGGAACGCCCACTTTGCATCTCATTAGAGATGCAAAGCTGGGCGTAAAGAATCGCCACGCTAAAGCAAGGTTTCACGCGTTAGCGTGGCCTTGCTCATTAGGCGATAAAATTATCGCCGCTTTTCGGCCGAAAACGGCTGTAAAAGTGGCGCTAATTTTTTATCGCGTGCTTGTAAATATGCCCCTATAGAACTTAGGGGTATATCATCAAGGAGGCGATATAAAATTATCGCCGCTTTTGCGTCTGTTTTCGGACGAAAAGCGGCGATAATATTATCACCTTATCAGCAAGGTCACGCTATCGCGTGAATCCTTGCATTAGCTCCCTTTCCCGTAACGCCCACCTTTGCATCTCTAATGAGATGCAAAGTGGGCATTCCGTCCCAAAATAACTGGAGAAATGTCGCTATCCAACATTTCTCCAATTATCAATGGGCACGCTAGCAAGCATAGCGATAAGAAAAGTAGCGCTAACCTTGGTTATCGCTACTTTCCTTACGCCTGCTTTTAGTTTGACTTAGTCATTATATCCAAAGTAAGGTGGATATCATGGCTAAGTCTGCCCTGCCCTATCAACAAGCTATCGCCAAACTTTGTGAGATTATCGTTGGATTTCCAGCGATAATCTCACATTTGGCAGTTAGCGCTTGGAATTTTATCTCTTTTGAGATAAGCATTGCTGATAGCACGCTATCTCAGCGATAGAATTCCACTTTACCCGGCGATAATTATCCTAGCGCTAAGTGCGCTTAGAGATAATTATCGCCGGTCCTTGATGACATGCCCCTTAATGAGGAATTACTTCAAAGACATCAAGCCTGGATAAAGAGGTTTACTGTGAAACACACGGTGACTGAACAAGGAAAATCGATGACAAGTTTTAAAGTAAGCAGTGAGAAATGTCCTTTATGCTGCCATGACCTCGCATCATTTCTAGCATTTTGCTTTGAAACTGGCATGCAATTCCTAATACTACCTTACATGAGAAAATGTCGTCCAGGTAAAGAAGCTATTTGATGAACAACTCTAGTATGCTTCACCAAACACAAGCAGTAGTTGATTTGAGGCCATGGTCCGAAATTTATTTTGAGATACATTTTTACAAAGCAGACCGTTCAGGTAAATTCTTTTTGCTGAAAATGCATAATTTAAGGAAAAAAATGCATTCTTTTTATACAGGAAAATGCCATAGAGAGCAAGGCCGCTAAACATATAGGGGCAGATTTACTAACATTTGGTCCAGCAGAACACAACAAGATACGTTTCTGCACTACGGTGACGCCCCATATCAACTATGCTACGGCACATTCCTTCCCTCTTAGCACATTCCTGCTCTCTCGCCCCACTGGCATGTTAATGTCTGCAAAGCCTCAACACAGGCACCCTTGCACCATTGCAGGCAGGATTGTTTCTGTAAAGAAAGGGATACCTTCCTGCACAAAAAACATTCCTCTGCGGCTTTTTCCTCTTTCTATGTGTGCTGCAGAACAAGACATTTTTTTCCTTGTTACGCCTCCCCTGGTAAGGGCTACCACTTTGACATGTTCCCATGTTTACTAGTGTTAATACGTCTGGAAATGCGCCAAAAATCCTTGGTGGATGCGTGGGAACAGCCATGCTCCAACAATGGAACACCTTCCCAGAACAGAGTAACACAAGGATTCAACTTGCGCTGCCTTACATTATTCCAGATTTAATTTACCACACAGAGCCACACAAGGTGGCTCTGCATGGCATAGTAAATCTCACTTCAGGGTTTACGTTGCCCTTGCCAACAATAAACTTGTGCTCCAGTATTAACTTCCTCTTCCTGTTCAGAAGGCTCCTCCCTGTTGTTTCTTAAGCTCCCAATCATTTTGATTAGGGTCCTGGAGGAAACACTTCACTTAGCCTTTTTCTGCTATCCGCTATCTCTGCCGTATCACCATCCCTTGAATTTTTCCAATTTCTTGTGTGGAATAAATCAAGTAACGTCAGTTCATTTCTCTGCAAAATGCATGGTGTTTGAGTTAAGGCAAGCACAACAATTGTCCTCTTTATAGGGTATTTGTTTTTTTTGCTGTTATTGAAAGGCCTGGAGGTTGGACTAGGGAATGCTGGACAGGCCCTTCTGGGGATAAAGCTATACTGGCAATGGGTATTTTATTGTGGTGAAGGCCTGTGGATATATTTTCTCGTATTCTTAGTTTTTTCCATATTTGTGATTATACTGTGGTGTTTTACCATTTCAGGCCAAGTCTGCTGCATGCTATTGGTTTCTTTTAACTGTTTTAAACATATTTTCTATATTCTCACCTCTACTGTGCTAGAGATATATTATTGTCCTGGCATTGGCCTTTGTTGGAAATGGCTCTTTTTGCAGGGTTATCCCCAAACTTTTTGCTTCTTCCTCCTATTTTTTCCTGACCTGTGTTTGTTGGCTTTAGGACTCTGAGCACTTTACCACTGCTGATCAGTGCTAAAGTGCATATGCTCTCTGTGTAAATTATTATTGTGATTGGTTATCCATAATTGGCATATTTGATTTACCAGTAGGTCCCTAGTAAACTGCACTGAGTGTACTAGGGCCTGTAAATCAAATGCTACTAGTTGGCCTACAGCACTGATTGTGCCACCACATGAGTAGCCCTGAAAAGATGTCTCAGGCCTGCTACCGTGGTGCCTGTGCACAGTTTGTTAACTGCCATGTCGACTTGGCAAGTGCACCCACTTGCCAGGCCCTACCCTTCCCTTTTCTTACACATTGGACACCCCTATGGTAGGCCCAAGGTACCCCCCTGGGCAGGGTGCAGTGTTCCCTGCCCCCTGGGTCAGAATGGGGCATGCTTTGTAACTTGCCCATTGGACAGAATGGGGAATGCTTTGTAACATTTTACAATCATATCTTTCCATAGGGATAATATGCAAAAAGGGAGTTTAGTATCCCTGAACTTCGGATTTAATAACACATCTTTTAGTAAAGAAGGTTTTTAAATTTTGTGTTTGAAAATACCACTTTTAGAAAGTGGCTATTTTCTTGTTTAACCTTCCTGTGTGCCTCTGCCTGTTTGTGAATAGGCCTGATATGCATTTGGAGTAGTGGGAGGAGTAGCACCTGTACCTGAATAGGGCTGTGCCTGCCTTCCACAATGCTGGCTCCACCCCCCTGTGGAGGGTCTGGGACCAAGGCCCACACTGACACAGGATTTGTTGTGCACTGGCAGAGAGCCCACAGAACTGGTTTGAACTGGGCTCAGAGCCCCTTGCACAAAGAGAACAACAACATTTTGGGGTATAAGTATTTAGACCTAAAACCCCTGAATTTGAGATCATTCCTGGAATTCAAGAGGAACCTTTGCCAAGGAGAAGAGCTGGAGAGACTGTGGAGAAGTACTGCCCTTGCTGTGTGTCTGGGGTTGGCCTGCAGTTGCTGTTTCTGCCAAGGACAGGAGAAGGACTTTGCTGTGTGCTGTGTCCCCTGCTTCAAGGAGATCTCCAAGGGCCTAAAGTGAGCTGGCCTCCTGTTCAATGGTCTCAGGGATACAAAGACTTTACCCCCAGCCCCCCAGAACTCTGCTGTTGTGAGTTCTGACCTGCCTTGAGGTGCATGTGCCTGTTTTTGGGCATCTGGAAGTTGTTGCTGCTGTTTGGGAGCTGGAAGAGAGAAGAAACTCAAAGAACTACAGAAACCGACCCATTGCTGTTCTTGCGGCTGTTTTTCTGACGCATCTTCCCAGCATGAGAAGAATTTCCATGCTTCGCAGCGCCGCTGCAAAAACCATCGCAGCGCCTGTCATCGCTGCAAGAATCGACGCATTGAGGGATCGCGGCTGAAGAGGACGAGGCAGCGTCGTGCAAAGCCTCTGCATCGATCGCTGACTCATCCCGAAGATCCACGCATCATACCTGTGCGACGCACTTTCCCGACGCATCACCTGTGGACCGGAACCGGAACGAAGACGCATCACTCCCCACATAGACCGGAATCGACGCAAACCCCTTCCTCTGCGTGTAGCGGGACTGTCGCATCGCCTCCTCAGGGTCTCAGGAGTGTCGCATCTCTTTGTTTTCCGACGCTGCGGCTGTTTGGCTTGGTGAACTTTGACACAACTACAGGTACTTTGGTGAAAAGTCACGCATCCATAGTTTTCTATGGTACAAGTTCCTGAAACATTTTAAAAGTCATATTTTTAACTGTGTATGTAGGATTTTTGTAGTTTTAGTCTTGTTTAGTTACATAAAGCTACTTTATTTTTCTAAACTGGTGCGGTGTCCGTTTGTGGTGTTTTTACTGTGTTACAGTGAGTGTTGGTACAAATACTTTATACATTGCCTTTGGGATAAGCCTGTCTGCTCATGTCAAGCTACCAAGGGGGTGAGCAGGGGTTATCTAGAGTGTGTATCCCCCTTACCCTGACTAGAAGCAAGGGTCCCTATTTGGACAAAGGTACCTACATCTGCCAACTAGAGACCCCCATTTTTAACAGCCTTGAAATAATGCAAACTTTAAGTAAGGTCGTGGTCTGCACATACTTTTTGGTGGGTGGGGTGGGGGTGGTTACAGGAGTCTTCTAGGCCCATGTAGCAAGGCATGTTCCTTTGTTCTCAGCCACCTTCTTCATCATGTACTTGTCCTGCATTTAGGTGAGTGTTAAATTAATGTGCATTTTCTTCAACTTTCATAAGTGTTTTACAACAGTAATTGTTGCCTAGAGTTACTTGAGTTTGAGGCATTTTATAGTATTTATTAATCAATGTTCTATTAGTTTACATGTGGCTGTGCTGATGACTTTTATCCTAATTGTTTTTTTTATTTTTATTGCTAATTTACTGTTGATGTATGGGCCAGTGGCTCATTTTGACTACATTTGTGTGCAATTATATCCATGGAATACTGCATGTGCTTGTTGGTAGTGCAGGGTGAGGAATGGCCCGACACTGGGCAGACAGTCATCTTTTCTTTGAAACTGTGAAAACGTACGCCTATCTCTGGACAATTATTATCTTTGTCCTTACTGGTAAATATCGTATCTGTCGGTTGGGTGCTAAGGGTCTGGCACATTGAATGGGGTTGAATCATTTTATAATAAAGAAGACCACAGGCATTTTGGGCATATGATATCAATTTATGGAATCAAAATCTAACATGCGCAATTGAATTTGTTCTCTTCCCTGCTTTGCCGTTCCTAAATCTAATAGAGAAAATATTTAGTCAGTTCTGCTCTAGGAATTCCTCAGTGTCAGTTCAAGCCATACGGTGAGAATTTCGACCCTATAGTACCTACAGAGCAGAACTCATTGCACTGATCCATTGAGGCTTTTGGCTGATTCATTCTTCTGAGGGCTGTCTGAGACAGCTGTTCCATGAAGAGATATTTGAGCAGAAAGGACACACAGTTCTTTCCAAAAGAATCTCTCTTATGCTCTGCAGGTATTTAAGCTCCCTCATACAGTTCTTTTGAGCTGGCCCCTCCTCCAAATAAAATCAACTTTAAAAGCTCTAATACCATTGGTCAGCACTACACTCGAGACAGTCTACAGTCTGTGGTTTCAAAGCTGTAAAGGGATCACACATTCTACACAGACCAAAGCAATTCAATCATATCTAAAAAGTATGTCTAGTACTTTCCATTTAAGAACTGTTATTGGAGCCTGGGAAAACTACCTCACACCTGAACCTTATGCCATAATGGAAGACAAAATCTAAATCACAGAATTATTGTTTGTCAAGTGTTAAGAATACAATCTTAAACATCCACTCTCTCCTACATTCAGTATTTCCTCCGCAAAAGAAGCATTGTCTTTTATACTATCTTCACAAAATAAGCTCATTAGCTGTAATATATTATAATATATAATATTGTTGTACTTTTTAGAAGTTATAATTTTTGTTATGGAAAATATTTTATTACTGATTCTACTACATAACTTTTTCAGTTTTGCTTTATTTGTTATGAAGGAAGCTTTGATTTATAGGTCTCTTTATGTGTAAAAGGTGACCAACTGTTTTATACCTGTGTTCTTGTTTTAACTATAATACAGAGTTATTTTATGTTGATCTCAGTCAAGGTCCAAAAACGTTAATAAAAATAGTCTGAGATTTTCTTTCTCTTTCATGCCTCCTTTTTGTTTCCCATGAACTTAGCCATCTTTTTGTGAAACCAGAGTGTGTCTCGTAGGTGGATATCACATCTTTCTTCTTCATGCTTTTGGACTTTCTAGGTGTCATGCTCATTCACCATTTTGTGAAACCAGTCTGTTCCTCATAGTAGCCTGTCTTGTTTTTGCTCTCCATTACTTCTGCTTCACCTAGTCATGTGCTTGCCCACCATATATAATATTTGGACTACATTTATATTAAAATATTAAAAAAGGATGCACAATTTAGTAACTTTAAACTTCATCGATATACTCTGGCCCCTGTTTAGGATTTTCAATGTACTCTTTCTACTTTCATGTTGTAGACTGGTGGGCCGGTTTTCTTTCTCTGGTATTGCCACAAACATTGGGCTATATTCTCAAGGAGCTATCACCAAGTTATCGGCACCTTAACACAGTCAAATTTGCGATAAACTTACCACCCCATTCACAAGCTGGTGCTAACAGCCGATAACAGCAGTTTTCCCATGATAGCATCCTAAAAAACATCGCCACAGATGACCCCGGCAACTATCGCTAATGAGATGCAGAGTAGGCGTTCCCGAGCAAAAAGTCGCGACACCACTCCACAACATTCACAACTACCTGCCACATCAGCGATAAGAACACAAAACATGCGATAAGGCGCATTAACACCAGGAAACTGACACCTGCTCAGACCTGGTGCAAAGTCAGACCAGAGCCTGCACCACAAAAGCGAGCCCAGCCCAGAGCCACACCTGAAGAACAACAGATGCCATGGAGCCACTGAATATGCGTGCTGGACACCGAAGAGGGCCACAACACCCATCGCCACCCTCCCCCCCAGGAGCCTAATCCCCAAACCCCCCCCACCCTGGACCACCACAGAGGCAGCGCACACAAAGACAATGGACCCCCAGGAAATGCACCAGCCTCACACTCCCAACACCTGACAATGTCATTGCCCACTACAGGCCCAAAAGGACAACCATCCTACGCATCCTGACCATCATCACCCAACAGGCCGACGGCACCAACACAGCGGACAACCAACATCCCACCCCACACAAAACTGCTGGCTGTGCTGCACCTGTTGACCTCTGGCACCCGTTCACACTGTGAACCAGTATTTCATACATCCGGATTATTGGCCATAAACATTAGGCCCTCATTTGTAGCTTGCGATTCTGTCGTCTAAGCTATTCTACGGTGTGGTTCTTTAAAAAGAAGATAGAGACAGATTGCCTACGAGGAATGTCAATTTGACTGTTTATGTATAATAACCTTATGTCTCCCACCCCCAAATGTGGTGAAAAAAGAGTGAACAGGAGTGTTGGTGCCTCACGGTAGCGCCACCAAGGAGGGTTTAGCAGGATGGTACTCGCCTGCTACCTCAATTTCTCATCATCAGCTACCAACACTCCAACAGCAAGAAATTGTGCATGAAGCTAGTGATGAACTAAATGGGTGCTAGGATGTGTTTTGAATAAAGAAGAAAAGAAGCTGTGCTAGAAATATGTGCACCGTCTCAAAGAACCCCCTAAGTGATATATATTAATATCAGAGAAAGAGCTAAATCACACTGGCTTGCATACTTTATTCTCAGCTGCGTGAAAGCTCGTATGTTAAAATGCCGACATGTTTCGTTACCATCGGACACACTCACGGTAACTTCTTCAGGGCTTGGGGTCTGTTCATTTATCCCTGCACCTTTGTTTGTCGTTTAAAAACAATTCTGTGGGAGACAAAAGAGAACATACACACACACAACAACATGGCTAGGTTGGTAACCTGTTAAAATAGGGCAAGTCTCGTATGTAGTCTTGAAGACCCCCCCATAAGGCATATATTTACCAGGATGTAGCCCAACATGGGCATACCTTTACCCTTGGGACCTTGCGGCTCTGTGTGCGCGTTCAAGGCATCCCTTGTACCACTCCAAACGTGAGTCTGTAATGTATAACACATGATGAGAAATGTAAGCTGGTTCTCGTTTTTATATCTCATTCATGGGTACAAACTGATCTATCCCCTTCCCATCTCAAGCGATGCCTCCACATCTCAGAAAATCATTTTTGATCAGTGCCTTACTTTCAACATCACCCTTTAAAATAGTTCCCTTCCAAATTGCCAACCTTCTCCCCACTACCTCGTTGTAAACCACATCCAAATCTCCACTACTTAGCCTGTCTCAAGTTCAATTCTCCCAGACTCACACCATCTGTCACCACTCACCGTGTAACTGTTCGTAACTGGCGTTGACTCAGCCCAGGAACAACACGATCGTTACACGGCGCTCTTTAAGAGCGTAATCACGCGTACCATGTGACTGTACTGCGCTGACAAGGGAGCTCATCAATGAAAATGGAGCGCCATTTTGGAATGGGCGAATAAAAGTTCGGCTCACTATGACAATATACGTTATTATTGGTTTACTCCGTATTATAGTAGCCTAGCCCTTCCATTGCACGAGTTATATGTCATCTATTAAATCTGTTTTTCGTCCTGTGGTGATGTGAATGCTCGATGTGGTATGAAAAGGGGGCTCTGTGTGATGTAAAAAGTGCCATTTAACTATGCTACGCTAATGAAGGAGCTCGAAAAAGCGGAGCGCCATTTTGGAATGGGCAAATCAAGGCTCGCCGTGAGGCTCTACATTGATGTTAATTTACTCAATATTCCTCCCGTTTAGCCCTTCCATTATACCAGTTTAGTGTCATTTACTCAGTCTGCCCCTTATAATGTTCGATGTAGTATTTAAAGGAGAGACTCAGTATGACACAAAAAGTGCAGTGACCATTTTCCAATGGGGAATGTCTTATTATGCTTGTCTGCACATAATGGCATGTTTACTTTGCCGAGTATCCAAGGTGATGTACTTCCTAGGTTACTCCTGTAGGTGTATTTACAAATGTTAATCCCTCCCAATTGCGGATAAGGTGTATCGAGGCTCCGATAATCAATAGTCAAGGTTTGAGTATACTAAAATGGCGTTACTGGCACCATTGATTCATTTATGCCAAGTACTGCATGTATACTCCTTACCCTGTTGGTATAGCCTCTGTGTTCTATTGAGCGATCATGCAATCACCTTACTCCATTCTATAAGGTCATTCAATCCATCCTGGTCCACTCCCTCTTGATAAATCCACCGTGCTTCCCTGTTATTTAGTCTGGATTCAATACTGTATTGATCACCTGTGACTTTTTCAAGGACTACCCAGCGCACTTCTTGCGCAGTATGTTTTTGCATTTGAAAATGTTGCACCAATTTGGTGCTCAATTTTCCTGCACGGAGTGTGCTCAGATGTTCCTGTATTCTTGTTTTTACCTTCCTGGTGGTAAGGCCGATGTAGTGGAGCTCACAGGGGCATGTCAATCTGTATATTACATGCGAGGTATTACAGTTGCTGAATTTATTTAGAAACCAGGTCTTGTTGTTTTTAAGAGTAACACTTTTGGTTGGTGATGTAAATACGCACACGGAGCAATTACCACAAGGGTAATGCCCGGAAGGGATATTGGTTTCACGTGGACTAATTTTGGGTCTAGTGTGGACCAGCCGGTCCCGAATGTTTGCAGACCTTTTAAATGCGAAACGAGGAGGGGGCATCTGCATATTGGTGGTACTGAGGAGATGCCAATGCTTCCGGATGATTTGCCTGATTTTCGTGGACAGTGGTCCAAAAGTAGTGACCACTGGGATGCATTCTCCTTTCTCCTTCTTGGTCTTTTCCAACAGGGCTGCACGGGGGGTGTTATATGCCCGTTTTTTAGCCTGTCGTATGACCTTCCTTGGGTAAGCTCGATCCTGTAGCTTAGTGGCCAGGATGTTTGATTGTGTGGAGTATTCCTGTGTGGTGGTACAGTTTCGGCGGTATCTCAGAAACTGTCCCACAGGTAGGTTGTCCCGAAGGGCCCTCGGGTGATAGGAGCTATAGTGTAGGAGAGAATTTCTGTCCGTTGGTTTATGATGGACCGTGGTCACCAACCTGTCACCCTCAGCTAGGATATCTAAGTCCAAATAGACTGCTCTGGTTTTGCTTACTTCCCAGGTGAACTTTAAGCACTCATCCAAACCATTGAGCCAAGCGAGGAATTCATTTAATTCTTCCTTGGTCCCCTCCCATATGCAAAGTATATCATCTATGTATCTCTTCCAGAGGACAATGTTCCTCTGGAAGAGATTAGTGTCTGTATTGATGTAGTAAGCTTCGAACTGGCCCACATAAATGCAGGCCAGACTGGGGGCGAATGTAGCCCCCATCGAAGTCCCCGACACTTGGAGATATATCTGTTCTTTACAAGAGAAGAAGTTTTGGGTCAATGCAATTTCTATGCATTGAAGGACAAAGGTCTGGGGGCAATCATAAAACCATTCAGAGTCCCTCAGGGCACGCGCCGCTGCCACCAGCGTGGCCTCCTGAGGGATGCTGGTATACAGCGACTCTATGTCGATGGTAATTAGAAATTGGTTTACTGGGTTGTAAGAAACCCAGTAAACAAGAACAGATATATCTCCAAGTGTCGGGGACTTCGATGGGGGCTACATTCGCCCCCAGTCTGGCCTGCATTTATGTGGGCCAGTTCGAAGCTTACTACATCAATACAGACACTAATCTCTTCCAGAGGAACATTGTCCTCTGGAAGAGATACATAGATGATATACTTTGCATATGGGAGGGGACCGAGGAAGAATTAAATGAATTCCTCGCTTGGCTCAATGGTTTGGATGAGTGCTTAAAGTTCACCTGGGAAGTAAGCAAAACCAGAGCAGTCTATTTGGACTTAGATATCCTAGCTGAGGGTGACAGGTTGGTGACCACGGTCCATCATAAACCAACGGACAGAAATTCTCTCCTACACTATAGCTCCTATCACCCGAGGGCCCTTCGGGACAACCTACCTGTGGGACAGTTTCTGAGATACCGCCGAAACTGTACCACCACACAGGAATACTCCACACAATCAAACATCCTGGCCACTAAGCTACAGGATCGAGCTTACCCAAGGAAGGTCATACGACAGGCTAAAAAACGGGCATATAACACCCCCCGTGCAGCCCTGTTGGAAAAGACCAAGAAGGAGAAAGGAGAATGCATCCCAGTGGTCACTACTTTTGGACCACTGTCCACGAAAATCAGGCAAATCATCCGGAAGCATTGGCATCTCCTCAGTACCACCAATATGCAGATGCCCCCTCCTCGTTTCGCATTTAAAAGGTCTGCAAACATTCGGGACCGGCTGGTCCACACTAGACCCAAAATTAGTCCACGTGAAACCAATATCCCTTCCGGGCATTACCCTTGTGGTAATTGCTCCGTGTGCGTATTTACATCACCAACCAAAAGTGTTACTCTTAAAAACAACAAGACCTGGTTTCTAAATAAATTCAGCAACTGTAATACCTCGCATGTAATATACAGATTGACATGCCCCTGTGAGCTCCACTACATCGGCCTTACCACCAGGAAGGTAAAAACAAGAATACAGGAACATCTGAGCACACTCCGTGCAGGAAAATTGAGCACCAAATTGGTGCAACATTTTCAAATGCAAAAACATACTGCGCAAGAAGTGCGCTGGGTAGTCCTTGAAAAAGTCACAGGTGATCAATACAGTATTGAATCCAGACTAAATAACAGGGAAGCACGGTGGATTTATCAAGAGGGAGTGGACCAGGATGGATTGAATGACCTTATAGAATGGAGTAAGGTGATTGCATGATCGCTCAATAGAACACAGAGGCTATACCAACAGGGTAAGGAGTATACATGCAGTACTTGGCATAAATGAATCAATGGTGCCAGTAACGCCATTTTAGTATACTCAAACCTTGACTATTGATTATCGGAGCCTCGATACACCTTATCCGCAATTGGGAGGGATTAACATTTGTAAATACACCTACAGGAGTAACCTAGGAAGTACATCACCTTGGATACTCGGCAAAGTAAACATGCCATTATGTGCAGACAAGCATAATAAGACATTCCCCATTGGAAAATGGTCACTGCACTTTTTGTGTCATACTGAGTCTCTCCTTTAAATACTACATCGAACATTATAAGGGGCAGACTGAGTAAATGACACTAAACTGGTATAATGGAAGGGCTAAAAGGGAGGAATATTGAGTAAATTAACATCAATGTAGAGCCTCACGGCGAGCCTTGATTTGCCCATTCCAAAATGGCGCTCCGCTTTTTCGAGCTCCTTCATTAGCGTAGCATAGTTAAATGGCACTTTTTACATCACACAGAGCCCCCTTTTCATACCACATCGAGCATTCACATCACCACAGGACGAAAAACAGATTTAATAGATGACATATAACTCGTGCAATGGAAGGGCTAGGCTACTATAATACGGAGTAAACCAATAATAACGTATATTGTCATAGTGAGCCGAACTTTTATTCGCCCATTCCAAAATGGCGCTCCATTTTCATTGATGAGCTCCCTTGTCAGCGCAGTACAGTCACATGGTACGCGTGATTACGCTCTTAAAGAGCGCCGTGTAACGATCGTGTTGTTCCTGGGCTGAGTCAACGCCAGTTACGAACAGTTACACGGTGAGTGGTGACAGATGGTGTGAGTCTGGGAGAATTGAACTTGAGACAGGCTAAGTAGTGGAGATTTGGATGTGGTTTACAACGAGGTAGTGGGGAGAAGGTTGGCAATTTGGAAGGGAACTATTTTAAAGGGTGATGTTGAAAGTAAGGCACTGATCAAAAATGATTTTCTGAGATGTGGAGGCATCGCTTGAGATGGGAAGGGGATAGATCAGTTTGTACCCATGAATGAGATATAAAAACGAGAACCAGCTTACATTTCTCATCATGTGTTATACATTACAGACTCACGTTTGGAGTGGTACAAGGGATGCCTTGAACGCGCACACAGAGCCGCAAGGTCCCAAGGGTAAAGGTATGCCCATGTTGGGCTACATCCTGGTAAATATATGCCTTATGGGGGGGTCTTCAAGACTACATACGAGACTTGCCCTATTTTAACAGGTTACCAACCTAGCCATGTTGTTGTGTGTGTGTATGTTCTCTTTTGTCTCCCACAGAATTGTTTTTAAACGACAAACAAAGGTGCAGGGATAAATGAACAGACCCCAAGCCCTGAAGAAGTTACCGTGAGTGTGTCCGATGGTAACGAAACATGTCGGCATTTTAACATACGAGCTTTCACGCAGCTGAGAATAAAGTATGCAAGCCAGTGTGATTTAGCTCTTTCTCTGATATTAATATATATCACTTAGGGGGTTCTTTGAGACGGTGCACATATTTCTAGCACAGCTTCTTTTCTTCTTTATTCAAAACACATCCTAGCACCCATTTAGTTCATCACTAGCTTCATGCACAATTTCTTGCTGTTGGAGTGTTGGTAGCTGATGATGAGAAATTGAGGTAGCAGGCGAGTACCATCCTGCTAAACCCTCCTTGGTGGCGCTACCGTGAGGCACCAACACTCCTGTTCACTCTTTTTTCACCACATTTGGGGGTGGGAGACATAAGGTTATTATACATAAACAGTCAAATTGACATTCCTCGTAGGCAATCTGTCTCTATCTTCTTTTTAAAGAACCACACCGTAGAATAGCTTAGACGACAGAATCGCAAGCTACAAATGAGGGCCTAATGTTTATGGCCAATAATCCGGATGTATGAAATACTGGTTCACAGTGTGAACAGGTCTTTGTTGTATGCAATGCATTGAGTGGGGGATGACCTGTTCTCTGCCCCTTTAGCTCCTTTTTGTAGACTGATCTCTGGCACCCCCCAACCAACACCCGCCAGAGTCAGAGGAGTTTACAGCCAGCCACATCCAAGTCCATCACACCTGTCCTGGACATAACAATCAGCCTGGCACCCCAGTCCCTATATGTCCAACACAATGCGCAGGATCCGCTGGAGACCAAGCAAGGACCATACGCCATAGATGGATGCATTCACGTGTTGGGGGCAATCCACAGCACACATGTCATACCTGTGCCCCCTGGTGACAGCACACAATAACCACAACAGAAAGCACACGTCTCCCATCAATGTGCAGGCAACATGCGAACACCGTGAAATCTCCACCAATGTTGACGCCAAATACCCAGCCAGTGTGCATGATTCCATCATCCTCCGACAGTCCAACTTCAACCCGCGCTCCCAGGATGGCAAAAAGGAAAATGCACAGCCCCTTGGTAGGTCCCAAAAGAACACCCCACACACCTCAACTCCACAACCATGCAACTCACAACTCTGGAAATGCACACATCACAAAATCTCATACAACATGCAAAACAGGGTTATCCCTGAAACCTGGCAACAATCGACCATTGTACTATTTAAAAAGAAAGGTAAAGACGAACTAAACCCAGCACCATATCGGCCTATAGCATTAATCAACACCGATAGTAAAATCTATTCTAGGGTCCTAGCGTTTCGCCTTGTGCAAATTATTTCTTGGTTAGTTTCCATTCGCCAGCACGGCTTTATCCCAGGTTGAGATACCACCGACCATATCAGGCGCGTTATTGCTCTTTTAGATTGGGCTCAGGTGACAAACTCTCCCCTTGGTGTGATCCTGTTGGACGCCGAGAAGGCGTTCGACAGGGTCTCCTGGGGTTATCTATGGGCTGTTCTCCATTGGAACGGGATATCGCCTGAATTCATTTTGGCTTTACAAACTTTGTATATTTCTCCAACTGCCAAAATTCGTATCTCAGGAAGGGAATCAAGCTATTTCCCTATCACCCGGGGCACCAGACAAGGGTGCCCCTGCTCCCCCCTTCTTTTTGCTTTATATATTGATCCCTTTCTGTCTTTGATAGAAAAAGCCCAAAACATTTCCCCACCTATAGTTCACGGTATTGAGTATAAAGTATTGGCATATGCCGACGATATAGTAGTATTAACAAATAATATCATCGTTTCTCTTCCGGCATTGGAGACCTTAGCAGCACAATTCGGCCTAATCTCAGGTTATAAGTTAAATATCACCAAAACCCAAATTCTGCAATCATCAGCTATGCCAATATCAACTGCTCTCATTACCCCACAAGCAACATACCTTGGTATTCAGATTTCGGCTGATGTTGATCAAATTTCAGATTTGAACTATCTACCCATTATTGATCTGCTTCATAATAAACTAGAACGGCTGAACCACCTTCATCTCTCTCTATTTGGGCGCTGTAATGTCCTTAAAATGCTGGTTCTTCCAAAAATTTTATATCTATTTAGATCCATCCCTTTATTAATCTCCAATTCTACTTTAACAAAAGCACAAAGAATCTGTCAGAGGTTTTTATGGGCATACCGCAAGCCAAGACGAGCTGCTAAATGGACCTGTCTCCCGCAAGATCGTGGGGGCTGGTCAGTTCCAAACCTTGTTTATTATTATTGGGCTGCTATGCTCCAACATTTTGCCTTTCCATTATTTGGAAAGAAAGTGGAACTGCCGCTTTTTCTGGCTCCTTCAATATATTCAATCTCATTAGGCGACGCTACACAAGGGATATTAACACGTATCCTAGAACCAAGCTACTTCAAAAAAACGAGGTTCAAGGTTGCATGGGCCCTGTTCACGATCTGGCAAAAAATCCGTCGTCTCTTTTCCAATTACAAATTCAATTACTATACACCACTGAATGCCTTTGGGCTACCCCCAGCGATATTTCAAGATCGAGTAGTTTCCATTTGGGCCTCGCAAGGCCTGACTGATATAGGTGACCTAGCTGACTCTGGCCTGCTGGCATCTTTTTCTCTTTTGAAATACAAATTTCAATTACAATCCAACCACTTCTTTAAATACCTTCAAATTAGAAGTTTTCTTGATAAAAAATTTCTAGAAAACCCTGCACTCTTTGACAAGATTCTGATATTTCAATTAGTTAAAAGGAAAGCCAAAATCGGTACATTATATCAAACTTTACTGTCTCAACTTCCAGATGATCTATCTGATTTTAATAATAAATGGGCGGTCAAATTTGGTGTACCCTTCATAGATTTAAAATTACCACTGATGTTAGCCAGGACGGTCTTTGTCTCCGGTACTCTTCGCACACAAAGCTATATGGCTATGTTTAATCTTTATTATACTCCAGCAAAACTAGTCAGATGGGGGACGGTTACCGGAGGCAAGAGCTTATCATGTGCAAGATGCAAATTTCCATCTGCGGATTCTCTTCACATGTTCTATGACTGCCCCGAGCTATCACTTTTTATTAACCAAATTGAAACGTTTCTCATACAGATTACTCAATCTCCAATTAAAATTTCCGCTGAAATGGTAATTACCGGGTATCAACACGCTATGGTTTCCACAAGATCAAGATATTTACACTCTTTTCTGTTTATTGCAATGGCAATGCTTAGACTCTGTATTACTTCTATCTGGATAAACCCTCAACCTCCCACCTTCTCTCACTGGCAGGCCAGGATGTTGGCATGGTTTAAATTAGAAACTGCTGTACGAAAGTTTCAGGGAAGGAGAAGAAGTTTAATTGCCTCTAAAAACTGGGCTCCATTTCAAGACTGGTTAGCAAATTAATAATGTATTTTTGTTATATACTGTCATGTATTTTCTCTTTGTTCATATCTTGATTTATTGTATTTGTTTCCATGAATTATAAACTGCCAATCCCTCCCCCACCACCACAGGGGGTGGGTTGTAAGGAAAAAAAACTAATAAATAACAAAAAAAAAAAAAAACAACATGCAAAACAACATGCCCACCCACCAGACACGACAGAACAACTTACTATGGTAACCTGGGCAAGCCATGAACATGAGCCATCACGGCATGGCACCTCAGCCACACAATAGCGGCATGAGGGGAGATGTGGGAACCAGGCATGTGTGAAGGAGGCAGGAGAACCATGATTGGGAAAGCATACAATGCCAAGAGTGGCGGCGATGTGCTGGACAGACTGCAGTATGCAGAACACACCCATATTCATGGTGACATAAACCGCTGGTGTATGGAGTGTAGTGGACAGTGGACGCAACCATGTCACCCCAGCCAGTGGGGGAGTTCGCGTAAATGTTGCCTGTTACGTCCACCCCGTAAGCGTGAGCGGAGTGGGATGGCCCAGCGTACGCCAGCGTACGCCAGGCCAGTGTAGGTGTGTAAATGAAAAGCACGTAGCCCTGGGCATGGTCCTCTTTCGGAAGGCCCAACATCTCTGCCAGGGCGGGGCATCTCACCCGCCACGAGGCCAATGCAGTCCTCGTGAGCAGATTTGCCTGCAATCCTGTACGCCTGCTGTACCCCGGCCTGCTGGATCCCGAACCTGTCATGCCTTCCCCTGCGCATCCAGGCCACACTGATCACCTGCCGACACCGGCGTGTGTCAAGGAGGGCCCACCACGTGCCGGCACAAGCTCCAAACCCGAGGCCCACGACCTTGGCAGCCTCCTCAGACCATCACGGCCTCCATGACACAGGCAAGCTTTAGTCCTTTCTCGTTGACGTACTCTACTGCTGCCTCTGGCCTACACTATGGACAAGTAGGTCACACTTTTGAGTCTTGATCATACATTGTCCGTGTACGCACAACAATGAAGATTCTACTTCACTCTACTCCCTACGATCAGGTGGCAGCAGCCATGTGCATAGCATCCCAACGACAAGTGGCTGTGGGCCCTTGATGACCGTTGTCTCTGGCCCACGCTGCGGGCAGGTAGGTCACACATTTGGGACTGAGTCTTGATCATACATTATCCGAGTACGCACATTAACGAAGAGTCTATTTCACTGTACTCCCTTCGATGTGGTGACACCAAGTATGTGCCTGCCTCCCAACCACACATGTCTGTGGGCCTTGATGACTATGCCGTTGGCCTACACTGTGGTCCAGCAGGCCTCACGCCAATCCACTCCAGTACGTACCAGGCAGGACTCGTCATCGTCGCTGACTGAAAGACCCGCTCGGCTCTGGTGCTTTTGCCTTCGTCAACCACAAGTCACTCCCAAATGTCATCTCAACGTCGTGTGTTAGAGTTCCAAGAGGAGCTTGCTGAAACGCCTCTGGCCCTTGCTGACCGCTGCCTCTGGCCTACACTGCGGTCGAGTAGGTCACACACAATTTTGAATTCAGCCTTGATTTATTTATGGCTGACTTGATGTCATTGTACAGGCTTCATCGCAGACTGCATCTCCTTTCAGCTCCGGTGCCACTAAGTCTGTTCCCCGAGACCCAGGGACGCTTTCTGGTTGGACATTGGTGGCGAGTGAGTCCATGGACTTCGGGTTGTCGTCGCCATCATGTCAGTGTTACTGACTTTGTGGCGAAAACGATGTTGTGGCATTCCACTCCTCCATTTGCTACTTCCGGACAGCTTCCACCCTCTGCATCATGCCCTGAAGGACAGCTTCCACTGTCCCCCGCAACCCTCCACTACATACACCTCGGACATTGATGAGGACCCTCTCAGGTCGCATGGCCCATCTGACTGCACCGCAAGTCACCGTTTCATGGATGGGTGCCTGTGCCGGCCGCAGTGCATCTGGGGCCACTAACTCTATGCTGGTCAGGTCCAGGACACATTCTTCCGAGATATTGGATGGCCTCTGAGGCGATGGCCTTGGGGTCATCAACGACATGTGTTTGTGGCCCTGCGCTGTCCGCAGCCTCTGGCCTCAACTGCGGCCGACCAGGGCCCACACATCAAATTGAGTCCTGACCGGCCCGGACGTCGCATCACCGCAGGAGGCACACACCACCACCTCAAGGACCACCTCCAATGGCCATCTGCCAGAGTCAAAACAGTGGTCCTGACAGACTTACGGAGTTGCTCACACCTGTCGTGAATGACATCATCGGCCTGATAACCTGCTCAGCACTCCAGGTGCCATTAACTCAGTGCACAAACAAGCCATCGTCCGTTACTGATTGAGTTTTGTGCTGTGGAGAGGTTGCGCAGCAATGTCATCTCAAGCAGTGTGGGAGACCTAGGACGTTGATGCAGGTCTAACACACCCCACTGCATCTGCATCAGGAATATCTCGAAGGGACACAATCCGAGACTTTTTCTTCACATGAGCGCGCTCATCTCTAGTGTCCCAACCACAGTGCACTGCAACTCACGGACACTTCTGTTTGCATGTTGGGTGTCCTCTGGACTTTCTCCTGCTCCCTCCATGTTGCTCAGCAGTTGACTCTGTTATGCAGGTGTTTTCAGTTTCCGTTGTACTGGTGTCCACTGTTCCAGTGGTTGCCAGCACCAAGCATTCCATGCGTGCTGGCTTACACTCACCCCACACACATCCAGCACAGGCATCACTGTACATGTGGCCCTGTCAATAAAGGGGCCGGGTGCACGTGCCTGTAGCCAGTTCAATTTGATATATGTGTGTCCCTGTGGTCTTGTTGCATGCATGAGGGCCCTGGGCCCTGCGACATTGTATTCTGCTGTGTACAGCGGACGCAGACATGTCCCTGCAACCAGAGGGTTAGAGCTTGGCCATGTAGCTTTGTTGTCACCCACTCAATTCGTAAGGGGAGTGGCCTGGGCCGTCGTACACAGAGCCAACGTGGGTGTGTGGTGCTTTTTGCGTGACCCCGGGTGTGGTTCTGTACTGTGAATGTGCATCTGCATCTGTCTATGGCATTGTGGGTCTCCTTTGTGGGGTGTAGGTGGTCCCTGAAGGGTAATAGACACCAAAGTATGTGATCTAGTTGCCTTCCATGGGTTCGGACCCCACCCACACCAGTTCGGCCACCTCCTTTTGGCGTGCTGACACATGGCATTGGGTTGAAATGGGTGGGTGGGTGAAGTGTCGTGAGCCAGCTGTGCTTGCGGGTTCTTCCTGCTGTGTGGTCTGTTGCAGACTATGTGTTCTCCTCTGAGTAGCTTGGCTGCCCGGGTCCTGGTGGTGGGTTGGGTGGGATGTCCATGGGCTGTTGTAGGGCGTCAGTGTCGAAGGTGTGGTGGTCCTCTAAGGCATCACAGATGTGTTGTCTTTTGTGCTCTGCTGGAGGTGTCGTGTGCCCCTCTGCAATGTGAAGGGAAGATGCATGTTGACATTGTGTTGACATGTATGTTGGAGCATTGTTCTGGTTTACATGCAGATTGTTTGACAATGTATATTGTGACTGTCTGTGAGGTGCTGAGTACTGCTGCGAGACAGTGTACATTTGCACTACATGACGGATGTGAAGTTGTATACGTACCCTTCCATTGCACAGTTTCCTGCTCTGTCAGTAGTAGTAGGCATGTTTCTGTGCGTGTGCGGAGCCAGTTGTGTCCTCTGTTCTGCAGTGTCGGCTTTGCGCATTGTACCACGTTGTCGTCAATGTGGGTGTGCTGTTCTTGCTATGTGTGTGTGCTGCAGTGTGCCAAGGGGATCAGGGACATGATCCCAGGTAATTGTGGGTGTGCAGTGTGCTACTCCTCGTTGGGAATGTGTGCCATTGTGCCCATCTCTCCCCGTCCCCACAGTCCCTGTTCGTTACTCACCCTGTTGATGTTGTGTCCGGTCCTCTCGGGTTGTGTCCGTACTCCCTACTCCTTGCACCATCTCCACACTGATGACTGTGGTCTAGCTTTCCTCCAGCTCCTTCTGTGGCGCAGGACTGCCACCTCCTGTCGCCGTTGCAGCCTTCCTGTTTGCGGCGGGATTGGGCCTGATTTAGGTTGTCACATCATGCCAACGCCTCTTGGCCTCCTCAGCACTCTGACTGCATTCCAGGTGGTCTACTTGTGGGTCAGTTGATAGTAGTGTTCTGTCACCTCCGTGACACTGATCTGGTTTTGCTGCGGACTGCACCACGTCTTCCTCTCCCTCTTCTCCCTTGCCTTCCCCGACCCTGTTGTACCTTGGTGGTCTATGGGGCTTGTGGGGTTCGCGGTGGCCTCTGCGCTAGGTCAGGGTGCATCCATGGTACTGCGCACTTTGGATTGTTTCTGGTGTGTTTTTTTTTCTTCTTTCTTTTATAGTGCATTTTCCCGCCAGACGCATGGGATTTGCAGACCTGTGGCTGGTTTTCACAGCTTTTTGTATCACGCTTGGCCTCATCGCTGCTTTTTAGGCGTTCGTGTTTCGCATTTTTGCGGCGTGGCGTTAGTTTTAATGCGGCCCTTTGGTGCGTTATCTGGTGACTATCGCATGGTACCTCCGTGTTGTGAATACTTGGTTAACACTGCGTAAATTTCCCGCGATAGACTGCGATGTTGTAGGTTGTGTTAAATAACTTTTGCGATGGTTATCATATGTTCTTGAGAATATTGTGTGCAGCAAGCACATATGCAGGCAGTTACCCATATGATTAAAGCACATATACAACTTGTCTTTGCAAGTTCAAAACTGCCTTGATTTGCAAATGTGGGCCACTGTTTTAGCTATCTGATTCGCTTGTGGAGGGGCACTTTTGTTTTGGTTCAGCTGCTCCTGTTGAAATAAGAAGCTTAGGGGCATATTCTGAAGCCCCTATCGCCACGGGAACGTCACTTTTTCTGACATTCCCATGGCGATAGGGTCAGTGCCTTATTCTCAAGGCAGCATTAACCCACTTAACATGGCTTTAAGCCAAGTTAAGTGGCTTAACTCTGCCTTGACAATATGGCCCCTTTCACGCTACAGTTAGCGTGAAAGGGGCGTGCAGTCGGTGTTGGGGTGGGCGTTCCACCGCAACACCCGTTGTGATCGACGCTGCCACCTATTATCAAGGGGGGCGATAATAGGTAGCAGCGCTGAACTTAAGACCAGAAAAATCCTAGTGTTTAAATTGGGGAAACGAGGAGAAATGCTTCATTTCTCCTCGTTTTTGGTTTTTCCATGTGTGCTCCCTTGTGCAGCACCCATGGAAAAAGCAAAATGGTATTTCAGGAATGTTCATGTGCATGAAGGGACACCTTCCTGTACATGAACAACCCTCCCCTGCACACAGTCACCCTTGCAATCAGGTGCAAGGGTGCCTGCGTTGGTGCTAAGTCGTGAAACTTAGCGCCATCGCAGGGGGAATTGCCAGACTGCACCACATTCTTGAGAATAGGGTGCAGCCTCGTGTTTACGAAGTGGCGGTGAGTGGCGTTAAGCCAAGGAGGCTAACGCCTCTCTCCGCCACTTCGTTGAGAATAACCCCCTTAATTTGCTATGATTTCTTCCTTATTTAGGCATGTAATGGCCATCAGAAGTTAGGTTATTGGGCACAACCCCTGCATTGACAAAATCTACTCACAGGAATTGGAGGTGGTATCAGATATGCCTGCTCAGGCATGTGAGACATTTATTTTATGGGCACAACTCCTCAGTGGTGAATGCAGAGGGAATGGCAGTACAAAGCATTTGCTGTAGGATGGGAACTCAAGTGACAAGTCATGAAAGAGAGGGCGTGGGCTGGGCATCGTCAGTTTTTCAAAACGGTTTGCTGTAGGCTCGAGGCCGCATTGGGGGGGGGGAGCTTATGTTAAGAGACGACTATGTAACCTCTTTGTTCCTTGTGATTGGCCAGGTTTGTGGCCAGTGGACATTCCCCGGTTTACAAGGAATGCATACTATTGAATAGCAAATAGTAAAGCAAACCACTAATCTAATAAAAAAATAAACTGTTTTGAATGGTCACAAAGAGATATATTTTTAAGAAAAACTTCCACTCACCCACCTGCAATGGTGGTACTCCTTTCCAAAAACACAACACTGAACTAAGAAAAAACACAAAAATTGCACTTTTTAAATTCTCTGCCCTTTTTTATTTCTTCCTGGTCAGTCAGTCAATTACTTTTATTCGATTAATAAAAATGAAAAAAAGACATAACAAACAGATAGTCACATACAAAACAGGACAAAAGTTCATCAATTACAATAATAGTTATGAATAACATTATCAAGATTAAAAAATTGAGATGAACATAATTCATAAGTTCAATTCAAAGTTTAAAAAAATAAATATGATACAATAATATAATTTCCATATAAAAAAGTCTGATAAAAATAAAAATTAACTCCAGAAAGAGAAACCACCAGGCCTTCCCGCCAGGTCAGATCATGATAGAACTTGGCCGTACACTGACACACTTCTTGTTTATGCGAACAGCCGCAACTAGAAAACTTGCTACATGAAATGTAATAGTAATGCTAGGTAAAAGTTGCAAGAACAGGAGCGCTGGCCGTACTTGTAAGAAACCAGCCTCCTTTAGGATAGGGAACAGGTATTTTTTCCTAATCTGTGCGTAGTGTTCGCAAAACATAATAAAATGTAGTGTGTCCTGAGTAGAGAAATTATCGCAATCACATGGGATTGCGTTTTCAGGGGTAGCCCATGTTGGATAAAAACCAAGCACTAAATGTATCAAATTAAAACGAAATTTGATTAGAAGGGACCGGTGAAATGGACTGGTTACAAAGGCCAAATAGGGTTCAAGACCAGGGACAGTAATAAGCGCATAGTTCCTTCTAACTAATGGCTTTTTTAGTTCTAAATCCTCCCTCTCAGCCATAAATGATGTAACTAATGCGGTTTTAATCTCCATAAGATCCTTTTTATTGATACGGTCGGGGGAGTTAAATAGCTCTGGTCTACCCACTATTGCCAACGTCTGTTTAACGTATGCCAGCCAAGGGATTCTGTGGGCTCTGTCCAAGGCAAGACAATCCTTAAGTATCAGGTGGGTTAAGGAAATTTCCTGGTTAAGCCAAGTTTTTAACCAACAAATAACGGGGGCCGCTTTAATTAGGTCTGCAACATACCCCACACCCAGCTCTGAGTGTATCGTAAAAGTGGGTGTGGACTGGGGGACGGACAACAGAGATCTTAAAAACATGTTCTCCACCCTCTGGATGGTATCAGTATTAGTATAACCCCAAATGGCAGAGCCATAGGCGGCTATGGCCAAAGATTTAGCTTTATAGACTTTCAGAATAGCCTCCATGGGGCGAGCTCCCAACCGCTTGGCGAAACCAAGTATAGCTGCGGCCGATCTTGCCACAGAATTGCCTTTTAGTTTTTGTTGCGGACCCCAAGTTCCTCTCTCATCAAAGATAACCCCCAGATAAGTAAAGATGGGGACCCTTTTTACCTCATGGCCTAAGCGAAAAAAAGATTTAGATTTCCTTTTCCTGCTGGCCTGGCCAGTGATCATGACCTGAGACTTTTGGGTATTAATTTTCAAATCTAAGGAGGACATGAAATCGCCAAAAGAGGCCAGTAGTCTATCAAGGGCCACACCTGAGCGGGCCAGGAGAACAGTGTCTTCAGCGTATAGGAGAACAGGGATCTTAGTCTCTCCTACACGCGGAACGTCCGCCGCTGAATTGGCCAAAGCTGGGTCCAGTTCATTTATATACAGTGTAAAAAGGAGGGGAGCCAAAATGCACCCCTGCCTAACACCCCTCTCTGACTTAAAGCAGCTGGTGCACCTTCCTCCCTGGGTAACTCTCACCGAGGCTAATAAGCCACAGTGCAAGTCCGCCAAGAAGCCAACCAGAGGGGGGTCAACCCCCATATCCAATAGGATTCTCCACAGCTTTGACCTATTGACCAGGTCAAAAGCTGAGGAAAGGTCCATAAAGGCCATATACAGGGACCCCTCCTTTGCAATTGTATATTTACAGATAAGTAGGTGAAGGTTTAAACATTGATCCAGCGTGCTCCTGTTAGCCCTGAAGCCATATTGGGCATTAGATAGTATGCCACTACCCTCAAGCCACGTGGTCAGCCTGCCCAGGATGACTCTGCCTAAGATTTTAACGGCCGAGTCAATTAAAGAAATAGGCCTATAACAGGCCGGGTCACCCCTCTGACCTTTTTTAAAAATTGGGATGAGAATGGACTTAGCCCAGGACTCAGGGATGATCTTATCTCTAGCGGCGTTAAAAACGTTAGTCAATATTTTGGCCCAAAATTTAGGGGCGGACTTATATAAGTCTGCAGGGACGCCATCTGGGCCCGGAGCCTTGTTTTTAGTTGTCTCGTTAATGGCTTTTTCCACATCCTCCTCCCTAAATGCCAAAACTAGACCAACCTGGTTAAGAGATAGCATCACATCTGAGTGCCCATGTGAGTGCTGACTGTAAATATTTTCAAAATGAGCTAGCCACAGCTCGTCTGGAATACTACATTCCATAGCCTGGATCTCACTACCGGAAAAGTAAGGGTGGTTAATCACCCCCCAAAATTTAGAACTATCCCGCAAGATTTCGAATGACTGTAGATTATTCCAAGCATCTTCCTTAATCACATTTTTACGAGCTGTGATGGCCTGTTTATATTGTTTCCTCAGGGATACTATCAGTGATCGATTTCTAGGTGTTTCTTTTAATGCCTTTAAGAGGGCAGAGTGAGCCTTGGTGCAATTTATGTCAAACCATTTTTTGCCTATTTGGCCACCTGAATTGGTTTTTACCAAAAGGGCATTATTTACTTGTAGGCAAATGGTGTTAAAGGCCTCAACTATCCTTGAGTTGGCATTGGCGTGATCTAAACATATGCCCACCTCCATTTCAACCTTGGTCAGGACCTCTTGTAGGAAAGTGACCGGGGTCACTTTGGCCCATTTTAGTCTCCTTCCCTGGTCTTTTAAAGTGAGGTCTGTTGCTCCTGAAAGTTTTTTATCTTTAAAAACCAGTGACCCTCCCGGGACAGCCTCTACTATCACGGGATTATGGTCACTGAAAACAGTCTTCTACCCTGTAATTTAAAACCGAAGACGAGATCAAAGAAGATAAAAATATGTAATCGATGACTGATCCTGAATCTGTTCCTTAAATGTGAAAGACCTCTGCCCTTCCATGCCACAGCCGGATTCAAGGAGGTTTGAGGAGGCCAAAAGGCTCGCCAAAGCCTCGCCTTGTTTGGTGTGTTCAAAGTGTGTGGGTGAGGAATAGGAAATCCCCCATCATCCTCTTCCACAATGCACCCCAGACTGCATGGATGGATGTTAAAGTCACCCATCAGGATGACCTCGGGACTATTATGTGATGTTCTGAATTTATCCAAAAGCTCCCCTAGAGATTCTAGATGCTGGTTTGGACTGACACAATCTGAAGAATTATAAAAATTAATAAGTAGCAAAGTGGGAGAATTTACAACCGCTAGTTCTACGACTAGACAGTGATGGGAGCCTGATTCTAACTGTGTTGCGGATCCTTTCAAATTCAATGAGACTAAAAGTACAAGACCCCCCCTCGCCCTGCCCGTCCGGCTAGGTGTGGCTGGGATATAGAAATGGGCATAACCATCTAAAAAGAAACTATTCGATGTATCCCAGGTTTCTTGTAGTGCTATAATGTCATGGGTTATAACGTAGCCAGCCCATATCTCATCCTGACTTTTAGATCTAATACCCGCAATGTTCCAGCTTAAAATTTTGCATGTAGTCTTCATACATGACTTGTGCGCAGTTATGTCTACCTCTCCTCTACCCTTAAACCCACCTGTAGGGATGTTTGGTATGGGAGACGTAATAGAAAGCGACCCCTCGGGCACCGGTCAGGCTAAGGCTACAGGGTAACATAAAGTGTTGAAAGAATCGGGGGAGTGAGTGGCGAGCACTTCGTTGAATCCCCGTCTTGCCAGGTCTTGGCTAGATCTTACAGATATGTTGGAATTTAAATTATAAAAATGCCGCAAATCGTGTACCCTGATTTCCGACCGGTCACATACAGAAGGGTAATCGCAAATAAAACGCACTACGCATCTATCCTCAAAATTGATGATGATGGAGTCCCCTGGCACATCTTTGGGTCTAGGACCCACCCAACTAACTCTTCTGGCAAAAAGAATCTTCCCGTCCATATAGTTCGGGATCGGTCTATTCTTATTTAGCCAGAAAATAACTTTGTTTTTGAGTTGTTGGTAGGATTCCAATGTGCCATCTTTGAGTTCAGGGACACCAATCAAAACAACAACATAAGGAGTAGAAGCCGGAGGAAGATGAATATGAGCCCTGGGGAGTTTGTTGGTTCTATCCCCAGACTCCATAATTACTCCTTTATGCATACCCTTGCTTGCAGCATTAGTACTGGAAATACCCTTTAGGTTAACCCTTTCTTGGCCGACACCTTGATTGGTGGCATTATCTTTGACCAGAATCTTAGGGGGGGGAAACCTTAGAATTGGCCTTAGATGACGCTTCAAGGTCAGAGGGAGAAAGTGGCAGGACAGGAAGAGTGGAATTAACCCTGATAGAATTATCACTGTCTTTAGTGACTAGTTTGATGACATTTTTCAATGAACAAAAATTATCTAGAATAATTTGCTCAAGTCGTTCGACCTTTTCATTAACCACTTTTACCCTTTCTAAGAGTGGCAATAGTAGAGAACGTACCATTTGCTCGATCTGGGGGATCAGATCACTATTTTGGGGCTGGTCCGGGGGCCTATTGATGGTCTCGCCCAGGAGTAAGTTATCATCAGCCTGAGCCTCACCCGTCACAGATGATGAGTTTTTCATAATGTTGGAATGCTTCGCCTGTCTCCCTCCCTGGGTCAGCCCATCTCTTTTCCTCTTAAGATTAGAGGATTTTACAGCTTTTCTGTTGGCCCTTGTCTGGGGGTAGGTTAAAACAGGTTTAGGAATATTCGGGGCGCTGCCTAAAGTGGGGGTGGTTTCTCCCAGGGCATCAATCGGGTCACCGCGGACCAATGATGTAATAGTGCTATCCCCAGTATTCCCCTGCTGCGCTAAATCACCTAAATCCTGCCCTACCAAGCTCTTAGGGGATTTCGCTAGTGCAAGAGTTCCCAGAGATGAGCGTCTAGCTTGAATTAGCTCTGAAGATAAGCAACGCTCAGTGATGGCTAATTCATGTTCTAATACTGAAACCGCTCTGGTAATAAAATGGTCAAGAGTACCAGACACGGACCCACCCCCACCAGTACGCTTCCCTTTGCCCGCCATCATATGCCGGACACCCACCAATAGCAATATGGACTCAAGGCAGTATCGACAATACAGGGGAACACCAATACACGTGTAGCTTAGTAATAAACCTATGAATTAATACAAGTTAATGGCCCGCAGGCCTCGACAACATATACGGTAAATGCTTGACTACTGTCCAATCAACTTAAAAGCACGCTTCTACCTTGTGCACAGGGACACAGCAGCAACGTTAGAGGGGTGGCCCAGCCCAGCCCAGTCAGGTCCGGTCAGAGACGGGCAAGGACGGGCCCGCCCTTTGCCCCGGGCTTCGCCCGCGCGCGTCCCGCGCTGCGAGAGGTCGCTGCTGCTTAAGAGGACCTCCGGCGCCCTCAGATGATGCAGGAGGATGGCGCCTCTCAGGGAATTCTGGGGGATGTGGTCCCTTCGCCGCTTCCCTCACGGCAGGAGCAGGGAGCCTTGTCGCCGGAATGCCGTTCCCCTCACAGCTGCAGAGACTCACAAGGAGGTAAGGTGGCAGTCCAAGAAGTAATAATGCCGCAGTAGCGCGTCCCGCGCTGCGAGAGGTCGCTGCCGCTTAAGAGGACCTCCGGCGCCCTCAGATGATGCAGGAGGATGGCGCCTCTCAGGGAATTCTGGGGGATGTGGTCCCTTCGCCGCCCGGTGCCGTTTCCCTCACGGCAGGAGAAGGGAGCCTTGTCGCCGGAATGCCGTTCCCCTCATGGCTGCGGAGACTCACAAGGAGGTAAGGTGGCAGTCCAAGAAGTAATAATGCCGCAGTAGCGCGTCCCGCGCTGCGAGAGATCGCTGCCGCTTAAGAGGACCTCCGGCGCCCTCAGATGATGCAGGAGGAGGGCTCCTCTCAGGGAATTCTGGGGGATGTGGTCCCTTCGCCGCCCGGTGCCGTTTCCCTCACGGCAGGAGCAGGGAGCCTTGTCGCCGGAATGCCGTTCCCCTCACGGCTGCGGAGACTCACAAGGAGGTAAGGTGGCAGTCCAAGAAGTAATAATTCCTGGTCTTTATCCACTGTTTCTTGGTGCTTAATGCTTTTCTTAAGGAGGGCATACTTGAGTGTAGGGTTGATGAATAGCCCTAGTCCTCTTCTGGTCCACGGTCACCTCTCCCTCTTGTAGCTGTAGCAGTACAGAGGGACTGCTCCCGATTCTATGGTTTTGCTGCCCAAGGTTCAAGCCCCGGTCACTCCACAGCGACTACCTTCCTTCTTTCAGCATTTATTTTCTTACTATCCTTGCCCGCTTCACGGTCCCGTTCACCTTCTAATTTTATCTAATGAATACGTTGCTAAGATACTGTGAATACGAGCTAAGAAGCAAGAGGTGCCGATTTTAAGTGTGCCATTTTAATGTATTAGACAGGATCTTAAGTATGCCATTTTTATGTTTCAGAGAGGTTCTTATTTATTTTAACCTGGGTCTAAATTTGTACTTACTGGTAGTGAGAGCGAGTTCCAGAGAGGGAGCTCCTCGTTTTCGACAGGCAGGTAACCATAGAGTGCAATAGAGAAGTAGTGTTGCCTCTCTCAACGATAGAGTGCAATTTGGTGCCAGAGGTCAGCGCGCTAGTTTACTGAACTCTGGCGCTTTAAAATGGCGGCGGGACACTGGGCGTGCAGTACGCGTGCCTCTGGTGCGCCAAAGGCAAGCCCGTCTGCACAAGTCCGTGCCCGAACAGGTCCAGGGGCCAGGAACCCTGCCCAAAATCATCAGCAAATCAGCTGCTGAAACTCAGACCTACCTCTGAACTATGCGGTGACAATCGAGGGCAATTGGACTGCCGGTCTGAGGAAGTACAGGTATGCAAACATTGCAACTATGAGTTAAATGTAAGCGATATCCTCAACTCTGATGTTGGCAGATCTCGAGCTGAGAACACTTCCTGGAAACTAGGCCTAATTAATTGCTGCTCCCTCCCTAAGCACAATATTCAAATTTGTTTGCTACTGGAGGAGGGAGACCTTGACGTCTTGTTTGTTACAGAAAACTGGCTTGAAGATAACTCCATACCGGATATTATATTGCCTCCCCACCCCCCTCCCCCCGGGTTTCACATTTACAGACAAGAAGATGTATCCTTACTGCTAGAGCGGTCGACCTTGAAGCTGGAAAATCGGGTTTGAGTCTCGGCAACAACGCTCAACATCCTGTGATTCGGGGCAAACAATGAATGTGTCCTTGTGTAACGAAACTGGTGCTCATGTAAAGCACTCTGATACCTGATATCTTCAGGTCTAGTTCAAGCTATATAAAACTCTAAAAAAAAAAAAAGTTCTTATAGGAAAGGTAGGAGGGGGTCTTGCGGTCCTGATAAAAGAACAATATAAATGTGTTATTAACCCCCGTTCCATTCTAGATTGTGAATGCTGTCAATTCACCATCACTTTCACTCCTACATATACCTTCTCAGAGCTGCTAATTTATAGGCCCCCAGGTCCTTGTGCTGAGCTTTTAGATTGCTTAATAGATAGTCTGGCCAGTTTTGTATGAAGAAAGCTCATATCACCATTCTAGGAGATCTAAACTTTCACTTTGATGATCAGAATCTTCGTAACGTTAAGAGGCTGTTGCAAGAACGTGAGGGGCTACAATTATCCCAATGAATAACTTCTGCTACACATATCAAAGGACATATACTTGACCCATTAAGTTTGAATTATCCCAAAATCTCAGCAGCCACCCCAGTACCTGTGCTTTGGTCAGACCACCATCTAATTTCTTTTGTACAGTGTATTATGAGAGATGGGAAGAAAAATCACCAACCCACCATCAATACCCAGCGGAGGAACTGGTCTAAGTTTAATCCAGAAGCTCCCAAGATACAGGAAAGTATTGAAGAAGCATATTCCAGTTGGGAAAGCCGGATCACTCAATCATTGGACAAGGTCGCCCAAAAAACAATGTCAAACCAAAAACGAACACCAAAAAAGTTCCTTGGTTTAATGCACAGCTAGGTCCCTTAAGGAAAAACTGAAAAAAGCCGAAAGGGAATGGAGGAAAAACTATAACCTGCAATTTAAGGCTGGTTAAAAGGCAGCCATTAGGATCTATCATAACAACATTAAAGATGCTCAGGCAAAATTCTTGAAAAGAAAATTAACCAGACTCAGAATTCATCTAAGGAACTCTTCAAAGTGGTTTAATCCCTAACTACCCTAATTCGTGATAATCCTATCTCTCAGGCTTCGGAAGAAAAATGCAATGACCTAGCCACTTACTTCCCCAAAAATTCATGGACATATACAGCTCCCTCTAACGTTGGATCAAGACAACTATAAGCCAAGAAAGCGATCATGGGTGGACCTCCCTAATTTCGGCTTTAAATTGCTTCCCACCTACTAATAAAAATAATTTAAGAATTCTAATGGAAATGATCAGATCAGGCTCGCCACTAGACCATGCCCCACCCCACATATTCTGTAAGGTTTTTGAGGACTTGCTTCCATCAATAGTGGAAAACCTTAACCTTTCATTAGAGGCAGGTGAAGTCCCAAAAGCCTGGAAACATGGAATAATTGAACCACTATTAAAAAAATCCAAACCTAGATTCAGTTCAACCTAGGAATTAACGACCTATATCACTTCTACCATTTATTGGTAAACTAATAGAGAAACATGTAAATGGAGCTCTAGCAGAGTTTTTGAAAAATAACCTCTGTCTTCATCCTACGCAGATGGGCTTTAGTGCACAGCACAGCACAGAATCTGCACTGCTAGCAGTGTCAGAAGAACTAAAGATGTCCCCTGACCAAGGTAGCTCAGCCGCCATACCTCTCTTAGATCAAAGTGTGGCATTTGATACCATTGACCATTCTATTCTACAAACTAGACTTGTGGAAATCGGTATACAGGATTAAGCCTTGGAGCGGCTTGTATCCTTCTAAAGGATAGATCTTTCCAAGTCATGGAAGCCGATTTCTTCTCAGATAAATGACATTGACCTGTGGGGTACCACAGGGCTCCTCACTTAGCCCTACATTGTTTAGCATCTATATGCGGCCATTGGCCGACATAGTCCAGGTGTTTGGTATTTCCATGTTATCATATGCAGAAGACACACAGCTGATGGTCTAACTCGATTCCAGAACTTATAGAGAATCAGAGCATCTAGCGCCATCTTTGGAATGTGTCATGAAATGGATGACAAGCAGATGTTTAAAGCTGAACAGGGACAAAACTGAGCTGATGGTCCTTTAAAATAAAGCGGTCCCTATGCCTCTGAATAGCTGGCCAAATTGTCTAGGTAAGTCACCAGTCCCAAGTTCCTCTATCAAAAATCTTGGATTCTGGATAGACAGGGAGCTAACAATGAAGACCCAAGTGAATAAGCTCACAGGTACTTGCTTTAAGCTACTCAGAATGCTCTGTAAGATTCTGGAGCGTATCCCTCTGCCCTTAAGAAAGACAGTAATGCATGCACTGGTTACATCATGCCTCGATTATGGAAACTCCCTTTATGTGGGGGCACCAAAATGTATGATCGAAAAACTCCAGGTCATGCAGAATGCTGCAGTTAGACTTCTGCTTAGGGTCCCAATTCAGGAACCAGTGGGTAAGCATTTAAAAGCACTTCGCTGGTTACCGATCAAGGCTAGAGTCAAATTCAAGACACTTTGCCTGACACGCAAAGCCATAAACAATAAGGGCCCCGGGAAAATCAGAGACGTGGTGAATGCATATATCCCCATTCCCCATTAGATGCCTTAGATCCCGCTCTGAACATCTACTAAAAATGACTAGAATCAAAAGAGCCAGATGAGGAGGTAGATCCTTCTCTCATCTGTCACCAAAGCTATGGAATAACTACCACATGAACTTCCTGGAAAGAGAAGCAATCTTCAGGAAAAAGCGGAAGACTTGAATTTTCCATCAGTACTATTAAATTTCCCTCTCACCGTATTTAACTCCTAGAGCTGGGAAGTCCTTGGGCAGCTATGCGCTCTACAAAATCCTATAAAATAACATAACAATATCTCTTTTCGTGCCCTTCCTCTTTTTTATTATTATTCCTTTATTCTCTCCTTGAACACTTCCTGGCCCTTTTACACTCAAATTGTATTTGTTTTCACTATTCTATTTTTCTATCCTCTTTGTTATTCCACTTCTTTACCTGCCTGTTTTTGGCTCTTATTTCTTTCACTTTTATTCATTCTTTCTCCCCTCTTTTTGCAGCCCTTCGCTATTGGCATCCTTCTCTCCCAGTCTCCTTGCTGCCCTCCCTTTCCTCCCTACTATGCCATCAGGCAACCGGTCCAGCTCGGTTTGCCAGCCCCGCAGCTCTAGATCCCTGCTCCCTGCCTCATAGACTGCCCCTCCCACCTCCTGGGGCTACTTATTGAGGCCGCAGTGTGTCTGCACTGCCTGCAAACCAAAGGCAAGCCCATCTGCGCCTGGACCGTGCCCAGCACCAGAAACCCTGGTTCCACCTACAGCCTCCGGCACTCTTCCGATGAGCTCCGAGCCCTTGACCCCAAGAGCCTGGACATCAGCTGTGGCATTGTTTCACCTCAGTCCTCAGAAGTACCCTTCACCTGCCACTAGTGCAGCTTCACCTGCGATGTAGAAACCTGTATGACCAATACCCAGCCGACACCAGACTAGAGACTGCTTCTCTGCTGCACGCTGCTGAATGCCCGATCCCTCTGCAAGCACACCACAGAAATCTGGGACACCATAACCACCCTCAGACCCTCAGATCCAAGAAGACAGTCACACAGGCCCTTGTCTCCAGACAACTCAACTACGGCAACACACTCTATATCAGAACAATTAAACAACTCCTGAGCCACCTCCAGACTATTCAGGACTCAGTAGCTAGACTCATCCTTGACCACCGAGAAGAAACAGCACCTTCCCTCACCTCAGAGCCCTCCACTGTCTCCTTGTCGGGGAAATAAGCCTCTTCAAATTCATTACTCATACCTACAAAGCCCTGCACAATTCTGGACCCGCCTACATCTCAACAACCACCTGACGTTCCACCAGCCAACTAGGGAGCTCCGCTCAATCACTCTCACCCTGGCCCACAACCCCCGCATCCATCGAAGCTGCTGCTACGTCGTTCCTTCTTCTACCTTGCCGCCAAGTCATGAAACAACCTCCACCTATGCACCTCCCCTTCACTGGAGGACTTCAGGAAGAAGTTCAAGACCTGGCTCTTCGACCACCACAGACACCCAATTGAACCTCACAGATCCCCAGCACTTGGAGAGCCCCCGGGCTGACGCATTACAAGACCTTATGATTGATTGATTGATTGATCGATCGATGACTATGGAGGGGCAGGTGTATCTTCCTGCTGTCTTCAGGCCAGTCTGGTATTTTGCTGTTTTTTTTTCTAGTAGGACTGGCCTCCAGCAGGAGCAGCAGACTGGTCTTCAGAGAGAAAAAATATGTTAATTGTAGTACCGACCACAAGCATCATCATCATTGTTATTATTACCCCTACCCGTACCCCTACTTGGCTGGTTCCTGCCGTTTCCAGCCCTCCGGCTCCGTAATTCACTGCCCCAAATATGTGCAACCAGTCCTGATGATGGCCTAGAATACTACAGGCCGAAACGCCGTCGACTTCCACAGCATTATTTCTGGCGCACTGTACCATGGGCATTTGCTTTAATGTTCCTTTATAATTTCTTCATCAACTGTGTAAATGCCCTAAAACTTTGACATAATCAATGTACCATTGTTCTTTCTGTTGCGCCCTTTCACCGCTGTACATACCACTTTATGTGTCACTTGCGCTGTCACAAATTCCACGAGCACTTGTGCACAGTATTTTGTTGGTTACACTTTCACTAAGTGTCACGCAGTGCTTTTATACTTATATGATATGTACATATGACGTAATATGTCCATCATGTGTTGAAAATATAACTCTCTCCTGCATTCTTGGTCTCCCTGTGTCCTCTCTGTATGGATTCATTCTTCCGTTATATGTTGATATGGTTCGCGTTAAAATAACTTGTCCTTCCAATGAATCCCACTATGAGACATTGTTGTCAGAACTTTCCCTAGGCAAATAAGCATAGCAAGAGAGCCCAAGGTTACTAAGGGAGTTTTGGGTGGTACTTGCCCACCACCCAAGACAATTTTGAAAAATGACCTGAGAAATCGGTCATTTTACACACCATTTTGCCAATTAAATTGCTTATAAAGTCATTGGTTTAAAATGTAATTCTGAATGCGTACCATTGCAATGTTCATATACGTTACAGTGCGTACTCCCTTTTTTTTACAGGAATTAAAATTATCTTAAGAATAGTATGCACTTTACCTGTGCAAATCATGAATATCCATTCAAAATTGATTATGGTACTCAATTTTGACTACTAAAATATTATGAATGGGAATATCGAGGCTAACTATATCAGTTTTGTTTTTCATATTAATATTGAAAATTAAAGTATCAACTACTTAATTATTGTGGCATTAAAATATCACTTCCTATATAAATGGTTTTCTCATGTTTTTTTTCAATTTATGATTGTTATTAATGTAAAGGTATTGGAAATATTTTTACTTTCAAATGTAAATTTGTTTTGGGGCTGTTTTGGTTGTATTGGGGTATTAAATGGGGAGTGTTTTATAACATGTGTTTTCATTATTTTTGTATCTGTGATTATTTTAAGTTATATGTGAACTAATATTTTTTATGTTACTAATTTCTTATTTTTAGATTTTGTATGGAGATGTGGATTAGAGTGAGTAGTGTTTTAAAAGAAACAATAAAATATTAATAATTATCTTGGTTTAGTTAAGTATTCTTTAGCATTTGACTACTTTTGATTATTTGAAAATCTTGAATTTGTTAATTCAATTTCAGAACTAATTATTAAATAATTGAAAGAATTATTTAAATACGTTTATTTTATCTTCTAATTATATTTATTTAATTTCAATTAATAAAGCAATCTTTCATTTTGTGTAAGGTGTGTAGGTTTCGATTTACACTAAGTAAACATTACAATAAAGTAAAATATTACATTTCTATGCAAAGAATATTTTTGTGATACAATTGTTTTAATTTTTTGTGAGAAAAGCAAACAAGACATAAGGAATTTAGGATGAGAAAAGGGTCTGTAAAAGGAAACATACAGAGGTGGCCATAGTTAATGAATAAAAATGTAGTAAATGACCAGGATACTGTAGTTGTCTTGAGATGAAGATTTATTAGGTTACATGGATGAGGAGCCAGCCCTAGAGCAGCCAGCTCCAGCAGACTCCCAACTCAAGAATGAATACAAACATTCCACAGTATCTAAGTAGAACATTGGCTACTTAAAGAGGACATGTCACTTAAGAGAACATATTAGAAATAGTCTAGAACACAGAAACACTACTAATTACTACATTACCTTCCTCTAAAAAAAAAATATATATATATATATATATATAATGAGAATTTATTAATAAATAACTAGAAGAAAATACAGAAAAATCAATCCTTAAAGGATCTCGAAGGTTTGGTGATGACACGAGCTGACCTTCTAATGTTTAAATGTGTATCACTTTTATCTTTATTACTATCCAGATTTGAAGAGGAGACATTGGAAGAAGAAAGAACTTTAGCTACTTTGCTCAAATTCCGCCAAAATCCACCCTCAATCTGAACAGCATTTCCGACAATTTTGATTACTTCAACAGGTGGACCATATTTGCTCTCACCTTTGTTGGTGTGTATTGACTTCTTTATTTTGACAGTATCACCAACCTTCAAAAGAGAAACTTTAGATCCCCTTTTAGAGTCAAAACTTTCCTTCTGTTTCAACTGTGTTTGAGAAACATTATCTTTCACATGAGACATCAATTCAGTGACATCAGACATTCTATTAATCCACTTAGACATCCACCCTGGACGAAATAAGGTATTTGGCTTCCTACCCCTCATTAGTTCAAACGGAGAGACTTTAGTGGACGAATGTGGAGTGGTCCTATAAAACCAAATCATGCTGTCAAGGGCCTTGATCTAATCCTGGTTGTTCGCTTTAGCCCATTTCACACAGTCTCCAATGACCCGATACATCCTTTCCACCAGACCATTTCCTTGTGGATGATATTGAGAACTCTTGATATGTTTCACACCAGACTTGGACAAAAACAATTCAAACTCCTTGCTGACGAACTGTTTCCCATTATCAAAAACAATAATCTCTGGAAAACCCTCCCTTACCCAAACATCACTTAGGAAGGAGATGATAGACTTGGTGTCAGCATCTCTGACTAACTTATATTCAGCCATTTTGATGCATAATCGACTGTCACTAAGATAAATCTAAAGTTACCACTAAGGGTCACATATGGCCCCATAACATCAATACCAATCTTTGACCAGGGGCGATCAGGACAGTCAACAGGAATGAGAGGAGGAACATAAGTCTTGAGAGACTTATCAGAGGATTTACAAATACAACAATCCAATACGAACTCTTCAATTTCAGAGTCCATACCCGGCCACCAGAATGTGTCGCGAATGCGATGTTTAGTGAAAGATGCACCCAAATGCCCTTCATGTGCTCTAATGAGGATTGCTTTCCTGAACAAATAAGGTGGAATAATTTTGTCATTACGCAACAAAATTCCATCTTCAAGGGAAATCTCATCCTCAATCTTAACAAAAGGTTGAAGAGCAGGAGAAAGAACCTTTTCTCTAGTCCAACCACACCTCACAAACCTACATACATCCTGGAGAACACAATCATTTGCAAAACATTCCCTCCATTCATCTTCCGAACAAAATTTCAGTTCTGGAATGTCTACACTAGCTACTAGACAGTCTTCGCAATCCTCATCAATAAGTTCAGAAAAAGAAATGTCATCATCATCACAAGGATTAAAGTTAGGAAAACGAGACAAAAAATCAGCTCTCCCATTTTTCCCTCTTGCAATATGTTTAACGTCAAAATGATATTGGAGTAGTCTAGTAACTATTCTCATTATTCTAGGAGTGCAGCACTTAGTGAGACCACCACCCAGAATGTTAACAAGGGGCTTATGATCTGTTTGAATCACAAAATGTTTTCCCCATACATAAGATCTAAACTCTTCAATAGCCCACGCACAGGCTAGAAGCTCCCTTTCAATAACAGAGTACTGCAACTCTGGAGATCTTAGCACTCTAGACGCAAAACCAATGGTCCTCTTGACACCATCCTCAACTTGTGTTAAAGTTGCACCTAATCCTACTTGACTTGCATCAACTGTCAAACAACATGGAAGGCTTGGATCAAAAGGTTTGAGGACACAACTCTTCCCTAAGATGTTTTTGACCTCACGAAAAGCTAAATCACATTCCTTATCCCATACAAACCTGATTCCCTTTTTTAGCAAATTGCTAATGGGGCGGACAATGGTGGCGTTTGACACCATCTTTATCAATGACGTGCCCTAGATATTCAACCTCTATGCAAAAAAAGTGCATTTTTCTGATTTTAGCACAATGCCATGTTCTTGGAACAAACCTAAAACTTTATTTAATGTGAGATCATGTGAGGACGAATCTTTGGCAAAAATAAGGACATCATCCTGGAAAACCAATACTCCATCTACTCCTTTCAGTATGCTGCCCATGACACATTGAAATACCGACGCAGCCGAAGCTAAGCCAAAAGGCATATGTCGATACTGAAACGTGCCTAAAGGAGAGATGAACGCCGTAAGATGGCGCGATTCTGGATGTAACTTGATCTGATGATACGCACTCGCCAGATCAAGTTTAGTAAAGAATTTAGCACCTTTGGTTGACGCAAATAAATCCTGAATTTTTGGATGAGGGTGTGAGTCAACCCAGATCTCTCTGTTGAGGGATCTCAAGTCCACACAGACCCTGAGCTGACCACCCCTCTTCCTGGCTACGACCAATGGCGAAAGCCAAAGAGAGGACTCTATTGGCTCAATGACTCCCTTATCACAAAGTTGTAAGATTTCCTTTTCTAAATCTTCTCTAACAATATAGGGTACTCCCCTGAGTTTGTGTTTAACAGGCAAAGACCCTTCTTTTACAATGATTCTATGTTTGAAACCTTTGATTTTTCCTAGAGTAGAGCTGAAAACAGTGGGATATTTATTCTTCAGGATTTGTATTTCATCAGGACAACCAACAACCAAAACTTGTTCTTTAGTGCCAGGTTTCAGTATCATTCCGAACAGTCCTTGATGAAACAAACCCAGTATATTAAGACCTTTAACAGCAACATACACTTTACCCTTAATTCTTCTGCCTTTAAATGACATTTCCTCCTCAAAGAAACCTAAAAGCTCAATTTTCCGTCTTTCATAAGATACCGGTGACCGGTCAGGAGGTAGAAGAGTTTGATTACCTTCCCAGGTTTCCTCGAAAAGTTTTTGGGTGATCATAGTTATCTTGGCACCAGAATCAACTAAAAGTTTAATGCATTTACCACCAACGTAGATGTCAACTATGGGATAAATGCAATTTTTTGGATCACCCTCAACAACTTCACTATTTTTTAAATCAGATACAACTGAAACAACTTCTGAATCTGAGGAAGATTCCGAATCAACCATGCATACCGTTGGTTTTTTTAATTTCTTCTGATTTTTCAACTTTAAACAAACGTTTGCAAAATGACCAATCTTCTTGCAATAATTACAAGTGACATTAGATACAGGGCAGCGTGAACCTTTTGGATGGAGAGAATACCCACATCTCATACATGACCCAACTTCAGATTTAGTTGACACATTGTGCTTTGATGATTTTCCTGCATTGATGTTACTGTTTTTAGAGGATTTTGCTGTCTTTGATGACGAATTGTTGGCATTTAGATTGATGGCATTAATTGGTTCCGAAACTTTTTCTTCCAGTTCTTTCAACGATACCATAGATATTTAAATGCTTTTGGCTAATTTTATAGTCTCATCCAATGACGGGTCACCCATGGTAAGTAACTTTTGTCTGATATTTTTGTCTTTGCAATAACACACAAATTGGTCCCTTATAAGTTGCTCAGTGAAGTTCTCAAATTTGCAATCTGCAGCTAACCTACGTAAAACTGAAATGTATGAATCAATGTCTTCAGATTCTGATTGTTTCCTTTTGAAAAACTTGTGCCTAATAACCATTAGGCTTGGTTGTTTATCGAAACGGAGCTTGAGTTTTTGCACAGTTTCTTGATAGACATCATTAAGAGCAGGGTCAACTTGAGGTTAATCTGGGAGATGTTTAAAAACTGATCTTCCTTTGAAACCCAAAGAATGTAGAAGTAAATGCTTCTTCCTTTCAGCATTAAATCTGGATGCCCCTATTGCACCTAGATATGTTTCAAAAGCATCATGCCAAACCTCCCATCGAATTGTTGGTTCTCCTGGCTCTTCAAGGAAAGCAGGAGGAGGATTTACAGATTGTAAGGTACACATTTCAGAGAAACATTGAAAATTTGAAGAGTTTACAACATATAAAAAAAATATAGAGTATTCTAAAAATGACTGTAGATGTAATACTAGAAAAGTTAACTGCTTTTGATGCTATAAAGTTGTGTACTTACTGTGCAATAAAAAAATGTCGATTTACACATTTGTAGCTATAACAGAGTAATTATGCTTTGAAATTTAACTGAAAACCAACATAGATCATGACAAAACAAAAGGTTAGCATCAGAATTAACCCTAACATCAATTATATGTCCTAAGAGAAAACAATTTTTCTGTAATATAATTAAATTATGCATACGATGAGCTGTGTGTATCAGCGTTCCCAATATCTTAAATACATGTCTGTGTGTTTATCCTGCAATCAATAACGCACTGACGACTGTGTGTGACCACGAAAATATTGCTCCCTATAAGCTGTGCGTGTCAGCGATGAATGATTAACACGCTATTGGCTGTAAAGTAAATGATACACCACGAGCTGTGCGTATCAGCAAACAATGAGTGACACGCTACAAGCTGTGCGCATTAGCGAGGAGTTACAAGATTGAGGAACAAATGTGTTGTACGTATACTTTCCCTTGAAATACGCTATGAGCTGTGCGCATCAGCGGAGCGCTCTTGTGAATCTCAATTTTTATGTGCTTCGTGGTGTTGCTAGGTAACGTTTGTATTGTAGTTACTGAGCTAGCACATGCGCAGACAGAGGCTCCAGCGTTGACGTGTTGACGTGTCTAGTGTCCGTGACGTGCAGTGTTATGCGCGCAGATGCAAAGGGCTCGAGACAGCAGGGAATGGCGCCAGCACAGGAATTCTGAATAATAAAAGGTGCGTTGCTGAATTTCAAAAGATGCCTGTTTCCCACAAAGTATCTTAAGTATGAAACGGTCGATAAAATAGGGCAGATGTAAGGTTTTTTGATCGCGCTATTAGTTAAATAAGTAAGGAAGTTGCCTTTGTATGCATAGGCCGATTTAAAGCGCTTGTTTCGCCCTACCGTTTCTGAAGGTTGAAGGTCTGATAACAGTGTAAAGCAGGAAAGCAGACTTGAAGATTGATCCTGAGTTCATAGAGATGTTTCTTCAAGAATATTGCTGTTTCTGAAGAATGTGTAGGCTGGAAAAAACACACTTTTGAGAAATAGTGTTGATTGAAGACTTGAATCTCGAAATAGGGTTGATTGAAGACTTGAATCCTGAATGTTGCACGCAGGGTTGTCCATGTAACCTAGCTCGTCACCAGTAAAATGTAGTAAATGACCAGGATACTGTAGTTGTCTTGAGATGAAGATTTATTAGGTTACATGAATGAGGAGCCAGCCCTAGAGTAGCCAGCTCCAACAGACTCCCAACTCAAGAATGAATACAAACATTCCACAGTATCTAAGTAGAACATTGGCTACTTAAAGAGGACATGTCACTTAAGAGAACATATTAGAAATAGTCTAGAACACAGAAACACTACTAATTACTACAAATAGGTTATTTGTTCCAGGCCTAGTCCAATATTTTTCCCCAGGCCTCCATGTGATATAGGTCTTTTAGTCTCACATACAAACTACCTTAGTTACATTTCTGCACTCTTCACCATTAGAATGGGAGCTCCTACCTCTACCCCCATGCCTATTCCCCCTCGTATCGTTGCTATCCCATTTTCCACCCAAGTCGTGGTGTGGGTAAAGGGTGCTGAGCTGTCTTATGCCCAGGGAAATACGGTCCTCATCCAGTCTCTAACGTGCAGTTTTGCCAAGGCAGCCAAACTCTATTGGATAAGTCAAATCTGTCAGCCATAGCGGGGTAGGAGTGCCTAGTGGGGGGTTCCTAGTGACATGTCACCTTGCACGGTTTGTTCGCAAAGGCCCAGGATAACAGCTCCTCTAGACATGAGATGTTGCCTCCCCATCAAACTTTGTTATTCTAAATTTACCCCAAAGCTACGCCCTATGTTGTCGTGCTGGGCAATGTGTATCCGCTCAAAGCTTACCAGTTTTAACCATTTGAAGAACAAGGTCACACATTGGTTGGATTCAAATTAATCTTTGGTGGCTCGTGCTGGGGAATGGATTGACATAGTACATTGGGTAAACTGGTTAGGAAAGAATGAGAAATCCTTTGAAGGAGACTGTGTTATCATAAATTTTAGTAGGCCTCTTGTCGTGGGAAGAATTCTTGCTTCTATTAGGCGCACTTGTACAAGTATTCCCCTATCTTCCATCTTGGCTCTCCCTCTGGGTGTTTTTCTACAGACCTGGGCCAGTGGCCCGTGCCCCACAGCTTAATCAGTGGCAGATCCAAAGGAGCAAAGCTCTGGCACTGTGTGACCATGATACTAATTTTTTTATTGTTTGTGAGAAAAGCAAAAGAGACAGAAGGAAATTAGGATGAGGAAAAGACACTACAATAGATAGAATGCAAAGTTAAGAAAATAATTAAAATATAGAAAAGAAAATATAGAAGCCATTCTGTATAAGACATAGGTGAGAATATTTAATGTTACATCTCAAACAATCATGCATATGGGTGAACATGTGGGGCGGACATCTCTAGCGAAAATACTCTAATTGATAGAGATGCAAGCCCCAAATAGGTTAAATGTTCCAGGCCAAGTCCACATTTTTTTGCCAGGCCTACCTCTGATATAGGTGATATAGGTATTTAAGTCTCACATATCAACTACCGTATTTACATTTCTGCACACTTCACCATTAGAATGTGCCTTTGCCTATTTATTTGATTTGTGATGCACCGTATGTTGTGAAATCCATTTTGTCGCACATCAGGGCAGGGAAGAACACCAATGAATGTTCAAGGTAGAGTGATTGTTACTCAGATGGACTGAACTGTTTGAAAATTAACAACATTTGGGCTCATAAAGAGCAAGGGGACGTTTACCAAAGAAGGGGCCTGGGGTAGTACTGATCGAGTTTGCCTGAAGGGAGATGGTTTGTTTGAAAAATGTAGCTTTTTCAGAAAGTTAGTAAATTGTCTGGGCTTCCATGATGGAACAAAGCATTCCACAGAGCTATTTCCTGTACTTTTACTGTTTTCCCTCCATAGTTTTTCCTTCTGTATTTGAGAGTATGTGCTTCAAGATATGAGGTTCAGCACAGGTCTCTAAAAGGAGGTTTGAGCAAGATTCAGAGCATTGATGCAGAGTGCTTTAAAAGCAGTTGTTACCTCGACAGGGGGCCACCAAATGTGGGTTCAGGTTTGGATAATATGGTTGTAGCTTCTTAGATTAACAGAGCCCCACTGTCTGCATCTGCCTCGTTTGAAGTTCCTGAATTCATTATTTGGGGGGGTGCTTTGTTTGCTATCTAACCTATTATAATAGCCTCAATAGTACAAGTGCTCTGTTGTGTCCTGTGTGTTCTGTGTTATGGTTCAGTTGGAGTAGTGGGCCTATCCTTCACAGTTTTATCAGATATACATTTCTATTCTTTACAATTGTTGTGATCTGCTGATTGAAGGATAACTCTTGCTCAACCACAGCTCCAGGGTCTCTAAACTATTTACAGGTATGGGGTACTTGACCAGCTCTGGTAGCCATTCAAATGGTAATATAACATTTCCATAGTTTCTTCTGAACATAACTCTGGTTTTAGAACTGCTTAGGCACACAAAGTATCTTTTATCCAGTAAAATAACTATCTCAGGCAAATTGGTGATCTTAAAGCAGAATACTTAATTGCTATAAGTTATGTGGATTGTGTGTCATCATAATATCTTTAGAAATGCATTTATTGTTGTGGAATTCTGTTTGTTGGTGAATGCTTGTAAGTATCAAAGAGCAGCTGTGAAAGGTTAGATCCCTGAGTTACACTAGATGTAATTGGTTTGGTAGTTGAGGTGGTGATACCAACATTTACTTATGTATTTCAGTAAGAGAAGAACTAATTGATTTGGAAAAAAGCAGCGCATGTAATTCAGACCCATATTTCTAGTTATTGAAGGAGTCTGCTCTGATTGACTGTGTCATATAATGTGAGCACCGTACGACACAGTCAATCATAAAAGATTATATTTACTGTGGAGTGCTTAGCAGCCAGCAAGGATAGTAAGTCTTCCTTTATGTCTGTCGGTTTAGATTTGCCTTCAATGTAATTATATTTGATTTACTCCTAAAAGAATGGTACTGTGCCAAGTAACTCTTCTCAAGACTCTATCTAAGACACATCAAACAAATGTATATTAGTGTTTACTCCACTGAAGATCAACAGTAGTGATCACATCTATGCATGCTGCACAGTTGTCATCATTAATGTAATAAAAAGCTTGAACAATATAAAAACCCATTAAGTGAGTAATGAAAAAGATAGTGCTAGACACAAGTCCCTGGATCCCTGGCAATACCATCTGCAATATGTCTTCCCAACATATCATGAATTTTCATACAACCATCCACTTTAAATTTATTTAGAAAATACAATGATCTTGTCTTCCTACATCTGATTATCATTTTCTGAATATATCTACATGTTGCCAATACATTCTTTCCAATTTATTAAACATCTCCTTTTCACTTTCTGAACAATAATTTTATTTTTACTCAACCAGATTTGATTTTTGTTTTTCCTGCCTCCAATGTCTGTGAATTGGCCATGTCAATACAATAATAACCACCAAAAAGCCAAGGATTTCTGGAATTTGCCAGGGATAACCACCATTATACAAGGTTGACCAATATGCTACAGCTGCACAACATAATTCCAGAGTTTGCCAACATTATGTCAATAATAGACATTATCATACTAGGGATAGCCATAATTCTGGTACTAATGGTCAACTTAGGCTCAGAATTATGCTAAGGATACACCCACGACTAGGCTAAAGGGGAACACATTATGCCAGAGCTAAAATTCCAAAGATGACCCCAATATGTCAAGGATAGACATACCTATTTCAGGAACGGCCACCATTATGTCAGGAGGATGCCCCCATAGTAACATGGGGGTCATAAATACTGAAATGCTTAAAGTACTTTTACATATGGGCAGTTGCTTTGTGCTCTAGATGGTGGTTCTTCACCTATACTAGGGAAAACTCTACACAAGAGCAATCTTACAGGTCCCATGGTTCCAAAAAGATATACACAGGGATTTCTAGATGGTTGAGAAGCATATTCAATCCTTGTTTTACCCTTTGGTAATACATTTTGGTTGTGCTGAGAATACCTGCAACGTGGGTCCACATTTTAGTCCTCACTCGTATTCTTTCAAATAATTAATAATATTTTAGGAAAGGTGCGTAGGCCTAGAGGCCTCCTTTGTCTATAATGAACTGATGTACAGACAGTCTGGGAGGGAAATGCTCCTAGACTGACTCCCCAAGCATGAAACTATAAATGAAAACCTGAAGGTAAGATTAAAGAGGCATCTTATGGATGTCTTCACATTTACAAAAACATGGAAATGCTCTACAAAAGTGTCCTCTTTAGTGAAGCAATCAGCCAGAACATTACCGTAGAGAGTGAAAGGTTCTTTCTTGGATAATTTAAACAAAGTAGAGTAATGACACTGCAATTTAAGAGGCACGGTGGTCCATAAACTGCTAGGATATTTCCAAAAAGCATACCAGAAGTTGTTGAGGGACATGATACTATAGTAAGTCCTTACAAAGAGTATTCACACAGTAAGCAGGAAACACGCTGAGGAAAGGGAGCTGGCAGTTTCTATCTATAATTTATAGTTAGAGACTTTCCATATACCCTGTACAGCAAAACAGCTTCAAGCCTCCCACACTCAACAAAGACATTTCTACTTAGATAGCCTGTGAATCTAAACGATTAGGAGGTAACAGAGATCCAGCTAATATTGCTGCTGCAGCTGTGGATGCTCTGGTTACTTTTGGTACAGTTATTCCTTTGTTACATTTTGTCGTAGCGGCAGCTCTTTGAAAGTGGTGGGCATAATACTTGAAACAAGTTCTGCACATTTTATTTTAAAATGTTGCCTTTGGTGCCTCCTATAGGTTATGAATTACCCCCTGTATGCCAATGCCAGACTTTTGTTACGTATATCCCCTTATACAAAAAATTACTTACAATATTCCAGTACCTGAAATTTTGACATTGATGCTGCCCATATTCCACAGAACACCCATACATCAAAAAATACCTCAGTATTCAGGATCAGCATTTTATCATGGCTTGATTCACTCAACCCAAATTAATGCCCCCAATATGACATGGTTCATCTTACTGAGTGTTCCAATATGCCAAGAATTATTCACGCTATGCCAGGGCCTGCATTTTGCCATGGGTGTCCTCCCTTATTCCAAGATTTACCTTCAATATGCAGTTGACAGCATGCTATCACCAGTGACCCCATGAGCCAAGATTTATCTTGAGTATGCCATGGAAAGCATCTCACAAGCATAAAACAGGCTAACAAATATACTCAAACTCCCACTCACTGATCCTCCCTCCCTCATTAACTCTCCTTATCACCCACCTAACTTATTCGTACTCATTTCTTCTCATTGTCACTCACCCACAGGCATACTCTCACACTCACTGATTCTCATAGTTGCTCACAAACACACTTACACACATTTACCCTGTCACATTCACTGACTCTAACTCACAGCTGCTTGTGTACAGGGGACTCTGCTTTGAAATCCAGGCCATCCCGAACCATTGTTCTCTTCCACATTGAAATCCTGGAAAACTTGCATTCTACTTAATAAATTACATTCGGTAGACCCCTCAGGCCTCTGGGCCTTGGTGCAACTACAACTGCTGAACCATTGATAGCTACCCCACGTGACTCACTTCCACTCCCTCTCACAATCTCCCTATCACTCACTCCTTCTAAATCATTTACATTCCTTTACTCAATCCTTCATACTCACTTATGTATACATACTCTCACACACTTGCTGATCCTCATTCACTTTCACTCTTGCAGATACATTCTAGCTCTCCCTGCTGCCTGTAGCTGCCTCTCACCGCTATCCTGTCTCACTGCCTGGCTAACACTGGGCTTCTCATGATGAACAGGCCTCATCAGCCAGACCACAGTCGCCTTAGCCCATATTTCCCCTGCACAGAGGAGCAGGTTCCTGTTCCCAGAGTTGCCTCACTTGCCATGTTTTCCTGCCGTATGCTTCCCACCTCCCCTCCCAGGACCTATTTAATGGAAGGCAAGCCTGCCTGCGCCCGTCAGTGCATGGCCTCGTCTAGCGCCAGGAACCCTGGCCATCTGGACTCCCACAGGTACTCCCCTGCATACCTCCTTGCCCTGGACTCCAAACGTAACAGCAGCTGCTGTTGCATATCATCTTGCTCCACAACTGGACCATTTATCTGCCTCCGCTGCAGGTTCACATCCATCCCAGTACCGCCCACCCTTGCAGAAACCTGTGCCACATCTCCACCACCAGGCGTTAGCTCCCCGGAACCACTGGGATGTCTCCTGATCAACAATAGATCACTCTGCAAATATGCCACCAAAATCTGGGGCGCCATCTCCACTATTGCCCCAGAAGTGACCTTCATCACAGAGACCTGCCTCACCCCGGCTTCGACCCCTGACATCTTTGCCACAATACCCTACGGCTACAAGATGAAACACTGAGACCATACCAACAGACATGAAGGTGGCATCGCCATCATAAACAAGAAATCAATCCCCTGCACCCCCACCAAAGACAACACCATTCTAATCATGGAACACCTAAACTTCCAACTCCACACCAACCACAAATCAACCATCAAAGGAGCCCTTGCTTTCTGACACCCAGGACCACAAACAAGCCTTAGCAATGCCATAACAGAATTCATCATCCCACTTGCCATTGATTCCGAACACTACGTCTTTCTGGGAGATCTCAACATCCACCTTGACGATCCCACACACATCAACTCCACTGATGTCAAGGAACAAATAGACAACATCAGCCTCAAGTAGCTGTTCTCAGATCCCACACACAGAGCAGAACACCTACTGGACCCAATGTTCAAGTTCAGCAGCAGAGTCAGATTTAGCCACATCATGGAACTCACCTGGTCCGACCATTTTATCATACACTTCACCATTGCTGGTTCACCTTGCACCGCCTCCAAATGCCACAGCGCTCCCTTCCTCAGCTGGACCAAAAGTACACAGCACCAGTGGACTGATGCCCTCAGCATCACCCAGCCGGATGCCTCCACCAACCTGAATTGAGCATTAGAGAACTTCAACACCTGGATCACCAGCGCAACACCACCAAAATCAGCAAAAATGCACAGATCCACCAAACATGCCAGCTAAAACACTCTTGAACTTAGTGCAGTGTAATGCAGATGTAGACAACTGGAAAGAAATTGGCGTACCACCAGAAACAACATTGATCGAGCCACTTTCGGGTCCACCCTCAACATCAACAACCACCACCAGCCACTGAAAGATGCCAAAAAGAAGGCCCTGGCAAATCGTTTTGGGGCCGACTCCTACCAGACCAAGGCACTCTTCACCATCATCACAGAGTCCACCTGCTCATCAGCCACTGAAAACTAGATTGCCTCCTCACAGGAACTCTTTAATGTTCTAGCAGGCCACTTCCATAACAAGATAGCCACCATTTACAGGAACTTCAATTCCCAACCTACTGACCTCTCCAGCCTCCCCACTCCCCTCCCACAAAGACCTCCACTGACCACCCGCTCAACACACTGAACACTACTGCCTTAATGAACTCCATCTAATCAGGAGCACTGTCCTACCCCTGCCCACATCGACCTTTCATCCTGGGAAGTGGCAGGATCTATTACCAGCTCACCACCATCCTCAATGCCTCTATAACCACAGTCACTTTTTCCGATGCCTGGAAGCACTCAGAAGTCAGACCCCTCCTCAAGAAACCGTCTGCAGATCTCATCCATATTCAGAATTAAAGCCCCATCTTGCTACTCCCATTTCCCACTAAATAACATGCTGGACCTGTCCCAATCAGGAGTCAGAGCCAACGACAGCAGAGAGATGGCCATGATCACCACAACAGATGACTTCTGCACCCTACTCGACAGAAGAGAATCGGCCACTGATCCTTCTCGACCTCTCCGCAGCCTTCGACACCATCTCCCGCCATGCAGTCATCGAAAGTCTTCACCAAATCGGAATCAAGGAACATGATTTCAGATGGATGGCATCATTCCTCACAGGGCGCACCCAGAGAATCCACCTCCCTCCTTGCACCTCACAATCCAAGCGCACCATCTGCAGTGTCCGTCAAGGTTTGCCTCTATGTCCAACCTTCTTTATTCTCTACATGACGCCAATAGCAGGCTTCGTCAGAACCCACACCTTCAACATTATCTCCTACAGTGACAATAAACAGCTCATCCTCTCGCTCTCAGCATACCCCACCATCATGAAGTCCAACTTCCAAAACTGCATGAAGAACGTCTCAGTCGGGATGAAGGACCACTGCCTGAAGCTCAACAAAGACAAAACTGAATTGCTGATCTTTGTCAGCCACATCACCATCTGGAATGACTCCGGATCCACCCCACACCAAAAGACCACACCCACAATTCTGGACAGCAAACTCTCCATGAAACAAAAGGTCAAAACAGTCTTTTCAGCTTGCTTCCACAGTCTCCCCATGTCCTGCAGAATCTTCAAATGGCTCCCCATCAGCACCAGAAAAACACTGATGCAGGCCCTCATCACCAGCCATCTGGACTATGACAATGCACTTTACACAGGCACAACAAGCAAACTCATGTGAAGTCTTCAGATGATACAGAACGCAGCAGCCTGACTGATACTCAACCTGTCCAAAAAGACCCACATCACCCAGCACCTGAGAGACCTCCACTGGCTCTCCATCCAGGAAAGATGCCTCTTCAAACTCCTGACCCACACACAAAGCCCTTCACAACAAGGGCTTGAATACATGAACCACCGCTTGAACTTCCAGCAACCTTCCAGAAACCCGCTCTCAGCCCACCTCGCCCTCGCACAGACACCTGTCATCATCCGCACCAGAGGACGCTCCTTCTCCCACCTCACTGCCAAGTCTTGGAACGCCCTCCCCCTACACCTGCAAACAGCACCATCACTGACAGACTTCCGGAAGAAGCTCAAGACCTGGCTCTTCGACTAAAACCTACAGCCCAGTGCCTGGATAACCTCACAAGTGGTATGCCTCACTATATAAGTACTGTGTGATTGATTGACTCTCACTGACACCCTCAAACATACTAACACATACTTACTTTCAATCAATCGCATTCATTCTTAATCAATCACTAATACCCTCACAATCATTCACTGAGGCATACACAGAGAATTAACACTGTATTTTTTCTTTACTTACATTGCTTTCTTTTTTGGCAACTTGGAGGCTATCTGACATCAGTAAGTTAGAATCCATCCTGAACATAAGAGCCAGCAGCATGATTCCCAACCAGGAGCCAGACAGTGCAGTAGGGTCAGGATTAAAGGGAAGAACCACCTCAAGTCCCATTCCAGCTTCCTGATGGGACTGGAAACACAACCCTATCAAAAGCTAGGACAATGCTTTTGATCCAGGCCCTGCTACTCTGTGTGGCTCCTTATTAGCCTCAGGGATGCACTGGTGTATACCCTGATAGCCCCTTTGTACTGGATGCATGTACTGCCTGAGGCATGTGCAGTATGTCTGCTAAATGAAATGGGTTGTGCCTATGTGAGGGGATAGTAGTTAAAATATGCTTCTGAGACCTGCACAATCCAAACATTCACCTACATAGTGCTGTGCTTGTAAACAGCCCTCTGTAGCTGGATCGTACCTCACACCCTCACAGCCTCCTTCTCCTACCCTTGTCATCAGGAGCGTGAGTAGAGGGTGAGAGGACTGACACAAGCCCTTGCAGTGTTCATGAAAACACAAAAGCTGTGTTTTTATGAACGCTGCTAAGTAAAATAATTTGAAATTGTGGGCTTAGGTAAGGGGCATTGTGCATAGGCTCACAGGAAGCAGAACTGTGCCCTGAAGCCCTGTGAAGGAGATGCCAAGGCTTGGAAGAAATGCTAGTATATTTGAAAACAAGAATTTACCTTATCAGTGCAGAAGGTTTGCTTCATGTCCCACCATCATGCCCCTTGCGAGTGGTAAAATATTAGTAGCTTGACCTCAGTTGAAAGGATCAATAACACTCCCTCACTGCAACCCATGGAAGATAAATAGACAGATAATAGAAAAGTCAGGCACCACAGGCAGTCTCCAACACAAGATGTTGTTTATGAGCAAGTAAAAAAGGGGAAGGATGATTAATAGTCTTGAAACCGCTAATGGCCTCATTACGAATTGCATTTCTGTAAATCTGGGGTGAGAGATATTAACAGCAATTGGTATTGTATCCGGAAGGTACACTTCATGATAGGGAACAGGCTCTTAATCAGCTAATTCCCCTTAAAGCTCACCATAGTCATAGAACTACACTCTCTGAACCTTGGTTTACCACAAATCCCAGGCTCAAAAAACAAAAGTGCTGCAGGCTTGCGAGAAAATTGAGGATTAATTATGATCCCATAGAAATAGAAATGTATAAGCAATCTCTTCAAACTTAAAAAATACATGTTACATAAGGTTAGAAACTATGTTATTTCACCCATAATATTAAGTCAGCCAAACATTCCTCTAAGGAACTTTTTACAACAATTAAGAAACTGGTAAAATTGCATGAAAATACAAATAATATGGTTATTCAACAGTTTGTCAATTGTTTGGCCACTTTCTTCTAAGATAAGGTTGAGGTAGGATATGACTCCTTTTTAGCCAGCACAAACTCACCTCACTCAGCAGCTGATGATCATGCCACTATAATGACCTCTGCTCTGGCTTGCAGTCTCACTAGAGACTTTCCCCATGAATTAGCACCAGAAAATGCTGCCTCTTCAATTATGTCCACAGGTTCTGATACAATGGCTAGTAAAAGTCCTCCAGAAAGGGAGTCCTTCACATTTCTTACTTTCTTTTCTCCTCTTAACATTGACCAAACTTTGGGATTCTTAAAGACCATTAAATTGGGAACCCCCAATGATCCCTGTCTCCCAAAGATAATGCACTTAGTTCCTGAAATAACAGCCACACTAAAAAAAACGAGCGGTAGGCAGCATCAATTATTGCTTACATGTATGGGGATAGAGCCCTACTTGTTATATGTCCTAGGAATATTTGATAGGATGCTTTTAACAAGATTTAGATTGGAAGTCGTACAGAGAATACTGTCAATACCAACTATGAATGACTGGTCACGAACTCTGATACCCTGCCCGTGTGACAACCACTCTGAACAGTCTACGATCCACCTACTCCTATTCTGTAAATTTTACATAAAGTTGAGGAAAGTCTATTTACTTCCACTTTTAAAACATCTGGGCGTAAGGCAATGTCACCCAGCTTTTATTTGGCTGCATCTTCTGGTAGATGAACACACTGCGTGGAGGATTGCCAAGTTTTTAAAAACGGCGATCCAGCTGAGGAAAAGTATGGTATTTGAGGTGTAAATTGTGGGCACTAGCTCCCCTCAATGTGTAATTATACCGAAATCTGTTAAGTTAATAATGAAATTATTATTTGTTTTTATTGTGTGTGCTTTTATGATTGGTATATTACAATCGAATAAATCTTTCCTTGACTTGACTTGACTTGACTTGAAATAACAGCCACACTTCTTAATGACATCAAGATGCTCAGCGTTGGATACTTTCCAACTGAATGGAAGAAAGCTTCTATTCTCTCATTGATTAAAAAATCCAATCTGGACCCTACAGATTCTAACAACTACGGGCCTATTGCACGACTTCCATTCCCAGCAAAGATTATTGAAAAAACACTTAATATAGAACTTACCTCGTTCATCAATTACAATACCTACTAGATGAAACCCAACATGGCTTTAGAAGCCATCACAGTTCTGAACTATCACTCATCACAGCGTCCGAGGAAATCAGTCAAATCCCTGAAGCCAGAGGGAATGCTGCACTAATTTTACTAGATCTTTTGGCGGCATTCGATATGGTCAACCATTCACTGCTCATAAACTGCCGGACTTCCTTAGGTATCAGAGGCAATGTGCTCTCCCTCCTAAAACCCTTTCTCTCGGAATGAGAGCTGGTGGTTGCTTTGGATGATTTCAGCTCACCCCTTCGTTTTCCCCTTGTGGAATCCCATAAGACTCGGCCCACCTTGTTTAATCCTATGTGACTCCACTGGCAAATTTGATTACATTACATGGCTGTATGCTTGTGTCCTATGCAGAAGACACCCAAATTATGGTGTTAGTGGCTAGCAACTCAAAGGTTACTACCACCAGATTTTATAACTGTATACTGCACACAAGGAGTTGGTTGAGTAAAAACTGCTTAAAACTAAATTCCTTTAAAACAGAAGTCATGATATTTGATGGGAATTCTTCCTTATGGTCTCTGAGATGGTGGTCCCAGGAACTTGCCATCCTCCTGACCCGAGTTTCAAAAGTTAAAAACCTTAGGGATTTTTTTAATAACAATTTGTAGTTTGAGGGTCAGATTAATCATATCACATCTGACTCTTTTTGCATTCTGAAATTGCTCAGGAAAGTTCTCCCTTTCATTCTGGAAGAACTGCAAAAAACTGTAGTGCCCACTCTCATTGTATTACAGCCAGACAACTGTAATGTCCTTTACTTGAATATTCAGAAAAGATTTCTGAAAAAATTACAAACTCTTCAGAATGAGGCTGCCAGGCAACTGCAGGTTATCCCTAAATACAAATCAGTACCGCAATCTCTAAAACAGCTGCACTGGCTTCTGATCAGGAAGCTCATTGATTTTAAGACACTATGTATCACATGTAAGTCCCTACGTAACACAGGCCCTAAATATCCTAAACAAAATATTTTTTGCTACTCTCTGGCTAGACTTATGCGATCTGCATCCTTGCACAATTTTGTGACTCCCAATTTTAAAAGGTTTTCCTGGACATTTTGTAGTCTCCACTGCCGGACAATGGAACTCTTTGCCCCTCAACTTTAAAAGTACCACTGATCTATTGGCCTTTACAAAAACATTAAAAACCTTGCTCTTCAACCAATAAAAATCTTGATTTCTCATTCGCAATCCTTTTATAAGTAGTTTGCTATCTTCTTTTTGGGCCAGCGCCTAGACACCCTCGGGTAGTAGAGCGCTTTAAAAATCCTTTTTTCATTTAATTTCATTTTCTAAAAAAAGAATTCCTCATTTCCTTCCAGAGTTTCACTGACACATTTTAGCTGCTTTCAGCAGCCAAAGCGTCCAGGTGAATCACTGGATCAATAGAGTTACTAGGAATCTCAAAATTATGCATGGGCCAATAATTTCCATTACCGGCCCCATCAGAACTTCAAGGGCACACATATTGAGGCCATAAATGTTCTATTTTTCCTTATAAGGGAAATTAACACACCAGTAGTGGACACTAACAATGTGTGCTAACATACATGATAATGTTTTAGAGGAAATCAGGAGGGTTGACCAATAGTTAACTAGCTGTCTGAAGACCGGAGGGGGCATTCTGAGATGGAGGCAATGTCAGCATTTCAAAATGCTGAGTGCAGATAACAGGAGAGTGATTAGTTTGCCAAAAATCTATCTTTAAGACATTGGTAGTCTAGATAATAGGTACAAAGGAGATATAACATATATCCTGCGTATTTATCAAGGAAACCGTCCAGATCACAGCTCAAGTGGTGCCGGTTGCAGAATCGCAGGACGCGGCATCTCTGGCGGGGATCGCCAGAGATGCCACGTCCTGCGATTCTGCAACCGCGATTCTGCAACCGCGATTCTGCAACCGGCACCACTTGAGCCGTGATCTGGTCAGTTTCCTTGATAAATACGCGGGATATCCTGATATCGACGCACCACTGATGGTCTTAATCTTTCTCTACCTGAACGACCTTCCCCGCTTTATGGACCAGCCTTGCATGAAAGGCAAATTGTTTATAATTCCAAGACAAACATGATTTATATATTTGTCCTGAAGATGATGTCATTTATTTTATTTTTCGGCATCGAAACGTCGTCGACACAATAGGATCATATGTATTGAATATGCTTGTGAATGCTATGTACAATGGTCACTCAAATTATAATCAAGTCTGTTCACTGATTATAAGTATACAGACCGATTTGCTCGCTGTTGCCTATATTTGTTGTTTTGTCTTGTTCACTGTAGGTCACGGACTGTGCCCCCTTGACATTACTTTCTGATTTTGTGCATCGCCAAATAAATTCCTGTCCGGCTGGACAAAGGACATAAATACTACTACTAGTTTGTGTCTATCCTTATCTTAATCCCCCAACTACTAGGGACCACTGTTTTTTGTAATAAGTTAACGCCCAAGGTCCCTAGTGTATTACCTTCGGGTTCCCTTGTCTCTCATAACTGTACCTCTTGTATATAGCATAAAAAATGAGTAATCTGTCCTCCGTTTTTTACCTCGGTGATTCACTGTTGACATTCTCCCCTCTCAGTTTAATCAGAGAATCCAGATTGATACTCCGCACCTTGTACAGGATAGGGATTGCAGCTTCCTGCAGGGGTCTGTGACCTGATGTTTGCCTTGTAGAGGGGAACCAGAATTAACACTACTTAGTACCCAGAGAAGATGTAATTAATTTCTTCTTATGTATGGGCTCTTCCTTACCAATGTCAAATGGTAATGATGACAATAGAAAGCTTCAATTCCTCCTTTCTCTGTGCTTATGATGTGTGTTCCAGAATGTCAAATCTAATCAGGCTATAGTTGGCTTCAGCTTCCAGTAGCAGCAGGCATGCATTGATATTTTGTATAGAGTTTAACATGATGATCTTTGACTGTATCCTCAAGAGCACACAATCTATTTGCCATCATTTCTGAACTCCCACCAGCATGCCTGGGCACACTTCCTATTTCTTCTCTTTAATGGCTTTCCACTTCCATCTCCCATATTACTGTGGAATCAATATAGATTGCATCTCGAAGTTTCGCTCTAAAAACTGTGGGGCTTATTTATGAGCCCTTGCGTCTGCCGGTGCGTCACTTTTTGTGATGTACCAGAGGCGTAAAAAGTGAGCCTTGTTGCACCATACTTACAAAGTGACGCATCTAGCAAGATGCGTCACTTTGTAAACCCCTGCGTCACATTATACCTGCGCCAGGTATAATGTATGCAGGGGGGCATTCCAACGCAAGAAGGGATCGTTGAAGTGACGCAGTGAAATCTATAAGTTTTCACTGCTCCCCTTTTAGGAAGCAAATGTGTCAATATCTTACGCCTGCCTCGTGGCAGGCGTAAGACTGACGCAGGCACATTTCACATGGGAATGTCCCATGTGTAATGACCCATTGCTGGACTTGCGTCACTTTTGTGACACACTCCAGTAATGCGTCATTTTTGCGCCGACAGATATGTCAGAAATACTGACGTATCTGTAACTCCTTGCGACATGATGCGCCATACTGTAAATATGACGCATCATTGGTGTCGCAAGGAGGGTGCTATGAAAAGTGACGCATCGCTGTTTCCTTGCAGCATTGCGTCACTTTTCATAAATGAGGCCCTATGTCCCTGAATGTTGTCAAATTAGCTCACTGTCTCAGCAATCTGGGATAGGTCGTCTTGACTGTAGGTTATACAATGCTGGTACATTTTCTGATATCTGCATACTCTGGTACTTGATCCTCTTGATCTTCTGTGCTGCTTCTTCCCCTTTGAAAATCTAGTCAATTGTGGTGGTGAACTATGGAGCAGATGTTGTTGGGAGTAAAAAGAGAAATGCATATTTATAGGGTTCTACAAGTGCCTTTCATCTACTTACCTGAAATTCTGCATCACGTCTGCAAGCTGATTCAAAGCAAACGATCTGGGCTTCATGTGTGGTTTCAATCTGTTCAGCTGCAAGTCTAGTATTCACTTGAAATTCCCTGTCCACAACATTATGTCACTTCTTTATGGGCCGCAAACACCCATCACCTCAGAGAAATAAATGGACTTTGACTGCACTATGGAAATACTGGTGCCCAGATATAGTCGTCTGCCATTGGGCAGTATTGTCAAAACCATAGAACATAGATAGGTGCACTTCATCACAAAGGATTGGTCTACTGAGTGAGGGGATGCTGACAACCTGGGTTTACTTCAATTTGCTGTGCACTCAAGTACCATGCTTCCTATGAACAAACAAAAAAACAAGTATTTTGATCAGACGTTCACCTTCATCCATGCTGTGAACATGATCATGTACTTTATGTTCATGTAGTCACTTATTAACAGATTTGGAGGATTTGCACTGATCCTGTACTAGTGAACAATCTGCGGAAAAGATAGTCATGCAGAGCTACATTTCTCCTACTTCTTGAAAATTGGTATACCTAACTTGGAAATTCAAGAGACTGGCTGCAACACAAGCTATGATATTTGGTGGAAATAAATCCAGTAGGCAGGGGAAATGTCTTGTGGCTTTAATGAAACATAGGAAAGTAAAAGATTACAGTTATAGTCATCATAATTGAAGATAAGTGCTCCTAAACGTAATAATACATTACGGTTGTGCTACAAGTGATTTAAATGTATTTAACAGACTATAAAGAAGAAAGTCTCATTTGGCTAACAAGAAAGCATATAGTGTAACAAGCAGTGGCAAATGCAATAGGTTTCGCCTATATGAGCAATAATACAGGCCTGGGCGGTAAATTTTGTTGCGCTTGCAGAATTTGCGATATTTTGACATTTTTGCGTTCCACGGAGAGCGCGAAAATGTCAAAACTTTCGCAACCTGCCGCGAAACAGAACTATTTTTCTTGTTCGCGCTTTAAAAATGCATTCTCGCGCGCGCGGTCGTGACTTACCGGGTCCCTGCGTTCGCCGAAGAGTTTTCCTATCCGTTCATGCGCGCCACAAGATGTTGGATTGTTGGTAGCCGGTCGCGCTATCCCGCGAGAGTTTGCGATCGCGAACACGTCATTGCGATCGCGAACAGGAATTAAGCATCGCGAACAAGGTGGCCGTGCCCATTAGCGACAACATGGGCTAGTTGGAGATATATTTCCCCGCGAGCACGCAAAAACACATCGTGAACGGGCGTGAAAAGCAATCTCTGCATCTTCGCGAAAGTTTTGCATGCTCGTGGAGATTTTGCGCAATTTCGCGATAATTTGCGAAAGTCAATTTCGCAAATTCCGCCCACCCTTACAATAATACTTTTTGGGAATGTTTTAGCTTGGTGAGCAGTTGACCAATATCAATTAAATGAACCATGGATGACAAATAGAGTAGTTACTTATGTGTCCACCTTAAACACACTTTAGGCACCACAAAGGAATTTAAAGTGCTGTGGGCGTTGGGCCGTTTGGAGCAAAAGGTTCTCTCTGATGCCATCTGATTCTATGTGGGATGGAAAAGGGTTCAGGAAGAGAGTAGTGAGGAATGGTAATGGAGACAGACAGCCGTGCGGCAGTTCAGAATAGGATTGTCTCCGGATCAAGCCATTGAGTGAGGTTCGACCCTAGCTACATGCTGTCCTGCCAAGTATCTTTATTACTAATTTCCTTGTATTCCCAAAGGAATATGGTTGTTGCGCAAATGTAGGCTGAGCAAATAAAGCGGACAGACCACTCTGCTTCCTTATGTGCTTTGTGTGGTTGTCACGCAAATGAAAACAAATACTCCGATACATTTGTGGCGGGTTCATGCTAAAATTGAAAAAACAATTAAAAAAACAGCTCTGTCTCCCGATGGGTAAGAAGCTGCTGCTGCAGAAGTGACCCCACCACTGATGGTGACTTAACCCTTAACGCAGACAACAAGCAAGCTTGAAATGCATGCAGCCACTGGAAGTTTAGGTAAAGGAAGGAGGAGAAACAAAAAATTAAAGACAGCACTCACGACATGTGCAGCCATGGGGATATTATGTAAACAAGCACAGCGTAAGTGCTGAGCAGGCAAAATATTTAAAAACGCTTCACAAAATCCGATGAAAATACTACTTGGGCAAAGGAACATCGATAAGAGAAACACACAAGGAACAACCGAAAATAGTATGCTATAGACAATAGAAATGGAGGAAAAGTAAGTGCAAGCAGACAAACCAATGAAAAGTAAGAGTGAGATGTAAGCCCCTTTTAAGATTCATATTAATACAATAGATTTCAGTTCAGTTGATAACTTTATTGCGGTCAAAAGACCATAAAAGTGCAAATACAAAAACAGCACATATAAATAATACATTAAATAGACATAGAACATTAGAAGAAGATTAAACTAAGAGTTATCAACCACGAAAGAATTTAAAATCAAAATAATTTCATAACATAAATATCAGGTTAAAAATGATTGTCTCCTACACCACATACCTATAAGATAACGAGATACTGCAAATACAATAGGGGGGTGGGTATCATAGGTTAATGTTCTGCAGGCTTGGGAAAAATGGAGAAATTTAAGGTTCTTGCAGATTGGAGTCAGCCAGCATTTTCTGATCACTGAATAAGCAGGACAAAAGAACAAGACATGAGATATGTTCTCAGTTTTATAGTCGCAGGCAGGGCAAATTTCATTATTAGTCCTTGCCCATTTATTGGTAAATGACCTAATAGGCAAAGTGCCATGCCTTAACTGGAGATACAACTTCCTGGCCAACGGGGGTTCAATTGCGTCCATAAAATTCTCCATCCTAAAATCCAGTTTCACCAAGAGGAACTCATTGGTCAACCTACCCAGGGTTGCAGAGCTCAAAAGGGTTTGAAAATTCTGCCTACGTATCAACTCATGGAGTTCTCGCTTGGGTACCCTAGGACAAAAGGTGTCTGGCATTTCCCACAAGTCCAGGGTTCCCAGCCTGATGCTTTCGGCCTTAATGTACACCAGCCAAGGTATCTTCTTATGTTTGAGAGAGAGCCATATCTCGGCTAGTTCAATTCTAAAAGGGGCCAGCTCTGGGACTGACCAGAGCCTCTTCCAGTACATAACTGGTCTTGCACTGACAGTTTCCTCAATAGAATCCATACCAAGGTCCATTCTAAGTGGTATCAAAGGTGTACTAGCTGGCAAACCCACCAAGTTCCTCAGAAAAGCTTGTTCCACCCTAGAAAGGGACAATAATTGTTTGTGCCCCCAAAGCTCAGCCCCATAGATCACTGCAGGTCTGGCTTGGCGACAATAGATTTCCAGCGCCGGGGACACTGGTTTAAAAGTTGACCCCTTTAATACCTTACTGATCCCCCCCACTAGCTGTGAGAGCTTTAATGCCGATTTGATAATCTGGGAACTCCACAAAAAAATTTCAGTGAGGGTAACACCCAAATAGACAAATGTCTCAACCCTCTCTAGGGGAGTGCCATTTAGCACCGGATTAGGGCGTGTCTGCTTCGGGGGGTTAAAAATCATAAATTTGGTTTTTCCCAAATTAATTTCCAGTCCCCGCTGCTCACAGAACTCCACAAAGCCATTAAGTACTTTCTGGATACCCGATGATGTTTTAGACAGCAACAATGTGTCGTCAGCAAACATCAGAGCGGGTACCTTTCCTGTGGCCAATTTGGGGGCGTCGATGTCTGCCACGCCATTCAAATGGTCAACAAGACCATTAATGTACAGACTGAATAGCGTGGGGGCCAATACGCACCCTTGGCGGACCCCTTTTTTAACAGGGAATTGATCTGTAAGATCGCCTTGCCTGCCACACCTAACCTGAGCGTAGTTGTTGGTGTGTAACCTAGACAGGATAGACAACAAGTAAGAAGGGAGACCTTGAGCTGCCAGCACTTTCCATAGTTTCGCTCGAGGAACTAAGTCGAAGGCAGCCCGTAGATCCACAAATACAAGGTAGAGGCTCCCACCCTCCACCTTAGCTGCCTTCCAATAAAGTACCTGCAGGCGAAATATTTGGTCTATGGTGGAAATACCGGTTCTAAAGCCTGCCTGGAATGTAGATAAGATGTCATTCTCCTCTACCCACCCAAGGATCCTATCAAGAATAATCCTCCCCATTAGCTTTTGTGAGGTGTCGATCAAGCTAATAGGTCTATAATTTGAAGGGGTGAGGGGGCAACCCTTTTTGAAAACTGGGACGATCTCAGCGCCTAACCAAGTAGGTGGCACATCTGCGCCCTGCAAGACCCCGTTAAACAACACAACAAGATAAGGAGCCCAGATTTTAGGCTGGGTTCGATAAAGATCCCCTGGCAGTTTATCCAGCCCAGGGGCTTTATTAGGTAAGAGCTTAGCTATGGCTGCCTCCACCTCCTTAAGGGTAAAGGATTCAGCCAAGCCGCCGTGCCTAGAAAATCCAGACTTCCCCACTAAATCATCAGACTCAAGGTTATTTGGGATTGGTTCCAAGTTTACACACCTTGTGGTATCAGTCTCAAGAATTCCATATAAACCACTAAAGTGATTTTTCCACAATTCCGGGGCAATATTCGGGCCAGGCTCAGAATTGGAACCATGCGGCCCAACAGCAACAATTGACCAAAATAATTTGAAACCCCTAGCTGAGAGTGCTGTACCCAGTTCCCCCCACATAAAGGCCTCCCGTTCCCTCTTAGCATTCCCAATTATATTCTTGTACAAGCAACGTTGAACCCTAATGAAGCCCGCATCTTTGGTTTTTAGAGCTAACAGCAACGCTTTCTTAGCTTTACGACATTGGGCATTGAACCACGGGTGCTTCTTTGTTCGCAACTGACTAGTCCTCATCACCGGGCACAGGACATCCTTCAGTGCGGCCACCAACTGATTATGTATATCTAGAGCCCTGCCCCCAGACTCAGATCCCCCCATTTCCGCAATAAACGGAGACGCAATTTCATACAATTTTGCAAGTTTACATGGGGAGTCTTGCAAATTAGGCCATTTAACCCTACGCCTACAATTGGAAATTATTAAAGATGATACAGTTCTAACTTGAGCAGGTGGGGTCTTGTTTAACCCAAAACTCCCTGGTTTGAGGGATAAAATCAGCGCATTGTGGTCGCTGTCATGCCTGTCAACAACCCTGAATTCCAGCAACCTATCCCAATGCCTGGCTTCCATGAAGACATAGTCAATCACAGAAGACTGATTTTGACGGTTAAAGGTATTTCTACCAGGCCTATCAGGCTCCAGCCTCCCATTGCAAGCGCGCAATGAGGTGGTCAGTACCAACGACTGTAGTTGCAAAACGAGAGGGGTCCAAACCTTAACTAAGGGCATCATAGGATCCGGAATAGACCAAGACGAATCGACCTCATCAGAGTCACCCAAAGACGGGTCAATAAGAGGCTCAAAATGACAGTTGAAGTCTCCGCACAGGATTATAACAGTGGAGGAGTCAAACTTCAATAGCAAACCTAGCAAAGTTTTAATAGCCTCAGATTCCAAACCCCGCTTAACTGGCCTTGAATAAACTTTAATCAAAGCTATTCTTTGCCTACTTAACGAGGTTAATAAAACACACTGGACATCGAGAGAGTTGGTGTCAATGAGCGTTGCCTGGACACCCCGGTGAGTACCAACCCAGATAGACAATCCACCTGATGGTCTTCCTTTACCACTTGAAGTCGCTAAGATTTCAAAAATAGCAAAACCAGGAAATGAACTTTCATTTACCACCCAGGTTTCTTGCATCATGCATATGTCATATGATGAAATAAATGAACCCCAATCTGGTATAGGCAACTTATTCTTCAGTCCTGCCACATTCCAGGAAAGAATTTTAATTTCGGAGCTGTCCGGATGATTCTCAGGAGGTGCCCCGTCTCCCAGACCAGGAGCTTCAGTAGTAACATTTAAGTTCAGGACCCCCTTGGAGCCGACCAAGCCTTGTTCGGGTGGATCACTGTCCCCCAAAACAGAAGGTGTACCAATAGGATTCTGATTCGTAGCCTCCTTTTCCACTTTTCCGCTACCTAGCATAGATTCGTCAGCAAGTTGAATGTCACCTGGAATCTGGTTAAATGCCATGGAATTAAGTCTAGTATCATAGTCAGTTGGTACCCCAATATCCATGAAACTAAGCATAAAGTTCCCAAGAGGCCCGACTGTCAATCGCAGTCGTTCATGCCCAACAAAACATTAAATCTATTTGTCACCTCCAAAGGGGTCAGTGAGCCCATAGGATCAGTCCATCTATGTCTAAAATGCCCAGGCGGAATAATGTCCCAACCACACTCTCTAATAGGGGCCGATAGATGCTATCTATAGTGAACAGACCAGTTGTCGGTAGGCATAGAATGGAAATTTGGTTGATAGTAGGCAGAGACCACTGAATTCAAAGGAGGACCCACCAAAGATCTTGGATAAAAGTAAATTAGATCATAGGGAATAAGGGAGTTGTTTCCCTCACCCGGGGGCCAACTTAGAATAAATCTAACAGTTTCTTGATCTCTAAAATTAACAACAATAATGTCCCCCTGTAGATCCTTAGGTCTACTTCCTAGCCAAGGGAGACGCCGGACATACATAATCTCACCATTAAGATTACGAGGAAGTGGTCTATTCTGACCAAGCCAATGCATGACTTTATGTTTTAGTTGGAAGTATCCCTCCCTTTTTCCTTCCACTAGTGCCGGAACTCCAGTGAGGACCACCACATATGGTACTGCTTCCGGAGGGAGTTCGACTGGGCGCCCCCTATGACTACTCCTTCTTCCTTGGTCGTTACCTGAGTGGGAAATACTATGTACCCTCTCGGCCGCTCTATCAGCATTCTGGACCAGTGGTTGTATGGGTTTTGGTATAGGTACCCTCTGCTTTATACTGATAGTAGGTTCAATAATATTAGATGACTCCCTATTGAGATTAGTATTAGAAGAAACTGCCGTGGTCGAGGGAGGAAATACCGTTTTCCCTAAACCCTTTATTAATTCAGTATTAATACCAATAGCCTGCTCAAGGGTCCCCAGTCTTTGCTCCAACCTAGTTAGTGTTTGTTCTAACGGGAGAATAAGAGATCTAATAAGTTTCTCCATACCACCTAACAAATCAGTAGGTGATACCTCGTTTGGAGGGAGATTTGGAGGGGTGGACATAACTACCAATTTGTCTGTGGTTAGTGGTAATGATTTTGAGGTTTTACCAAAGTCAGCATGACTTAGTTTAGATTTGGGTGGCTCAACCCCCCTCTTCCTCCTTTTACTTTGTGGCAGACCCCACAACTTAGGTACCTCTTTCCTCCTAGTTCTATTTTTGTGAGTTGACTCTGCACCTTGTAGGCAAGGCTCGGGATGTATTTCCGCTTCATCTATGATTAGGTCATTAGCTGAATGCGAAATGTTAATAGGGGGAATTGCAGGCAAAACAGATGTAGGAGATTTTTCGCCAAAGAGCATAGGGGTACTATCTAGGTGGGATATATCAGGGTCCTCAATTATACTAACATTACTCGTGAGGGCTGGAGGAGCTATCTGCAGGGTATCTATAGGCAGAAAACTGCCTTTAATGGATTCAATCGAGCGCCGGCGCTCAGCTCGGAGCTCAGCTAATATGCGCTCCTTGTCACAATCTACGGGAGCCTTTGCAAAATAACCGTCCAGAGTCCCTCTACTCAGCCCCCCTACTGTCAATGTTGAGCCTGTTATTGGACTCAGAGCCATAATGCACCTTCGGAGCTACAATAGATAGAGAACAACCTAACCAACGTGTCAGAGACGGGGCCCGGCCCGACCTCCTCTGGCCACAGAGGGCCCGCCGTTTGCCCGGGCTTAGCCCCGGGCGCTCCCCCGCGCGCTCCCGCGCAGCGGTGAGTAATCCAGCTAAAATGAGGAGGGAAAGGGGCGGGTCAGGCAGGGAGAGCGGCCCAGGTGGAACGGGTGAGGCACACAGGGACTCCTGGGAGTTGGAGTCCCTGATCCACCGCTCGCAGCCCTGCCTCAGCAACACACACCCCACAAGGATTCTCAGGAGCAAAGCAGCCCCTCCCCTAAGTCCAGCGCACTTTGCAAGCGCTACGAAGCGGGACCCGCGAAGCGGGTCCGGCGAGGAGTGGGCAGAAGCAGAACAAGCAGCAGGTCAGTACGCAGGGTCCACGGCAGCAGCATGTACAGCGGAAGTGCTGTGCATACAAAACCTAAAAATTATGCCCTTGTTTGTATATGAGGAAGCTAAATTCTACCATAATATTATACCATGCATTGATCGGTGGAGAAAGCGTTTGGAGACATACCTTGTGCCTTAAAAACGTTGGGCATCATTTATGAAAAGTGACGCATCGCTGCGAGAAAACAGCAATACGTCACTTTTCATTGCGCCCTTCTTGCGACACTAATGATGCATCATATTTGCAGTATGACGCATCATGGCGCAAGGAGTTACAGAAACGTCAGTATTTCTGATGTATCTGTAGGCGCAAAAATGACACATTGCTGGATTGCAGGTATAATGTGGCGCAGGGGTTTACAAAGTGACGCATCTACCTAGATGCGTCACTTTGTAAATATGCGCAACATGGCGCATTTTTTACACCGCTGGTGCATCACAAAAAGTGACGCACCAGCGGCGTAAAAGTGACGCAAGGCCTCATAAATAAGGCCTGTAATACCTTATGAGGCTTAAATTAGGCTTAAAATCTACACTGGGTCTGTCTTGAGAGCAAATGCCAGAAGGGGTTGCATTCATGGCACTCCACCACTGCAATTCTAGGCTTAGTCACAAGCAGGCTGATTGGTAACTTTTACAATCATTCACAGCGCAAGTGGGAACTGCTTTCCTTTCTGCTGCTGGAGTAGATATTTACTTGAGCTGCAGCTTTCTCAACGCCAATGGACAGTTTCTCAATGCGAGCGGTCGCGAGCAGACATGACCACTCGCAATGAGAAATCTGACCCCCCACATTGAGAAATATCACCGGGAGGTTGATTTTCCATGCTCGCGCGCGCCAAATTGATGTTGACAATCGCAAACAATGAAAAATCTCAACGGGAGGTGGATTTTCCTCGCTCGCACTCACCAACATGAAGCTGACGAACGCGAGCAAGGAAAGAAACCCTGCTCCGCAATGCAAAGTGGAGTTTTTTGGAACTCTGCAATCTCCACGTAACGTGGAGTGCGGAAAACTCTGCAAATTCCGCGGGCGGAGCGGAGTTCACGCCCAGGGTTAGTGTGAGCCTTGGTAGTCATTGCTGTGGTTGGTGCTGTGGCAAATGACCCACCTGCTCAGTGGTGTATAGCAATGTAGCTCATCCCTTCAGCATCCATTCAGCATCGACATGCCTGTACTAACTTGTGCACACTGCTATATTTTATTTAATCTAACTTGGATTTCTAGAGAAGTAAGTGGAAAAAGGGGGTATGGACAAAGTTAATTTCCTCAAGCAAGCCTTCATTTAGGTAGGCATTGCAGGTATTGGTTAGAGATGGAAGCATCACTCAGGTCTGGAAATATCCCATCTGACTTTCCCATCACATGGCAATACTGATTCCTTGGGTATTGAGCTCCTCAGTAGGTTGCCCCTATAGTCTTGTCGCTGGAGGTATTCTTCTATTTGGTAGCCTTATGAATCAACATGGCTTGTCAGAGGTGTGTGGGTGTGTCCCTTGCTACATTATGCTCCCAAATCATGATATTTAATATTCTCACCCCCCACCTATAGTGCCCCAAATATGTGCATTATGTACTTGCCCAGACAGTGTTTTGATGTTGAGTATTTGAGTAAAGGCATGAGTTGACAAATGTTGCTCTAGGTATTTGCATTCTTTGGCAATTTGGTCTGCAAGATAGACATGGAGGATCAAGAAAGATCAAGCATCTCATTGAGAGGATGATTGTAATAAGATATCTGTCAAAATTGAAAACTGTCCTATCCACCAACTTCTCACTGGCTCCTCCCTCAGTCCAAGTGCCAGGAGTAGGGTTTTCCTTATCGCTGACCCATTGCTGGATCAATTGTTAGGGAAACCCTATCAGTGGACACAGCACCACTGGGAATGACATCTCAGAGGATACCACTCCTCTGGGCATCTCTTGTGATAGGTGAGTCATGACTGCCGTGGCCGGCAGAAAAAGCTCAGAAATATTTGCCCTTCTCTCAAAAAAAGTCCAAAGTGTGTGGTACATTAGTTATATTATTTCTGAAAAAGTCCTGCTTTTGTCATCTGTTATAAAATTACACATTGATCCATACTGTCTTCTTAAGGAGGGATTAAGAAGCTACCATGTGTCAGAGCACCTCCGGTGCCCTGCATCATCGGTCACTCCTTTGTCTGTCCTCTTTTGATTGGCATGCTTCTTCATTTTATCTTTCTGTTGCCAATCTTGAGCTATCTATAATCAGTCAATCATCCGCTTTTTGTTCATGTTCAGCCATAAAGTCACCCAGTCTGACAGGGTTGACTTCCACTCTAATTTCCGAGCACAGTTGTGGATCGAGTTAGCACCACTGATTCTCTTCTTCTTCATACTCTGGGATGCTCATTCATGTTCAGTTAAAGATTCTTCCTTGTTTCGTGAGGTCTCTCAGTGGTACACTAATGGTTGCATAGGCCTTGACAAATGTTAAGCGGTAGGTGGCCAAATTAAAGCTTGGTGACATCCCTAGGTGTGATGGTGTGCTGTTCAGTGCCTTGAATTTGTCTGGTTTAAGGGCCAGATTTACAAATCTTTAACACAATGCATTGCAGCAAGGCAACTTGATGTGCTTCTTTGTGTGAAAGGTAGAGAGCAGAAATGCACCATAGCTACTAAGATATGGTGCATAACTACTCTCTCATAGCTCTGGCACACTTCAGGCAGCATAGCACAAACACAGGCAACCTTGCATCACAGGGATACCTTCCTGCAAAAAAAACAATCCTTAGAGGCATTTTCCTCATAGAAAGAGGAAATAAAGAAGAGAAAAAAATATTTTTCACCTCATTGTGCCATCCTCTGGGATGCATAGCAATTACATGCAATCCCAGATGTACAAGCCTTTGTAAATCTGGGATTGTGTTAAATCCATGGGTGAATGCATGGAACACCCATGGAACGCCTCCCAGAATGAAATGTTAACGCAATGCAGTGCAAGCTTCTGCATTGCGTTACATTTCTTTATAAAGCTACACAAGGCAGCACAAATCGTCCCTTGTGTGGCTTTGTAAATAACTACTAGCATTTTGTATCATGCCTGTGCCATAAAAGTGGTGTAACTATGGTGCAAAATGTTAGCAAGTCTGGATCCAAGGTTCTAGATTTATTGGAGAATATGTGTCTATAGAACTTCAAGTGATCCTTTTGAAACTCGCACTTGTCTATGTTGAGGATTAGGTTAGTGTTTTGTAATGTGTGAAAGTCAGATGTCGGCAACCAGTTTTGCGGTTCCCTTTTCTCCCCAAATGCTAGAATGTCATCACTGTAATTGAAGGCATTTAAGAGGTGTCTAGTGACCCACCTGATAACTGCTGGAAGATTTCTGCTACTGACCACACTCCAAAGCAGAGCTTCTATATCTAAACAGTCCAAGCTGGGTGCTGAATGAGGTGAGGTATCACTAATCTTTGTGGAGTTCAAGTTGATGGTATCCTTTGGTTTGGTCCAGATATAAGATGATTTTGGCCCCATGGGCAGTGTAGTCATGTCATTGAAGTGAGTTCCACAATGCTGTTCTCTCTCAATTGTGGCATTGGGTTTATCTCATGTCAACACATATTCTTACTTAGTACTTTGAGTTCTGCTTTGGTACAACAACTAACAGAGATACCCATCAAGTTGGGTCATTTGGCCTCTCAATGATGACAGCTCTAAGGAGGTCTGGAAGTCCATCTTCAAGGACTTGATGAAGGTGGAATGGTATCTTGTGACGGGAAACGACCTTTGCATCGCGGTGATTACACCGCGATGCCATTACAACGCGGTCGTTACAACAACCGCATTGTTACCACGCAATGCCGTTACTGCGCAAGTATTACATCGACTTGCAGTAGATGGGTCGCTAACATTAGGAATAGTATAGTTTACTATTCCAACACCTTCCCTACTGTTGCTTAAGCTAGGGTTGGAATAGTAAATTATGCATTTCTAAGGTCAGCGCGCCATCTACTGCAAGTCGATGTAATGAATTGCGTAGTAATGGCATTACGTGGTAACAACGATGCGTTGTAATGCCACGCGATATAATGACTCACGAAGTAACGAGTCATATTCTCTTGTAACAGTGTTAGGTGGCCTTTCTCATGTTTTCTTTTATGTGCAGTCCTACTTGATGGTTTTTAATTTTCCCTAGGCTGATGAATAGTTTTGGGTTTTGTTGACCAGTGGCGTGGCATTTTGGACATTGTAGAGAATGGTGATAGCTTCAGTTCTTCAGCTGTTCAGAAGCTAACTAGGTTTGCTGCAGCCACAGGTCCATCCATAACATGCCTGTCTGTCTCTAGCCTTCTGTCTCTGTAGTTGAGTGTTGTCCTGAATTTTGCAAACCTAGCAAGGATCTGTGCTCCATTTAGGTGAAAATTGTCAAATTCATGGATCATAGCTTTGGTCGGGACTTCATCCTGTGGTATTCAGTGACATGTAAATTTGGGAGGATCCACTGTCAATGCTGTATGTGGTTGGGTGGTCACCCATGTGCAGCTCAACCGTTGGGTAGTTTAATTTCTGCTCATGTTGCGTGAAGACCATGAACACATACTCATGCTTCCAGGAGAGCTTTGTGATGTTGATCAACATTTTCAGGAGATGGATGTCACTCTGGACTTTACATTCAATCTAGAATAGCTACTACTTCTGTCTCTCACTGCATGGTGATACGGTTTCTTGTCTTTGCTTTGGTATTTTGAAGAATAATCTTCAATTGTATCTATCATCTGACTCATAGTGATTGACTTTGCCACACTGGTGATATATGTGTCCAAAGTTGGGCATTTGCCCTCATGTGAGTTTTGCATGCATGTGAGACCCAAGCTTCTGTTTACAGCGGTGCTCATAGTGCTTTCAGAGATCCTTTCCTGCAGGTGAGGTATGGTAGTAGGTATGTGGTTCATTGTGTGAAGCCTTCGGTTCCTCATTGTCCATTGTTGGAGGCCCCGCAGATAAAATGAGAATGTGGAGAATGCATGCTATATGATCATGGCTCTTTATGACTTTGTTAGCAGTTGTGCAGATGCCGCAGCAGGAAGTAGTCCTAGACAGTGATCTAATCTTTTGTTGTCCATTACCTAAATGCCCCACGTCCTTGTTCCGTCCCACCCAATCTCTATCCCACCTGGAGGAGGGAGTGACCTCTCTTGAGGATCACTCAGATTTCTCCCAGGGTCTTAGTCACTTGCTCTAACATCATCTGAACATGGTACCAGGATCTAGGATTTATGTAGGCATCCTTACTGGCTTATCTCCTTCAGACAGGAGCAATCTGTTTCCTTCAAGCAATGCTGCAACAAGCCAAGAGCTGTTATAAGGAATGCATCCCTGTTATAAGGAATGCAATGCTCTTAAGCTGACTCCTGTGTTAAGGTGGCAAGTTGAATTGTCAGGGAGTCAGCACACACATCCAGAAATAATTCTTACCTATAGAGTTTTCTGGGGAAGAAAAGGAGGTGGGAACCAAACAATAATGCTAAGGGGGAATACCATGTTCAAGCTCCAAATCAGTCTTTCTTCTACAGTCAAAGGGGTGGAGTAACTTTTTTAATTGGGTGATACCAATGTACATTCACTCAGACTTCTCAAAAATAATTAGCCCAGCTTAGTAACAGATGAGAGGCAAAAGGAGGAAGTCTGTTAGTAGATGCTCCCCCAGGGTGGGTGTCATTGCTAACCTATCCCCCATATTAAAAACTCTCCATATTGTATATAAATGCTCTGGAGACGACTTCTGAATAAACAGGAAAAAGGCTACAGCTAGGAAGCCAGGTCATTCTGGCCCTTTTGTACGCTGATGTATTGCTCCTGGCCGTACAGTGAATGGCCTAAAGAAATAGATAGACAGCTGTTTTGGCATTCATGGAACCATGATTACTAATGTCACCAATACCTGTACTGTGACCATAGGCTCTAAGTGCACGAGAACCAGAATGCTTGCACGTAAATTTTGCATTATCAAGAATATTTAGGCTTACTCGTATTTTAGAGTGGTCTTTCATAATTCCGGCCATTGTTCGCATCTTATATGATCTAGGAGGCTAATATTGATTCAGTTTGAAAGGGCTGTTTCTGATTTTGTAGACAGATTGATCAATAAGTCTTTGAAACATATCCTGGACATTACGAGAATTAAATTAATTTCTTCTGTCTGTTATGGGAGAAAACAATAGGTTTTGTAGTCAAGGTTTGGCCCTAACAATTAACATTCCTCATTTGTCTTGTCATGAAGAACTCAGGATGCACTATTTGGAAGATGCTATTAAGTTACAACCTCTTTTATTGCAGGAGTCAATTTGGGTTAATCCAGCCACTCTTTTAAACCTAGAAATTATTTAAGATTTTCTGAGTTTAGAAGCCCATTTGAAAAAATCCATGTCTTCAATATATGAAGATCTTGTATTCTGAACTTGGCAGAAAAGAATTATTCATATAACCATGACCTATTGTGAAGAAATATAACTTCTGAGTTAAGAATGCGTGTTTGCCAACAGAGGTGACAATTAAGATAATATATAGAGTTATATAAATCATTGGTTGGATCTTTTATTATTAAAAACTACAAAGGATATGAAACCCCATTTATGACTTGTCTCAAACAAATATGAATGTTGTTTACTTACCAGGTTTTGAATGGGTATTTACATCACCTGTTACCCTTTGTGATGGGTTGGGTGGTTACTGCATCTTTGAATATGTGCCCTTGCATCCGGAGTTCTACTCAGACACTCTTGCACTTTATATTATTTTGTCATTTTATTAAGTCTACTGCAACAACAATCTTGACCATCTGGTGAAATTTAGTTACTTTAGCAGCTCTAGCTCAGTTTTTTAAAAAGTATTTTCCAATAGTTTGCAGTCCTCTGGGGCACCAAGCTCTGGGTCACGTCTTGTATACTACTGTTAAGTTGAAAGATAATATTATGGATAAGATGATGGACTGAATGATGTGATAGATGTTTTTATGAACTTTTAACTGTGGGAGAGAAGCTCTCTTTTTTAACAATATGTTTATATGAATTGTTATTTTTTCATTTTGTAAAATGTTTTTATGGTTTCATGTACCTAAAATAAACATTGATTGATTGAATTCTGATGGATTCTCTTCCAGACTACAATGGGTCTGTTCTCTCTATTGGATGGAGATAATGTCTGACATTTCTCTGATGGTATCAATGTATACAAATTAATTTTATAGATATTTAAGCTTTATTTGCTGCTAAGTGAAAACATTCTTTTATATACAGGTAAATGGAAGGTTAAATTATAGGTAAAGATCTTAGATATATGGACTGCCTCCTCAATCCAGCTGCTTGAGAGTTTTCTGCCTGCAAAATTCTAACATATAAGGTAGGTTTCCATAGCATCGGTTTTTAACGGTGTGAGGCAGCATCCTCAACATGCAGTTTCAGCTACATATGATCCCCTCACATCTGCCTGTTAAGTTTGGATGGAATTTCATGCTAAACGATACATTTTGTTTCCATCCTTGATGGAGATCAAAAGGGTAGGGATACCTAGAGTCCTCAGTATTTGAGTGTTCTCTGAAATGTTGACTCATTTCTTTGATTGTGGGTGCTTGATTTCTTCTCTCGTTTCAGCCACTCAAAAGATTGAGCTGTAGAAGTTCACTGTCAATAAATATTGAATCACTTAAAATGGCATGAGAATTATTAGAGAGGGAATGCTATCGTCTTCTCTCATTTCAGATTTGGAACATCTTCCTCAGTTGGTGAAACGTATCTTTCTTTCTATGCTTCTTATGGATGTTTTTGATCTACCCATACTAGAGTCGAGAAATCAGCATTTTAAGCCTTTTTGGTGGTGACTCTTGAGGCACAACTTTCCTTTACCAAATTTAAAAGGTCATCTTAGTGGTTTTATGGGTCTTTGTGACAGGATGAGGTAAGCTCAAAATTGAAGGCTCTGAAGTGTTTAGAATGAACTATTCCTGTCTGGCCCCACCAATTTCAAAACATTTTTGGGGAACTGATGGGACCAGATAGGAATACTGTTAATGTTCATTCAAAACACTTGAGCTTACCTTATTCTGCTGCAAAGACACATTGCATGTATTCTAGTAACAGTAATTTTAGGTGTGTCATTTATTAAAACAATCTTTATTTAATTAAAATTAAAAGAGAGGAAATCTATGGCTTCATATTAGTGACAACCATTGCTATTCTGTGTACTTCAGTAGCATGCATCCATCCTCTTACCTCTATCAAAGTATGCAGAGGCAGCCAAATCACACAAGAAGAGCTTGTCTGAACTTGGGGAGATTGGAGGTGCCACCCATCAGATTTTTTTCAAAGAGGGTACTCATAGCAATGGACACAAACTTTAATGTAGTCAGTCAAGGATCTGACAACTGGGGCTGTACTGGACAAGTGGAAGGCGGAAGAAGGGGTGTGTGCCCCTTTTTATGCATACCACATTAAATTATATAACAAAAGAGTTTGCTAATGATGGTCTGACCCGTTTGGTAATTTCCAATTACGTAGGCAAACACTTTGCATCATCTGATCTCAATGAAGCATTCCCTCCTTTGATTGATTTAGAGTGCAGTCTCATGCAAATGAGACAATGCTTTTGCCACTGCATCACTCATACCTCATCAAATATCCAATTGCAAAGACTAAGTTTGAGACATAATCTAATATGTCAGTTTAAGTAGGCTTTAACTATTGACAGAAAAGCAGGTCCACACTTAATAGAATTACAAAATAAATAGATATGAAATTATTTTGCATTTACCATTCTACTCAAATACATTTGAATATAATTTCCAGTTTATTTAATTTGGCAGCCTGCTGCCAATGTTTGTGACACAACGGTGAAGTGGCTGTGTTGTAATATCCAGGCTCCACCATAAAGCGGATTATAAAACATAATTTTAATGTAAAGTTTTTCACTACAGAATGCAGGTTTTGGATGCGCCTGTACAAAATCTGCATATAAATCAAGCAGGGAAGGAATTTCATGTTAAATGAGAAATGTCTTTACTATTATTAACTTACATCAGTCATTTTAACTACTACAGCGTGTGGAATTTTGTGGAATAGTTTCTTTGTGGCAAAGCTGTGTATCAGCTTTCTGGGAAGAACTGTGAATTACTCCTTTTTGCACTCACTTTGGGATTAATCATCCCACCCAGTGAAGCCAAGAATAGTGTTTCCAACAACTTACTAAGTAGGCCAAAATAGTTCTGCCAAGAGACTAGTTACTGTCCAACTCAGGTGGTTCAATAGAAGATCACTTTCATCGAAAAATTCTACACCGTAGCCAGTAAGACATCTACAGATCCTGGCTAGAGGGCCAACCATCCCTTTCATACTTTGATAAAATTAAATAAATGAACTCTTAAGATCCAAAGATCCAAAAAGAATGATGTGCTGTGTATTTGGGCTTCTGTGAGACAGTTTTTAGAGGGAGTAGTAGGAGCTGTTTAAGAATTTCTTCAGCACATCAAAGGTCAACCAAACATTTATTCAGAATTCTTTACTCAATGTTTAATAATATAGATAATGGATTATGTATGTTTTAACTATCAGTTACTTTAACAGAGCTTTCTTTTGAAATCTACTTTTAGAGAAAATATTATAACTGTTCCACCAAGCACCATGTACATCAATTCACAGTTGAATTAAATTGTGTCTTTTTTTGTTAATGAAACACAATGTGACTGTGCAAACACAACAAACATCACACATATAATTTAAAATACATTTATTGTCTCATTTGTCTTGCTTTTGTTATACAAAGTTGTTAAATAACTTAAATACATTCCTAAACAGTCATCCAGAATCAGATTTATAGCTACAAGCTGTACACATGAGGTAGAGAAAAATAATTTAGGCTCCCATAAGACATTGATAAACAAAGAAAATACTAATCCTTCATTCATTAGCATTAAATCCCCCCAACTCCGTCGTCAATAGAACTCCTTTAACAAGTGCATAACAAAAGTCCCACATTCTACATTCATATTTTTCAAGGAGTTTGAAGAATGGGGTTCTTCTGGGGCGAGGGTGACCTCCAGAATGCTGTCCTTTAGATGGAAACTGTAGATGGTGCAAAAATAAAGTATCTGCGAAATTATGAAGAATTGATGATGATGCACAAGAAACTCATGTATTTGGCCCTTCGTCTTCAATGACAACTGAAGTGAATTAGTATGATCAAAAAACTCACCACATGTCCTATCATGTTATTGGTTTATTTACAAATCTTTGACTCTTGCATGGGAAATTGGACCATATACAAATTTGAATTCTATACAAATATGTTTATCTTCCTTGATATTACTTAGCAAATTGCTTGCAAATGAGTTGACAGAAATGACATCAGGTTGTACTTTGACTTGATTGAGATGGTCTCAAAGTGCTTAGTGGTACTGACAAACTATTAGGTCTTGCATATTCTAATCACCTTCTCACAAAATTCTATCAATCTCCAGTGATGGGCATGCCCAGGATCCCTAAGGAATACATTGCAACAAAAAAAAACTATTGGGCCACACTCACAAATGTGTCCTTGAGACGTCTGAATTTTACACTTTGTACCTGTGTACATATTATTTGTAAAAAGAAATCTAAATTTTTAGGGCTTCATGCAGTGTAATCCTATGTACTGTCTGCATAGTGGGCAATCTGTTGGGGAAAAGATGGAATCAATGTGTTTTTTAAACATTTTCGGTGCAACTTTTTTCCACACTGAATATATTTTTTTATTTAGAGAAATCCCCTCACCTGCGCTATTACAGAATATGGGACTGCTGTCTTCATTTTCCCACCATTTGGTCCTACCTCTAATAGGTGTAGTTTTAAATGTGTTTCTGGGTTGGAAACTACCTTGAAAAATGTTTGTGAATACCCACAAAACTGAGTTTGTCGGTGCTCAGTGCATTTGGCATGATCATCTTCTAAAAGGCCCTTTTTTCCATTCAGAGTCTTAAAATACGACAGTGGAAATACATCTTACTTGTGGATTTCCACCATGGTAAGTGCTCTTTATGATTCAAATGGCTTCTAATCCAGATTCTGTGAATCGTACTGTAAAAGGTCAAAGGTCAAGTGGCAGTGTTTAGTGCTTTCGGCACATGTAAGTTGGTCTTACATGTGCAAAACCATTAGAATCGATTCCTCAAAGGCCTACATGAATAAAGGTCTTTTAGAGGAAATGTTCCCCATTGAGCGAATGAAGAAGGAAACATAAATAGAAACGGAATGGTTTAATTATTCCATACTTTTACCACTTCCCAAAGGTGGGCACAACATCCCAATTTACTCCTGAAACTTCTTCTCTGGAAAATATGAAAACATTTGTGACTGTACCTCAAGTTGACCTATGACAGGCGTGGGTAGAAATTCCAGTCCCGTCTTTTTTCATTTTATTTGACCTTTGGGACTTGAATATTGTATTTACAGTAGCAAAATCAAAGCTACAAGTAAAGAAAACAAGAACAAACACAGCACTGGATTAGGTACCAGTGCTTGCCATGGAGCAACATGGGAGCTATGCATCTAATATGACAAAAGTTTGAATCAAACCTTGGACAGAAACTGGTCAGAGTACTATATATAATTAATTTTATTTTCTCAGCCCAGTAGTTTTCAGGATTTTTGCTCTTTCACCTCAGTTTCACAACACTCAAATATGTATTGCTGTCTGCCTCAAATGAGATGTTTGAAAACTCTTGATCTATTTATATTTATGAAAGACTTTTCCCTCATATTTATGAAAGACTTTTCCCTCACTTCTATAAGAGTACCTTTGTTCTTCTGGCTATGCAGTAAAATATCTCTTGTTCCAAGAAATTGTGATGCCTTAATTACAACAGGCGACCCTGCTTGATTTTACAAGGCGTGCTCCCCGATCTTTGGCCACTTCTCTCACAGGTATCTCATAAAATCCAAATTGTTATTCTTAGATTTCAAAACATAGTCAACCTCTTGAAGATCAGAATTCTTAACATATGACCAAATGGTAGTGATTTAGCTGTTCATCGGTTGGCTGCCTTACTTAAGTGATTACTTTATGCATCTCATAATTTTACTGAATGAACAAATTCTTTGAATTTGTAGCATCTAACTGTTTTGGTTTATTTGGCCAGTAATGATGCTTGAGTGTTGTCTACGAGCTGACTCAGTTTAGCCGCAAGCTAACCAGTTACCAATGGTGGTCATTTAAAATTGATTTCACTTGTCATGTTCTCCACTTTGAAACTATATCAAGCAAAACAATTTGATTCACTCAGGTTTTAAGCAAAATTGCATCTGGTCTAGCAGTTCTCCCCAGAAAAAAACTTAAATGGAACCAAACAGCAAATCTGACTTGTGAGAAGAACTAAGTTATTACTTTCATCAATTGTATGTTAGTGTGTAACAGCTGCCACACTTCCTAAAATAATAACTGCATTTGCTATCCAGATCTTTTTTTTTATTTTTTCTGGGAGAGGGAAAATCTAACATCAACAGAGAAAGCATTAACTGGCTGAGTAGGTAAAGAACAACTGACTTTCAAAAGAATTTGCGTAGACATACAACCACAAATCAGCGACTGAACGACTGACCCCTGATCTAAATATCCATAAGCTTTCAGCCTTATGTCTGCTGCAGCACCCTACCAAACACTACTGTCTTATTCATTCTGCATTGTGTTCTGCAACATCTAATCCATCCATATCTCAAACTATCCAAGCTTTCAGCTCACTCACAGCAACACTACATGTACTAACAGTTCATACTCACATATTATATTTGTACTAATTCCACTCAAAGTCCACCTTTCCCACTCAGCTGTCCAATAACATTAACAGGCAAACCACACCAGTATTACTATCAAAATCAACATACTGCCACTCACAGCAACATCATGCACACTTGCAGCATCACTGAAAAATTGAAGCTTAGGCACCAATATCTTTCAGAAAAACTAATGCTGTTGCAGCAAGATCCATATCAGGGTGTCATACTTTTCACTTTCAAAATGGTTTCTGGATGTGCCAGTGAGTCCTTGCACACCTAGTGTCAGCATCAACTCATTTTAAGTGATGTCTTTCAAACATACCACAAAACCATTAATGTGCATACAAACATCTCACTTTGCCAATAAGTCTTGCATAGTTCACAACCTGGAACATGGGAAGAGTGAGTCCAGCTGTGGAGAACGGCTGTGTCCTCCCAAAGGGGCTTGCACTATTACAATTTAACAATATACTTAGAATTACACTGCAAATTTAAAATAAAATAGACAATGAGAAATGTTCTTCTATCAGAACATGTTTGCAAGATTTCTAGAAACTGTAGTAAGCCTCAACACATTCAGCTGCATAAAAGTAACAATGGAATGTATGTTCCACGGCTATTGAATGCAAGGCACATTCAGAAAGCAATGCATCCACAAACAAAATCTGCAAATTAATTTAGAACATTGCTTTTCACCCTGGTATGGATAACACTCTAACCTGGAAATTGCAGAGTGCTTCAGAGTACCCTGTTTTGTGACTTCATGAACTATAATGGCATGGATCTCCTAGAAGCCCTTCTTCTCCAACTGGACTTTCAAGTGAATGAATGTACTAGAGCTCAGAATGGACTGTCCCCAGATTGCCACACCGTCTGGAGGTCTTGAAGCCTCTTTGGAATCGGTGCACATTGATTGTACCTAACTGCTTCCAGTAGCACAGAAATACACTATCTTTTTCCTAGCACAATAGACTACACATTTTTTGCTATCCTGGATAACCTTTTGAAAATAATCTACTCAGGCTTGCTAACAATAACTGTGGATAGGGATTTAGAGGAAAGCATGATGTTCTCCTCAGTCTGACCAACATTGCCTCACTCATCCTCTCCCTACCGGAGCGTTTGCCATGCTCAGACCTCTGCAATTTTTAGAAGGGCTCAGGTAGCACAAGTTAACCAGTCTAATTTACATTTAGAAGCATGTGAGTGCTAGGGTGGCGAGCAGGGTAACATTTTTTATATTGTCCAGCATAAATAAAAGGGAGGGTGAAAGATTTAAGGACTGTATGTCATGAATCTATTCATGTCCAAACAACTTTAGGTAGAATTCAAATTTCACAATAGAGACCACTATATTATAACATTCGCATTTTACCTTAAGTTGTTTAAATGAATAATACCCCCAAGACTACCTTGCTTCTTAATGGATTTCCTCTAGAGCGGCCCGTGCAGGTAAGAGCAGTGGATGGTGGAGAGAAGTGGGGGGCAACTCAACATACGAAGACGTCGTCCTCTGTCAAGCCACCTCCCACCCAGCCCAACCGCTCTTACCTGCACATTCTGCTCCAGGATTTCCAACTTTAGGATGCTGCACATACAATCACTATTTTTTCTAGACAAACTGAATTTAACAATAGAATCATAAGATGCAAACTGATTACTGGTCTACCATTGACAATCCACTAGCTTCGACTTTCCAGCCCTATAGATCACTGAATGTGGTGAAGCGGCTTAAGGATATGGATAATCAAACCCGGCCATGCATTCCAATTAAATTTTAAAGGGCAGCATGACTTCACTCGATCCCATCCATCCAATCTGCTCTGGTGGCTTTTCTGGTTGGAAAGTTCACTATGTGTGCAAACCCCGGCATCACAGGTTTGAGTCCCACCAGCGATGTCACAATCCTTTCCTCTCTGGACGTCATTAAAATGTGGACTAATGCCAATTTTGTGAATAGGGGCAAATAGAAGCACATGTGCTATCCAGCACGTTACAGAAGCAGTGAGCTTCTCTTTTGTCCTTAAATTTCAGGGAAACTGAATGCACACTCAGGAGTCTTTTTACTTTTTTATCATATATCATCAGGCATGGTACACAGATGTCTGTTAAATAACAAAGATAGAATACTGGTGCAACATTTTTACATAGAAACATCTATTATAAAACAGCAAACAGTCACTGTTTGCTTCGTTAAAAAAAATATTATATTTTTATAATTCTGCCATAGAACTAAATGTGTCATTCAATAAAAAATATTCTTCACCTATTTTACGCTATACACAAGTTATAATGGTTGCGCCCTCTTGCACGTAGGACACTGGTCTAGTAAGGGGGACCTACTGTCATGACAGCTCAATCTAAGTTCTGAGCATGGTCTGCAGCCACTCGACTCTCATGCAAAACCTCCCACACGCAGCCACTACTACAGCCTCTCAACAATCCTCACATCCAATGTCCACTCAATCTCTCCTTTGCTCATATCTCGCACCACAAACATAACTTCACGTTTCCACACTTATTTTCCTCTCCCATTCTGACATTCTCTCTACTTTTAGCCTCAACTCTTTCCACCCTTACTCAGCTGTTCCCTCCTTCCATCAAAACATCCGTCTTCTCTGATGCTATCCTATCATTCTAAATAGCATTCATATAGTCATGCTCTGGAACTTGCCCTCAGCCACCCAAACATTCACACTTGCCTCCCTCCCACGTCTCATTTTTATTCTGCTACACACCATAAGATCTCACCACCTCACACATTCTCTCCCAATCATATTCACTCTCCCTTAGCTCACCTCACCATCTGCACTCTCTCTCCTTCTGCCCTTCACAGTTTCTCCTGTAGGCTTTTGTCTCTCCCGCATTTACATTCTTTCGTTCACCCTCAGCTTGTTAACAACCATGCCTCAATACCTTTGACTACCTCCTTTACTTCTTTTACTTATTTCTGTTCCATTTCCTTTCCAGGATTAGACAAAGGTTGCTGTACTCAGCATGGAAACATATTCCACGAAAACCCACCGGTGCAACTTCGACACATGCAGGAAGACACAAAAAGAAAGAGACAAGTCTGATTTGAGGGGGGGTTAGTAACCTGCTTTACACACTGCCTGTACATTTAATGTATGTGCCTCAGTACTATTCTAAGTATTACCACAGGAGAAAAACCCTACTATTTACAATATAATATGGAAGTAAATTATCCACATTGACATAAATACACTTTTTTTTAAATACTTACAGAAGGCATCCAGGCTTCAGTGCGTGAATTGTAATACACAGATCAGCTCTATCACTCAGTAGTTCATTCACTCCTGCCTTACCCATCCCGCTTCCCCTTATGTACAACTGGCCTTTTGAAGGCCCACCCCGCTTTCAAAATTTGCAACTGAGAACATATACTATGTGCAAGCTACTGTATCTGATCCTTCCAAACATGCGCCCTCAAACACACACAGTTTCTCACAATCCATCTTCCCCTCCATGCATACAAGGCACAAAATCTGTGTCTCTCTCAAAGAAAAGGATGTACATGACTGGATTACATAAAGATTTGTGACAGTTATAAATGTACATAATACCACAATTAAACCATAAAGTAGGTCCTTCAAAGATGCATTAGAATAAATAAATGTTTGTCTTATATATATACATATATATTCACACAAAATAATACAGGTAAGCTCTGTCTTTGACAGAGGCTTATAGAAGTTTGGTTGGCTTTCATTTTTATGGTGTCAATGCTTCTTACAGATACCGATTAGCGCAGAGGCACTTTAAGAGAAAGTCAGTGGGTTCAAGGAAAAATGAGGGTGGTCATATTTTCAGTATACAAAGTTATTAGGTAGGTTGCCTTCTCCGCTAACTCTAATCCCCTTCTGTAGCATCTTTGAGTAACATGTGACTTAAGTTTGAAACCTTCTGTACTCTTTCATTGGCAATGTTCTCCTCCGAAGCTGTTCCAGCGATATTTTAATTGGCACACGAGTATCCCAGCAGACCCACATGCAAATAAAAAATGAGTGGCAGGCACAGAGCAGTGTTGCAAGCAGAACACCTTCAGCAAGACTTGATTCTCTTGTGATAGAACAACAAGTTGAACCTTGGTCGGTCCTTTCCATTGGCAAAGGTAAATGTGTGATTGATCGGCGGGAGGATGGGACGTGTTTCACCACATGTGGTGTGTGGGTGTGGAGAACCGACCATGTGTCAACAGTATCCCATGCTGCAGTTATAATGGCAACAATAAAGCCAACATTCTCTTACGATGTTGGAAAACATTCTGGACTATTGCCCCCCACACCGCAAGACTGGGGGGGTATTTTCTCCTCATGATGGTATAAGCATGGTACAGTTTCTAGTGCTTGTACATATTTTGATACATAATTTTCAATGTAGTGGTTTCAAGAACGTGAAAAGTGTTATATTTGAAGGTCATGTTGTTCCCTCTTGGCTTTGAGCAGGTGGAATGACCACTATTGGATTTTCTCTAGTCCAAGATTAGTGCTGTCCTGCTGGATGACACTTGCATGTACAATATGAAGGACGAGCTGAAACATCCAGTAATTCCCATGTGTTATTAACAAGATGGTTCATAACCGTGTGGCTAGTTAGTAAATAGGGCTAAAGCAGCTGTTGTAGGCATTCAAAAATAACCCACCAGGGTATTTCCCTGATAAACACAAAAAGGCAAAAAGCATTTATACAAAATATAGTGGTTTTTTGAGGACAGTGTTAATGCTAATAAAAATGGCTGTCGGTTTTGTTTAAAAATTGAAACAAAGGCCATTTGTACTGTCTTGTGATTTCGCAACAATTTTTGATTGGACCTTGTTTGCAAAAGCAGGGTGATCTGCTTTATAAAGACAATTTAGAATTTTTTTTTTTACATTTTCTCTGATGTCATGGATGAAACAGCTCCAAAGTCAACTGCTTATGGTGTTCTCTTCCTGTAGGAACCTCAGTGTTTGTCTGTGCACTTTTCATGGGAAGATTAGGATTTCGTCCAATCCCATTTTTATGGTTGACCTTCATCTAATGTACTTAAGAACGACAGTAGGCTTTTGTCTTTACTGTAGGAAAAGATGCATCTTGACTTGTCAGACTACTTTATGAGGGCCCAAGCATGACCATATGAATTTGTCTGGCAAAGGGGATCCAGCAAAAAGGTAGAGGAAGCTGAATTTATTAGGGACAGACCTGATGCAGATAACCCTCACAGATTACCACATTTCCTATTTCTGCGTACGGACCTCTGAATTCAGCGCATTATGGAGATAAGGGGCATGGAGGTGTTGCCTTCTCCTACAAAGTGCTTACGTCATAACATAGCTTTCCAATCCCGTTGCCAATCAAACCCTGTGTGTCAGGTAATAGGGCGCGTCTTGCCCCATAATCTTCCCATCACAAAGAACATTACTGGTCCACTGTTGGCCAAATTGTTTGCTAATCCTTGCAGGTGTAAACCTCCTCTCTCTGTGTACACTGTTTGCATTCCACGTAGCAGCACCAGCGCACTTGGCACTGACATGGCTTGGTCACCACTCTGCTCTGTGTGTTGTGGCCCCGGCCACAGCAAATGCTCTCACAGTTCTTGTCTTTGTAACATTTCCTCCCCGTGGTGCCAGGTGAGAATTTGCTCATCCGACAAAAGCTGGGGGAATCCTCAATATAGGTCAGGTCTGTAGTCCTTGGGATTTGGTCACTGGGTCCTGGATTGGGTTTTTTGGGTGGAGAAATGTCCCCCTCTCCTGTTGCTTCATTGGTGGTGCTGCCCACTTTGAGTGATGTCTCGTACTTCTGCTTCAGCTGTTTGGCAATTTCATGCAGGGGTGCCAGCTGCCTCCAACACGTGCGCACCGTGCAGGAACCAGACACGCCATGGCATTTGCAAGTCGTCTCCACTCCAGATTTGATGACCTGAAAACCAAACATATCAAAATAAATAATGTTGGCACAAACAAAACATTAAAGATTAGATTTGTCAGCTAGAAGTTTGATTGATTTTGCTTAAGGTTAAATATGTTACATTTTGACAAAATCTGCAACATAACTGTTACACATAGACTTAAAAATCTGGGGTGGGTGTGACTTCCAATTCGCATATCATAGACATTCATGTGAACAATATGAAAATCCTACTGCTATTTTGGTTTATTGCAGCAGGAAAAGCAAAGAGAAATACCACCAAGTGGGTTGAATATGCTCTTCCACTGCAAACACCTCAGGTCTGAAGACACTCTACAAAAGTCAATAAAGGTTAGGATGGTAAACAACATCTAAATAGCTATTATAATTTATACCAAGTGTTAGGACTATATGTGGAAAAATATATGTACTGGAACAAATGTTTCTAAAAAATGCAAACATTTTTAAGTAATTTCTCCATTTTTTAAAGGTATCCTAAAATTTGTATCACATTTTAAAGGTTTTGTTAGTTTTAGAAAATATAGAAATGTAATGAAATGGTTATGCACTTTTATTTGCAGTTCTATAATGCCTACAAAACCCAAACAAACATGTTGCTGCTTTTAATATCAGTTTTCCAATGTTGGTGAAAACACGGAAATCGTCCATTTGATTTTCTACAATCCTATCACCAACTTAAATTGATTCTATACAGGGCCAAGAATGTACTTTTGTTCAAGTATCTCCTCTATTAAACCTTGGTGTGATCCAGTAGCTACAAGTTGAATTGGCTGGATGTCGTGTGAGGATATCAAGTGGTCAGAATTGACTTTTCTAGCTAGTATCCCAATGCATAAAACCAACTATCACAAGTTATTCAGCATCAAATGGGGGAAAACATGTCAACTCAAAAACAACTGAAGTCTCAATTTTAGGCTAAATAACAGGTCCTTTCCTGCTTCCATTGACCATTTGTATTTCAATTAGGAAGGTGACAGTGGTGGGCTGGTGGTGTTGAGAGCACCAGTGTACTAAGCCAGTGGAGGTTGTTGCCGGGCAGGATAAAGGGTTCTATGCTACCCCTTTGGAATTGCAGGCATAAGGTGGGGTTGGCCTGTGTTGAGGCTCACATTTCCGACCGTTTGTCAGGGTTTTTACCAGGTACAGATTAAAACCCAGTAATACTGGGCCCTGTGTTTTCACTGCAGGTGTGGGATAAATGGACCATTTACGTTCGGGAGCTATATGACTTGATATCAGGCTCTATATACATGTAATCTGTTGTCTCATCTTGCTGTCAGCAAGACTTAGGTTACTGATCCAACGGTTCACATTTCAGAGCCAGCTGAACGGCCTCGCGCTGAGAGGAGGTGAAGCGAAAGGAGCAATGCATGACACTAATTATGGAGTTACGTTTTTCCCTGTGCTGGCCTACATAAAAGCAGGAACTATTCCCATACCTCACCCTCCACAAGAGAGAAATTAAAATAAACCATTCATTTGTTAAAAAATAAAATAAAAAAAATACATAGCAGAGCCATGCTTATGAGTGGTTTCAGAAGAGGTGTAAGAGCCACAGGCCACTCAGGTATTGGGAGGCCTGACTCAAGGTGATTGAATCTGTTTCCAGTTGGTGTTCCGGTGCTGATCTATAACGGCCCTGAAGCCTGAGAACCAAGTACACCTCTTTAGCACTTGAATCTCAGAGGAGTGGGTCGAGCAGTTTAACACTCACTTAGTAAGGTTGTGTAGCGTTAGAGACTCTGAAATCTATGACTCTGTTGTGTTTGCTCATTGTTTATGGTTGCCATTGGTGCAGAAACATTTTAGGTCATAGTTTTGTGAGTGTAATCTGATGGGAATGCTGAGTGTGGCAGGTGGGAGAAGAGGGGAGCCGGCTGGAGGTTGGTAGTTCTTGTACTCCTTATCTTACAATAAATCTTCAATTTAATATGACTGGAGTTTGTCTGCTTTGACATCTAACAGACTCACCAAAATCACCAAATACTATAATTGCCACACCAGTGCTTTAGTTTAAGAAGTAAGAAAAAGTGGAAGAAAATATACTGCACAAATCAATAGAAAATTGGGTGAAATACTAATACTATGAGAACTAAACAGGTTGGCCTTCCCAGTGTAACAATTGAGTTAGCTACTGCCTTTTCCTTAACCACAAGAGTCAGCCCGCTAGCTTCTTTGCCACCATGGTCTATCGCTATGGGAGGCTGTCAACAGAATACCAGGCATAGATGGCGGTATTTACACTGGTGTAATCCTTAGTTTGACCATTTACCTTGTGCTGTAGCGTGGGGGGAACCAGCCTGAGGTGCATGCTGCTCTTCTGCAACTGCCCAGTGTAAACTCTTTCATTTGCCAAGCCGAGCCAAGCCGAGGCTTGTCTTTTCTTCTCTGCTCCTGCAGGCTTGCAGAGTTACTATGCCCAGTCCAGGCAAGTTTGCTGATCCACACAACATAGGTACCGGCCCCAACAAACCCCCAGCACAAACAGGAGAGGAGCTGACCTGGATGTCACCTGAGTAATGGATGAATTTCAATGCATTGGGAACTCCTAGGAGGACTATAGTTGATGGTTGGAGCCCGTGCTCAAGGATCACTGAGCCGCAGTGGTGAATTGGAGCAAAGGCGCACTAGCACACACACTGCTCAATGCCATTCTTTTGGCCACAGAAGAATGGCTGGTCACTGTACCAGTCAATCAAGTGCTTCACACTTTGGGCAGCTAGAGGGAACTCGCTCTGGAACAGGCGAGTCCCAGCCTCTCTGGCCTCTTTAGTTAGTTGATGTCATTTCAACCACACCAAGCACTCCCAGAGCAGGGAGGTGGGCTGAAGGTCAATATGGGCCAGTCCAGGACAGATGATTCTGCTGCCAGGTTTCACCCATCCATCCTTGTAGCTGGGTTCTCCCCTTGGTAATTCAAAATAGAGCAGTCATTTATACTTTCTAGTGTGGTCTCTCCTCTTTATGGTCAGTTCCTGTATCAGGGAGCCACAACTGTTGTCTCCTCTAGACAGACTACCTATGCAGGGACACCTCCAACACCCTTCTCCCAACATCATAGTAGACTCTTTGTCCACAACAGATGTGCTGTACCTCCAGCAGAAAGTTACACAATTCTCAGGTAATGGCCACTCACCTGACTCTGAAGTTGGCTGTAAAAGGCATTAGCTCTGAATCCAAGAAGATTCTCCAACATCCTTTGGGTCCAGGAAAAGTCCAGGAACACTGACTTGTGGACCGAGTCCCATTCGTACACTGCATTTGTAGACCGACTCTGTATATTTCCCTGGCCCATATTTTAGACTTATTTGAGGTGGTTCTGCTACTTTGCATAACCATCTACGGATAGGCCAGGCACAGTCTTTGTATTCAAGTGACAGCAGGAAGGAGGAATAGAGCTGGGACTCTCTTGTAAATAGATACCCTAAACACAGACAAAAAAGGCAAATACTCCTTGACACTCTACACTCATCACCATTTTGAGATCAGCACCTTCATGGGAACAAAAGTGAACGACAATGTAGGAGATATCCCAAGGGAAAGAATTGTTCACATCTTACACTCATCAGCCTTTTGAGAGAAGCACCTCCATAGTAACAAAAGTGAAGGACAATGTCAAAGGCTCATCACACACTTCTAAAGAGACCTCTGTCTCTTGCCCTCCCACACTGCCTCACAGCAGAATAAAGGACCGGATCTGACAAAAGGCTATCACTGCACTACTAAGTACACCACTGCTGCCATTTATCCCACACCACCTGGGTCCCTCTTTACTCTAGCTTCGGGAATGTTCAGGGACATCTTAAGGATTTGGGGGGCCCTGGGCCAAATGTATTTTGGGGCCCCTGGTCGGAACAGCTTTGATTATATGATCTAATTTCTGCTCTTTCGAGCGCTCTTTGGCCAGGCAAACTGCTCCACATTCTAAATGTGTTTACGTCTAATATTCAGGGATAGTGACATGTATGTTCAATATTGTAACACAGCAGCAACTCACTAACATTACTGCAAATAATCTCTAGGACACCATCTCATTTCTCATATGTCAGGTCCTGTTTTGATCTACAAGAAACTTTTTTTATGGATTTTACTTGAAACATAAACACAAATTATCTGCAAAATATCTGTAATAGACTCTCACACATCATCCACATTAAAAATAAATTAAAGGAAAACGTTTTTAAAACAATCTGTTTAAGAATTATTCAAGGTCATCGGGGCAAGAATCTCTGCAGAACAGAGCTGGGTCTATCAGGGGGCCCCTTGAAAGGTTGGGGCCCTGGGCCAGAGCCCACTTTGCCCATGCCTTAAAACGTCTCTGCGGAATGTTAGCAATAAACATTCCCCTCCTAACCAATGGATTGTGTCTAATTAAACGTCTTTCCCCAAAGATTGCTAATGTACGGGTTGAATTTGAAAGAATTAATCTGTTATTAAAATATAAAATTCATTTTCTTGTATATACATTTTAACTTAAAAACTTAATTGCACACTTTTTACAAGCACAATAATTAAATGGTTTGTATTAGCAATAAAGCCATTCATCTGGCTACACTCAGACAAGTTCAGACCCATATCCTAATCGTTTACTCGGCTTCATATACGGTTCTGATATAGTCTTTAATATTGGATCTAAATGCTCAGTTTCACGGCTGTAAAAGTGTGAACAATTTGAATGTTTAACATTGGTGGAGTTACATGATTGCATATATTGCACCTATGCTGGGCAATTTGTACTGGTTTCAGAAAATCTTACAATTGCACCAAGCTACTTTACAATGACAGTTGCATTAGCAAGCAGTTTTAAAATTATATTGGCTTAATCTGACCAGTTAAAGTACAAAATGTTGCACCACCAGTCAGGGCAAAGATCACTTCAAAACTAATGAAAATCTGTACATCAGTGTAATCTACATAGCTGGACCTTCTCATTCTTCTAGTGCACAATTGAATCCACAGTCCATGCAAAAGGAAACCTGGTGGCCCCTTAAGTAGTGCGGTTCAAATTCAAGGGCTCCCTCATTGCAGTCTGAACTATCTGACTAAGGCAACAGTTAGGTGTCAAATAGGATACATTTTTGCCAATCACACACTTTTCAAACAGCCATTTGTAAATCATATCAATGCAAAGTAAAGCGGTCCAAATACTGTTGCAAGTCTCCATGTGTATGGGCGAGATCAATTTTTTTTTTAATGAATGCCAACATTTCAAGAAAATTAAATGGAGGTACACATATTGCAAAATATCTACTTGACCGGCATTTCACGTGAAAATAAAGAGAAAGGTATATCTCCAGGGCAGAAGTCCTGTGAGGTGCCTGCAGGAGACTTGTTGAAGGAGAAAATGTCTCTCAGTCGTGATTTGACTCTTCTCGTAAGGCATTTTATGTCCAAACCATTTTGCAAATGTGAAAATTGATCAAGATTGTGCCTCTCCAAATGACAAATTTCTTAAAATGTGAGTAATGTGAATTTCAAACAAATGTCGCCAGTCCTACAACACCAGTACCAATTTTATGGCGACCTGCCATATTAGAACATGAAAGACCCCCAGGCTGTGGGACACATCCTTGCTTTCAGGGCTGAATGAACTCAAGCACCCTCAGCCCACCAAGCCCTGAAAGCAATCATCAGGAAAAGATAGAGGATTTTCTCATAAACACAAATATAAATTGCCTTTGGGGAGTATTAATACTACTCCATACTGTAAAATGAATCAGTAGCCCACATTTTTATTGAAATATGTGGTGGATACCCCCACCACCTATACACTTCTATAGAAAATAACCTTGCTTATAACACTCATCCATTCAGGGCAACATGAGGCGGGTAAGAAAATATTTCCAGGGCTGCATTTACTGCAAGTCTAGATCTATTCCTGCTATCAGTTAGTTGTTGAACTGCCTTCTCTACCACATTGATTACAAACAACTTTTTCAAAAGAAAAGAATATTGCCCCAATATCCCTGCAATGTCAATATTGTATTAGTGACTGAGGCAAAGAAGAAACATACTAACTCATACATTTAAGTGATTGTCAAGATCGGGCCGGCTCTAGGGCAGTGCGACCGGTGGCACCCCTCTTCAGGGGCACCGAGTTTTCAAGTCTATCTTGGCATTAAAAGCACCTGCTGCTGCATTCCTTGACTCCAGCAATTTCCAGGCAACAATAAAGATGCCAAGATAAGGCCAGTGGTTAATGTCCTTCCTGAAGAGAGAGATCGAGTTTTATCTACTTTAAGTTTTGACTGATAATAAAATAGCACAGAGGGTTAATACACCTGCGGCAATGAACGTGTATCATGCAGATCACAAAGTGCATGTAATGTAAACAGGCCAGTGGGTTACTGCTTTTCTAAGAGACATCATTTTGTTACTTGCAGTTTAGAAGGTAAAATCCTAATGTAGAACAATGAACTGTTAACGCTCATCAAAGAACTGCAAGCACACTACAAGTATAGATGAGAGCATGTTCTAATGCTTCAAAACGGGTTTATTTGGGTAGAAATTGATTCCTATTATTAAAGAGATCCCCCAACTATGGTGTTTCATTTTCAATTCTGAGTTTGTGCTTCTCCAGACAAAGCTCTCTTAAACTATACTGCCTACCAGTATGGATGACATGCCACTCCTACACCTTGTAGTCCTCTGGCTTATGTAACATTTCCCATACCCTGCTATATGAAATAGGATTGATTTTCTCTGTGCAATGCATGTAAATGTTGTAGACTTGTAAAGCGCACAGCTACCCCAGCAACGGGGCGTCCCGGTGCTGTAGACCGCTGGGGAACCCATCCTGGCTATCCCTGTGAGATGGTCCCTTTCTGGGTATCTACAAGGTGAAACCAGTGCATCCCCGGCGTCTGTGGGGGGCCGTTGTAGAGATGAGGCAAGCTTAATGCCCAGAGTTGCCGAGTGTGTTCCTGGTTAGAGTAGGTACCGAGGCGAGAATTATCGAGTCCGTTTTGACCCTGGTCCACGACCCTGCCGCGTCGGGAATTGAACCCTGGTCCCTGGCCGATTCTCTGCTTACGGGTCTGCCACCTCTAACTAGTGAGCCACACCTCTCCAGTGCTTTGAAACCCTACACTGGTAGCAGTGACGCTACATAACTAATGAAATGCATCTGAAAGTGAGAGAGAGAGAGTGGTTATGGAGACTCGAGGGGCACTGTTAAAATGAGGTGGTGATGAGGGAATCAGTGGTGGAAGTGGTTACCACCTCCACCATCAATGGAGGGACCAACAAACATTGTCTCACCGGGCGCCACCAGTGCTACATCTGACCCTGATAAAGATGCACTTGCACTTTATTTTAGCGCCGTACATAAAATTAATTTTTATTCTAGACACAAAAACATTTCTTACTACTAAACGTTAAACCTATTGGCTTTGCCTGTGGTTGCCCTCTTTTAAGTATGGGTTTTGTAGTTTTGCTTTTCCTTTATTAAATCTAGGACTACAAGTATCATAATGAATAAACAGTACTGGGTGGACTACTAACACCTAAGGGAAGGAAACCTAAACCTCCATCTGGCCCTCATTTCTGTGGCTGGAAAATCGAAGAAATAATAAGACTAATATGAGAAATATATGGAGCTGGTCTGGTTATTGTTTGACTGATTGCTGAACAAAAGATGTCTGTCAGTCTAATATAAACTTCAGAATCCCTCGACATGTTGATCTTTCTGAATAAAAACAAGAGAAGCATGGTGACCCACATGATGCCTGAAGGCTGTATTTCGAGTTCTTGAATATGTTTTTGTTAGATGAAGTCCAGGGTTTAAAAAAAAAAAATCTCTGGATTTCTTTTCTACTTTCGTGTTTAAACAGAGCCGGAATCAGGAAATGTGTTCCTATTTTAGACAAGTAAGAATTTGAATCAAAAGTTACCATTGTCTCCTCTTAGAAATTGAAAGCAAAACAATGGGGTCAAATATGTGCCCTCACATCTGATACATGGCAATATTTTGCTCTACTGCAGTTTTATACTTTTTCCTAAGGAAAAGGAGCGTTTCAATTTTGCCATTGAAAAGCCTGTCACTGTTTTTGTGTATACTTATGCACTATGAGTCATTTAGTGACAATTTGGTGACTGCTGTGCAAGCATGTTTTGGATGTGCATGTATGCACTACATATCTGCTTTCATCCTCTAAGGATCTACCCTGCGCTCGAGATACCTATTTAAACACCTTGGTATTCTTAATTGCCTTTTTTAAGACTTAGCCTCTTGCCGGAAGTGGTCTTCTTTTTAAATACTTCTTCTGTATCTATCTATCTATCTATCTATCTATCTATCTATCTATCTATCTATCTATCTTTAGTAAATTAGCTGTTGGCATGATCATAAAACAATTGTCTTCATTGTTCTCACCACTTAAGATGCCATATTTCATAGGTTCCACCTATGTTTCATCTACAAAAAAGTGATTATAAATCACTCTGAAACCATAAAAACTCACATTCCAATTGAGTCTTGATATACAGGTTCCACTTCCTATTTTGCCGTCTACATTATATTGAATGATGGAGCCTTCAATGGTGGTTTGTGGGCATTCATGGCACATACATGATACGACATGGGCATGCAATGCATAATCAACTCAAATTTAACTGGGGTAGATGTGAGTACTTGATGAAAATGACACACAGATGATTGGTCACCAAAGATCTATTCACTAGATACCGATTTTCAAGAGCCTTTCATTTCATTTTTAAAAGGGAAAACTTGTTTTTCATAGAAAATATTAGCATTTCCATACACAGGCAAGCTAATGTTTGCGGAGCAAATTATAGTATTTCCTAATATTTATTTAAAACTGATATCTGGCAAGCTAATGTTTGTGGAGTAAATTATATTACCTAATATTTATTTAAAACTGTTATCTACATGATAATCCCTTCTGCTGTCTGAAATTACAGCATGAAAAATTAAAGTAACCCGTGTGGCGCCTGAGCCTGTAAGACGCCCATATCATAGCTATCACACTTTTATGAGGCTATATAAAATAATAAGTAGAATAAATAAAACAGTGATATAAATGATTGTACAGGGGTGATACATTAGATTTTGTAAGAGTTGCTGGTATATGGTACACCAGATTACATGATATTTATAATAAGGTACTACGAGAGTAATAATATTGATTGTGCAAACGTGATACAATTTACTCCATAAGAGTATATTGTACAAGAGTAATACAGTAGACTGTGAGATAGATCTCTAGATTTGTGAGTGTGGTTCTGTGGATTTGCTAACAATGATATACTAGATAACATGATATTAAGATGTCAAAGATTTAAGAGCTAAAACTGATAATGCTATAAAGATACAATATACACAAGCGTAGTGATGTCATTGAATCTACAAGAGTGGTACTATAGATGCAAAAAGATTTGTGAGTGCGGTACACCGGATTTGATGAAGTGATATGCGAGAATGCAGGATAGTGATAATTAAATGCTACCGACTGCTCAAATCGATTGTACAAATGTGGTACAATTTATTCTGTAAGAATAATGCCATTGATTCTGCAACAGTTATATAGTAGATGGTGGGGAATATAATGTGGATATTTGATTAAAATGATACACTAAATAGAGAAAGTGATAAAGTTTTAGGAGTGCGATACCATTTATTCATTAACAGTGGTGCTGTTGATTGTACAAGAGTGGAGCAGTAGACTTGAGAGAAGATAAGTAAATTTGTGTGAGTAAATGCATTTGATGACTAATACATGATAGTAACACATAGGCTAACATTGATTGTGTGAGAGTGAGACAATGCCAGTTCATATACATCAGCCTCTGGAAAATTGCACTGAATTCTCTGCAGGAACCTTTTGCAGAAAAAACAGTAAATTATATATTCAATGTCCCAAGCACATGGCTCGAACCCATAACGATGGGTGAGGACTTTTCCCAACTGCTGTAACCACAACGGAAAGGCTATATGCCATTTAAACATTCACTTGGGGCAGAATTTTTTGATCAAAGCAGGGTTAAGCATACAATAATACTGGAAATTTGGGACAAAGAGGTTACAGAAGAAAATAAGGCCCTCTGCTGCTCCGCTGTCTTCAATCCCGCTACCTTCATTCCACTGTTATACAGCATGTCATTCATACGCATCCCTGCCATCCATAACAACTGGAATTGGATAAGGCCTATACAGACCAACTTGGACAAGTATGGGTTTATGAGATTCTGCAAACCCTGTATAAATGCCCGTCTACAATTTCTTTATAATCGGCGACCTGTGACACACCAAGTGACACTAGGAAAGGACATCAGAACTGTACTGTAATAAGTTATTGCAGTTCAGTTCTGACATCACAATGTCATGCAGCCAGAGCCAGCAGCTGGGGTGAAAGGCAGGTCAGGTCACGCAGCAGCTGTTTAAAGCAACAAAACTTTGCTTTCTTTCTTCTGCTTTTTGTTCTAGCTTACAGTGACAAGCAGAAAGAACATGTTTATTTTTTGGACTCCTTAGATAATTATTGAAAAGTTAGAATCTTTCTGTATGTTTCTACACATTCTGAGCTACTGCAGCTTCCTCTTTTTTTTTAAACTGACTTTTTTTTAACTGTTTCTAATATCTTTTGCAACAAATATCTAACACGTTTTTGATGTGCTTAATTTTCCACTAGAGGTTCCATTTTTTTAATTCTTCATGTTTGCATACATGTTTTCTCATATATCTGAAAGAGCTATACACCAAGGTTTTAAGTGAGTTGTGGGAAAGGTGATGGAGTAATCATGTATTATATGGGATAAAGTACCCCCTGCTTTGAATGATAAGGATATTGCAGGTCACCTCAGAGTCCCATAACCTTCGTCCTCATTCCTCCATGTAGTTATGGAACTCCTCGGTGACTTGCAATATCCTTATAATATACAGAAGGGTTTTTTATCCCATATATCATCAATAACTACACATGTATGAATAATTAAAAACTGAAATGCATGAAGTGAAGCTAATCTGATATACGCAGTTGTACTGCTTTCACCAAATCTGATTTAACATGAAACAAGATAGCTCAGGCATGGTCATGCAGCAGATGTGGGCTGACGTAGAGTCAACAAATCCTCGACTGTGGCTCTGTTTTCTCCTGCTGATACAAATATAGCTGGCTCATTTACCCCAAGGCTATGAAAACAGCCGTTGCTAAGTGTACAGGCTTGCGACTGGGGGCCAGAAAGAGAAATGGTTCTGATAATGATATCATGCATCACGAAACATGATATTAGCATTGTGGGTTTAGACACATAAAGTGCACCCGTCAAAGACCTGCCTGATGTGTTTATCTCGCTGTGCAATTAAAAAAAAGGGGGAGCTGCATGCTGAGGACAGGCTGTCTGCCTAGAGCTGAGCTCAAATTCCAGCCTGTGTTACCACATCCCAGGACGTCCAGCCAACTCTTCTGTCTTCAAGTGGGTGACTTCCACTTTTTATTGCCATGCATCTTATGATGTTTCCACTTCCCCCATCTTAAAAGTTCTCTTACTCACGTGAATGTCAATGAGATGATGGCGGCACACACTGCGCTTGATGTCTCAATGTGGCTTTTAAACTTACAGGCCAGCGTGGGCCCAGTTTTATAAACCAACCCAAAAGCATAAGTCCAGAACAAATTTAGAATTTTTATTAGATGCAGGCGTTCATTCATAGACATATTTACAAAAACATGTCTCTCTACCAACCAAAACAAGCACTGATAAAGTAAATGGTTCACCTTCTGTATCGTCAAATGACTTTTACCAAGCTTCTCTAGCACTCAACATGGGCACATGAAGCTAAGCAGCCACAGAGCTAACTTCATGGAACAGCAGTGCACGCTTGCTACGTATGCACAGAAAGGTAGCAGCACAGGTAAAAGAAGTGCTCACTTCTTCACACAGAATACGGACAATGTGCGCGGCAACTGTCTACAAAAGTGCAAGCATCCTCACAAACACAGAACATTACTGCATGAACAGCAGCAATGAATGCTTCCCTCACATAAAAAGAATATTAATAGTGTATGTTGTGATATGAGTATGTAGTGGGGTACTGCTTTTGAAACAATTATATTGGTATGGTGGTTTGCATGTGGTGTGATATGCTGATAAATTAGCAGGTGTGTTGAATTACATTGTTTGTTATGTGCTATGATCGTGTGTGGGGGGGGGTTTGTGTGTGTGCTGGTGTGATAATGTGTTTATATTTTTGCATTATGGTGTACTTGTTAAGAAACAAAAGTGACTTGTTGGTAGGTCATTGGAGACATTGCTCCAGAATGTGTAACCTCTCCAAATATTTAAGACCTACCTCTGGGTGAAGGTCTTAAGGCTGTCTAGCAAGAGGGGAGCAACAGAACAGTTACCCTACAAAGCTGGCCTTGGAAGTGTTCTTGCTAGTTTTGCCTTTTGTTTGGTTTATAGTTGATAAGAAGGGAGTCAGACTATTTGGTGTTTAAATCTTCTTTGGCCAGTGGATGCTTGCTTTACCCAGATTATTTGACTACGGCTTAGAACTGTGGGCTTTTGAGCCCTGGGCATATCTACTACTCCTCGCAGCCAAGCAGCCCTGCGATGCTATTCTGTGAGGATGGACTGAGTATACTACCCTTGGTGCCCTTTGCCAGAAATCTCTTCACAATCGTGCCAATTGCCAGTGACAGAATTCAGCTGGGAGCCACAGCCACAAGTGAACAAACTGAGAGGAAGAGTGGATCCTTCCCAGTGATGACATATTGGAGTCATCCATAGTAGAGGCAATGAGATTTTTTCAATATTTTGCTGGGAAGTCTAATGTTTGGGGAATTCCTATCATCATTCAAAGAGATTGGAATGTGTGAAAGTCACAATCTGTTCCTCAGTCTGCATCTCAGAGATCACTAGGACGTTGAGAGCAATGTATCTTATTCCAACACAGCAGTGCCTCCCTTTGAATTAAACTAATCACTAACTCATGCTGCAACATGATTTCATCAATAAAAGCACACTTATGCAAGACAGTCCAAGGGTGAGTTCCACGATAAAGCTGATTAATTCTGTGCTTTCTCTGCACCTTTTCGTCAAACATCATTGCCAAATGTTCACCCCTCAGTGATTGTGCAAATAGCAGCTGAAGATTAAGATTAATTTATTTAGTCAAAATGTTAATTTAACAATGAAAGTTTTATATTAAATGATTAGCTGACTAGAAGGGTTGGCTTTCTGACAAATTCATAGTCATTCTGTTCAGCCAATTTGGCTGTTGCTGTGTCTAAAGTTCTTATGGGAAACTGCATGGAGAAAATGCATTTTGAGACTTCCCTTTTCCTCAACCCCACTTGACAGATCACAACTAAACCATCCAGGAAGGATCAGAGGTGGATTTACCCTTTCTTTGGAAAGTTTTGTGAAGATTCGTCAAATGGTTCCAAGGTTATTGACACATCAAAAAATGATTTTCCTATGGAAATCTGGTCCTAACTGCAACTACAGAGTTGTGACTGCCACAGTGTAACTTATATACAGGCCAGCCCCACGATGCGTACATCCGAAGGCCGAACATGGCAGTAGGCAGGGCCTGGCTGAAGGCAATACATGGCGAGGTATAGCATAGTTGCATATGGTAATAAATAGTACTTTATATTTTTTTTAAAACTCTAGAAATTCACTGAAAAAACAAAGGTTAAAGTGACGTTATAGTTAGGTATGGTAATGATATCTTAATTTGCATTTTTTTTAAACGTAGAAATTCACATAGATAAACAAATATTAAAGTGACTTTATAATTAGGTGAAAATGTAAATCTATATTTAAGATTAAAAACAAAATGACTGAAATTCACAAGTTATATATTTTTTCAAATAGCTATTACTAGTGCTCTTGTCATGCACTGCTTATAGTCTCACATATAACATCACTCATGACATATTCTATAACATTATTTATAACATCGATATTGTATCTGTATTGACATAATTGGCGACAACACTGTACATGCCAGAGACATGAGAAATAACTATACCTGGTGAATTTCAGCGTTTTTTTTTTATAGTTTAAAATGTGACGTAAACTGGTCTTTTGACCTAACTATAACATTACTTTAACCATTGTTTCTTTCAGTGAATTTATAAATTCCCTCCATATTTCCAAGTTTATATAATGTAATCATGTTCATGGATGTCTCACATTCCAATACCCCTACTTACATTTCTGGTGAACACCAGTCGGTGATTGACTATATATATTTCTCGAAATCTCGTGCCATGGATCACTGATGGAGAGATTAAATGTAGTGTATTAAGTGACCACAACCCACTGACTCCTGCGGTGGCTACTCCAGTGGAGAACCAGACTGCTTTTAAGGGAGTTAGGGGTAATCTGTGGGACTGGGTGGAGTTTGAGGAGTTCTGCTACTCAGAACTCCGCGAAGTGACCAAAAAACTTCACTGTGCTACGCGGAGTTCCACAAGCGTCAGAGAGCATTAGGTCACGCTAATTTTTAGCACCGGTGTTTGTCCTGCACTGAAAAATCTGTGGAAATGGCACCATGTGAAGCACAGGAGGGCACTGCTTCTTTCTGCAGCTCGAGTAGATGTTCTACTCGAGTGGCAGTTTCCTAAACGCGAACAGAAGGTTTCGGAGAGTGAGCGGTAGAGGCCATGTGTGACCACCCATGTTGAGAAATCTCGCTAGGTGGTGGCCTGGAGTAAGATTTTCCTTGCTCGTGCTCACCAAGTTAATTTTGGCGAGCACAAGAGAGAAAAAAACTCCGCTCCATTACAATGAGCAGAGTTTTTTAGAACTCCACGTGCTATGCTTAGCGCAAATTGGGAAAAACTCCACAAACTCCACAAATTCCATGAGTGGAGTGGAATTTCACACCTAGGCCTAGTAATCTGGAGCCAGAATATCAGGGCAGTAGGATACTTTGGAGAGGGTAAATATGGCCAGAGTTCTGTTTAGTCTATGTACAACACATCTGTCACTCATGGACAGCTGCCTAACACACAATGTAAAGTGTATACAGTTGGTTGCGTTATTTGAAGATTCAGGCCACGTGGTCAGAGATCTTTTAATGAAGACGATCAGACATTGGTCAGTGGCGGTACGTCCTGGGAAGAAGAGCTTTTGCTCAACTCCATCGGGCTCTTCTGGAGGACCCTAACGGATCGTGCTGTTATCTCCAGGTACAGGAAGAAGTATAAGTCCTCTTTGAAGAAATGGAAACCAGATCTTCAGTGTGATGACTGGGCTAGTTTAGTCTATAGCTGTAGTATGAAAGATGCTAAACTTTTCTGCCATGTTGCCAATACCCTGAGATGGCTGAAGGATGGCCAAAGAACGCTAGATGTTAATCTCAGCCTGGATCAGTGGGTTGTCTCCTTGTACGATCTGTTGGTGTCCATCCAACTAGATATACCAAGATTTTGAGGAGATTCTTCTTGTGTATATAAAAGTATTTTAATGTAGAGAAAATATATGTCCAGTGTATTGGTTGACTGAGTAAGTATGTATGGTTTGTTTGGTTAGTATGAATGTTATTTAATTGTTTATATATTTCCTTTACCCCTCTAAGGGGGCCCAGCTTGGTTTTTTGCACATATCCTTTCAAAAATCCATTGCATTAATGTTTTGAGTATGTGCTATATTTGTTTATACATATCAAGTGAAGTATTGAACCAAAAAAAATGAATAAAAATATAACCCTTTATCACAATATATAGTTTTTTGTGTGTTCCCTTCCAAATGGTGTGGCCGTAAGCGATATTTTTGGGATATTTATCAGTGAGATCTATTTGATCCTTTGACATTCAGACAGGTAGAGCAAACCTTCTTCTGTTATTGGATCAGTGGGTTAGTCATTTCAGTAAGACCTATACCTCTGGGTTTTCTAATAATGTGGCCTGTGTGCTTGTCCTTCATCCTATCCACTGGACACTGATTTTTTGCTAGCTGAAGTAATTGAGGCTATCATTGATAACCCTGATAATAAAGCATCGGCCCAATGGGGTCCATGGACCTTTACAAATTTAATTTAGACCTCTGAACCTGCTCATCATAATATACGTTAACCTGACCTGTAAAACTGGCCTGCTGCAGTCTTAGAAAACAGCTCTTTTCATCACAGTATTCAGAAAGGGTTACCGGACGACCTAAGGTGCTGATATCTCTTTGAGACTCCACATTTAAGTTTGTAGGGAGGATTGTCTTTGATAGGCTGATCACTTGGATCGAGGAAAAAGGAGTCCTCTCGAAAAATTGCAGAATGCATTTTGAATGGGGTTGAGGACCTTGGAACAATGTCTTAATCACCATTTAGTGATTGGTATACAAACTATTGCAAACCTGGGGTCTATTTCTCTTGCATTTATGGACCCCGCTTGCGCTTTTGACTATGTGGTGAAGTCCCTTTTGTAGTCTAAGCTGGTGGCCTTGGGAACATATATGGGGCTACTGGTTTTTTTGCCTGGCTCTCCATTATGATTTTTCAGCTGTTGTTAGAAATGGGGACAAAAGGGATGCCCCTGTGTGTTATATTTGGGATGGGGGTATGCTCAGAGTGTGTGCTTACCCCTACCATGTTTCTATTCTACTCTCTGGGCGGAAGAATGCTTTGATGGCTAAGTCAGTGGATGCTCCTGCTAAAAAAAAGATTCCTATTCCAACTCTAACCTATGCAGAAGATATGATCCTGCTGTCAAGAACACCTCAAGGGCTCCGAACTCTAGTAGCAAGTTATATTGAATTTATGACAAGTTTGAAGTTGGAGGTGTATGTTGGTAAAACATATGTAATCGCGTGTGCACCAAGGGGTGTTAAAATGAGGCAATTCTATATTGGCGAGAACCCCATTTCTGGAGTTTATGAATTTTCCTATTTGGGGGTCACCTTTGTCTTGTTAAGAACTTGGTTCCATTGCGTTATCATTGCTATTAAACGTTTTCTGTGCAGTGTAGGGTTTCTGGCCAATATAGCCTCTAATATTGCTAATAAGCTGATTGCTCTCATTTTAGAGGTTTACAGGAGGAGTATATCCCAGTTTTATCGTATGTGTCCGGATTATGGGGTATTAAAATGTTCTGAGGCTCCAGGCAGATGATAATAGAGTCTGTAGAAGACTAATTGGCCTCCCACCTAGTAGCCTCTCCTACGTATTGCATGAGGAATTGGGGCTTGAGTGTGTGGAAGATCTCATAAATCTCGCCAACTTTCTGTTGTGGTGTTCTGTCTGGAGTAATCCTCTGGCTGTACTTCATAGAGAAATCATTGAAGACTGCTTATCCTATGCCAGAGAACACCTTATCCCTTGGCTAGAATATGTTAGAAATAGTTCCATTGCCTTGGGCAGACCCTCTATCTTTTTCAAACCTGTGGGTCTGCCCAAAGGCGACAGTCTATGGGTCAATAACATCTTTAATGAGCCTAACCAGCATGAGCTGAGTCAATGAAGCCCGTGAAAACTCAGAATAAGGATTGTATTCTGATTCAAACTACTCCAGGAATATCTTGACTTGAGCCATATCATGACTTCATTCCACACTCTTGGGACAGGTCGCTTCTTATTTGATTTCTCTTAGAGAATATGCAATGGACGTTATGCTTCCCCCTTGGCCAATTTAATAAAGTACCCAACTTTCTTTGACTGTGCGATGTAAGTTCCCCTCAAAGCCAGCTTCACTTTGTATTCTTCAGTAGGATTTATGTTTTCCTGAGCATTTTTTAAACCCTGTCTTAAGAGGATCAGGTCTTTTTAAGTGTAAACCGGCCCTGCTATATCTGTAAATCTGAACACTTCTGTGATCTGTGCTACTGTCTGTTTGTTTCTCAAATTTGCTTTGTGTATTAGGAAGCAAATGTTTTTTAAGTGTTAGAGTGATTTATTTATTGTTTTTACATATTTAGGGGTGCATATGATTGCATATTAGGTTGGTGTAATTAGTAATTTGTTGTTTTTATGCACTCAGGAACATATATGATCTTGATGTTTTAATGTGGTTATTGTTTTAGTGTGCAGTTGCCATATTGTTTGATTTTATGATCAGTGTTTAATGTTCAAATGAAGCTTATTGAACTGATTATATATATAGTATAACTACTGCTTTCAGTTTCCACAGGTCGACTTTTACTCATGCCTGCACAATCAGAAATGCAAACTTGACTTGGCTCTCTCGTAAATTGACTTTAGGACAACTCTTAGTGTGCTGTAATAGTCATAAGAGCATGTTTTGCAATGCACAACATCAAACCAGCAACCCTAACTCATCCAAGCAATAGCCAAGCTATTCAGCTATACACCTCATAAGCAAAGTGGCATAAGAGCAACACGCTTCTCATGGAAAGGGGCTAGCACTTGCAATGCTCAACTGGGCCACAGTGGTTTCATGTAATTTCTCTTGTGCCAAACTGTCTAGCCAAACTTGCAAATAAGTTCCCACACTATAATACAAGATGACCACACTTAGCAAACAAGAAACCTTGTGTTCATTTCCGATTCATTCAGCATGTGTTTGTGGACAATTCTGTGCGGCAGGATGGCAACCCTGCATATGAACATCTGCCCAGACCAGCGGTCTGGTGGGAAGCTGCTGACAAATCAAATACTCCAAGGCAGTTTTCTTCTCATGATTTATTTGACATCTGTTATACTGCCCAAGCATTTTTTCTTACATTAATGGGGCATGGCGACAGAACAGTGCTTTTCCTTAAAATGGAGGCACACGCCGAGAACGTATGCCAGCAAACCTAAGAACGCCTTGCGCTCTAGGGACATTTTGCCAGATTTGGCAATAAACTAAATACAGTAATTTCCATAATAAATATATCTGAAGAGAGGAAAAATGAGTAAATCCGTTTAATGGTGCATTAAAGCACGTTACCACACACTGTCTTGGTAGATCTGTGCGCTTGGCCTAAAACCAGTGCACAGGTAAGTGATAAGTGTGGTGTATGGAATGCAACCTTCATAATTTTGCTTTTCAGAGCAGAAGCATATAGATGATTGCTTGAACAGTGGAATACCTGTCCCTCCTGCAGCCAGGAGACTACTAGGGATGGCCATTATATAGATTGTTCTGTACTCCACAGAAGGGACTAACAGCTTACCTGATTTAAAAGAGTCTAGTATGTTGTAGGTATGGAATATTGAGCTGGCAATATCGAGATGCCCTAATATCATATCAGTATTTTGGTCCTAGATATTTTTGCTAGGATATTAAAGTATCACAATATTACCTACTTGATAATTCAGACTACAACCATCTGTTACTAGAAAAGGAAATACCAGATTTCTAATATTTAAGTGAAGCAGTGAGACAGAAATGTTATTCATCACATGAATGACTTAATTCAGGTCAAATGTAATTTTGGAAGGATCAATAGAGCTCACTGAGTTAGCTATCTTACACACCAGTCAGGAGGTCTCCACTTCACAGAATTTATAATTTATAAATAGATTGTCTATTTTTTTAACTCTCAAACAAGAGACCGGTTATAGAGTGGATTTGGAATCTGCTATATTCCAATGTCACCTCAGCAGAGTTATGTTTTCCAGGAAAAAAATGTTTGGGACAGTCCATGAAGAAGCTTCATTACGCCAGTGTTTGTCCGCCATTTTGGAATGGTAAAGATTGAGTATGTAGAATACTATTCTAAGCTCACCACCAGCTGCAATGGTTCCTTAAGACAGCAGCATTCATATTTTTTTTACTTTTAAACTTGTACATTTTATTTTATGTGCTTGCTATTTTAAAAGCAAGCCAGGCATAGCAGACAGTCGCTGATGTAGCACAAAGATCCTGTTGGGCATCATGGACGGTCATTGTGGGAGATTTGTGTTGGCGGTCACAGCAAGCTGTAGGGCATGGTGCATATCTCGCCTTGTCGGTCATCACTGATGGTTGCTGTAGTGCAAAGAGTTGTATTCACCGGATCTTGGCACAAATGGGCACGTTCGCAAATGCGAAGAGCCAAAACTTTCAGGATTTCTCCTTTTTTGAGATAGAGGAGTACAGTGTGATGCCAGTCAGTGGTCCAGGACTTGGGGAGGCACTTACTGGGGATCAGGGACTCACTCTTTCATAGGCCAGCAGGCCTCAGGCAGTTCCAATTGCAGTTCCAGTTGCAGGTCAGCTGGGCAGAAGCGGGGAGGCCTCTGGAGCTTGTTATGTCCATGTAGCTCAGAAGAGGAGGTCAGTCAGCTGACCCTTTGAGTCACTCTGCCTAGCATGAAGTGAGACGGTCTAGTCTTCCTTCTGAGGAAGCAGGGCAGGCCTCAAGCTGCGGGCCGTGGCGTGTTGTTCTTCTGTAGTATCCACAGGTCCATGAGTGTACCCAAGAATGGATCTAAGGGTCCTCTTTTTTTATACCTGGTGCCCACTTTGAAGTGGAGTAGCTTCTGGGGTTTTTCCCCTACAGAGGTGTTTGGAATTTCCTGCCTCCCTGTCCTAGTCCCAGTCTGTCTGGAGGCAGAATAGGCTTGTGTGAAGTCATTTGTGTGTGAACTGGGCCAGTGCCTTTGAATTGCAATTGTAGTAGGTGACAGATCTGACCCCCATCAAGCCAGGATGGCCGAAACCCAGAACCCTTTTTGTGATGCTGTACACAAAGGCCAACTACACCCAGTCCTGTGATCCAGGAACAAGCTGCAGAGCACCAAATGGTTGTGACAAGAACATGCCAACTTTCTTGACTGGGGGTGAATGTTTAATTTATTCAGCATTCTGTCCATCATTTGTTGCTGCAATACTATTCACCCTAAGTGCAATGGGTATGCCCAGACATGGGTCCATTGCTTTGCTGTGCCATTGAATTCAAGCTAGCATGGCTGATGAGGGGTGATATACCCTGAAAATTGTCCCATGACGCTTGTTTCTGGTAAAGTGAGGACCCAGCTTGGCAGTTCGGGCTGAATTATTCCCCCGAAGAGCATGGTCAAGGCTGATTTGAACGTAGTGAGCTAAAGAACAATAGATTTAAGCCAGATATCTTGACTGGGGGACAATGTTTGTTTTATTCAGTATTCCATCCATCATTTGTTACCGCATCAACTTTCTAAAAGTGGCATTTTCAGAATTGTGACTTAAAATGCAACTTTACCATAAAAGAGTGTTTTAAATTACAATTCATCGGCACAAAACATGATTTTACTACCTGCTCCCAATCAAAAGTCATCACTTAATAAGTGTAATAAGGTAACTGAATGTTCACCTTTGGAGAGGTAGGCCTTGTAACAGAGTGAAAAACGAATTCAGGAGTTTTTCACAACCAGGACACGTAGAACACAAAAGTATATGTCCAACTTTTTTAATACAATGCATACACCTTACCTCTAAATTAAACCTGACTGCTCTGTGCCAAGCTACCAGAGGGTTGAGCCCAACTTAATTTGAGGTTTGCTTTTGCCTTATCCTGACTAGGATTGTGGGTGCTCCTTAACCAGGGCTCACATCGCAGTCACCCAGTAACCCAATTTCTAACAATACCTCACTTATTTCAATTTTTTTCTTGTAGTTCTCTCTTCTGATATTTGTTTTCTGAGAGGTGGGTCTACTAATAATAGGGTTGCCAATTGTAAACATCCAGAGGTACATTCGAGCAGGTAAAAATCTAGTGGAAACATAAATGAATGTATTTATTCTATTATTTCTAATGATTTGCCCTCAACCCAAGTGAAGCAAGACACAGTACAAAACGTTTTGTGAAAAATACCTGTCACATGTTCAGCACCATGGTATAAACATAAGGTATAAGTGCAAGAGGCAGTCAAAACACTGTCACAGTCAAGCAATGAAAAGTCAAACATTTAATAAGCACAATGTCACAAAAAATAAGTAAATCAGATAAAGACATCAAAAGTACGAAGTAAACAAAACCTACAATGTGGGATACCTCTGATAAATGGTGTTAAGAGTTACCCAATGGAGAAATGCAAAAAGAAATTAACAATGAAAACTTTTTGACTGATCTTTCACGTGGTTTACCAGGAGCTAAGCACCCTTGAGCTGACTCATGAGTGACAGAACAGGTAAAATCTGGTAGTTGGTCAAACTAAAAACTTTTTACTGTCCGTGAAAGCCTCAACTATTATGAGTGTACTGATAATTAATCACCCTTGTGCAAACACCTGTATATGCAGTGTTCCCATTTACAAGTGGGTTGGAGTTTGACAAACTCAGTAATATTTTTTTATAATAAAGTCTGCATGCAGTGGATAAAAATGGCCAGGTCATACTTGCCAAGAAGTAACAGACAATAACGCCTGGTATATATTGAGACAAGAGTATTTTGGTGCAGAAGCCACCCACATCTATTATTATGCATATTTTTTAGGGTTAATTTTGTCATCAGCAGTAATTTCCAAACTCTGGAGTATCGGGTCTTAAATCGGTGTGATAAAAATTGCACTAGGGCACTCTAAACCAGGACCTTCAAAACCTTTAGGAGTGTCAAACATATTCATCAAGAAAAGCCTGCAAGCTGTAGCCAACATGGGCTCCATGAGGTAAAATATGATGTTGGAGTGGTTTCTCTACAGTCTTCAACTCCAGCCACAAAACTTACAGCATGAAAAAATAGTAAAATGAAGTTGCTAATCTGGTGTCTTTTTCGGGGTGGTTGGAACCTTACACAGATCATCGAGACATAAAATATTGTCTTAGTCAAAACTCTGCACAAAATGGGTTCCCAAACTCTAGATGTTTCTCATAACTCCAGTTTCAAGTTTAATTGTTCAGTTTAAACTGCCACTCTGAAATTAACACCAAGGCCAATATTTGCCTCTGTGCTCAAGACCTTCTGCATCCTCTAGCCAAACTAGGCAAGTTCTGTATGGGGCAAGGATAAAATTGTTCATTTGAAGCTAATCCACTATTTCCCTTCCAAAAAGACAGCAGCTTCCTCTGTCTCACGAACTTCTGCATCCATTCATAGAAGTAAAAACAACAGTTGATGGACAGAATGCAGAACAATGTCATACATTCACCCCAGTACAAAGATCTGGGCCTAAATCCATCGTTTTTTTGCTCACCATGCCATTCCAGTTTCAACCCAGCCATATGCAAATCAGTCTTGACCCTGTGCCTCATGGGAACAGTCCAGCCCTAACTGCCAAGCCAGGTCCTCCCTGGACTGGAACCAAGCATCCTAGGACCGGTTTCGGCGTTTCACCCCTCTTCTGCCAGGATAGCTTGATTCCAGTGGCATGGAGAGCACGGGACTCACGTCTGAGCATACCCGTGCCACTAGGGGTGACAAATGCAAAAACAACAGTTGATGGACAGAATGCAGAACAATGTCATACATTCACCTCCGTCCATCAATTGTGTGTCTTTTCCATTCATAGAAGGACAGTCCCACTGGAGTATGCAGGCCACATTGACAGAGCCTGTAGCCCAGTGTTTCAGTAGAAAGCTGGTGCTAGCAGGTTGTGCAAAAATTGTGAGAGCAGACATTCCAGTTCAGTGATAGGGAAAACACGTTCATCTCTTCAGGAAGAAATGCCAATTCTTCAGTGCACTATTAAGCTTACTCCTTTCAACCTTCCTCACCCCAGACCCTCCACATAAAGCCCACTAAGCTTCAAAGGATACTTCCTCATTGAGCCATGACTTGGCACAGACCTCTTGGTGAGACACGCACCAGAGAGGCTTGGGGTGCCTATTTTGAATTGAAGGGCATAGCACACATCTATGTAAACCACAATACGCACCTGTGTAGCCATCTAAGAGTCTCCCCTCCCTTTTCCTGCCTATTGTGTGGTCAGTCCTTTAAAGGAAGGATGGCAGTCCGCCTTCAATGAAGGTGTGATACCAGATAGTAATGCTATGCCTTTGAAAATGACTTTGCAGACCTCAAGCAGAATATATTTAATATAACTAAACTAGTAGAAGGGTGATATGTAATGAAATTCTAAATGCATTACTGTTTTTCCTCTGGTCTTTTCATCCCAGATTTGTTCTATTCTGGAAAATTAATGTAATTTTGAAAAGCACTGGGGTCGGAAAAGATACAAATGTAAGGTTTAAATGTGTTTTACACATTGGAAACATGTCCAAGAACCCAATCTACAGGAAACATGAATTATATAATTAGATGATAAGTTTTCAGGAGTTCGTTTTTCAGTGAGTCTTGCCAGAAGAGCCCATGGGACAGGGGTGAGTAGTGCAAAAGCACTCTTTCCAAAGTGGACTGTCCCTCCAGAGTGGACTGCTGATGTTCAGTCACAGTGTCCTTTTTGCAGCTCTTCCTACCAGCACAGAAGTGGCCCTGCTCTGAAGGGGCATTCTCATTTGCTTTATCTATGGTGAGTTGCAGCTGCGGCCGCTGCAGGTAAAAGTGGTAGGGCCAGGTGAGTGGGGATTTCGAGAGACGACCCTGAGGGAAAATTAAATATATAATTAATTTTCCCTTGTGGTCGTCTCTCGAAATCCCCCCTCACCTGGCCCCCCGACCCACCGCTCTTACCTGCAGCGGCCGCGGTTGGTGAGTTGCCATGGAAGCCAGTTGAGGAGGATCAAGCTGCAGACAGTTCCTGAACTCACTTGCATCTTCACTTCGGATAGGAAAAACACAGCTGCATGCTATTCCTGTTGAAAGCCCCACCCTAACATGCTGCATATTTGAGAACAGCTAAAGGGAAATGGCCACTGTGTAAAACAGCATCAATACCACAAAAAAATATGGGTCCTCATTATAAGGACCCCAGTTGTGGTGATGTTAATTCTGCACTGGGGAGTTAACAATACCAGGATTCCCTTTGACTCCAGGGATGCAAGATTGACTGGTATAACAACTTAAAGTCTCAAAAACTATGACAAACTTGGAATTATAAGGGGAATCGGTAATCTCGGGTCTGATTCTGCTGGTAATACCTAATTCTCCCTTGCAGCATTCCTGCAGAAGATGCATGAGTATTAAGGGATAACTCATAGTTCCCAATGGGGCTGGTAGCGGGATTTCCAACTCGATCTGGAATTATATGTCTCTCGTAATAAGAGCCATTGTGTTCTTAACTGGAAGTTATATGTTGCCCATTTTACAGGAGCATACTGCCCTCAGTACCATCCAAGTGCAAAACAATTATGCCTCAGGGCACCAGCTAGGCAAAGGTCAATTGAAGTTCTATCTGCCTTCCTGCACTATGAGCCTCAGAGCCATTGTCAGTGGCAGATTGACTCTTATAATCCAGACTTCACACTCCACGTGAAAATCATCACATTGGGATATAAGGTTAACAAGTCGGTCTCAAAAGATTGCGTGCGAACTTTCTCAGGAAAGCTGCAAAAAAACACAGCCAGTGGAAGGACGCTCGACGTCGCTAGAGTGAACACAGGGAGGAAGAAAAATAAAATAAATGAAAACGGTGGTGAGGGGAGGGGGGCAGAAAGCCATTTCTTCCTAGGTAACCGCATCCCCTTCTGCGGTGCCCCTAACATTTGTAAGACATGCTTGACCAGACATACCTCAGCAAGGGTCAGTCCTTCAGGGGATTAAGAATCTTAGCAACGCTCCTGCAGCCTGGTCGGAAAGTCATGTTTAATGATACTTTGTTGAGAAACATGTACGAATTTAATTAAAACATCACTTACTCTAGCCGAGTGGAACTAATTGAGCGCATTAATATTCCGACTTTTCATTAATAGGTTACAAGAGGGTTGCAGGCGAGGCAGGGGAGCGAAGGAATACGCTGCTAGCATTCAATCATAACTTGAAGGAACCTGCACCGTAGTGCCAGCTTCAGGGCTTGATTTTGTTCCGTCAGTTGAATGGAAGAGAGCCTGGTATGGGAAGTTGTTCTTTTTTTTTTTTTTTTTTTTTTTTAATAACGTGGTCTATTCAGTGCCCGCGCTTTTCAATCAGAAGAGTCTGGAGAGGCCTTAGTTTCAATTGCCTCACCCTCACACCAGACAAGCTCGCCCTTTCATTAGCCTCCGAGGTCACTGCTGAAGTACTTAGCGAGAAATAACTGGCAGCGACTGGCCGGGCGATGATTTCACGGCCCGCGAGCAGTCAGTTCAAGCCATCAACATGGCGGCTACTGCACGGCTACTGGCGTCTCCCAGTAGCTGTGCTAATGCCCTTCTAAAAATACAGGGCGACGCTTAATTTCACCCCAACATAAAAAAAAAAACGCAACAGGGTCCCATACAGGACCGCACATTGTTATCAGTAGTGTTATTTTTTTTTTTTTCCTCTCCAGCAGAGCACAACACAGTCATGGAAAATAGCTGTAGTAGAGAAGCGACAGCCCTGGGAGAGACCACCTTACCTGACATCGCGGGGGTAAACTTGCTGACATGAATAGGAGCACTTTGCCAAGCGTCTTTAAATGCATAAAGAAAAGCACTGAAGTCCCAATTTTGCCTAACCAACTACACAATCTCATGGTGGACCTTTCAACACCGTCAGTCATTCCAGTGTATGATTTACAACTTTCTACTACCTAAATGTTTTTGATGAGCGTGTGGCATGATCCCACGGCGTGCGACCAACTGTTCAGGCAAAAAATGCGCACTTTGTAGGGAAAGGACATATTCTGGTATTTTTATGGTGACGGGTTGGCTGTTTTTATGTGCCCTATACAAGCAAAAAGACCACTCACATTATGCGGCAATGGAGGACAAAATGTAATCAAAACCAAAATGTTGACTAAATTATGTGGCAAGAAAAACCTAACAATGTCGCACAGTGTGAAAGATTCTGTGGCATCATTATTTCACTATTTTGTAATTTTAACACATATTAATACTACAAGGATAAAAGTTATACCTTAGTACTACTTTGACACATGGAAACAGTAGCTGGCCAATAGTTATTCTTTGCAAAGTCTCTACGACTGTGTGGCACCGCATGCACCATTTTTTGTAAGTAACAATTCATTAGTTTATACTAGGATTTTTTTTTATTGAAATCTGTAAATTATGCATCAGTGCATTAGAAGCCAATTGAGGCAAATCAATAATTATGCATAAAATGCAGCAGTCACATAGTCACAACACCCCAGTAGCCTCCGTATAACTGAAATGAGTAGACAGATATGATTTTGCGAAGATCACACAATTCAATCAAGTGAGAATGTTAGGATTAGAACACAGGTGCCATAACTTCGTCATTCATTTACTTTGCCACAAGGTCTCACCTTAATTCCCACATTGGTGTTGTGCAGGTCAACTCGCGCCCGGAGATCTTTGCTGGACTTTTTGCTGAGGAAGTCTTTAACAAACTTGTTGCTGTATTTCAGGTTGTCCCCGCAACCACCCCATTGCCAGGCCTCTCGGTTTTCCAGGTCAGGAGCCTCGTCACAGGTGCAGCGCTCCATTCGCCCCGCACTGCAGGCTTTGGCAACGGCGTGGGTTAGCCCGGCTGAGGAGATGGCGTAAAGGAAGGCAGTTTCCTTAAAACCTACAAGGCAACAAAAATAAAAAACATAAGTATTCAAACACATGTAAAATGGTGGTGTTTGCATGGGTGACGCTCAGAATTTTCAAAAAATAGCTCAGAAGGTTCAAACTTTTGAAGAGTGCTCATCTATTGAGGAGGTTACGGACGTACTCTAAAAGGCGATGAAAGCTGGGATGGTATAGGTTGAAGAGAACAAATCACTTCATTGTTACTGTAGCATGTACATATTACCACTTTACCTTTCCAGGCTTTTCCCTTCTGACGTGTTGCTGTCCAATGTAGTTGCATGCAGAGCTAAGAAAAATTGCCATTTGGGGAGTTGTAAACACAGGTGAATACTTTCCCAGGATACATTTGGAAAACTATCCTGTACAAGCAGGTAATATCCACCCCTGGCTTGAGACTGAAAGAGTGGGAGCCTGCATATTATACTCCATACGCTGACAATCAGGTTCTTGTTGGGATATCACGTCCCTGGAGAAATCTGAATCTAGACCACTTTCATCATCTTTTGATGAAGCACCATCCTCAACCTCCTAAGGAAGTCTCTCGTGGCTATGACAGCTTTTGTAAGTGGTTAGACCACTCATTAGACATCCTTATACCTATGAGGTGGAGTAAGACTAGATCAAGTCCTTCCAGCCCTTGGTACAACGATTCCCTTAAGGTGTTGAAGTCTTCTTGTAAAAAAGCGGAACGCGCATGGCGCAGAACCTATGATGCTGACCTTAAATCAGCCTATAGGACCTGCACCAGAATGTATCACCGGGCCATATGCACAGCCAGGGCGGCCTTTTACTCACTGGAGATAAAGAATAGTTCGAACCCGACTAAGGTTATCTTCAGGGTGTGTAAGGACCTCACTAGCAGAAAGACAGCTACTACCTCTATAGCTTCCATGGCTCATTGTGAGGATTTGGCTTCGTTCTTTGTCGAAAAGGTGGCCGCAATCTATAGGTCGTTCTCCCAGTTCTCTACTAGTGAGAACATCAGAGCACCATTGACCTCCGAACGGCTACAGGTCATCCCTAGCCCCACGCAAGAGGAGTTTAAAGCTCTGACGATTAAAGTTAAATCCGGGTCACCGAATGATCCTATGAGACCAATTCAATTTCGGGCACTTACCGAATGCTGCTATCCGGTCATGCATAGCCTTATTGATCTCTCTTTTAGCACCAGCACTGTCCCCATTGCTTGGAAGCAGGCCACTGTTATACCTATCCTTAAAAAACCTTCCCTTGACCCCACAAAACCAGAGCACTACCGACCCATCTCCCTTCTCCCCTGGATGGCCAAATTAGCGGAAGCTCACGCTAACCATATTTTATCTTCTCACCTGCAGGACGCTAACATACTGGATAAATCCCAGAACGGATTCCGAGCGGGCCACAGTACCGAGACTGCTCTCTTGGTGGTGGTGGAGCATATAAGGAAATTGTTAGACCAGGGTCAGACGGCGGCACTGATCCTACTGGATCTTAGTGCCGCCTTTGACACGGTCTCCCATCATATCGTTTTACAGCGTCTTGGGGAGGCGGGAGTAGGAGAGATGGCACTTGAATGGTTCCGCTCCTTTCTTACGGACCGAACCTTCAAGGTATCTTCACCGCCTTATGTCTCTGCTCCTCGCCCCATTCTTCAGGGTGTTCCGCAGGGATCAGCTCTTAGCCCTACCCTTTTTAATTTGTATGTTCAGCCATTAGCGGAGGTAGCCCACAGTTTTGGTCTCACCATGGTGTCATACGCCGATGACACGCAGCTGGCGGTGGCACTTAATGGTGATTCCAATATGGATGCCTCTACTTTTCAGCTAGCCCTTAAGGCAGTGGCTGGCTGGATGGCGACAAACAGACTTCAACTTAACGCCACCAAAACCGAGGTTATCATCTTTGGCAGGGAAACTGGGCTGTGGGGAGATCATTGGTGGCCCTCGGAGTTAGGGCCTGTTCCCATTCCTGTAGCCGAAGTTAGAAACCTTGGCGTGTGGCTCGATGACAAACTTTCTTTCATTCCCCACACCAAACGCGTAGCTGGTATCTGTTTTGGTGCCCTGCAGTGCCTCCGGCCCATTTTCAAATTTTTTGATACGGATACCAGACAGATCATAGTTCAAGCTCTGGTTCTCACTAGGCTAGACTATGCCAGCTCTCTTTTTTTAGGCGTTAATCAGGCAGAACTAGCTCGCCTCCAGAGGGTTCAAAATGCAGCGGCCAGGATGCTGGTTGGCCTTCCTAAGTTTGTCTCGGTTCGTCGTACCATCCAAGATCTTCATTGGCTACCAGTAGGTCAGAGAATTAAGTTTAAAGCTCTCTGCTTAACTTTTAAAATTCTCAAGCTGGCCTCCCCTCCTATTCCTACTCAGATCATTCAGCACTATGTTCCTTCTAGAACCCTTCGATCTGCAGGGTCTAATTTAGCCATCGTTCCGCGTTTTAAAAAAGCGAGATTAGGTGGACGTTCTTTTTCGGTGTTGGCAGCCACCCTTTGGAACTCCTTGCCTGCCTCCTTTCGCTCTATCCCAGATTTGCTCCCTTTTAGGAAAGCTATAAAAACATTTTTATTCTCTACAGCTTAGTCTTTGTCTTTTTTGGCTTATCTCAGTGGTGTTATGTCTCTTTGTCTCCAAAAGCGCCGGGACGCCTCTTGGCTGCGGCATCCGTGCGCTATACAAAAACAAAAAACATAACATAACATATGAGCTGGCTTATCAGGAAACATACGCAGGATCGCCACTGAAGGGTGTGGAATACGTGAGTATTACTCAGAACCTTTGGGTATTGCAAACGTAGCTCATTAAAGGGTCCATGCGGAATCCGGCACAAAATGGCCTGATACACTCCCTTCAGAATTACCAGTACTGGGTGCATTGGTAACACCCATCGGGCAAAAAAACACCCTCACCTCGAGTGGAACAATGAGGTTCCCTCACGGGCGTAACACAGGCCTCCGCAGACCCGCAGTGCGGGGGCCCCCAAGCTCCAGGGGCCCCCTCAGCACAGCACTTCAACTGGAGAGGTCCTAATAGAGTCCGGCGGGGGTCCCTCTACGTACCTTGCAGGGGGGCCCCCTCAATTATCGTTACGCCATTGGGTTCCCTGAGGAAATCGTTATTTCCTGGGGATTTGGCAATACCGCAGCCATTTCCCCTGATTATTCTTCATTTCACTCAGATCGTTCCACCCAGTTATTTTATTGTTGTAGTGAAATGCCTTAGCTCCCTGGTGTGCCGGAGGATCTTGTAATTATGATGGGGTTGGTAACTCCCGATACCTGACACTTGAGGTAAATTGAGATTTGTAAATTAAAGTACATGTTCGTTTCCAACCCCTGAGAAGTCCAGACTTAAAACTCACTACACATCCACATTCTTTAAACAAAGAAAAGGTTGTTCCCTGGACTTCTTATTAATTAGCAGCTTTTTGTAGCGTGGGCTAGTCCCATAGCGTGACTGGGTATTTTTCGCATTGCCAAAGATTACAAGAGCAAAATTACATATTTTAAGGCCAAATATTCCAAGATAATATTCCAAGATAAAATCAGGATACGTTTCACCTGTGTGGCAACTATGCTGAAGCCATCACTATGAGTTGGATGATTTATTAATCAGCACTGATTTAAAAAGCGACACCCCGGGAATCAGTATTCTTCAGGTCCAATAAATAACTGTTATAATGAGTTTCCCCCATCCATATAGGAAATAAAATGCAGATTTTGGTGCTTTCTATGTGGCATCATTTACCAGCTATTTGCCCCTCACACATTTTGCCAGGCCTGACGTGGCAAAAATCACCTTAGGAAAATTGCAGTGGATGCAGCAAATACCACAGAACTCATGATCTGGAACACCCTGCAATGCCCATATGTGAGAGCAGGGATCCAGAAAAACAGCACACTGAGAAGGAGGGCCTGAGTATAGATACACTATTAAAAAACTGGTGTTCTACCAGAATATCGCCTTTTTAATATTGAACTACTGCACTATCAAGTGCAAAATATCTCCTATCGCTATACTGTCAAGATAAATTTATATAGGTAAGTAAAGATTTACTATTCTTAATTCAACATGTATATATATCTTTACGATATGAACATTGTCAAGGTATGTAGATGTGAAGCTAAGAAGAGTAAATCTACAATTACTTATACAAAATTACCTTGATGGTATAGTGGAAGTTGATATTCTGCACTTAATATTGTTGCTGGTTGACATTTGGTCATTCAAGATCGTGATTTACAACCATAAGAAAATGCGCATCATAACCAATACCGAACCGAGGGAAGCAATAAAGAATAGTGTAGCATGCATTTGCAAAACACATTTTCACTCCTGTAGGCTTCAAAACAAAGGTTTATTGTTATACAAATCAATGGAACTCATTTTATTGACCTCAAAGTGATGAATGAGGGAATGCACACACAGGGGTATTAATGACCATGAGGTAAAACAAAGAATCTTTGAGTGGATGCATTAGTCAACTGAGCCACTAGACCCAGCTGTGTAAATTGGATGGCATCCTAAACACAATATAGGAACAGTGAAAAATAGTGTGGGTACATATCATCATTAATCATAGAATTCAAGCTTTCAAATTCTAAAACAATAATTACTGGCACAGGCACTTATGATGAGAGGTGATGTTGAAGTGACATGTATTTTGTTTCTTTTTGAAATGTATCTTAAGGGGATAATGTCCGGATGGCTGCAGGGATATAATTCCAAGCACTGGGGGCACTCACAGAAACCAACTGTTTTAGTCTTTGACTGTTTGTTTACTGGAATTTAAGAAGTGGGAGCCAATAATGGCTAGTGTCTGGGCATGACCGCTTGTGCAGTTATAGTAAAATGCTTCTGTGTAATACATGTAGCTCATATATACTTTTTGCCTTAATTGGGAGTCAACTCAATGTGATCAGAACTGTTGAGATAATGTAAAACTTTCTTGCTTCAATGGCCATTCTAGCAATTATTTATTACTCTACTCTGAGGGACGCTAGGTACAGTTTAGGAATTCCTGCAAGCAGTGAGTTATCATAGTAAAGCGCTGACTTGAAAAAAGTGTGAAACGCAAGTTTAAAATCAATCAATGAGATAAGGAATGTGATACCTTGCAGACGCCTGAGCTCTAGCCATGGCTGGTTATCCAAAGAGATGATGTGAGCCTGCAGGTTAAAGTTCTTGTCCGAGAAAAATTCTAGTGAATAGGAGCATTCCACAGTGGTGGGCTAACAGTGCAGCGTGATGTATGAGTTGAACCAGGTTTTACTGAGCCTTTGCAATTTGGGAAGAAATTAGACAGAACTCTGTTTTAAGTGTTTTGAGTTTGAGTGGGTGGTGTGTGGTCATCTAGGATTGGATATACGTTAGAGCTTGGGAAACATTTTTAATATCTTTTGGGGTTGAACATTTCCAAATAGGGACAAGTATCATCAGTAGAATGTGATATCTCAGTGTTTGAGGGAGGTGGCAAGTAGCCCCTATATAAAAAGTGAATAGAGTGGGAGAGACAATGGGACTGAGTGGAATGCCTTGTCGGAGCATTGCTGAGGAGTTTATTGTGTTGGCACAGATTCATAAGGTGTGATGAAAACCATCTGAGGACAGACCAGCTCTGCCCAAGTCTGTACATGAAGATTTTTAGTATTGAGAAGTGATCTACTATGTCAAACACTGCTAACAGATCCAGGAGGAGAAGGAGGCAGGATCCATATGTATAACATAAAGTGAATCATCAACTATTTTTAGAAATGTTCTTTCCCTGCTGCAGTCTGATCAGAAGCCAGAATGCAGCTTGGTAAGGGGATCATTTTCATCTAGGTGAAGCTTGAAGTTGACCCCCATGCAGCATTTTAAGCATTATCCAAAGGTCGGTAGGTTGAATACCCAACAAGAATTGTTAAGATCATCAGGAGCTATGCCTGGATTTTTAATAGGTATACATATATGTGCTATTTTTGGGGTGTCCACAACTGAGCCTAGTGACAAGGAGGTGGTAATCCATAAGGGTACACCAGAAGAGCTTTTCTCATTGTATCAGTTCCAGGAACTAGAGGATGCTTTGGTTTTGGTGATGGGGTTAAGTAATACTATTTGGCCACCTGTTTCAAAGCTGGTCAAATGCCCTTAGGTGTCTGGATGGCCTCACAGCATCAAGGCGAGTTTAAACTTATAACATTATTCTCAAGTAAAGTGGACACTGCCTCACATTATTCTAGGGAGAAGTGAGTGTTTCCTTCTAACCAAGTTTGTGTGCAATTCTTCAGTAACTCAAATGGTTTTTTAGAGTTAATTAATTACTTGGCCTATCTCCATTTCGATTAAGGGAGATTTAGCTTCAAAAATTAGTTTTTTGTATGTCTTTCTTGCCTTCCTTTTATTTGCTAGAATTGAAGGAATAACAGGGGAAGATTTTTGCATCATAAGTGCTATGTACCTCTAAGTGGCGTTCATTCTTTATTCAGGTGTTTAAAAAGGTTTATTCTTTACAGTTGTTTGAGATTGTTGTGCCTATAATTCTTCTCAAGGTTTCAGTATTGGCTCTGTAGCCTTCTAGGTCTATTGGGATGACACTAAGAGATAATTTTATATTATCTGAATGGGTGACAGTATCAATTTTATCAAGGTCTCTGACCCATTGTTTGAGTGCCATTTGTTGGCCTGCGTTCATGACTTTGGTGGAAAAGGAAACAGAAAGGCAAAAGGAAGGGATCTGCCAAATCAAGAGTCTCAGTGCCTCGGTTTCCAGTTTTCCTTCAGAAGCAATAGGAAAGCTTACCATGAAGCCTTTAGAGGGAGTGGAAATAGTGCCTATGTGTGTGCTGTTGTTATTAATGAGGACTAAAGAGAGCTGTGACATCGTCAGTTCCTTTAGAACTTCCCAAGTAAATTGAAATCTCAAAGGAAGATGTTATTACCAAGGAGATCAAATGGAAAGCTAGAAGATTCAATTAGTTGCTTCACAAATGTTATGCTGTTGTCCAGTGGGTGGAAGATGACATGCAATTTAGTTAGGACTGGATCAGCCATTGAGCATGCTTCAAGACTGACATGCAGTTATGTTGGAGGCAATTAAAGGAATACTGTAAAATCCAGCTCAAAGTGGTCGTTGTTGTTTTAATTTCTATCAGATTATTGTCATTCAAATCCTTATTGGTATAATAATTCTCAGTGATGTGAATGAGTAAGATCTCTTGGGGGATCTTGAGCACTTTCTTGTCATCAGAATCCAATAGTAATTTCTCAATGCCTTTCCCAGTGAGGGTGATAATGATTCTGCTGATGTGAGAATATTTGTTAATACATGCCCTTTAGGGGTGTGTATAGGATGAAACCGTAGAGCAGGTTCTCCCTCCTCGAGACCTTTGGATATGGATGTTGGCCTGCAACCCCCCGCCCACCTTTAGTTTGTACAAAGGTCCCAGGGTAAAAGATCTCTTCTTATGCACCAGTGACATGAGGCAAAAGCGTTTAGCACACATTTTTGGGTATTTGCTTTCATTTGTTACATAAATACTAAGCTTTGCACAGGTGTGTTCGGAATTGGAAAGGAGCCTGTTTGGGATTTACTTACATCATGGCAGACCCTCAAAGGTATTCCTCAATAAACCAGTTGTGGTCTCTTGTAGCTTTTACATTGCTGTCTAAAAAGGGTTTACTTGCCTTTGAGATAGGACATAAATTAAAGAAAACCTTTGATATGAAACAGACAATGGTTGTAACCAACCAAGCAGGGATATTGAGCACGGTAGATATGAAAATGCCTAACTTTGATTAGTGCCATATAACCATTAAAGGTAAAAAGCTAAAATTGTACAAATTGAAAGACGTTATTTTCACATTTGGGCCTGATTGCGAGTTGTTCATTAATTCTGACCCATGCATAAACTCCTGTTAATACATCTGTCCGAACTAGGAGTTTGGCTGAAATAAATTCATCCGATAATTACTGGATGCATTAAATACCTCAACTGTCATTAAATGTAATGGGTGAAAATCTTATGGTATTTATTGTACCATGCAAATTGTTTTTGTTAAACACCGTATCCGTATGTTACTCCCCAAAAACTCGCAATAGGTGTTATTTAACACACCTGATAAGAAACATATCCCGTGGTATCGTTATTTATTGGGTGCGGTAAATAACACCCAAACTCATAATTAGATCCCTGATGTTTTTCTTTTTAAAGAACTTTATACAATTTACAACATTTAAAAACTGGTAAAATCCTCACTAAAATCGGGTTTATTAAGAGAAACAAAACCATACAAAAAATTCTTCTGAGAGTAGAATTTTCTTGTCAAAGCTTGAATTGTAAGAAACTTTGTGTTGGACTTCGCCCTTTCTGCAGGGTCATCCCTAAACATTTTGGCTTCACCCTCCTCTTTTCCGGAACCATTTTTGTTGGCATTTAGGACTCTGTGCACTTTAGCACTGCTAAACAGGGATACACAACTTGGGCGCCCTCCTTTAAACAAGGTAGAATTGGCTTACACCCAATTGACACATTTAACGTACTTGTAAGTCCCTAGTAAAGTGGAGCTACATGTACCCAGGGCCTGTATATTAAATGCAACTAGTGAGCCTGCAGCACTCATTGTGCCACCCACTTAAGTAGCTCTTTAAACGTGTCTCCGGCCTGCCATTGCAGCCTGTGTGTGCAGTTTTAAACTGCCATTTTAACCTGGCAAAATAAACCTTTTGTCAGGCATAAACATTCCTTATAAATCCATATAGGTCACCTTTAGGGTAGGCCGTTAACAGCCCAAAAGGCACGGTGGAGTATATTTAGAAAGCAAGACATGTACTTTTTGGTTTTAAATGTTCTGTTAGTGAAAAACACCTAAATCTTGGAGATTCAGATTGAGTTTGGTGATATAAGAATTGCAATTAAAAGCTCACTTTAATGGTAAAGTTGGATTTTTAGTCACAATTTTGAAAATTCCACTTTTAGAAAGTTTGCATTTTACTGACCCAACCACTTGGTGTCTGTAGCCTGTTCCTGGGTCCCATGACTAGCTGAGGTTGGCAGCTGGTCTTTGTGTATTACTCTCAAACAGTGAGTCAAAGGGATACTTGTTGTTAGAAGGACAAGCCATGAGGGGTAGGAGCTGTCACGTACGTCACCTGCATAGCACAAAGGGTCTGCCTGAGCACTCTCACAAAGGGGTTGACACTGTTCTTTTGTGACCCCAGACAAAACCAGTGTCTTGTCCAAGGCAGGGAGGACTGGGATGCCTGAAACCACAGGGGGGTTGGAAACCTCTAGCAGCTTCCTCTACTTCAAAGTGGGCACCAGGTATAAATGTTGGAACCAATTCTTCAGAACACTTCTGACTTGACTCAGCCAAGAAGAAGGACTGCCCAGCTGTGAAGACTGCCCTGCTGACCTGCTTGCTTTCCAAATACTTTTCTACTGCCCCAGGACTGCTGTTGCTGCACCAGAACGTTTCTTCTGTGAGGTGCCCTGTTGAAACCAGACTGTCTGCGTTTCCCTTGACTCCAAGATCTCCAAGGGTCAGTTGATGACCTCCTGTTCTCAAGCCACAGGGACACAACAGGCTTTTATGCACTCCGCATCTTTGAAACAGGACTGCACATCACCTCGACAGCTCCGCAGGCTTGATACAGAGTGACGCTCGACAGCTCTTTGAAGCTCCAACACAGGAGCGCCATCACCTTGCTGGCTCAGCCAGCCAACCCAGCACGACCCAACTTGACACTGACAACCAGTCCCACTTGATGCAGCATGGCACATCGACGCAAGTCATCGCAGGACCCATCAGCTTCACCAGCATTGGCCCAGCGCAACACACACCGAACTCAGTGCCGACGCATCGCTGTGTTATTCTTCGCAAGCCCTAGCGGCTTCCTCGACAGCGATGCAGGACCTCTCATTGCAAGCATGGTCACTGACTTTGATGCACGATGCATCTTGATACAGGATCTCACATCGCAAGCTCCACGTTGACAGTTTGTTGATGCTGGCAAGTGCAACACAACAAAAATACTTTGCATAGCTCTGCAAGCAGGATTTAAGGTACTCTTGTTCAGGAGGCCTAATTGGGTCTCTTCATCTGGCCCACGCTCCATTGTGGTCGGCCTGAACTTGTGACTTTGTCCCGGTCTGGCGCGACCAGCTAACCACATTTGGCGCTTTGTGCTTTTTTGCGCTATTTTCAATGACATCTTTGAACTTGCATATCTCTAGAGCTACTGATTGGATTCTTGTTGTTTCAGTCTTGATTTATTTATCAAAATGTACTCTATCTTTCTACTTTGGTGAGGGATTCTTCCAGTGTTGTTTTTTCACGTTATTATTGTTTGAAGTGCTGTATAAATACTTTACACATTGCCTCTAATTTAAGCTGTACTGCTTTGTGCTAAGCTACCAGAGAGTGAAGCACAGGTTAATTTGGGGTTTGCTTGTGACTTCACCCTGACAAGAGTTGTGGCTGCTGCTTGAGTAGAGGTTCACCCCCTCAACCAGTAACCCAATTTCCTACACTTTGCCATGGATAAGGTTGTGCAAATGTCACAAGCTTTGCAACATAATATAGCATATAAGTTGTCAACTTCACACAGCTCCACTGGAGTAATTTGAATTCTTCTCATCCCCCATTAATTCATCCTGTTCACAAGTTACAGCTATATCAACAGATCTCATTAAATGTACATATCCTCTCTTTCCTGCAAGTTATGATTCTCAAAGTGGCTGTTTTCCAGATGCTGACCAACTTGTTGTCTTCTTCACTTTTTCTGGGCATATTTTTTCAAACTTCCAATCACGTGGGGGCAACCATGGAGAAGTGATATGCACTCTGATAATATTTGACTTTAAGGATGTGAAAGTAGGGAGGTCAGGTGTCACCAAAGCAGGAATGTATTTGGGTCATCAGAATAGTCCCTTGATGGGTAAGTTGTGTTGTTCAATGTGTCTACATTCAGCTGTTTGTATATCTATGACACCAATGTTTCCATTGACAAAAGAAAGCTTCTGTCCTGAAATAGTGTGTATAAAGCAGGGGCATTGCACAAAGGATGGAAAAGCTATGACCACATTTATTTTCAAACAATTTGTCAAAAATTAAATATTGAAAATTGATAAAACCTTACAAAATATTGGTATATATTGGGACTATTGTGACAATACTTTTCATGATGGGAACAATTACAGTGAAATTAATACTAATGACAACATCTGCATAAGATCCGATGAATGAGCATCCAAGACCAAAGCCGGTTAACTAGTGCACTGCTCCCAGCTAATATGTGCCCCATAATAAATCAATTGGCAATTTATAGCATTGAAGGCGAGAATGCAAGCCATGCCCCAGACCATTCTTGACTCACACAATCATGAGCGAAATTACATTTACAGTAAGAGAGGCAAAAGTCAACAATTCATGATGAGAAATCCAGAACCATAATCTATGGTACATCAAAGAGGCAAAAGATCCATTATATAGAATTATAAATGGGTGGCAGTGAATAAAGAGAATGTTTTTCACCAAGGGTTTTTGAGTGACATCAAAAAGACGAGCAATTTTTAAGTCGTCTGAGATGCCTCTCAGAACCCCAAGGTGAAACAAAATCCCCATTCACTTTTACCTAATTACAATGATATGAATGGCCCCTTAATCACCTGCTCCTGCTATCGATAGCTATTTACGAACAGAGGAATAACGGGGAAGCCGTACAGAACATGGCCGCCCCATCCTTTTCCCACCCCAATATTTAAAAAATACTTGGTCTCCTGCCACCCAGTCCCATCACCCGGCAAGCCTTCCATCCCACTCCCTACTCAAAGTTGTGCTCTCTGCTCTCTCATGCGTGGAGATCCTATGCCAAATTGACACCATATTTTTCCTTAGTCAGCATCAGTCTGCGAAGACCAGCGCCTGACAGAGAAGGTGGAGGTTGGTGGAGGCAGTGTGCCTCCTATTTGTATGCATGCCACAGGCCAGTGGACACCTGAGAAAGGCAGACAAAGGTAGGTGAAACCACCAGCCACCTTTCTGCCACCTTGCTTGTGTCTCTGTTACACAATGCTTTGTACTACTTAATGTCTAATGGTCCATAGGTGGGATTAGCTTCCCTATGCTACCACCCATTGTTTTTATAACACAAGGCCAGGTCGACTAAGATTGTCTAGCCTGGCTTTGTGTTAAAAGAAATATCACCGCTTAGGGTAGGTGTTAAGCAGGAGACATTTTTTATTTCTCTGAACATTTCTCTCATTACTGTGCTGCACACATTTAGTGTATGAAATGTGAATAAGAGTGCCTGAGCATGTGATTTTGCACTGAAAGGTATCTTTCCAGAGCAAAACCTATACTAGACCTCATGGACACACCTTTGCACATGGCGCAAAGGTGTGTGAGTTCTACTAGACAGCTTGTTTGTGCCCCAGTAGAGTGGAAGAGAGCAGCAGATGGCCCTATTTAGCAAATATTGTTCTGCAGTGCTTTCTACCCCTAGCGCAACGCAGTGCTGCACTGCGATGCACTACAATTTAGTAAATGTGCCTCCTAGTGTGGTGGCAGGGGACGCACAAAGATACTTGCACCATGGGCGAAGAGAGCATAAGTACCCTTTAAACCCACCCACACACTGCTCGGACTGATAGCACCTGTGAGCCTACCTTTGAATCTTGTCGAATTCCTAGAAAGGGGCAGGGTGAGGTCTCAAAGAGTCTCATCTAAGGTGGTACGCCCATAATCACGGTAGTGTGGGCGCATAGAAGTCACAGTTGCATAGTGGCATTAACCAGGACAGACGGATATTTCTTGTTTAGCTATGTTAATGGAATTGTATAATTGTTTAAATAAACACCGGTTTTTATCACTTTGAGACTGTCCCCAGGGCTCCCCCAACACCACAATAAATATGGATCTGATATAAGGGGGAAGAATTTTGAGTGTGTGTCCACATGTGATGAAGCGATTTTAAAATGTAATGCACCGGAATATAATTCTGTTCAAAAGATTTGGCGAATAATACAGTTAAGAAGTTCTTAAAAATAATTAAATGAGCAAAGTAACGTAATGAGAAATATCTGATTTGATGGAACGCATTAGTCCCAACCTCGTCACAGAGTGGGATGGTGTCAGTGAGACTGCCGACCCCACCCCACTCTGTGACGGGCGGGGCCTGCCATTGACATTGGGTACTTCTGGGCTTAAAACTGAAGCGTCCAGGTCAGAGGCAATCAGTGACGCTCCCCCTTGTCACGAGGGGGAGGACTTTGAGGCACTTTAGCAAGACTGAGGAGGTCATGCCCAGAGGGCTGTGAAATCCTCAGCCTGGCACAGTTCAGCTCATGTAGCAAGGAGCCTGCACATTTAGCACCTGTCTAGCTCCTGGCTGCCTGACCTGAACCTGAAGAGTATCTGTCAGGCAAACCTTTGGTCAGCCTGCCAGACACTCTTCTTGCCTTGAAAAAGGCGGGGCATGTCTTCTCAGACCTATGGATGGGCCACTGCTTTTACATACTATGGTTAACATATGTATTATTAACCAGTAACTCAATCTTGGGTTTCTCGTGGGATTAACAAATGGCTGACCCTTTTGTTTGCAATTTACTATCTTGTCATTAGAACCTCACAAAATCATATTATCATCACAATATAACAATTACATATCTTCATATAAATTCACAGTTTTAAACAATGCACCCAAGAAATGAATGGTCACCCGTAGCTTAAATATTAGATAATAGTTCTATGAATCAGATTCTGGCCACGGCATAAATTTGAATACAGGTTTGCAGCATTAAAATTCTACAAGTAAAACTGTGCAAAGCTCAAAACCTTATAACTTTTTGAAGTTTGTTAAGTTCTCATAATTTAGTCTGTGGGAAATGTTTCCAAAAAAAGGATATCATTGAACAATTTGAACAATTTTCACTCAATTGTCTGTTGTGAGACAATTCACCCGCAACTCACATCTTAATAAATAATAATGCAAGGGTTCACAAAATTCACCATGCCAAAAGAACACCAAGGCTCATCACAATGCTTCCATGAAACACACTGCTGATAATATTGCACCATATAACATACAACAACTCATCACCACTCAGGTGTAACACAAAGCCTGGCCACACATTATGCAAACATGCTGCAATTCCACAATAGAACACAGAACATCACATGACAACATATTTCACTCCATCTCTCCCACACATGAGAGTTAACCACAAGGCACCATATCACAATCATGCTCCCTTCCCACTTTCCCACATACCTTCCTCATCAGTCAATCAATCAATCAATCAGGGTTGGTAAAGCGCAACTACTCACCCGTGAGGGTCTCAAGGAGCTTGGTACATGTTGATCTCCTCCGTCATATCCCCTTGTTCCCCACAGCACACAACCACGTCGCAATTTAAGTAATAAACTTAATTCATTTTTACCCAATATGTGTATAACAACCAGCACGCATTAGAATTGCATTTCACATAAGCAGAGTTACCCTAAACAATTCCTAAAGCATATCACACTCGAGAAAATAACGCTCACAAGGATCATTGTAATCAAAATGGATAGATCTTACGTATGACAATACATTCTACAGTCTAGTATTTGGGCACTATCACTGCCCCGAGTCCTTGTAACATCTAGAGAGCGAAAAACTACTGTGTCGTGTTTACTGGCATCATGCAATAGTACACGCTTATAAGGAGCAAGCTAGCCTATGCATGACAACGAGTCCCAGACTATAGACTATAGGCAAGACAAAGCGCCCTACATGTTAATGTCTTTGGCCTGAGTTTTACAATCAGTTTTACAGTCTGTTTACAGCGCGGATCATGCCGCCGTGTCTCATTGACAAACACCGCGATGGTGTGCCCATTTTTTTAGCTTACCGTGGTTTATCATCTAGCACGACAGTGTGTTAAACTAGCATGAATTTAACCGTGAGAAACTCCATTTAAATGCAATTGTTATCTGTTCTGGTTTTACCTAAGTCCCAGTATGAGGCAGGTAGTATAACACTGCCAATATAAGCTACCATGTCCTTGTAATCAGTCCTGGCAACTAACAAACAAGGCGAGGCATGCTTCTATCTAGTTAGAGTCCTTCTGTCAGAATGTCTCTACTAGAGAGGTTCACCACCAACACTTTCTGTTAGAGTGTCTCTACTAGAGAGGTTCACCACCAACACTTCCTTTCTTCTTTATAGACACGTGTTCACACTATATATGACTATTGTGTGACACATGATCTTGTTTCTTGCAGAGCGGGCCCCCTTCCCTGAGTTGTTACCAGGTAGAGGTGGGTCTACTTATCCATCGATTTGGGTGAGTAGAGCTATAATGGGTACCACAATTGTACTCACTGGATATGTTAATAATCCATGTCCACCAACGTTGACAATAAGAGAAATGTATTGCAATGTTTTTGATTTGTTGTACTTTGTTTTTGTGTCTCACGTTTACAGATAAGTTCCAGTAATACCGAGCTTAACATTGGATTACTGGTTTTGTATCACTATATTTATTATTATTGTTTTTCTAATTCTTTCACATATGCAGCAGCTTTGTTAATTTCTTATGGTCCTGATGAAAGCTTGGACACTTTTAGAGACCAGATAGGCTGAAACATGTCGACCGACCTTTACATTTTAGCAGTTTAATCTACACTGCTTTGCACTGCTTTTTAACCCTGCCAGTTTGGACAAGCCAATAAAAAGTTTTCTGTCCTTACTAGGTAGTTTTAGAATCACATTTATCCTTCCACTCACATCCAGCGCTGCACCCTCACAACGCCAAGCGCTCACATATGGGATTTTAGCATCCTCAACATCTTAGGACATTCTAAAAAACATCCCAGAGCTCCTACCTCACAGTGAGGGAGTTGTAGCCCTCAGTGGGACTAGGTTTTCCCACTGGGAGGAGAAGCCCATATGATGAAGCATGACACCTATGGTGGGTGAGGGCATTCGTCCTGAAAGGGATTGCTCCCCTTAGGAGCTTTACTTAGAGACACAATTTCACCTTTTTCTTCTTAAAATACAAAGTTGCACTCTATGATAGACCCGAGAAGTCTTGTGTTATGATTATAGTATATGGAGAATTACTTCTTGCAGGTCTTTAAACTGTCTCCCTTGGACCGTCTCCTCACTCTCTTTGTGCTTTGTTTACTCATTTTATAAAACTCTGAAATGAGGAAAAGGTGATGAAGCTGGAAGTGAGAGCGAGATAATTTAAAGAGCATTATAGGGGTCAGTGAGAGAAGGGTAGAAGTGTTACAGAAAAGTAGGAGAGGGAGCAGAAGCAGAGGCAGCCAGCAGAGTTTAATTAGCGCTGAGTGTTGCAAGTGGAGGACAACATCCCTCATTTCAGTGAAGTGGAACTCAGTTTTCATCCTCAGACCCAGAGCTGCAGAGAAACAGGCAAACAAGAGAGAAAGAAGGCGGAAGAGAAAGCTAGAAAAACAATGAGGAAGGAATAAAAAAACAGTGATCAGAAAGAACCTGCAATGGCGAGGCAAAGAGACAGTAAGTGTACCATTTTGAAAGATGAATTATGTGGAATGAAGATGGTGTAGGATTGGAGTTTGCCATTTCTGGCATTCTGTACCACCAGCTGCTACTCTTAGGAAATACTCTGGCCCCCTGCCATTATTATTGTTATTATTATTATTTTTTACTATTTATTTGTACAAAATTGAGCACTGGGAGAGACATTGGGCAAAAATAGAATTTGTAGCTGCTGTTTGCCTTTTCCAATCCGTCGAACCTGCACCAGGAAAGGTTATGCATGCGTGATGCGTAGCTCATAAATGTAACAACATTACTGGTGCAGAATAGATAACAAACGATGCCCTTCTGAAGTAAAATTATCTTTGGAAATAATGTTCTGTAAATGTGGTAAGGCTGTGAATATGCAGACTTTCTATGACGTAGTTTTATTATGTCTAGAAAGGAATGTCGTGGAAAGAGAAGTGATGTCATTACTGGTCCACAGTGTGGGCAATACAAAGTAAGTATAAGTCACATTTCTCTTGCTAATGCCCACACACGCGTTTCTCGCAGAGAACAGTGAGCAAAGGCCGCCTGACCTACAAAAGTTGATGATATCACTTAGGGCCGTGCCCGAGACAATCGTGCCCTCTGGGAGAACAACGGACGACAGTTTGAGGCGGAATCTGGGTATGAGTAATGTGCCGTCATTGTCAAAAGCCAGAAAACAGGCTTCCGGAGCAGAGCCCAAGCGTGACAGCCACAGACTCAAACACATCCACGCGCACAGTTATTGGGAAGAGTGGCACGATTCTTTCGGGGGCAGGAGGGGCTCAAATGCCTCAAGGACGTGTGTAATGCATGTATTATTAATTGAGAGAGCTAAATATATTTCGCTGTGGCCCTTGGGCAGGTCCAGTCACTCGGATGTGCCTTTGTGTCTGCATTTGTGTGTGTGTGGGGGGGAGTGGGGGTGCATCACGCTGCTCCGTTTCTTTCGGTGGTATTAATTCCATTTCTTATAGGAGCTAGAAGAAGAGAGGAGTTAAAAAGTAGGTTGCAACGTACCCAATCCATATTTGTGATTTGCATACTAAATTACTGGCAAAAATCTTCAGACAAAGGCCACTCTACATTTTGCTAAACATAAAAAGACCAAAAAGTGTTCTGAAGGGCCCCTGGCTCAGCTCTCTCAAAAATATCGACCTGTCTTAGAAGACAGAGCCAAACCATCAGCTATTCAATAAGGTTCGCGCTAAGCTATGCATTAGAAGTCTTTGGAACCATTCACTGCTTCTATAAGTAGTTATGAACTTATAAAGAGTACAAAGGATACATAGGAGGTAAATATGCATTGGATGCTATGGTAACCGCAGTAATCATGCGACATGATAGCCATTCAGAGTTCATGTGGATTGATTTGTAAGTGTCGTCAGACCCCCGCGGAGGCACAATAAGACCACAACATATGGGCCACTATTTATGTACAATATATATTACACGCTAAACTAAGGAATGATGCTCCCTTTGAGAGAATCTGTGTTAGTCTGACACCATCTTGATAATAACAAAATGACTCCTCTAAACCGCACAATTAAAACTACTTGTCATGAAACTACTGATAGTAGTACTATGTATCTTACTTATACTATTACAACAACTATGATACCACTGGCTCTACAATACTATTAGCTGGACCATTATAATAGGATTGGATGGCTCAGATATGTGGAAGCTGAGCTGACCGCACTTGGGGAAGGAAAGCTGTTCAGGGACCCCTCACTCTATAGGAAGATCTCCAAACAGAAAATTGCTGATCTGTTTCTACAGCGGGCCAACTTTCTTCGGAGGGAAAAGAACCACCAACAAAAGGCATTACGTGCATATGACCTTATTCCATCTAGACCTGGGGAGGGATTCTCATACCTCTCGTGTATTACCTATGCACATCATAGATTCATATTGTTGCCTTTTCGTCTGAATTATATCCCCCTGTTGTTGGCCTTTCCAGTGAGGAAATGTAAACATTCTGACTTGCCCCTTTGCCCCTGTGACAACCACTCTCCCCAAATGGACTTACATGTAGTTCTATTTTGTAAATTTTATCAAACTGAGAGAAAAGCATTTATTCTTCCGATTTTAAGGTGCCATAATTTTTTGCAATGCAGGGTGGCACTGTATTTTCTAAAGGCGCTTTCTGAAACCTTTGTCTGCTTTTCTGTAGCATGTTTTTTATGGGCATGTGTGAGAAAGAGGAAGAACTGGGATTTGCTGTCCTAAATAGCTGCAAAAATTGGATTCTTAAGAGAGAGGTGAACTAAAAAGTCAAACACCCCATGCAGATTGTGTTAGTCTTTTACATGGTTTTAAACATTATCACTTTGTGCAGGGCACAAGGTTGTAATGTGTAATAATCTTAAAAGATCTTAAATGTTTTTATTGTCTCTTTTATAGTAAAATGTATTTGATGAAATGTTGCTGTTATGATCTGATATAAAAATAGATCGATTAAAGATTATGTATTGAATTGATATTAGCCTTACTAGTCCTTAAGTCAGTGTTAGTGCTAGAGGTACTGTTATTGCCAGCAATCACAACAGGTTTACAAATAGTATGACTAATAATGTCAATGCAAGTCTAGTTAATACTCACAATTCTAGAAATGGAGGAACTAGCAGTTGTATTTCAGCATTCTCATTCACAGGGATATTCGAGAAGCCATTGTGCCGTCAGACTTGTACCCACCTGATCCACACCATGAGATAACATACCCAGCAGTACTGGCATACAATATGATATAAAACCTAATAACAGTGGTATGGGGATTTTGGGTGGTGTGGGCGAGCACACCCATAAACAGGAGGTGGGAACATAAAGTAGAATCTCCCCTTGAAAAAAGAATAATACAGAAGTACCAGAAACTAGAGGTGGGCCAGGGAAGCTGGTAACAGATACATTTTAAGGTCATGGTAATCCTGCTTTCAGTCCTCCAGAAAATCCATAAAACAGAAAGGTGCCACATGTAGAGTCTTCCCCAGCCAGGGTACTCACCAAAGACTACACCACACACAGAGCTCAGTATAACATGTCTTTATTCTTTTGCATGTAACCGCAAACTCAACCGTCTAAACCTGCATTCACTTCACTACGCTCTAATGCTTACGTCACAGTTCTACGGAGTCCATTAGGAGCCTCAACTGTTCCATAATTACAGACTCACAGAACACTATACCGCTCAACAAAAACAAGGTATGTGAGTTGGGGGAAGAGATCACAACACTTCTTAAAAAAGAAAAATGTGAGGTGACAAGTTTACCATGGGAGAAACACTGGCATGATGTATCCGACTGTGGGCTTCTCTCTGTGCAACGTCCTGGAACCCACAATATCACATATAGAGATATGATGTGACATCGATCTCATGGCGTAGTTATTTTATTAAAAAAATATTTTCCCATAGAGTTTAGATTTCCTATTGTTAACTCCATTTGGGAAATATTGTTCTAAACAACATGTAGGACATACTGTTTAGGTTTATGTCAGACAAATATATTCTGGTACCAAAGCATAACTAACATCACAAGTAGCACAACAGTATTACAGTTATGTTTTGATATGGTATCCCTTGTCATGTCAGGTCATACAATGTTACATCATGTTATGTCATGTTAAATTATATTATACGGCTGCAGTGCTACTTTCACTACCTACAAAGGCATCAAGGCGCTCTAAAACAATGAAGGATGTGGGCCAGAACCACTGGACACTGACTATATATAGCAAGGTCCTTAAGGCTTTGTGAAATTGGAGATCATTAGCAATATTTGGAGGTGAAGCGGAATTATTTTTCAGAACTGGACACCTTGCAATCTGAATGTCTGATGGGAAATAAGGACCCCATAAATAAGACAGGGGGCAGTTTCAAGTTTCAAAGGCAGGGCACATTTAATACATTTCTTCTTATAAAACATTATGACCCAAGTCACAAAAGCCATTTTGTACCATAGCTAAGGATTTACAATTCATCCGTTACTGAAAGGGATGCCAATGAAATTCTTCCAAGAGGGATAAAAAATACTTTAACAAAAAGCCTTATTGCACTACCAATGTTAGTGCAGACCCACGAGTAAAAACGTGCTGCTGATCAAAATTCAGAGTATTCCCCCTTTTTTATGCTTTGTCGCCAAAGCACAAATGTTGTTTCAGATGTGTTTCGTTATTGAAACCTACTTTGGCACAAGGTCTAGCCAATTAGCTCAGCCTCACGTAAGAACAGCCGAGGATTATATGAATATTCATACGCCCTGATGAATTTCATAACTCTCCTGTGCTGGGTATCAGACTCACCAGACTAGAGAAAAGCATTCCTCCGCCCTCAATTGGCCACTCTCAAAATGGTGAGTTAATCAACGCCTAATCCTTTGGCAAATGCAAGGTATTGCTGACTCTGGAACCTGAACCTAAGAACTGGGATCCCCCTAGATTTACGGACAGTGGCCCATGAGATAGCTTTACTTGAGCCTGCCCCCCCCCCCCTCCTTCTCCAGAGCATCAGGTTGTGCTGCTGACCACCATCCCTCCCTAGCAGTTATTGATGTGGTTATTGGATGCAGCAATCCTGACATGTGTTCCTGATCATAGGGAAAGGCTGTGGCCGGGCCATGATTTCCCCTAAACTTTCAATGCAGAACATCTGGCGGCCGGTGGCACGTTCTCGCGCCATTATTGAGTGAGCTCTGCCAGCACCACATGGCGCTACATCATCGACTTGTTGAAAGTTACCAGGAAACAGAAAAGGTTGTGCCGTTTGTTGCCTTGCATCAGAGGGAACACAACGTCACCGCGTCCTTTCCACCCCACTCGTCTAGCCACAGGCAGGAAAAGACCTGGCTAGGAACCTACGGCAAGCAGACTGTTTTTAGGACCTGGAGAAGTAGCTCCATTTCTGTAATATTCGCCCAATGCTTTCTGTTTTCTTGCTACACATCTACATGTGTTGAACTGCTAATTTTAAAGGAAGGTGGACCACTAAATGCACCACAATAGGGAGCAGAATCCATTTATTTTTTATTTATGCAGTTTTATATAGCACAAACTCGACCTGAAGGTATTGGAGCACTTTACATGAGCACCAGTTACGTTGCGCAAGGACGCATTAATTTTTGGTAGGCACGGGGAGATTAAGTGATTTGCCTAGAATCACAGGATGTTGAGCAAAAGCTGAGGCTCGAACCTGGTTCCCCAGCTCCAACGTCGACAGCTCTGGCCCTTAGGCCACATCCTCTCAGCACAAAGCTTAGTGCAAGACTTTGACAAAAGAGGTAGGTCCACATTCTTTTCTTTCCATTCACCACTCACTCTTCCAGAAGTGATACTACTACGATGAATTGATGTATGTGTCGATAGGTTAATGCTAGTGATCATCATTCATAATAAGTTAAGAGATTTATCATTAAATCTCAACAAAAAGAAGACACGACTAGGGCAGATGCGGTGTTCTTTAACGATAGAGAATTGCAAAGTACTGAGTGAGTCATGGATGTGCACTCTGGGCAATAAGTCTATTCTAGGCATCAGCAGTGGGTGGAAAACTGTAAGGCCCTTATTTATGAGGGCTTTCGTCACTTTTTTGCGATGCTGCAGTGGCGTAATCAATGCGCCTCACTGTGCAATATTTACAAAGTGGCGCATCTAGGCAGATGCATCACTTTGTAAAGCCCTGCACTACATTATACCTGCGTCAGGTATAATGTATGCAGGGTGGGCATTGTTGGTTCAGTTGTGGTGAAAGGGAGGCACTTTTTCCTAAACAAGCATTTGCAATGCAAAAGGTCTCGTATTTACGCGAGTTTGAGCTATTGACATTGCAAATGACAATGCCTTTTATTTTTATTTTTTAAACATAAATAAAAGGCATTGTCATTTACAATGGCAATAGCTTAAACTCACGTAAATGCGAGACCTATTGCATTGCAAATGCTTGTTTTATCTATCTCCTCGGGATTTGCAGTGGCTTCTCAGGATCATGAGGAGGTTGAGGAAATAAGTACAGAGGATCCTGGAGTGTGTACATTTTATTAATGTGTTCTATATGTTGATGGATGCTGAGCCATCTAAGTATCTGAAAATGAGGGCAAGGGTTTTGAAAGTCTACCAAGGACAGACAATATTACTCACTTTACCAGGGGATTGAAATTCTCGAGTCAAGATATAGAAGTATGCAGCTCTCTCCCATGCAAGCAGAGGGGCACATACATGTTATTACTGTGCTATGCTCACTATAAACAACATTTTATATTTGACTTTATCTGTATGCGTACAGTGCTCTCTGTTGTCATCCTGTCTCATCACAAATTGTAAAGTACTTCAATGCTTTCCGAAAGGGGGCATCCAGTGTAGAAAAAATACAACTGTTGAACGTAACCATTTCTGCATCACAAACCCACCCCAAAAGGCATTGTAGAATGTCTTGTTTGATGATGCCTGGCACAGTGACATCATACACTCCATGGCCCCTTTCAGTGGGGGTCTAATTTCAATGTACAGTAAAGTGATGCTGATGAGGACTATCATGTGGGTATGAGATAGTTTACATTCTGGTGTAGTGATGCGACCTAACCAAGTTCTGATCATCTGGTAAAAAAGACAAACAACCTGCAACACAAGTGAAATAACAGGACACAGACATTGAGAAACACCAGAGGATTAATATTCCCAGACGCGAGTGGCAGGGTCCTTATAAGTGGACCCGTCTTCATGGCTGTGATCCATCATTCCAGTGCTTTGAGCATGCTGCAACCCTAACACTGAAGAGCATGATGTAAAGGGGACTGAAACAGAGGACCCAACCGAGCAGAGGTGCATTCTTCATGGCCATATCATGTTGTATCAAACCAAGCATCACAGACATTCCTTCTATTGTGGAGAGAAATGTTTATTAAAGGTGCGGCCGGCACATGTAACAGTGGTGGTGCGGGGTGAGAACAGGGCAGGGCGGATGGGAGGAAATGGACAGACGACGGGATAGGGAAAGTAAAATAAAAAAGAAATAAAACCACTTACCTTGCGTGGCGATGCATTGAGCACAAGGTAAGTGGTTATTTATTTTACTTTCCCTATCCTGTAATCTGTCCACTTCCCCCCCACCCGTCCTGCTCCACTCCCGCCCCTGCTCCGCCCCACCGTCCCACCACTGTTACCTGTGCTGGCAGTGCCTGGTTTATTGAGATATACTCTCAAGCCAACAAATCATTGCAGCGGCACACTACAAAAACACTGTGCATGGTGTATCATTGATACCTATCCATTACTACCCTTTTCCCCATTTCCATTGAATCTAATAATTACTGACGTGTACCCTAAGCAAACAACAGAACATATGTATGACTTACAGTGGGGTTTTGTCTTGTACAAGAGAGCTGGGAATGCTAATATTTTGCAGAGCTCACAACTTAATCAGTCACATAGATCTGCAGCCTAAATCTATTCAGTCTCACTAAATGCGCAAAAAAACACTTACGGTACACACTTAGAGACACAAAATGGTTATGGACGGTCATAACTTGGGATCCACATTTTTGTGCCAGAAGAATTTTTCATGACATGGAATGAAACTCTATTTAAACTGTGTAGTTTTTTGCATCATTTATGAAGTTGACTTGGAAAAGGAATTTATAAATGATATTCTTTTTTAAAAGTGAATAGCTAAATATTAATGACGCGTTGTTAAGATGACAGTGTAAAACAATTTTTAAAACTTAAAGTAAGCATTTTTGAGATGTTTATGTCAAAAGATTTTTTTAAAAGCATATGTGTAAATTTTTCAAGCCTTCGACATCCCCACATTCAAAAGGGTATACAACAAAAAGGTATTGAGAATTAAAATGCTCTCCAAGTGCGGAATTTTCGCAGAAGTTTGGGAAGGTGATTGGGTGGCGAAAACCTGAACCTGTGCTCACTTTTTAGTGAGGACATGTAATTTCACAAACAATTAGAGAGAGCAGACCCTTCCTTGTGGATGGTGGACTTACCTCTTTGCAGTAAATTGGATCGGTATCGCCCCTCCAGAGTGCAATTCCACCTTTCGAAGCGGAACTGGTACTGGCACTCCAGGGCGCTGGAGCTGATGGCTTCAACGAGGGTCTCGGCGACCCCTGGGTCTCGTCGACACATCCTGCGTTGCTTCCGCTCAAGCTTCAGCCGGTCACACACCTTGTAATATGCTTTGACTGCAGCCTCCTCCGTTTCTGAAGTCAGAGGGAGGATGGTCAAGGGTTCGTTCCCCGTCAGCCTGAGAAGAAGACAAGAAAAAAGAGCTCAGAACCTCGGAGTTAGAGCAGACAAGCTGATCATGCAGCCGCGGCCTGTGCAGGTAAGAGGGGTGGGGATGGGTGGGGGGATTTCGATGGCCGATGACGAGGGAAAATGAAATAAATAATTTTCCCTCGTCATTCGAAATCCCCCTCCCCTGGCCCCACCGCCCTACCACTTTTACCTGCATGGACCACAGCTCTGATCACGATGGTAGATCCCAGTGAGAAAAACATAATTATTATTCAGTGGAAAAGTCCTCCATGGTATTGGAGCTCAACCACATATGTGGCTGGAAGACTGTAACAAGGATCACTCAACCAATGCCCATCAATGGAATTACACTGCTTGAGTTGATAGGATACCCAAGCATTCTTGTGATCACCTACAAATCTTAGCACATAGCATGCATGATTCACTATCTTTACATTTCAAAATGGATAATAGTTTGTACATTGTATTGCTTAACAGTTCATGTTATGCTTTAAGTAGATGCAATAGCCGTATGAAACTGTATAAATAAATATGCTAACCAGACACCGTTCCAGAGAATGAAATACGTAGTATTTGTTGTGAAATGTTTCTCTCCTATATAAGGATACCAAAGACCCTATAATTTAAAACGGGATGTAATATATGCCACTAAGTGTACTATATTGACAAAGTAGAATAACTCACATCAAATAGCACCAATAAAGACAAAGTCGGAAGTTCTAGCTGAACCTTAGGTAGACAAGGGCTGTGGGGGACAACCACCTCTTTATAGACAGACGCACGCCCAAAGTATATGCAAAGCAAACTGCTGAGAAGTACATGAGATTTCGTTTAAAAAAATCGCAAGATTGCACATAATCAGAAGATCGTCAATATCACATATATCACTTTGCTTCCAAGAAAATATTTTACTGTTTTTTAATCACACATGAATAAGAATCGTGAAAACTAATCCTCTTCTTGTGAAAAATAATCAGGTGTGCACCTCATATGCACCAATCACGAGTCAATAGTTAAAATACGATATGTGCATCATATTAATTTCTTCATCTCAGCTATCCACCCCCACCCCCAGTTTTTCCCAGGAACATTTCTGCAGCTTAAACCTGCTTAAATTTACCAGGCAGAATGCCTGGTAAATATATATATATTGTTTGTTGTTGTTGATTCACTCTTAAGATAATATCTTACACTGAGATCCCGTTTAGCCTGCTCAAGCTGCCGTTGGTTAAAAACTGAGGGGTTGCTAAGAAATGCGTCGAGAGACGTTTGCACTATCTGCTCTATGGATCGCTTTTCCACCTTAGCTTTCCTAAGATTATCAGCATCTTTTCCGATGGCCAGCCCCCTAATGAAAGCCTTGAATGAGTCCCAAACCATATGTAGAGGTGCAGAGCCATGGTTTTGCATGAAAAATTCTTTAATCTCAGTTTTACTAAAGAGCACCCAATTCTCTTCTGATAGATATTGCCTATTTAGCATCCATCTTTTAGGGTTCCTAATATAATCCCTTAGCTCTAACTCAACAATCAACATCGCATGATCCGAGAATACATTCTGGAGGATTCTCTGCTGGCTCAAACTCAAAGGCATATCAGCAAGGAACGGCGATGAATAACGCAAAGCGTGCTTAGAGCTTTGTTATTCATCGCCGTCTATCTCTGGAATTTATCGCCCTGGTAGCGCGTTATTAACAACGCGTTGCTCCGGGGCAATAAAAATTCCAGAGATAGCGGGGGAAATCGCCATTTTGCAGGGAACATCGCTGGTTTCCCAGTGATTATCCCTGCAAAAGGGTGATAACCTTGCTGATACGACCCTGTGGTCGTAGCAGCATAATCCACCCCCTATGTTAGGGATGGAAAAGTCAGGATTTTAGCAGACATTAGTTTTTGGAGAAAACAGCGGTTTTCTCCAAAAACTAACGTCTGCTAAAATGCTGGGGCAGCCTTGTAAATATCGCGATGTGCACATCAGCGATATTTGCAAGGCTGTACTGCCCAGTGACGCCCACTTTGCATCTCATTAGAGATGCAAAGGGAGGCGTCGGGAAAAAGGGTGCTAACATGCGATTATGCATGTTAGCACCTTCTTGTAAATAGGGCAATAGTTTTATCTCCGCTTTTTTGGCTTTTGAAGCCCTTGTTAATATGTCCCGTAGTCTCCTAGAAATAAGAAAAAAACTCGATGCGTAATGAAGTATGAAATCTACCTGACAAACAAGTATAGGCGATCTTGGAAATACCGCCCTCCAAGGATCCAAAATGTCCAAAGTCGAGCCATAACTTTGCATAACTCTTAAAGTTTTAGGTTTCAGCTGTTTAGTGGACAGAACAGAGGAGTCGATTTTAGGATTCATCAAAAAATTAAAATCCCCTCCTAAGATCAATTCACCAGGTACTTGAATTAGAGATTGAAAATATTCCTCATACGGCATTGGATTGTCCTCGAATGGCAGAATGTGAATCTACTAGCAAAAATAGTACAGAATGGATGTATATATATATGAATTAAAAAAATTGATTTTGTTTTTTCCCCATGCTCCCTTTCCCACCCCTGTGACGCCACCCAACCCCTTCAGCCACCATGAGTATACCGCCGTCCCTGCTCACATCTGACAAGCTTCCCCCCCTTGACTGACTCTATGACTTGGTGCCTAGTGCAGCCGGCCTCATTACCCCCCCCCCCCCCCCTGCTTCAAGAAAAGAAAAATAAAGAACAGGAAAAAAGAAGAAAAAAAAAGAAAGAAGAAAAACAGAAGAAACACAGGACAGGTCCAGAAAGGGTAGTCAAAAAGGGACTGTCTAAAAGCATCTACAAATATGTCCTGGCCGCTGGGATGAGCAGCAAAAAGAAAGGTCGATAATAAATAATTAATGACCTTAGTTCGCTCGTTACATCAATACATTAACATTAAATTGAGATGTTAGAGTTTGCAGGACATCCAAGCTTATACACAAAATTTGTTGCAATCATTCCTGTGCTTCCAGGACGTTGCAAACCGAGCTACCTGCCTCACCATCCTCCTTCAAGAGAAGAAGACCACCAGCATGAGCAGGGACAACAACAAAGAAAAAAGAGAAAAGAAGAAAACCGTCGATAAAAGATGACCAACTGCCTACAGAAAATATATTAGAAAGAAAACAAGTACCAAGATAAAAGACCCAACCAGTAATAGAAAACATTTTAGAAACATATTAAGGACATTTTGAAAACATTTATAAACTCATAAAGTTAGCATAATGTCATATATTGATACTGAGGAGTCTAAAGGCCTTTAGGATTTCGTCATTGAGATTTGTTGCAATAATTCCTGTGCTTCCGGAACATTACAAAATACGTGAAATCTGCCTTTAACTAGGACTTTTAATTTGCTCTGCTGGGCAATCGTTGCTTGTGCCCCCTGTTCCTTGAATAACTGTAGCATTTTTAAGAACTCTTTCCGCCTTTTAGCTGTGGAAGCAGACATGTCCAAAAAAATGCAGCAAAGTGGAAGCTCTGTCGAAGTAAACTGTCGCTGTTTAATAGCCTTAGATAGAATTTGATCCTTAACCCTATAATCCCCAAAGTTGACCAACATAGTCCGTGGGAACTTAGCATTGGGACGGAGATAGGCTGATACCCGATGTGCTTGCATAAGGGTAAGATCACCATTAAACTCTGGGAGGACGTTCTTTTTAATAAACAAATCTACCCACTGTAGAGGCTGCTGTCCCTCAAGGCCCTCCGGGATGGCCAGAATGCGGAGGTTGGAGCGCCTGGAGTGGTTCTCTAATTCCTCAAGTTTATACTCCAATGCTGCTCTCTGACTCTGAAAGGCGGCTACTTTATTGTTCATAGTTGAAATACGAGCATGGATTACTGCAATCTCAGCAGATTGAGAGGCTTTCAATTCTCTTATCTCGTCCAGAATCAGATTGAGGAGGCTCTTGGCATCCCATTGCATGGAAAAGGATCTGTTTTCCAGGGAGGGGTTGTCTTAAGCTGCTACTAGCCTGCCTTCAGACTGCAAAGCCTGCAGGTCGGAGGACCTAGATTCTGCTGGGGTAGACAGAGCGGCGTCCACAAGAGTAGGAAGATCTGATGAAGACCCCCCCCCCCCCCCAGAATAAGGTGCTTGCAGAGAAGGGGATGGTGTGGAAGAGGGACCGTCATCTAAAGGATCTCTAGGACTCCTATTTTTACCTTGATCCATGAAATTGCCCATGGGATTGTCATTTGGTGGGGGCTCATTCCCTGCCTCATTCCCAGCCGCCTCCTGTTCCGCAGATGATAGGCCAGGCTTGGCTTTGAAGAATAAAGGATACTTTTGAGGGCCTTGGCTACTCCGGTTGAACCGGGCAGTGTCGGTGTCTTTAGTTTGATCAAATCTGATGAACTGATGGTAGCAGCCCTAGGAGAGGTAATAGAGCAAGAGCTAGCGCTTGAATCAAGGTCCACAGAGGCACCACTAGGATGCTCTTGAATAGGAGCCTAAGAGCTTGCCATTTTGACAGTCTCAGTTTTCAAATCAAGATCTTTCCTGAGCGCCGCTGCACGGTTTGCCCGGGTAGCCGCCTGACCAACTGGTTTTTTCACCCTCTGGCCCAGGCTGGGAGAGTCAGAGTGGGCTGTTTCTGTAGCTTTCACTCCTTTAGTAAGATTTCGCATAATGTATTCGTAACATTGATCCCATAACAAGACAGCCAAGACATCCAAAGTCACTACCTGGGGCCCCCCCAGTGACCCTCAACCAAGTGGTGTAGGAGACTTCCATACACCGGTGGGTGAGGAAGATGCGCGTACTTACCCCCTCTTGGAGAGAAACCTGGTGGTCCCAGTGGCGAATAGTCCAAGAGTAGAAAACTCCAACTCCCAGAGGCACCAGCACCTCTCTCAGGGAAAAACCTGGTGATCCCACGAAACGTAATAAGAAGAGTAGAAAGTAAAAAGAAGGCTACAAATCCAGAGAGCACAGGCGTCTGCACAGTACCGTTCCGCAGAGAATACCCAGGCTCGTGATGCTCAGAAATTTGCCAGAAAACCACTCAGGAAATGTAGAGCCAAACGGATGTCAGCATAATTAAAATCCATGCTGATCCGTTGCAATCCATTATAGCTGTGAAGAGTGGGCAGAATGGGCACTTTAAAGTTAATGCAGACAGGGCTGCTCAGATGAATAAACAGGAGCGCCGGTGCTCGTGCTGCCCGGATCCCATGTAGCTCAAGTCTCCAGTTTCAATTTCCCGGTCTTTCTCTGGCGTGCATCGTGTATTTGCGGAGCTCGGTGTCTCTTGGGTGGCACAGCTGCAAACTCGCGTCACGTTTGATGTTGGAAGGGAAATGGGGGGGTGTGGTTACAGCGTGCTAGCCGGCTGCCTGCATCCCACCACCATGAAAACTCACAGGACCAATGCCTGGTAAATATTGATAAATAATTTGTTGTGGTCACTTTTTGAAGTTCATTTAAACTCCCCTAAAGAACTCAAAGACAGGTGTTTCCTGAATTGCATGGCGTTCATTTTGAATAGCACATAACCACTACGATAGCCTTTTGGTGTACTACTTTGATTAATTAATGACTCACTTTACGCTGTATTTTATCATTCAGGTCGATTTAGTAGCTAACAAGGAAATTTAGAAAAAAAAATACACATGGCAAGCAATATTTTATAATAAGCCACATAACGCACAACCACCAATCTGTGCTGGGCTAATTATGCAAATCACAATGTAAACATCGAGGATACTAAATAACAAGTATTTGCAAGCCAATAGGTCTCGCATTTGCGGAGTTTAAGCTATTACATTGTAAATGACAATGCCTTTTATTTATCTATTTTGATCATTAACATAAATAAAAGGCATTGTCATTTCCAATGCCACCAGCTCAAACTCTTTAAGCTGCAAGACCTATTTCATTTACAAAATGGGTCGGCCGCCATCGTCCAGGGCTGCTTGGAAAGTGAAAGCGCCCATGATGCGCTGAATATTGCAGGAAAACATGTCGTGCCTGCTGTAGGAGAAACTCATTAAAGAAAATAGTGCTTACAAACTAAATAAGACATACTGTGTAGCTTCAGAAGTAAAAGGGTGAGTCCTCCTGGGAACATACAAATGAAGAAAAGGCGGTACTAAGGAGGGACCAACAAGCCTATCAACCAATCAGAAGCCAGCATTTACAAAGGACAATGACACAAGCCAATGAAAAATATGGGCAGCGAGTGAATGGAGCTTCAAGTTCATACTCAAATACAGAATGCCTCACAGAGCAGTGCATGCGCTGCCCAGGCTCAACCTAAAAAGGACTGCTTCTATGGACGGCACGGCTAAGGCATCCTTAACCCATCAATCTCCAAAAGCAGCCCAGAGGTGTAGGTACACGCTTTTGTTGTGATTTCATACATGGTTTCTACTGCAGAGAACTAATCCTCTGTGGACTGTGCAAGATTTTAAAGTATTATAATATTTCAAGTGGTTCTATTCAGTACTGCCACTCCATTTCACTGCTTTCTCGATAACAGATTTAAATAACAAAGCCATAAGATGGTCTTTCAACTAGGGGTGGGCGGAATTTGCGAAATCCACTTTCGCAAATTATCGCGAAAATTTTCAAAATTATCGCAAACATGCGGACATATTGCGAAGATGCGGAAGTTTTTTTCCAGCATGTTCGCAAGATTTTCTGCATGGTTGCGGCTCGCCAACTTACCCATGTGGTTGCTCGCGGGCGCGGCCATCTTGTTTTCAGTTGTCTCGCAGTGCACGATCGCGAGAAGAAAGACGTGATCGCGCGACGCATGACGTCACTGCGGGCGCGAACTGTCGCGAGACAGCACAAATGGCTGAAAACAATACAACATCTCATGGAGAACGCGACCGGATCAAGAAAACTTGTCGGCGAACGCAGGGATTCAGGTAAGGCGATCGCGCGCGCCCAAGAATGTATTATTTTACAGCGCGAGCAAGAATCAAATTATCGCCAAGCTGCGGAATGCGGAAATTTTGACATTTTCACGCTTTCCGCGGAACGCGAAAATTTCAAATTATCACAATTTCCGCGAACGGAACGAAATTTTAGCCCAGGCCTAGTAAAAACCCCGTAGTTTCTCCTTGCGAGCGGAAGACTCTTGGTACACTCTTGAACTTTGAAGTTTCAAAAGTTCTTTTGCTGGTAGTTTAATTTTAATGCACTGAATGTTAACTTATTATTTGTATGTTTGTGTTATAAGTATTACACTTTTATAGAATCTCTATGGTTTTTTCTGAGTCAGGTTATATGAATTTCCATGTCCAACTCAGATATATTTTTATGTACATGTGTATTTAATATGTCCTCTTGTATATACTGCAAAGTGTCTTTTTGTGATTACTTTTATTACTCAGACAATACATTTACCTACCTACTTGGTACCAGTAGCGGCTTGTAGTGGGAGTGCTACAGGGCGGTGAAGCGGGGCGGGGGAGGGGCAGGGTGGGGGGTAGTAAACTGCGGCATACGGCGGACTGGAGGTAAGTACATAAATAAATAAAATAAATAACATTGCGCGCGCTGAAACGCCATTTGCGTTGAAGCGCGAGCAATGTAATTCGTTTTTATTTATTTATTTATGTACTTACCTCCGGTCGGCCGTATGCCGGAGTTTCCTACCCCCCACCCTGTCCGTCCCCCACTCCACTGCCCCACAGCACCCCCACTACGAGCCGCTACTGCTTGGTACACTCTCTCATGTTGTGGTGTTAAAAAATCCTCCAGGGTTGTTTTTGGCTCCTAATCCATCCCGCTACCAAATCTCGTTATTCTAGCCCTTATGACTCATTAAGTAGCTAAAGCCCAAATTAAGGAAGCTTATTGGGAGAGGACATCGGGCAAACATTGAAGATTAACTCATGGGCAACTGTTCTTTAATGAGCCTAACGCTACCTGTTCCATCCCAGTGATGCAATTCTACTTGTCGTTTGTTTTAAATTCTCAGCATAGATTTCACCTGACTAGATTTCGCCTTGGGGCTGTGCATTTTTTATTGCAAAGTCAATCAGAAAGGCAAGTATGATGCAGGACAGCCTACAATGCTTTTTAAAAAAAACAATTTAATTATTGCAGTATATTATATAATTATTTTGGTCTCTTTTTTTGTATAATTATCGCAATCCAGTGCTCACAGAAAATTGAAAAAAGTGCTCTAGTGAGTGAAAAACCATTAAAACAGGCATCTCTTTAAAACAACCAAACACTGAACTCCTTTTGATAATGTTATACAATGAAATAGGGAGTTAGGTGGGTCAACGACATTTCAAACTCATTCAGTTGAAATCATCATCAGGACAGGTGTGTGAGCACCAAGGGGCAGATTTATAACGGACTTGCGCCACTTTTACGCCCCCGTTGCGTCACTTTTGTGACGCAGCGGCGGCGTAAACCCTGCGCCATGTTGCGCTCCATTTACAACGTGACGCATCTAGGGAGATGCGTCACGTTGTAAAGCTTGCGCCACATGTGGGCGTACCTGCACAGGGGGGGGGGCGTTCCGGCGCAGGAAAGCCTCCGAAAAGTGGCTGAGTGAAATCTACAAGATTTCACTCAGTCACTTTTCCGGCCATGCTGCGTCAAAACCCTGCGCCTGCTTGAAGCAGGCGTAAGGATTGACGCAGCATTGTAACAATAGGGCACCCCCGAGCCTTGCTGGAGCTGCGTCGCGCTTGCGACGCAACTCCAGCAATGCGCCAACCTTCCGCCATCAGATGCGTCACGCATCTGTTTATCCTTGCGCCACGATGCGCTGCATTGTAAATGCGGCGCATCTATTGTGGCGCAAGGGTAAACTTTCATGACGCATCTTTCCTGGCGCAATCCTGCTGATTTGCAGGGATGCGCCAGGAAACATAAATCTGCCCCCTAGTATTTTGGTGGACGGCCGAGACAGCCGTATATCGAAATCCAGTTGATGGGGGTGCGGTTATTTTGTGTACAAAGTGCACCCGCATTAGGTTATCGGCACGGACAGCTATCTTCTAGTATACTTGGATTAGTTAGCAGCACTCGGACCGAGTCCTAATACTAGTAATGCCGTCTTCCTGTGCAGCTGGCATGCTGGGCTTATTTAGAGTACCTTGATTTAAAGCGTTCCAGTTGCTGAGTGGAAGTATAGTTGGATCTGATTGTTTAAGTGGAGATTATCTAAAAGCGATTTCTTGCAGAGCTGGGCAGTTGCTCAGGTTGCTTAGAGTGAATCGTTACCTGGAGACTAGGTGTGGAAGGGGTTTCTTAACCCCAGAAAAGAATACGCGGGGTGCACCGAGATATGCAAACTTGAGTGCTGACCGTGCTGAACATGGTGCATGCACATACACAAGCGGATCCAACCATCAAACCCACATAATCCTTATTTCATTGTATAAAATTATCAAAAGGAGTTCAGTTTTTTGTTGTTTTAAAGTCCCATATGTAAATGTATAGAATTTAACCTTTTACCATAAAAGATACTTTTACAGGACCAACTGTCCCCAATGAAGCGCTGTTTTCTTTTATTATCTTTACCCTAGGTTCTTGAAAATTGTGGGGGGGCTGTCAGTTATAAACACTGGTTAATTCTTACATTCATGGATGTTTGCTTGTCAAGACATGTTTACACAATGAGAGACAATTTTTAATTTTCTGTATACTTCTCTGCTAATTCTGTTGTCATTCCCATTTACATTTCTACTGCCTCTTTAAATACAATAACAATGATTCTAATGTGGGAGCCCGGCTTAAAATTGGAGCGATAGATTCTTAAATCCAAGGATGCACAGCGTCACTAAAATAAATTACGTTTTTTGCTCGGACCAGCTACACTAGGCCAAGGGGTCAGGGTGCCCCTGCCCTGCTCTCTTATATGTATTTTAAAACTTCTGTGCAGGTAAGGGGGCTGAGTCCCCAAGTCCTAAAATGTCTGCCACCACATCTTTGTTGATGTGGTGGCAGTCAATCAGAACACATTTTTTGATCTGTTGGATCTGTGGCTCATCCACAGCAGCTATATACATACATTTTAAACCTTTGTTTCTCATAAACTACAGAACAGATTAACACCAGATCACAAAAGGCACACTTTCCAGACCAAAATCCAGCTGTTGGCTAAATTTGGTGTAATTCTGTTCAGCCATTTGGGCTATAGAGTTGTTAAAAAATCCCCATGGAAACTGCATGGGAAAATTGCATTTTGGGACCCCTCTATTTTCTCAGGCCTCGCTTTAGAGATAAAACCTGAAACTTTCATGGAAGGAGTTGAGGTGGATGAAAATTTTACTGGGAAAGTTTCATGAAGAAATATCATATGACATCAAAGGTATTAGCAAACAAAAAAAAGATTCCTATGGTAACTAGGTCCTAGCTATTATTACACAGTGGCAACTGCACTGTGCTAATCCTATGCTTAAAAACTCAGCTAGAGAAGCAGCCATTTGAGATGAGCAGAGTGTTGGTGGTGTTGTAGGGGGCTCTATAGAAAGGATCAGCTCTTCACCTAAACTTGGGAACTACACAGAGTTCCGTGCTTCTTTTTTTTTGGCATAATTTATGCGTCACTCTATGCCTGAAAGGGAATTGTTTTGACTTATACTAGGTGCTCCCTTGTGTCTGAACAAAGCTGTACCTCTGTGAAGAGCTCTAATGAGAGTTGCTTTTATTCATTTCAGGTTGGCTTGGATGATATTTACCAATCCAAAGCTGTAATACTGTGCCTGCAGTGGTAAAAGCCTTTGGCCATTTTACAGCTCGGCAAGGATAGCACTGAGCTAATTCTATGCTTAAAAACTTTGCTGTAGAAATGGTAAAAGACTTTGTCCCTTTCTATCTCCTAAACCTTCGCTTAAAAACTTTGATAGAAAAGCAGACATTTGAGGTGAGCAAACTTAGAGTGTTGCTGGTGTTGAGAGTGCTCTATACTAGAGATGCTTTCCATTTCCAATATGTTACTTACTGGCGTGGCCAGTAGGAAGTTATAGTTAGGACCTCGTTTCTATTCAAAAAGCGTTTTTTCTTTTACCAATAACTTTCGCGCCGGTTGACGAATCTTCACAAAGTTTTCAAAACTAGTGGGGCGCTCTGGTCAGCTCCTGTCTTGAAAGTTTCAAGGTGATTCGTCAAGTGGGGGCCGAGAAAAGAGGGGAGTCCCAAAACACGTTTTCCCCATGTTAATTTCCATGGGAAACTGTAGACAAAGCTACAGCCTGAACTGTTGAACGGAATTACACCAAATTTGGCAAAAAGGTAGCCCTTGGTTCAGAAAGAGACCTTTTTTTTAAAAAAAATGGAGTAAATCCATTCAGTAGTTGCTGAGAAATTAAAGAAAGAAAAAATGTATAATCTGTGGGCGTGGTTGTTTCGCGAACCCTCCCGGGCATGAGCTTCACTCTGATTGGCTGCCAGCACTCCAAACCAGGAAGTGTTGGCAGCCATCTTGTGACTCTGTAGAACCGAGTTACAAGAAAACAGTGAAACAAAGTGTAAAATGAAGAATAGGGGGAAGAGTAGGAACACCCTGACCCCCTAGGCCTACTCAGGGGGTCCCACAAGGACCCCCAGGGCCCGAAAAAGCATTTTTTTTTTAATCGGCAGAATTCGCGCTGATTGCGCGAATCCTGCAGAGAACATTTTAAAAAACGAAGCACGGACTCCGTGCTTCATTGTATTTAAGCCCCTGGGTGGGCCAGGTCCCGGGGGCATGATTAAATATGTTGTGGGGGCGCCACCTCCCTGGGGCTTCATTTATGAGTTGCCGGGGGGCACGCAACCCCCCCCCCCCCCCGCAGCCCCGGGGACCACCACCTCTCCAAGGCTCTTAATTTAATTAAAGAAATATGTGGGGGACTTGATCCCCCACACATGCCCCAGGGCCCACCACCTCCCCGGGGCTTTTCAAATTTAATGCGGGGGCTCAGTATGGGGAGGACACGAGCCCCCCCACATGCCCTGGGGACCACCACCTCCCCAGGGCACTAAATGTTGAAATGCGGGGGTCCGTTACGGACCCCCAAGCCCCGGGGACCATCACGGTCCCCCTCCTGGAGCTCCTGGAGCCCATGATGGCCCTAGGGACTGCCACCCCCAGGGCCGGCTCCTGAAATGTCCCAGGATGCCCACCCCCAGGACATTGCCATTTGGTATGGCAGGGCAGGAGCCGTGCGGCTCCCGTCCTGCCATAGCAAACTCTGCTTTGCTTCATTGAAGCGAGAGCAGGGAAACCTGCGCTCGCTTCAATGAAGCAAAGCAGGATTGCTTTTCCACAAGGGGAGCTGCATGTCAGCAGCTCCCTTGTGGAAAAGCAATGCCGGCTCCTGCAGGAGGTGGGGAGCTGGCGGGACCATGGGGGCATAGGGGCTTCTCCCACGGACCCCAACAGAGCAGCCAGGCACCAGGAGATGGGAACCCCGGCCAGAAGTGGACCGGGAGGGGGCCACTTCTGGCCCCCCTCCCCTGTGAAAAAAAAAGTTATAGTTAGCTGAACTAAGGGCAGAATTTCTGCAAGTGAAATGTCCAACTAACTATAACGTCCCTGAAAACCTGTGGTTTTTTTCAGTGAATTTCTAAGGTTTTTTAAATGCTACTTTCTAAGTATAACGTGCCTCAAACCTTTGTTTTTTTCAGTGAATATATATATGTACAGATAAATATATCTTTATATATATATATATATGTGTGTGTGTGAATATTCTCTAAGGAATTAACATGGGAAACATACTTTTTTTGCAACCGCTTGACGGATCACTCCAAAACTTTCCGTGCACAACAAGACCCGATTTGGCCATTTTTAATAAAAATTTGGTGAAGGTTTGTCAACCAGTGCCAGAGATAGAGGCAAGTAAAAAAATGCCTTTCCTATGGAAACTAGGTCCTAACTACGGCCAGTAGGTAGTTGTAGTTAGGACCTAGATTCCATGGGAAAAGTGTCAATTTTAAAACAAACTAGCGAGGTGCACATAAGACCCACTATACAAAATGGGAAACAAAATAGCACAAGTAAGGAGTGGCCAGAAGCTACAAGTACAAATATGCCAGTCTAATTTGCCTCAATCCCTGCGTGGCTAGTGTGGGTCTTATAAATTTATGTTGCAGGGCAGAGAACTTTGGGAAAAGCATGGAGGTACTAATGGAGGCATAGTCACAGGTATAAGGGGGCAGATTAAATTGTGAAAGCCAAACATCCTTTGGAAATATCAACTGGTGAAAGATATTCAGTCTAAAGTATGTTCACAGATGCCGATGATAATTAGACATATCCAGAAGAAAGTAGGGCTCCATTCAAGACCCTGATTCCGCCAGAACGCAGCCTCAAAACGACTATTTTGCTAGAGCAGAATTCTCCCTCTCAGCAATCACTCTCTGGGCAAAGGCCTGCTTCACCCATATTAAGTCCTTTTTTTACGATACCCAAGGGATTTAGAAAAATACAGCAGGAATATAGATAAAAGCTGAGATGAAAGAGAGCCCATCCACACAACTAACTCCTCAATGTACACTGAACACAGGTTGTCAATGCTCAGTACATACTGCTCACCACTATGCAATTTGCAGTGCTCAGTGACCATCCTGTACTCCTCACTGTTCAGTACACTTTTCACACTGCTCATTGCATACTGCAATTTACTCGTTAAGCACCAGTCACTGCTCAATGCATTCTGTGACTTCCGACTGATCAGTGTGCAACATGCATGATTCACCCTTTATATACACCGTGTACTGTTCACGGCACTGAAGTGTGCTCATTGAATACCCTGTATGGCTCACTGGTCAATACACACTGCTTACTCAATGTTGTGTACCTACTTGACTTGCACCGTGCACTACTAATTGTTCAGTGCACAGTACTCTATATGCAACAATCTCAGCATACTACAAGCTGCAATGTGAACTCTGCACTTCTCAGTGTTTCGTCCACCCTGCTTTCTGCACACTGTTTTTTAACAGGGAAGAGGTGTGGTGCAGCGGCCAGGGTGACTGACTCCAGGACACAGGGGCTCACAGTTCGATTGCCGGTGGCAGGTTAGCCCAGCACATTGTGACTCTGGGCAATAGCTCACTTAATCTTCCCGAGGGCCCCCAGTGCTGGGACACCTTTCCGGAGGTAGCTGTGTGATTTACAAATGCTGGTATTTATTTCATTTCATGTGTACTATTTATTGCACAATGCTAACTGCTCACTATACACCTCACCTACTCAGAATCAAAATCAGAATTCTCGTTATTCAGCTGTGAACAGCCATAAAAGCATGCAAGACATTTAAAAATTGCAATAAAATACATACAGGTTATTAAAACATGCAAGTAAAATATGTAAAATCATGGGGTTTGGGATATTAATGACCAACAATCAGGATAAAAACAGGCTAGGATTAATAAAACCAAAATTAAAACAGTCAAGTGCTGATTCATCAATGCCCTGAAATTAATCTAAAATCATTGACTTCCTGGAGCGAACTGCAGCTTTAAGAAACAGAATCCCATAGCCACATGTTTTGTCATCTGATAATGCCAATAAAAAATGATATGCTTGGAAACAAAGCCGTAGATTCCTAAACTTCAATAATGGCATGAGGAACTTTTGGTATACATTTTATAATATTAACAGAAGAGGAAATATACCATGGTTTGTTTCTGCAAGTTAATACATGGACATTCTCTTTTGAGTTGAGGTGGGGTTAGTGTCCAGCCAGAAAACAAAGTAAATATTTCATAATACCAGCCCGGAAGCTGAATAAATAAAAGACTATCCCACCTCTTATTAGCGTTCTGCAGGTGGTTGATAGATATAGCCCCGGGATTAAGATATAAACAATGCTTAACACTTGATTTTTGTCTTTCTGCCTTCATCCTCTCTTCTTTTGCTTATTCTAGCAGCAAGACTTGCACTTGCTGTCTAGCAGAGGCTGCCCATGTCATTTTATCTAAAAACATATTAGTCAACCCAATGACCTCCAGAGATTTTTCGAGGTATGCTAGCCAGCAGATTGAAAGACCCTTATCACAAGCAGTCTAAAACTATCTCTCTAGTTAGTTTTGCTTCTTCTGAGCTCTGAGTAGAAAGCCACAAGACGACTGGCTTGCTGTGGATAAAGTCTCTCAGAAAATCTAAGCCTACTTCATTGTGGCAAATTAGGCAGGAGGTTGACAAGGGTGCTGACAATACTCTTCAACAAAATCGAGTTTTCTCCCTTTCGATAGTAGCCGAGTCACCCACGCCCCATATGCCTGCCCCAAAAGTAGCTGTAAGAACACATTGTGCCACATATATTTGCAAGAGGGGTGTGAGAACCCTCTCTCCCTTGGGTGACGGGAGACTAGGCAGTGAGACAACAGCCCTGGAAAACTTGGTCCTGTGCAATATCGGCAGACCATGTCCCAGACTAACTGAAAGTGACCACCAGGTAAGGGAAGGAGCTGGTGCATAATAGCACTTCCTTAACCACCGTAAAAATGTAAGATCACATGCGCTTTGGGCCTCAAGTCATTATAAAAGACTTAGTCAATTTAGTGGATAAATCCAGATTGGCCATAAAATTGACAAAGGAGTGCACTAGATGACGCAAGGCTTTGGGGGTGCGTGCAATTAATACTGCATCATCCGATAATGCATCATACAATAATGCTGGTAGGGGGCAACATTCACCATGGGCACGTCTGGGGTGCACTTCCTAAGCTCTTTGCTAAGATCATTTTTGTACAAAATAAAAGAAGTAGGGCTAAAACACACCCCTGGTGAACCCCCGATCAACACTAATTTCCTCAGTGACTTCTCCTTTGTTCCCAAACCTGACTCAGGCCTTTGTGTCAGTATACAAGGAGACCAGCAAATGGACTAGGGATGGATCCATTTGCAAAATAATGAGAGATTGCCACAGCTTAGCCTGATTAACACAATCAAAGGCCATTGTCAGATACACAAAGGCTAGATATAGTACATACAGTTTGGCCACCGTATATTTTCCATTGATCAAGTTTAAGTTGGGGCATTGCTCAATCGTCCCTATACCTCTGCAGAATCCATATTGGCATTTATTTAGCACGTTATTTTCAGTGACCCAATCTACTACTCTATTATACAGGACTCTACCTAAAATTGTGGCTGGTATATCTAACAGGGAAATCTGGAGGTAACATTTAGGTTCTGCCCTGTTGCCCTTGAGTAAGCCCAGAAGCAGGGGATCAGTGACCTGTTCAGGCTGTTATAAAATTTGTCAAAAGTGGACCGCAAAGATCCATGTTATACCTAATGTCAATTGGGACCCCATCCGCTACTGGTGCTTTCCCTCCCGCACTCTCCTGGATGGTGGCCTTCACTTCATGTAAAGAAATGGATGTGAATGATGGAGCCTCCCCGGGACATAGCAGCATACTGACCAAACTAGTGTCAGAACAAATTGTTCCACAGTGTGCCACTCTGTCTTCCCCATTCTTGTGACAACTAACTGCGGATCCACCTTGATCTAGGAAACACATACATGAGACTGCCTTCCAGAATGACTTGCTATCCTTTGTGTGGGCAGTGATACTTAGAAGGGACCACTGAAGGGAGAGGACTTCTTTTCTCTTCCTATTTATAGTTAATTTATAGGCTTTGTGCTGAGTGGCCACTAAGTTACAATAATGGGGTCATGTATTTAAAGCCCTTTGAGGAAGTCGGTTTCCTCATGAACAACTGTGATCAAACCATTGAGGGCACCCGGTCTGATAGGTTTAGAGAGACAAAGTCCAATCCTCTCACAGAGAGCAACGAAGGAGAATACAATTGTTTCACCAGTAACATTCGCTCGTAGGCCGTCAAAAACCATCAACAGGTTTCTCACTGTTCATTGTACAGTGTAAGTTGCGTATCATGCACCGCTGATTCATTGTTGCCCATATGCATTGAGCTTTGGACACACCATGTCGAGCATCACACACTGACCAGTGTGCACAGATAAATGCACTGTGGACAGTACCCACTGCTTGCCATTGATTGTTCACTGCTTGAATCTCTCACACCCACACAAAGACCCACTCAGACACTCACTCATCTACTCAGACACCCACTCAGACATTCACGCAACCACTCACAGACCTACTCAGACACTCATGCACCCACTCACACACCCAATGAGACACTTATGCAGCCACTCCCAGGCCTACTCAAACACTCACACACCCATTGAGACACTCACTCACTCACTCACTCACTCACACACTCACTCTCAAAGGTTACAGGTTACAGTTGATAAATAACATTTTTAAAAAGCTTAGCAATTCACCTAAAAAAAACAAAGGTTACAGGGACGTTATAGTTAGGAAATAGAATTTTAAAAGCGTAGAAATTCACTGAAAAAAACAAAGGTTACAGGGACGTTATAATTACGAAACAGAACAAACAAATCCTTAGAAATTCACTGAAAAAACCAAGGGTACAGGGACTTTATAGTTAGGCTCAGATTCGAATCGTACACAACCAGTGAAATTCAGCAGTTATAGTTATGTGAGCTAATTATAGCTTATGCTCCCGCAATGCATTGCTTATGACCTCTCACTTTACATCACTCATGACATGGTTAGTGACATCACTGATGACACCACTGATAGTCTAATGAGTGTGTTTCGTAAATGTTTTGTAAATGTTTCCGAGATTTAAAGATATAGACTAAGCCACAGCATAAGTTAAATTACTATTCTTTCTGTACTAGTAATTAGTCACACTAGTCTAACATATCTCATCTGAGTGGCTGTATCAGTGTGTTTTTGTATATACACATTAGTTCCGATAAATCATTTAGGGGTTCTATAATGTTGGTGGGGCACCCTTTGGACAAGGTCAGTGAGTTTGACTACTTGGGGAATTATGTCATGGCTAGCCCAGGTCCAGAAGAGCAGTCTGAACTTGATCCACAATTCCACTGCTAAACTAAGACTCAACTGGACATCCCACTCTAGGTGCATTTCTCCAACTCTTAAGGTATACAGAGCCAAGGCTATGGGTAGTGCCCTGTAAGGGGCCAAAATATGGGGTAACTCAAACCTGGCCATGCTTGGGGTGGCGGAGAATTAATTTCCGAGAGCTCTAACTAGTCTCCCAAAGAATACCCCACTATTGCCCATGAGACAGGACTTGTGCATCGACTCGATGATCAACATTGTCAACATTGTGCTATATGTATAGATAAATGTGGTTGAAAACCTATCATGTGCATCTGACGGACACTTAAAACTGAATGCTGTTACTTGAACCTACATGACCACACTATGCCTTGCTACTCTTACAGTGTATAAATTAGGGATACTACTGCAGGTAATGCCCATCACCTTAGTGTTTTTTAACCACCATGTGAGTGTCAAAGTTTGGCATACATTCTGAGCACCATATTATGTGAGTTTAATTGCTATATAAATCGGTTCAATAGCACAAATTCCAAAATCTTACATTAAATGTGAGTTTGCAAACCTCTTTGTCAATATTCCAGTGGATCTCTAATGGATATAGAAGTGTAGTATCATCCCTTTTCTTATGGTAGATTTTCATTCATCCCCTAACTTGCCCTAGTTTAAGAGGATCTATCTATCCTTTATCCATCCTGAAGGGATTATTATGCAATGATCATCGCCTCACAATGCACTGCTTGGTTGGTGCATCTACTTGTAGTAATTTTCTTCGAATCTAAGTGGAAGTCACAGAGATCAACAGCCTTAACGGCTTAGATACATGTTGGGATGTGAATTAGTCGTGGAGATCATAGGTTTTACAATCTAAACATAGTGACAACATTTCTCCGGGGGCATAGGAAAAGTCTAAACAATATAAAAATCAATCAGTGTTCCTGAATACTTGAAGAAAGTTCGTAATTCTAGACAGTAAGTTAAAAATAAGTTTCCAATGTGGCTTTCAAGTCTCTAGTGATGGACAGAATAAGGGGGTATGGACAGAAGGATAGAAGGATGAATTAAAGGAAGCACGGAAGAGATGCCATATGTGGGTAATGTGCAGAGGAATAAGCATGCAGAAACAGTAAAAAAGAGGTCTGCAGAAGAGTAAATTATATCAGATGTGCATTTTTTGCTTTTTTTTGTGAGTTAATGATACTGTTACAGGGACCTCTGTATCTATGTGTGGGTTTCAAGTTTCAGTACCATAGCATAGTTGATGAATCAACAGAGAGATTTGTGTAATCTGTAGGTCATATAATATAATCAAGCAGGGCAGATTCCACATGACATCCCTCTGAGCTTGTGAAATCGAGTATTAGACAATCATTTGAACAATCTCACAACTAAGTTATAAATATTGTATTGTGTTGTATTGTAATTGTATTTATATAGAGCTTACTACCCCTGACGAGGCGTCAAAGCGCTTTTTTGGCGAGTAGCACGCTACTCCGGAACCCGTAAAGGATTAGTGTTGAATTAGTATAGTGAAATATGAAAGTAATTTGAGTGGTGGATATCAGTCAGTTATTTGGATTGAGAAGGATAGTCGAGGGATATGAAGGAAAAGGTTTGCATTTATATAGCGCTTGTTACACCTAATGGGGTGTTGAATACTTTCTTGGCGAGTAGCACGCTACTCCGGAACCCATAAGGATTAGTGGTGAATTAGTATAGTGAAGATTGAAAGTAATTTAAGTGGTGTATATTAATCAGTTATTTGGATTAAGAAGGATAGCTGAGGGATAGACGAGGGAGAAAGGTTTGCATTTATATAGCGCTAGTTACCCCTGATGGGGTGTTGAAGCGCTTTTTTGGTGAGTAGCACGCTACTCCAGAACCCATTAAAGGATTAGTATTAAATTAGTATAGTGAAATATGAAAGTAATTTGAGTGGTGGATATGTTAGTCAATTATTTGGATTGAGAAGGGTAGCAGAGGGATGGAGGAGGGGCAGAGGTTTGCATATATATATAGCGCTTGTTACCCCTGATGGGGTGTTGAAGCTCCTATTCAGAGAGTAGCACGCTACTCCGGAAACCATAAAGGATTAGTGGTGAATTAGTATAGTGAAATATGAAAGTAATTTGAGTGGTGGATATTAGTCTGTTATTTGGATTGAGAAGGATAGCGGAGGGATAGAAGAAGGGAAAAAAAGTTTACATTTATATAGTGCTTGCTACCCCTAATGAGGTGTTGAAGCACCATTTGGGGTGAGTAACACGCTACTCTGGAACCCATAAAGGATTAGTGGTGAATTAGTATAGTGAAATATGAAATTTGAGAAGTGGACATGTTAGTCTGTTATTTTGATTGAAAAGGATAGTGGAGGGATAGAATAGTGAAGGATTTAGACTTTTTTGTTTCTTTGTTTTTTTTTGGGAGGTCATAGCAGTAGTGGGAGGCTTGGGATAAGTAAAAGGGGATGTGGAGGGGAAGAGTCAGAGGGAAGAGTTTAGAAAGGATTGTTTTGGGGGATCAGTATAGCAAAAAAGGTGTCAGATGGTGCAAGGAGTGGTAGAGTAGGGGAGAGTAGGTGAATCGGGAGGAAATCAAACGTAAGGAAATCTGTTCTAGAGGAACATGTTCCCTCTTCTTTTGGAATTCAGTAATTCAATGGCATGCTTATGAAGCTGGTGAATGCGCTACATGTTAAAAAAAGTTCCATGCATTCATTTACCCAGCATCACATGCAGCCCTTATTACCCTCATATAAGGTGGACCACCATACTTTCTATTTCTGGTGTCCATGCAGGAAGGCACTACGCTTTTCTCTCTTTTCTATCCTCCTATTTTTAGTCCTCTTCCTTAGGTTCTCCCTTTTCACCCTCAACTATGTTTTTCATTTACTCAAGTCCCATAACCCTGCTTGTATCATAGACCCTATACCCCACTAGCTCTACTTTTACCTTTATCCCAGTAACAATATCTCTACATACACTCTTCCCGAGTACCTTGTCCTACTTCCCTTTCCATTACCCCTGCACTTTTTAACTTGCCTTTTTTGTGTTGTGCTCTTGACCAACTTTTCCATTGTTTTTGTCAAGTTTCCCATTTTTAGGAAAGGGGGTTCCGTCATCCCGGAAAATCATAAAAATGATTTTTCACTGGTATAAGGTCCTTAGACTGGTGCAACTTATTTAGTTTCCTTGAGCTAAAACGAGGTACAACCATGATAAAATCATTAAACCCCCAACCGGTAGGGAAACACGTGTGGTAGGACTCCCACACATTTAGATTAAGATTAAGACCAACTTAGACTCCCACTGTAAGTAGCAACCTTTAATCAACCTGTCTGCTTCTAATGAAGTGTGGAATGAAAGGAAATACCTTCACTCGATATGACATGCTCTCTAGGGAAAGAAAACCTTCTGAGGCTATTAATGAGATCTCGGAATGTGATCAAAGGGATATTTCACATGCTGTGCAAACGTGGGAACTTGCTCATGTGATGTTTTGCAAAGTCATCTGAAGTTTGGTGCAAGCTGCTTACTTCACAGTCTTACGCAACCTCGAAAGATTTTAAAGCTTTCTGAGGCAAACTGACTAGTCTATCATTCTGCATAAATTCAGGCTATGTTTACAGTCGGTCCTTACTCTTACGCATGTGTACATTTAGCCACTGTACATTTGTGTGGTTCAAATGTGCCTCACATGTGTTTTTGGATTTTGAAACTTTTATTAGTTCTCCATGTGGGAAATATATTAGAGAAATTCATACCCATACTCTCAACCAGGTTTGGATTTGCTGTTTTCCCAGTTATACTGTGAAAATTGATTTAATTGCTTAGTTGGCTGGAGTAAATATCAATATAGGAAACAGTTTGCTAGAAGTCTGTGAATACAGACAAATAAAAAACCTGACAGCTTGTGTATTTACTGTTTGAAAAGATGTTTCTTTTTAGAAGTGTGCCAGAGTAGCATAACTTGATGTGTGAGTAAATCACTAGTGCAATGTGATGTTTTATGATTGAGAAAGATCAGATTGCACTAAAAAAGGATGGCACCTTTTTACACCAGTCAGCCCTAGGTGTGCAAGTAGCTTTTTAAAATCGTCCCCTATGTTAAGAACGGCCAGATTTTCATAAAATTTGGAGTTTGACCAGGGATGAGCTGTGGCGGAAGAAGGAGAGGAGAGAAGGGAGCATCTATGCAAATAGGCCAAACTAAGGAAATTGATCCAGCATCCATTCTGCTTTTAAATGTAGCATGAGAGTGTAGGAGTCTTATTTAAGCAACATGGCCTGAAATAATAATGAAATTCCATATCAGGGAGTCTCTTCTCTCAAAGGGGAACCTTTAAGATGCCAAATTGAATTCTGAACACTGAGCGATTAATAAGACCATCTCTAGCTCAACTGTGGCCTCCATTCGATTTTTGTTGTCGTGCAGTCTGATGTAAATAATCCCTGCACCACTCTGCTCATCCAAACTACTTAAAAGTTAACTACGCTCAACTGCAGACTCTTTTATTAGAACCTCGCAGTCCACATGTAATTCTTTTTTTGCCCTGAAATAATACCTTCCTTGTTTTGTTCACCAGTATCCCCAAAGCCAAGCAGCCGTAAATCCATGTGGCTTACAGCTGTTTGCTGCAGCTGGACGTATGGGAGTTTTGGTTGCTAGAACCTCACCTCACTGGCGGCTATGAAAATTGATGACTGGGAACATTTACAATATTTTCCACTGGTATCTATCTTTTCCTTATGATATGCAGAGTTCATGTGAAGCACTGAAAACGAATATTCCTCCTTATCCCGCATTCTTTTTTTCTGCAGGGAATCACAACGCGGTCGTTACAACGACCGCGCCGTGATTCCGTATACTATTACTTCGCAAGTCGGAACAACGACTTGCGGAGGGGGGGGCGCTGGATGTTGGAATAGTATAATTTACTATTCCAGCTCCAGTCTGTGCGGACAGTAGGGAAGGTGTTGGATTTTAAATCGTTGTAACTACCGTGTTGTGATTCCCTGCGGGATTTTGTTTTCGTTATAAACATTGTTTACCACTGAGAACATCATGGCCAGTTGCTGTGTTAACTGACTGCCCTTATTTAAAAGCTTTTTGGAGAATTCATGACATCTCATGATTGGAGGAATCCTCAAAGTTTGAGGGTGATAGCTCGGTATGTACTGGGGGCTCTTTTAGAATTGTTGCATAAGATCACGAATAATAACATAATTGTAAAAGCTAACCTAACCTGGGCAGAAACTCTGGCTCCTCTTGATATGGTGAAGAATACCACTGAGCACAATACATTGATTGGATGAATATGCACATTTTATGTTATAAATGTAATGTAACATTATTGGTTTTTGGCAAATGGACTCATAAATGTTTCAATCAGATTACAAAAATCAAAAAAGCCATATCAAGTACCAACATATTGTTCAAGTAAGCAATATAGTATAGATTTGCTATTCTTAACTCCACATCTACTTACCTTGTTGGTAGTCAATGTTTTGGAGTTGATAAAGGTGGGTCGCTATAAAAACACTCAATATTTGGTAGAGGACGATAAAAAAGCAAACCCTGTGAATATTCTCTGGTCTCCATTTCTTTTGCAAAATGAAATCATGCAGCAACATAGCATTATTTTAGTATGCCTGAGTATACAGCCCTCTGACTCTTATTTCTACATAACCAAATACAAATAAACTCTTGCCCTGGAGCAGTTTCCACAAGGACAATTGAACCGAAACAGTGAGCTCGAGTGAAAGCAAGACCATACCATAGTGCAAATAATCATGTTCTGAATCTTGATTCACCAGAAAAGATAGGGAAGTGAATTTAAAGATGAATGTTTCTGGCTTCCTTTCCACCAACCGCACTTTTTCAAGTGATTTTCTGAGAGTCATCTGGGAATTAGACAATGTCGATCTGGAATTGGTGAAATGTTATCCCATAAATAGTCTCATAGATTTCTACTAATGCTAAATAAGCACGGTGGCATCAAACTGGTAAGTAAGTGATAGCAAGTAGCCGCCAAAGACATTGGTAATTTGTAAAACTGAGACATTTGGCAACAGTGCAACATAACTAAACACTCAATGCTAATCAGACATGGCTGCATAGCATGGAGAGATATGCAACACTTTTCTGGTCACTGGAGGATGCTAACATAGTCCACTCTGCAGGTAGTCCCAAATATTCATATATCCTGAACATCAACATTCTATCGTGGAAAAAGGATGTTTACACAGAGTGCAATTTGGCAAATCTCATGTGTAATAAAAGCAATCAAATAAAGGAGAACTGTAATTTAGGAATTTATGATGTTACAACGCATACATTTACAACGCATGCCTTTACAATGCAGTTTTTACATCGCAACATCCGTTACAACGCATTCATTTACATCGCCTACCACCACAAACATTTTTTTTAAACTACATTTACAACGCATTACATTGCATTATACCTTTACAACGCATACCATTACAGCGCATACCATTACATTGCATATAAGTGTTGGATAGTGTGGGGGTAACAATTACTATTCTAACTCCAGGGGGTGCAACAGTAGGGTAAGTGTTGGATAGTGTAGGGGTAAAAATTCCTATTCTAACTCCAGGGGGTGCAACAGTAGGGTAAGTGTTGGATAGTGTAGGGGTACTATGCGTTGTAATGGTATGCGCTGTAATGACATGCGATGTAACGCCTGCGTTGTAGTGACATGCGATGTAGTGTCATGCGTTGTAGTGACATGCAATGTAATGGATGCGTTGTAAAGGATGTTGCAATGTAATGACTGCGTTGTAAATGTAGTGCGATGTTAATGACTGCGTTATAAAGGTTGTTTCCCGTAATTTAGTCCATCTGGGAAGATCTCTTATTCCCACTCACTTCTTCTCCTCGCCTGTTACCTCCACCAGCTGCATAGGATCAGGTACAACCTCCTGATACAACCAGCATAGGGAATTGGGTAACAAATATCAAAACTGGCTACACAATAATAACGTGACCTTCGGAGCTAATCAGTGCTGCCAGCATACCACAAAGAGTAAAAATGCACAGCCTTCTCTCACACTCCCTCTTCAGTCACACTGCCAATTGCTGGCTCCCACAACTCAATAACCACACCTTGGTGGTCATCACACACAACATGGTAACACTTCCCTCGTGGTGTCAGATCAAAGACAACACACTTCCAACCACACACTCATATTGTGCAGCATACTGTCAATGTGGCTAAATACTTAAGTGCCCCACCAAGGGGTAGTAGTCCTACAAATGCTACAGCAGAATACACTACCTCTCACACAAATGATGCAGTTTCCTAGTACAGTTTAACAACCCCAAATTGCATGCTATCTCAAAAAGCCTCCTCACTATTGATTCCTAAAACCCAGTATAAAATTTGCTGCTGACTTCGAACTATTGATAGTCTTCCGCTCCTACACTGAAAAACGAAGCTAGCGGTATCCCTCTAGGACAGCACTGGATTTTTCATTACCCCATATTATTTGTTGGTGATGTTTTAAATTCACCCCAAGTGTGCACTCTCGATTAGCACCCGCTAGCACAGTGCTGTTCCAGCCTCTGGAGCATATGTAAGAAAACAGCACAAGGTGCACCACTTCATAAAGTACAGTATAATTTAAATCAGTCCATATCCTTGATATCTTTTCTTTTAAAAAATTCTTCTTTATTTTTCCCCAAGAAACAACAGATGCACAGATGTTGCTTGCAGTGTTTGAATGTCTGATTTATGCAATTTTAAGACCATGTGGTTGTTTCAGCTCAACTGTAAGGAACATTTGTACTATAGCAGGAGCATCTCAAGCATGGGGTCTTATATACAGAACAATTAAGGATGTAAAGTCTGGCTGAGGCCCTATTACAGAAAACTGGATTTGAAGGGGAAAGGAGGTTGTAATTAGGGCAGTACTGAATTTGAGCACTGTTGTTTGTTTTACAGTACAGATATTCATTTACTTATATTTTCAATGCACCTGCTTATAAGTTGAGACACAGGGGATCAGGTGACATGCCAATAACCGCACAAGTTTGTTCAAAAGCCTAAGCAAGAAATAAAAGCCACGGTTTCCAGGTTCCAAGGTCAGCAGCTTATCCAGTAGAACAAATCTCCCCTTGTAATAATGAGAGAAAACAAATTGAAGAGACAGGCAAATCAATTCCTACCCAAGACTTGAAGTAAATGCCATAAAAAATGGAAAAAAGTACATGTATCGAACATTTTGAGATTTGTGAACATTTTTATACAGCATTGCTGGGGGAAACGACATCTGGTGGACTCATGATGTAATTGCAATGCCAAGTTCCCTGAACTATTCAAATAAAGTCTGTCTTACTCTGAAGTTAATTAGATTTAAAAGTGTTAAACCAATTGTGTTGATGTTTGCTAGGTATAGGTGGACTGATAAATGGTTTGCGGATGAATTCAGACCTATTACCTTTCTCAAGAGGTCATAGGACAATATTCCCAAAAGTTTATTCAATTTTTATTTTTAAATCTGTGTTGTGCTCTCAGCTTGAGGCATTAAATCAGGAAAAGCTGATGGGTGGAATGCTTGCAAAAAAGTCTCAGTCACTGGCAATCTCCTGGGCCGCATTCCATTCCATTCATTTTTTTGGGCCACTACGACTCTCCAGTGCACAACACAAATAATCCAAAACACCATATGGCATTACGGAGACAGATAAAACAAAGAGACCATGATCGCACGGTAATGAGTGATACAGGAGTATTCTTTTACATACTCTTACAGGCCCTGTTAATAGATCCTGAAACAACCAACTATACATGAGTAAAAGTGCAAAGAGGGCACAGCCCTTTTTATTTGTACTCAATTTGTATGACAATGCCTTATATGCTCCCATTTTATTCCCATTTTGGTTGTTATTGGGCCAATTCACAAAGTTGTGTATCGGTTTTAGGCCTAGACAGAATTTCCAGTACACCAGAGTAATCGGAGTGATTTCGAAAATTCTTAATTATTCTTTGATGCAGAATTACTGATAGTTATGCAATTACTCCTGCTCACGTAATTTAAGGGGAAAATCCCCTAGGGAGAGCACATTTAATGAGCAGGAGCAGCCGCTCATGCTCGCTAGTCATGTTCTGCTACGTTAAGCATGATTTCTTGGAGCAAAAATGCATCCTCTGGTCCATTTTGGATGTAAGGGGGGCATTTTGCGGTAAGAGAATACTGCTAGATGCTGGGAGTAATTTTGGGAAAAATCCTACCCCAGAACACATTTAGCAAGTGCAAGCGGCTGCTCATGCTCGCTATTCATGTTCTGATTCATGTAGCATGATTTCTTAGAGCAAAATGCATCCTCGCGTCCATTTTGGATGCTAAAGTGCATGTTTGCACTAAGAAATAGGCTAAACTCAGAATGTCTCTTCTTGCGTAATTTCGCCGAATCTCGCGGAATTTTTATGTCATTTGGAGTAATTACGCTACACAGAATTACACGAGTTACGCCCACCCCATATCAGTATGTCAAAAAGTAGCACGGGAGTACTATTTAACATACTGCAAAATGCCTCTGTGGCTAGACGCCTATGTGTTATTTGTAAGTATTGTATATAGACTATACCAAGTACCAAAGAGGATTAGACCATCTACTAGAAAATATTTAAATTGCAGCAAGAGGATCTCGGGAAGGCTGTTGTGGACACGAAATAGTATGGTGTGTGGGGTCCTGCTGTCAATTAATAACTAAAATCAGTATACAATGGAGGGGGGTAGACATACGTATTTGAAACCTTACACTGTTCAGTTTCTTTTACACAACAACTTTTAACAACAGTAATAATTCAATTTGCCCAAAATCACACGAGTTGTTTTTATTTAAGCAAGCCCAAGCACACAAAATGACATATGAGGGTCCAGCAATAATTTTGAAAAAGGTATACAAAATATTTTTTAAAGTAGGAAGATTCCTGTATTTTGTTTATTTATTACTAAGGCACCAGTACATCCACGTTTTTTTAAATAATGCAAATGAGGGATTAGCTGTTCTGAATGATACACCTTAAAATGACTGAAGACTCAGCAGAGCTGGGCGTAAGAGGAGGAAACTGCACTGAAACGGTACTTCTAAAAAGTCCAACCTTATGCACCCACATCACAGCAGGCCATTAAGCCCAGTAGTTCTCATTGCCATTAACACGCTTCATTTTATTCTTGGGGGCATATCAGCAACAAGGCGATATAAAAATATTGCCGCTTTTGCGTCCGTTTATGGGCGAAAAGCGGCGATAATTTTATCGCCTAATTAGCAAGTTCACGCTAACGCGTGGAACCTTGCATTAGCGCCCGGATTCTTAACGTCCAGCTTTGCATCTCTAATGAGATGCAAAGTGGGCGTTCCTGACCTGACATGACTGGAGAAATGTCGCTAAGCGACATTTCTCCTATCATCAAGCCCCACGCTATGAAGCATAGCGGAAAGAAAAGTAGCGATAACCCCTGTTATCACTACTTTCCTTACGCCTGCTTCAGGACTGACTTAGCCATGATATCCTATGGAAGGTGGATATCATGGCTAAGTATGTGAGGCCCTATCATCAAGCTAATGCCAAATTTCGTGAGATTATCGCTGGGTTTCCAGCGATAATCTCACGTTTGGCAGTTAGCGCTAGGATTTTTATCGCATTTGAGATAAGCGTCGCTAGTAGCACGCTATCTCAGCGATAAAAATCCACGTTAGCCGGCAATAATTATCCTTGCGCTAAGTGCGCTTAGCGATAATTATCGCCGGTTGTTGCTGATATGCCCCTTGGTTTATTATCCGCAATAACCAAGTATTTATGTTCATGCAGACATTCAACTTCAAAATGCTTGCTCACCCTCACAAAGACTGCCCCAAATCAGCATATGTTGCATCAGGCGGGCAGCTGGGCACCGCACAATGACTCCCAGCAAAAGGCTGAGCAAGGAGCAATGGGTGACATAAGGCCTCGTTTTCAAATGCACAATTCAACATACATTTCTATGCGGAAGCAACCAATGCTAAGTAATGTCAAGAAGGTAAGAGAAGGTCCACCTTCAATAACATATTTTCTTATCCCTGTCGCATAAATATTTACAGTGGCTATGTATATTCAAGCCTGTAAATAAAATGTAATGTCACACAACATAATGGCTCCGATTACGAGTGCCCAGAGGAAGCTGCGCCTGTGATATGTATTATACCCAATAACATCTGACGCTTCAGGGATGGGAGTTTATTGGGTTCAGGAATGCCTTCAATTATGAATTTTGCCATAAAATGAGAACAAAACATACATATTTCCTTGATTTTTGCCGCAAACTCCACATGTCCTGGTCATTCACTGGACATTTTTCCCCGCAGTAAACTATGACAGTTTGACCTGCCTAAATTTACCTATGGAAATTGTGGATATATAGGGGCTGATTCACACGTTTATGTAGGTTTACGCTTTTTCACCAAACTGCATTTTAATAGTAGGTTTATGAGTGCAGAGGCTCTTCAGTCGGGAAGAGAACTCTGCACATAAAAAGATAGACCTGTCCAAGGTTTTTCTGAGCGGAGTTCTCTGCCAGTTGTAAACTTAGCATTAAAATTCAGTTTTGTGATTAGTGAAAAAGCGTAAACTTAACTTAAAAAAATGTGTACGTTTAGCTTTGTGAATCGGGCCCATAGTGTTTGCTACTAAATTCTTAATGCTGTTACATGCTGTAGACAGATGTACCTTTTATTAGAGTATTGGAATGTTGGGAGCTCCATTGTAGACAATGGAGTTCTCTCTGCCTCTATGGGCCAGTAAAGGCCCGCAGAGCAACATTCCAATGTTTTACAAAGGCCTCCCGGAGCTCGAGGGGATTTAAATCCCCTCGGGCTTCGAGAAGCCTTTGTTTAATTTGTTAGAACATTCTGCCCTCTAGTGGCAGAATGTTCTAATAGCCTTATAGCCCTTCGTAGCAGGGCTATACCGGCTATTAAAGTCCCGGTCCCTTGTTAAAGTCCCTCGCATTCGGCTCGGGCCTTTAACGCAGGAGCGGGCCTTTAATAGCCGGTATAGCCTGCTACGGCGGGCTATAATATGACACTATTATGAATAAATACATACATGCGGTCAAACCTAAATGTGTGGGGATTAGTAATCTGAGCTAAACTTTATCATTGTGTTCTATGCAAACAGATTAGCATCAGTATTATTTGTAGTGATTGATCCTCACGTCCTTCATTCTTATTAGTTTTGTTACATGCGGTACCAGAAGTTACCGCACATATCAGAGTTGACCGGGGTACTCATAATCGGGGCTAAATGTGCAATAAAGTTGTCAGAAAATGGAACTAACATCAAGGAATGAAAATTGAATATGCTACTACGTTAATTAAATGAAAGAGGGGGGTGTCATGAAACTAGGGCAAGGTGGCACGAAACAGAGGCTCATATCCAAAAAAAGCAGCACATTATCTTACTACCCAAGTGCCCAAAGTTTCTTGTGCCTACTGTATAATCAGTGGTTAATTTGTAAAACTTTAAGTGCCAGGGCCTGGCTTGGAAGGCCACTACAGCCTGCACCACTCATTGCCCCTGTCAGCGCTGCCAGTGACAAGACCAACATAACTACTAGCCATCGTGGTCCTACAAGTGTGACAATTCAGACTATTTCAGGCCACATAAATCTATAATAATGCCACAAGAGGCTGTCGTAATTCATTTTATCAAATGTAGTTTGACTTAATAAACACAGTTGGTTTGCTCATTTCAAAATTAAAAAGGCATTATCCCCATGTCATAGAGCCGGTGCTGCCAATTGAGTGCCAGTGCTGAGCACCGGAAACCACTGGCTCAAATTAAGCATTGTGTATAATCACAGCCACCAAAATAATTCTACACCACACAGGCTCAGAAACTGATACCCTTGCAGTTAGTATGGCTACAGTCATATATCTTGCAGAGATGTTTTAAGGAATGGGCAAAGTGAGCTCTGGTTCAGGGCCCCAGCCTTTCAAGGGGTCCCTTGACAGAGACAGCTCTGTTCGGCAGAGAGTCTTGGCCTGATGACCTGAATAATTCTTAAACAGATTGTTTCAAATAAAGATTTCCTTTAATTAATTTTTAATGTGGGTGATGTATGAGAGTCTATTACAGCCATTTTGCAGAGAAAGTTGTATTTATGTTCAATGCAACATCCATAAAACAAATTCTTTTAGATAAAAAAAGGACCTCACATATTCCTATGCCACATAGATTTTTTGCAGTAATATCAATGAGTTGCTGCTGTGTTGCAATGTTGAAAACACACCTCACTATCCCTAAATAGTACATGTAACATATTTAGAATTTGCACCAGTGTGCTTGTGTACTGTCAGTGACCTGGCCAAAGAGGGCACGAAAGAGCTGAAACTGGGCCACAATTTCAAAGCTTTTCCCGAGCAGGGGCCCCCATATAAATCAATGACCCTGAAATTGCGTGGTTAGATTTCACCCCTGCTAATCTAGATGTTTGGTTTCAAATTAGCCTGTTGTAAATCCTATTTTGTTCGGCTGCAGCTAAAACCTGTCCAGCATTTTGGTCCAAAAATGCTTTTAAAACTACTACTGCATGCTGCTAGTCGGATTACCTAAAAAATAAATCGTCAGACTTCAACGAAAATCCCAAAATGCTTAGCTGTAGTCAACATCAAAACATAAAATGGGGCCCAAAAAGCCCTTGTCCGCAGTACCCTGCAGGGCTTCCAGCCCAAAATGGAACAAAGTTAAACTTTCCATCAGACACAAATCCATTTGTAAAGGTTCTTTGCAATAACTCGTTGTCGGAAACAGTCTTTGTAGCTCATAAAAAGTTTATGCTGATCCATCACTCAAAATATCTTGTTGAAAACCATCACATGGAAAACAGATTCTATGAGTAATTCAACAATGTATAGTCCCATTAACCACAATGCACCCTCAATCTCACCACTGACTTATCTATAACTAGATGCTTAATTGCTGCCTTTGTTCTCGTTTAAGAGATAAACTAATAAATACAGGAGACAGGGTGAAGGGAGAACCACATGACAATCTTGCAACAGTCAATAAAGGTATGTATTCATTAAAAATCTATACCTCAGTCATAGGAACTAATATGGCTCTCACCAATAAATTATGGCTCAGTGAATCATCTGTCGTTGGGGTCAGCAGTGGATATCATCATGGGATAAAACCGAATGAATGATGTATTCAAATAATATGGTAGCCTTCATCCATTAATTTGCTTATATGCTTGAAGCACCCTATACATACATGCACCCCGGAGAAGTATTTGAAGGCCCTTCTACCAACTTGTTGCCCATCCCCCATTCGGAGCCTCTCACGATGAGGAGGCTGCAGGGGCTCCAAACACGCAAGGCACGGACAAGATCGCCAATCCAGACCTGGAGGGGGGCTTCAGATTGAGAATTATGTATATGCCCACTACAACTGTAGCTTGGTGAGTCGTGGGATACTAACATAAAGACATCCTCTCCCCCCTTTATCTTCTCACATGAGAGGACCTCTCATGTACACAATGCTATATATGCGCCATTCCCTATGTCAATTCAGATGGGGCTAATCTTTTGAAACTGCTTAAACCGCTTCAGGCTGAAGGTGTAAAAATCAGTAATACACCCCTGCATCACCACATCTTTGATTCACACCACAAAGAAGGAAACAAGGATTTCTTGAATCCACAAAGAGTATACCACTCATCCCTAATATGTTTCAGTCATGGTCATATCTAGGAACATAGTCGATAGCCCCTTTTAAACAGGCTATTTACATTTCCCCAGAGGTGGTGTGGGGCAGTGGTCAGCAGGTTTGGACTGGGCTGTGACCAAATTGTGGTCTCACAGAATAGTGTATGCCTGGGTTTTTTGGCTGTTTGTGGGCCTGTTTTATGGTCTGGTGGGCCGTATTTTAATGTTTATTCCTCTGATAATACCACAAGCATTGCCTGCAACAAGTGCAAAGGCATGCAGTCTTCCATGCCTTACAAAACCCCTATACAGCGTGTCTTCACAAATTTAAAACTGCCCTGATTTGCACGTGTCACCTTTTTTAGCTATCTTAAGTCGCTAATGGCAGCCACATTTAGTTTGGTGCCCTGGCCTATTTTCTGTCCCTATCTGACCCTGGTGGATGGGAGAGGGCAGCAGGTTAATTAAATACTCTTAGTTGAGATGCTCGACACTTCTAAAATAGTAACACTCTTGTTTCCAGCTACATTGTGAAATGGCCAAGTAATCTGTCTTTTAGTTGCGGGCCATAGTTTACGCTTGTTCTCTTTTTATGTCGAGCATTCGAGACCTCTTGTATATACTTTAGTATATACTTATATGTGTATGTACTTTGTGGGCTCTGGAGATCAGCCCTAGGACTTGTCTGCTTCCTCTTAGGGACTTTTTTTCTGTTCAACTGCCTCTATTTAACTGTCTTGATAGAAAACGACCAGTAAAGGTCAGTAAAATACCAGAAATGCTTTCTGCTGAGGGACTTTATTTTTTTTATTTTTCTGGCAACTGCCTCTATTTAACTTTCTTGATAGAAAACGACCAGCAGAGGTCAGTAAAAAACCAGAATCACTTTAGCATTCTCTAGATTCCAGTCCATAGAAATTGTCTTCGACAAGCACCCATAGACAATAATATTTTTTTCAAATCTTGTATTTTCAATGATATGACCAACAAAGGCCCTGATTTTATATTAAAAACAGAGCTTTAGACTATACCATTTCCCGCTGAAAGGCAATATTTCTCTCCATGTGTTCCCATACCTGGCATGTCACACAGTTTAATACTTACTTTCCCTCCATGTCAAAGAAAAGCAGATGTTTCAGCACCTAGACTAATGTGCTGCTTAGGTAAATACATATAAGGTCCCAAAGGCGAGACCAATTGCATTGCAAATGCTTGTTTGAATTCCAAGCAAATCGGAAGAGCAGTCTTAATTTATCAACTTGCCAATGGCTGCATGAATACCAAAATCAGTATGTCACAGAAAACATGTATGGCAAGATCAAAATATTTACAATAATTCATAAGACAATGGCACTGAAAATCATTAGGGACAAAGGGGCCATGCTCCCTCCTCCCTTCTGCAAGCATGATGCCTGTCTGTCAGGCTGAGCATAGGTCAGGTGGACAGACACTCATCATGTTTGGGTCAGGCAGCCAAGTGCTTAAAATGCAATAATGCATAGGCGCTTGCAGACAGAGCTAAGCTGTGCCCGGCTGAGTATTTACATCCTTGAGCGTGTGACCTCACCTGCCCTGCAAAGCCCAGGAGATCCTCCCTCTCGTTGTGAGGGGGAGCATCACCCATAGACCCATAGACCCATAGACCTGGGAACCTCAGGTTTAAGCCTCGAAATGCCTAGGACTGACTGTCTCTCAGTGACGCCTCGTCACAGAGTAGGGTGGGGTCAGCAACTCTCCCTGACTCCATCTCACTCTGTGATGAATTAGGGATAGTCTATCTCTGACTGGCTGCGGGATCTCCCCTCAATCCCTTCCTTACTGGCAGCCTCCAAAAACCACCGAAGCCTTTCTGCTGCTCTCTCCTGTCACCCATTGACCATTTGTCATGTTCTTGGTTTAATCACCAAGCAGCTGCACATTCACAGCCACATTCACCAGGTGACTCAGATTCCGGTCTGTGAAGGAAACCTTGGGACCATGTGAAAAGTCAGTACACCGACAAAAACTAAAGAGTGGTAGACTATGCGCGCCACAAATGGATAAAACCCAGCTACGACCACCGCGGACATGACCATATTCATTGCTGCATGGCAAAAGACCCTTACATTCAGGCACATCTTAACCTCTTCAGTGCCCCGCCCTTTCCCCGCCCTGTGCCGGGCCTTTCATTAGCGGGCGGGGTTCATGACGAGATAGTCTCGTCATGGGCACAGCGCAACCGCGCTCCATGACGAGACTATCTCGTCATGGGCACTGAAGGGGTTAATTAAGTGGTGGGTTCATAATGGCAATGCAGGTCATACAAATGGTAGAAGTGGGGTAAAAAAAAATACTGGCAATCTAATCATTCATATCACAACACAAACTAAACTTTGTAAACACTAGAATTAGAGGAACACATTTACCCACATTTCAATACACTGATTTAAAATTAGTGCAAATACTTCATATCAGTAATTAAATAGTTTAGCAAATGCCCTTAATACTAAAGATGTTGGCATAGACATTTTTCTGCATAGAATTAGGGTCAATCAGTATAGCACTACAGGAGATGCCTAAGAAAAATACAGCTAATCAATTAACCACATACTATGCGCACAATGCTGTAGAAAGGTTCAGGCAAGCATCTGCGCTCCCTTCTGTAATACCAAAGTACTCCAGGAGTGAAGAACATGTACAGTACAGCCCCACGTTGGAAATGGCTCAAGGCCGAAAGACGCATAAAAATAATCAAACTCATCAAATTATGTAGAACAGATGCAACACAAATATAACCACAAAAAACTGCTGTGTAGATGCAAAAAAATCTAAAGGTAAATTTAATCAACAAAATGTTAAATTTGTAGTAACAGTTTTTCAGACTTTCCCCGGCTAATCTTACTGAGTATGTCTTGCTGCCAACTGGCAGAGAAGTCTCTTCTGAGAGAATTGTGACTCACCCACTCCGCCTAAAACTGTGATCTGGGAATATGCCAGAAATAAATGAATTCTTTAAAAAGAGATTAAGTTCACCAAAAATACAAATCATTAATATTACAAATTGCATTTGACCGGACCTTACTGTAAAGCTTCTAGCAACTCAGAAGTGTGGGGTAAGTGGAGATGAACCCAGCATTGAATTATTTTGATATTTTCTGGCTGAACATAAAAGAAAAATAAAAAAACGTGGATGAACCGAGTCATCACCAGTCAGTAAAGAACGGCTTAATTTTAGGATTGCAGGAAAAATATTAATGTTTGTGCAACCTTAAGAAGAGCCTAAAGGAAATATATTGTATCTTAACAGTTTTTCTAAGTATTGTAAATATCCAGAATTCCTATGGGGCGTATTACTGTTTTTAAACCTGTTTAATTGTTCTCATTTTGAACTGGAACTGAGGTGCCTGGGTGTCACGTGACCTGCCAAAGAATTTATCATTTTGTCAAGTGCAGAAACTGGAACTGTAGGCCAGTTGGCGGATTGCAGAGGGACTGCAGATGCGTGCGAAGCCTTTCTGAAATGCCCTAGTTTCAGGACATATTTTTCAATGTTGGCAGGGCTGGACTTGGAACAGAAACCGGCCCTGGCAAACTGCTTGGCCAGCCCCCCTGGGAGGGGAGGGGGTGCGGCCGAGCTGTTTGCTAGGGCCTGTTTCGGCCAATTTTGTTACAGGTGGCCAATATTGCCGACCCCGGTAACAAAAACAGCCTTCCGGAGCCGAAAAGTGGCCCCCACCCTGGCGGCCCACAGTATAAACGCCTGGTGCCCGCTACGGCCAGAATGTTAGTATGATGCCCCCCTTACTCGGATAGTGGCATGGTCCCTTGCAACTGATGGAATGACTCTGCCAGTCATCTGCACCATATTACCACATGGCTGCATGGGCCAAAAGGCTCCTGGAAGAGCTCTAGGTAACACAGTTAGTGCACTCACAGAGAACAGCCATGGCGAGGGTGATGAAGGTCCCAGGAATCCCTCATGGATTCACTCAAGAAGGAGTTGAGTTACAAGTTACCTACCCTGCGAGTACAGCTCACTGCCCTACCCCCAAAGTAAGGCTGGCTCTGCTTGCAGTAAAATGTGGAGCAGCGGTTAGAAAACATTGATCTGTCTTTCAATGTAGCGATGGCTGCATCACAGGCAAAAACTATCTAAGAAAGCTCCTGCGCAGGAGAAAGCTCTTTCTTTGTTAAAGTATGCACAATCTCTGTCCGTGCCAGGTGCACCCAATGCGAATGCTCACCCGGGCAGATGGGACTGTGCTCCTATTTTCATATTAAGTTACACAGTCTTGCAAATTTTAAGTTTAAAATTAAGCCACAAGACCACGCCACTTTGCAGTACTCTCGGGTATGTACCTGAAAGCCAACACAGATCATTGTGGAAGCATTAGCATAGGGATCTGCCTACTGGATCTGGAGCATCAGTATTACTTTTTCTTGCATGCTAAGGGATTTTGAATAAGTTCCCAGTTCTTCAATTGGAGGGGCATTAACGACCCCCTTACAGGAAACCAATGTGTTACTGCACTATGGAGATACTTCTCATGTAGCTTCAAGACAAAGGCAAAATTCTTCCAGCCACACATCCTACAGGGTGTAGTGTGCTACTCATGTATGCAAATGCTTCAGCGTCCACATAGGAGTAGTAAGCGCTATATAAATGCTGCAATATAACACATTGCAATGCCTGTTATGGGATTGCTGAATGGCCTTAGTACCCTCAGTGCTCCATATCATAAGCCCCCCCCCCCAGGTGGTGCTCAGGATGGTGCACATTCAGTATATCCTCCTGTAGCCTCCTTGCTGATGTGCATGCCACAATACCTCATGCTGACAGACAAGGGTATTCCGTCATACGTACAAAGTAGCTCCCATGTGCATATACTGAACCTGCCACGTTTCAGTTGGTGCCCAATAGTTTTGCAGGTCTTGTGTGTAGCATTGTGACAGCCTGTTTGAATTATTGTAACATGATGTATTCTTGTTTTCGCCCCAAAAATACAGACAGGGTGTAATATAGAAAATCGCCACATTACTCCTCAATACAGAGAAACTAAAACTGAGGAAATCTGCCTTAAGAGCTCCCTATTTGCTCTAAATTGAATTTACTCTAACATTCAAGGGAACTGCCAAAGTACGGAAACTGCCACCACAATACATATGGAAGTGAAACCTTACGTCATGCCATCATCAATCAAACTTTACATTAGTATACTAAGAAGGTGTGTCATTCAGGTAGATCCCCGTGTGCCCATCTGTGCAACAAAATCCAGAGGACAGGGACAATATTTCTACCTGATAAACTTCACAACTGCCACCAAACAGGACTATCTGACCAATATTGATCATCTTCTGACTATTCCTTGAGTCGGAAAGTCTTGCATTGGTGGTACATCTTTCTCTTTAAAAATGGCAAAGCTCTGTATCTTACTCCCAGCACAATTTTAGAAGTAACATTTTAGTACCAGAACAGTGGTACAAATTGCTCTACAAATGCTACAATGCAATGCAACTAGACTAATCCCCACAAGTGCAAAATAAATAGCTATCATTCAGGAATCACCAGAAATTATGTATTCAAAGATTACAATAGAAGAGCAGTAAGTGACTAGAGAGGGAATTGTGGGAAGGCCTTAATTACCTTACTGGCTGACCCCAGGTTGTTGCCCATTTATTCACAGATTGTTTTCCTGAATATAAACTCCCAGAATATTGTGGCAAAAGAATATGAGGACAGAATATCGAGAGACAACATATGGAACGGTACGTGCATATAGGGAAGCACAGATTTACAATTCCAAATTCCACATCTTCTAACGTTGAAGATATTTGTACCACAGTGGTGCATATATGTGGAGTTAGGTATAATAAATCTAGACTTACTTAGCTGTTGACATTTTTTTCTATATTTTGTCCTCAAAATTGTGCCCCGTCGATATTTTGGGGTTGGTATTCATGGTCAACACCTTATTCACTCAATTTATCCCTTTGAGCCCATCTAAGTTCACTAAGTGTGACTGTGCCACCCACTATGTGCCACCTATACAAAATGTTTTGCCCAATTGTTACTTGAAAAGATGTTTAAATGTTAGGTTTGTTAGCAATTTAAATTTATTTCATAGAATATCACAAAAATTACAAAACACACTTCCCAAAGTTTGCATGTATCTCATGCAGCTGTAGTCCGTGCAGGTAACAGCGGTGGGTGGGGCGGTGGGGCCGAGTAAGGGGGGATTTCGAGGGATGATGCGGAAAGGAAATTAAATAAATAATTAATTTCCCCTCGGCATCGTCCCTCGAAATCCACCCTTACACGGCCCCACAGCCCCACCCTTGTTACCTACACGGAAAACGGCTGATCTCATGTAAGAACTAAACAGAGGCCCTAACAAAATCACCCAAGATACTGGCAGTAGATGATTAGGTTAAAAGATGTCTCCTGAAAACTTTGTGAATTAATTTCACAGGCATACATGGCCTCATAGGTAACTCTTCCATTTGAAAATGCCATTAAAATATGTTATGGGCGGAGTAAAAATAAACACCCATTCTAGTTCTCTGACCAACAATCTTTGTCTTTGCAACATCAGGAGTAGGCGTCTGAGCCGATGGCATTCGGGGGTGAGAAGTTGAGAGGTCAGACAGACGGCCCTCCATTTTGTACTCCACTACTCCCGACACATGAATATCTGAGACGATTGGAGCCAAGGTAAGCTGTTTTTCTATGAAAAATTCCTCAGATTCACAAGAATGACAGGTCTGTTGAAAAGTTGCATTCCAGGACCTTCCTTTAGGATTATGATTGTATTTCTGTTCAAAGGGATGATGTGTCTGCAAATCTTTACATAGCCTCACTTACTGCAATTAACAAAATATTTTTTCTGCTGTCCCAGAAACTTCTCCTCAGGCTTCCACCTCGAGCTCCCTCTCCTCCCTAAAGTCTGTTACATCTAGAATAACAAAGCGGGAGAGTTCAGAGTTCATCACCCTGTGGACATGTTTCTATCCTAGCAAGTGACAGGTCTCCCATAGTCACTGGCAGAGGGTGAGTTGGATTTAGGAGGTGGGTTCCTCTATGATGTTACAAGGGAGGTCAGTGGATAATAAGATGTTTGCTCTGAACATCTAACCAACAAAATCCCAGAGAGAAATATAAAAAAATTCAGCATTAACAATAATAACTTCAATTTCCCGTGAGGATTGCTTTGGAAATTTTGCATTGTTCACTAGCTTGGTGTGCCTCTTTAAGTAAGAGTGTATAAAACTAGGATGTTAAGCATTTCATAATTACAAATATATATATATATATATATATATATATATATATATATATATATATATATATATATATATATATATATTTTAAATCTTGCCAGCTTTTGAGGCTGTGAAGATTATAGTGTTATTGTGCTATTGATTTTTAGCAATGTCAACAAGTGCCATTTCATTTCTAGCCCAATGCAGCACACGACCATAAAGTTCTCGAGATAAGCAACAGTTTACGACTTTCTAAAGTGATAAGATTGGGCTGCTTTGCTCTTCAAGTATTTAAAACACTACTCAGACCAAAACTGTGGCAGAGACCTGTCTAAATTTGATACCGCTAGTGCTCCCCTTATGTGATAGGACCCTTAATCCCAGCAAGACTGACTCACCATTCCATATTTATCAGGTCAGTAAACTGACTACGATTAAATTGGGTAATAGTAACTTCTGTTTTTTTTTTACAGTGATCAAAAGTAACATTATATAAAAACATAATTATTAATACCTTGGCTGGGTCTAAGTTTAAGATTTCCCTAATTAACTGGAAGCTTCATATTACATAGACTGAATCTTCACATCCCCCTTGCTAGATTGATTCTAAGAAGTGCCATTGACTAGATTGAAGCTTGGTATTACACCAGCTCCAGAAAAAAAAATGAGTTTAAGGTTTTTTATCGATGTGGAGCGTCTCTGCACTGCTTTAAGGTTATTGCCATTTTCTTTCTCCATTCCTAGGTACGGGTAGGGGCGGAGCTGGTCAGAGCAGGGGCCCGGTGAGGAGTGGTTTGCCCACTCAAAGTGCACATGAAGGTTTGACCGTCGTCTTGGGCCAGCCAAACAAACATGCGCACTTTGCATGTTCTCCTCCAGACTGCATTACACAGCCTGGTGGGGAGCATGCAAAGACATATGGGAATGACATTGCACATCATGTTTAGGAACCACACAGTCACCACTCCATAGGTATTTGCCTCATCTGCCTGGACCTCTTCTCTGGGAAGACTTAGTAAGTGTCACTTTCAATTCAGCGGAAACTGAGAGTTCCACCATTTTTGTCTGTTGAGACACGACTATCAGCACGATTCATTTAATTTGTAAACACTACTTGTCAAGTTCTGCGAGCAGTGCAGGCATACTCAGTATGCATGAAACGCAACTGAAATCCCATTGGGCGACCAAAAGAAAGCGTTATATAGCCAGGCCACTGAAAGTATGCTGCAATGAAGATCCAAATTGTGCGGAGGAATTGAATCAAGTGTGCAGCATAATGCAACATATTTTGTGACAATGTTATTTCTCTATTTTGTCATGCTTATTCATATTAATACTATCTGAGCAGAGATTGTACAAGTATAACATCTGAGTACGGCATTCAGCAACTTAAAGGTGACCAAGTATATTTTACAAAAGATATACCACTGTGGGTCACCAAATCGGAAACTTTTTTACTTTGTGTAGGTCAGTGTTAGATAGATTAATTTATGAGTTGTAATCAGTGGCGGCTGCTCCTGGGAAGCAGCAGTTGGACAGGGAGAGGGGAAGAGGCATCTGAGGGGATTTAAAAAACAAATCACTTACCTGCTGGCCAGTCGGCTGACCAGTCGCTGCCTCTCCTATGACCTCTCTGCCCTCTTCCTGCCTTCTTCTGTGCAAGAAGGAAGCACCCGGGCTCCCAGGCTCCCCCTAGCCAATCACAACGCTGCAATGCATCATTGTGGTTGGTCTGAGCGTCATGGTTTGGTGATCAGCCAGGGAATGGGAGCCTGGGCATGTTCCCCACCCAGGCTGTAATGCACCCTTGGTGGAGTACATGCAAAATGTGGATGAATGTTTGGCTTTCCGAGAGGGCTGGCCAAACATTCATGCACACTTACATAGAGCCAGCGACTCCTTCCACTGCTCTGAGAGCAGAACAGATCCACCTGCCAAGACGACGCAGCAGGAACAAATAAAATGATAATATAGTCGAGTTATTAACATTTTATTTTTCCTTTTTTCACTGCGAAAAGCAGTGTGGCGACACTCTTCCACCTTAAAGGAGGAGCTGCCGCTGATTGTAATACGTGGTAAATAAGGTACATCCATAATCATGTGGAATGCATAACAGCTGTGAGATCCCTCAAAGTGGTGCCATAATCCTAGTATCCCTGGTTGTATATTATTGAATTCAACTGACAATCCATTCTATGTAACTACTTAATGAGAGTCAAGTCTCACTGAATGATAGAGAAATTAAAACCCATACCAGTTTTGGCCCATTCTCACCTGGGTAGGCATGAGGGGCTGGTTGCCATCATACAAAACACCACACTGGTAGCACTGAAGCGTGTCCTGCATGCGTTTGCGTGCCTTACCAAATGACTGAAGCAATACTCTAGCTTTCCCTCCAAGCCTGCATCACGTAATTTATATGTGGCAATACTGTGTGGCTGGAAATAATATTTCTGGCTTGTATCCCTGCACATAAATCTGGGTATTACAACATAACACCCATGGAATGGGAAATAACTATGCAGACCAAGTTTTCAAGGCGTAATTCTTCAAGGAATTCAGAATTTCATGTGGATTAACACTCCAATTTAACACCTCCTTTGAGCTAGTCGAAAATGGGAGCGGTGGGGCTGGGAGTTAAGAGGGTAATAGATCAATGGGGAAGATGTGGTCTATAGGGGTGAATTACATCTTTTGAAGGGATTTGGGTTAGTCCCGAACTGGAAACAGGTTTGCACTTGCATCCCAATCCCACAGTGATTTAAGTGTCCAGAATTTTCAGCCAGTCATGATCAATTCTAGTAGTTTCCCACTTAGGGCTATCGATCCTCCCAACTCGTAATCTGCGTCAAAGTGGAGAACCAGACCATATCTGTGGCCCAAGGCAATAGGAGTCAGCCACTCACCTTCCCCACTTCTGGCACACTGTTTCGAACCGCCTTGGGAACCCCTTCAATGTGCAGGACTCCCTTGTTCCTCAGGTACATTGTTGCTATTTAAATACATACACATACACACATTGGATGCTTTCCTAAACTAACATGGCGGCCTGTGAATTAAATCAAATCACACCTCGAAAGCTCACAAGTCCACAGGGCCGTTTCTACCATTAGGCAAGACTAGGCGGCCGCCTAGGGCGGCAAAAGGGGGAGGGCGGCAAAAAACATAAGTTTGGGAATCCCCTTTATTCATGGAATCAAGGGCCTTCAACCTCAAAAGAGCATTGGTTAGCGTCTTATACAATTCATTCGACGTGACGTGAGGTCACGTTCGGCGCCACAGGCGGGGCCGTGTGTGCGCCGCTAATAGCCCGCTGCAATTTGCAAAATTCCCGCCGGTGGCTGAATCACTCGCTGACGACTACAGCCGGGCCTGATGTCACCTGGCCCCTCCTTGGCTGTTTTCTGCTCCATGTGGGGCACAGTCTGTTTTGAATATTCGTAACTCCCCAGCAGGGAAGTGCCTGGCGTAGGCACCCTGCTGTCCCCTTCCCATGACTGCCACATCACGACGGGTCTCTGCCCACCAAGTGAGTTCTCTGAGTCCCTGGCCACGGAGAAAGGCCCATGCAAGCCCACCAGTATATGCAAGCCAGACACTCCCAGCAGCCGGATGTGCGAGGTATCTCCATGCATGTATTCACTGCGGGCGGCAGGGGTGTCTCTGCGCTGGGCCCGACCACGTGCACTCCGCGGGAGACATTTTGTCTGGCAGGAGAACTTCGCTGATTGTTGTTCCTGCTCGGGAGCTGGAGGCAGGTGGCAGCATGGTCAGGTAGGTTTTACCCAGGGCGGAGCACTGGTGATGCAGTAGCATTGTAATGCAAGTAGCAGAGGTGGCACTTTAGAGCAGCCTCATAGGTGGGCATAGTTATGGGGACACGGAAAAGGAATACATTGCTAGATGTAACACTAACAGGTGAAGAGAGGCTGCAGTTGGGAGGTTTGGTAGAATACCACCGACATGTTGGCACGGCTCACTTGTTTTCCTTCTTGTTTCACTCCAGGCGCTACAGAGGGGTTGGTAGTGCTGGCTGTAGCCCATATAGCAATGCCCCAAGTGCCAACTTTGGCGTCACTATTGATAAATGGGCATTTCTGGAATAGCAGCACTGCAGAGCCGGCGGACATCGCCCGGTGAAGAGTGATGGGAGGACGCGGCTGCTTCTGGGTGGTAGTGCCAGCCTTGCAGCTCCACGGGTATTCCATAAAAGGCTTCAATTCCTGAATTGGAGGCATTGTTTAATGTTCCTGTATTGTTTTTGGCTAAGCTGAGCTGGGCAGTAAGCGCTTTATTTAGGTGATTTATGACGCACTGAGTTCCTGCTTTCAGGCGCTGTCTGAACACCTCGTGCAACTAACTGTAAAATGCATTCAGATGGAATTGGATATCGGAATATAATTGACGCACCTGTTTGCTATTTGTTTTTAAATGCTATTAAACGCTGCCATCAGTATTTATCAACCTGGGCATTTACGTAGTGCGGTCAAGAAAATGAATTGCCTCTCGGCGCTTCAATACCCGGTGTGTTCCTGTTATTCAAGCCAATCGCGATCCTTTTGGGGTACGCTAATAAGAGACGTGATGAACTGTCCTGTCCAAATTCTAATTTGTGATCTATATATGACACAAGGGCTCCTGAGCCCGACCGACTCCGAGTTTTTATTCTGTCCCAGTGTCAGTGCTTAATATGAACCGGTGGTTTCCGGTGCGGGAACTGACATTTAATTGTCAACACCGGCATTTATTGCACGCAATTATATAGTGGCACTGGTATTGTGCTTTAGCGATAAGCACAATAACAGTTGTTTACTAATTAAATATACATTACAAAAGACTGATATCTTTCGCCCGTGCTATTCTTGCAGCTTTGGGGGCCCGGAATAGCCCGGATTGTCACACTTATAGTATTACTTAGTGGTTGTGTTGCTACCAGGCAGGCAACTAGAGCCAAATTTCGGGGGGGGCTGAAAAAGATTTCGGGGAGGGCTAAGTCTTCCAGCCATAGGCAGAATGGCTGTAAGAAGGGGTGAAGACACAACAAAAGCCTCATTAACGAGATAATGGTCTTTTAAAGACCCGTGAAGTACTCTGGTGCGGCTGCAATTAGACGGACGCCAGCCCGCGAGGCTGTCTCGGCCGGGCTGTCACACACGACGGGGGGGGCTGAAGCCCGGTGAGCCCAATGGGTGTTGCGCGCCTGGTTGCTACTACCATTTGGAGTGCTTGCAGGGGCAATGGGTGGTGCAAGTTGCAGTGGGCTCCTGTCGAGGGGTCCTGGATTTTAAATGTTCACAAATTAAGCACTGTGCTGTCTGGTTCGTTCACATTGTGTCCCTGCCTCCCTGTTTTATAATCCGTGGCTCTCTTCCTCAATCTCTGAGGGTTTATGCCAAAATACAATTCTTCACAATTTGCCCTTGACGTGGGTATTGTTTTATGTAAACTGCTCGAGCTTGCACATCCCGTGGGCTTTGAGGGGGGGGGGCGGTGTCATGAAGCCCTTCTTTTGCATTCCCTAGGCACAGGTGCCGCAGACAAAATGAAACCAAGACACGGGTCTCGTGGGACTCCCCGGGACATCGGAGCAGAGCAAATGCTCGTTAAATTAACAAATTAATGGCGCAGGTTCTCAGCGACAACAAGAGATGAGCCCTGGCGGAAGGCTGGAGGTTGTACAGATAGAGCGGCCCAAAGTAACGATTGATTGGGTATGTGACCACAACTCCCTGGGGCTTGAGGCTTCAGAGACCTGAAAAGAGTGAGTACATTGTCTCATTAGAGGCCCCACCTCTTGCACTATGTAGTCACACCCGGTTTGGGCTGCGAGTGGGTGGAATTGTGGGTCCAGCGCAGGCTATGCAGATACATCATGCAGTGTAGTTTGTCTCGTGGAACACCCCTGCGCACCCCGCCCTTCTACCAGACGGTACTTCCCTCCACGTGTCTTCTGGTGCCCCTCACTGATGTTGCAGCCTTTGACTCCAAGCTAACACACATCCTGGTGTCTGCAGTGAGTGCACAGCCACATTCCTCCAGTCTCGCAGTGTGTCCGACCACATTCCAGAGGTCCCATTAGCTTCCAATTCGCGTGATAGAGCTACACGGATGCTGCAGACAGTACACTTTAGTCATATGATGTGTACCGGTATTAGTGTGCAAGACGTCGCAGCAAACTGCTAATGTGAGGCGTACGTGACCTCTACTAGACCATGAGACCGACGCAGCGCCTGTTTACATTCCACACGTTTTACTCTATATTGCATTCCTGAAGACTGTGATGTTTCTGTAGATTTTAAGAACGCACCGACACGGCGTGCTTATGGGCCATTTCAGAGAGATGTTGGAAGAGAAAGAATGAAAGGGTATAGAGAGTGAGAACCCGCAGAGGACAGTTAGCCTGGATGAGAGGGGGGAGAGAGTGATGGTAGTAAGGGAGGGGGGCGGCATTTTTCAATTCTTGCCTAGGGAGGCAAAACACCTAGAAACGGCCCTGCAAGTCCAGCATTCCAATCATTCAAAGTTTGTAAAAGGTGTATCCTTACTTTGGCCTATTGTAACACCTGCCATTTATACTACCTAGAGACTGAAATGGTATAAAATGCTATATTATAATAAGTTATTGCTTTATTTATGATGGAGCACAACATTGAGGGGGCCTGATTCAGCCCAAAGCCTTTGAGTATCTGTGAGATAAGGGAGACAGAGTGGTGTCTCACTACATTCTTCAGGGCGCTCCCATCATTTTGTGTTATACCACAATTGTTGTAAATTATTTCTTCTACAATAATCAATCCCCTACCAATTTGCCGTGCTAGTCGTAGGGTCCCATCCTTTCACCTTTAAAGACAGTATCATGAGTCCTACAATGTTTCACTGGTGAAGCACTCTGTATCCATGCTGATCTGGAGCCTGTAGACCTTGTTACACAGCAACAATATATAAAACAATCCTAATGAAAATTACCAGATAATTCCATGTGATCAGCATTCCATGTTTCGGTGCAGTTGTTCTACACACCGTTGTATTTAAATAAATCTTTATTCGGATAAAGAAATATCCATAAAAGAGTTGCACAGATAAAATTGACAAAGAACCTAATAAAAACATTCACACTAAAATGTTTAGAAAATGGACTCATGACATGAACAAGTTAAATAAACAAATCGAAAACACCAAGTTACCAAGCTAGGCATCAACTCAATAGCCAACGGCTTAAAAGCATAATTAGAAGCATAACATAGGGAATATTTAATTTATGTATTACCACTGTTATGGGTATAGTATCCTTAGGTATTCATTTTCATAACTTAAAGTGTACTGGTATAGCATCTGTTTCCTTCTTTGGATGGCATAAGAAACATAGATAAAAACTTGATAGCATAAATTCACATTATCAAGGTTACAGATTAAGTTAAAAGCATCTTTAGAATAAATATGTTTCCCTTTTAAAAACAATGGCATCAATATGTGTTTTTTCGGACCACTATAAAAGTTACAAAAGAGTAAAAAAAATGCAGTGTGGACTGGTTGGACTTACCAACACGTGGGCATTTGAGAGGCTTTTGTGAACAAAAGCCAATCTCTGGAAAAGCAGGCAAAAAGTGCAGTGTGCCTATGTGCAATCTTGCTAGATAAAATCTATGGTGAATGCTCAACACTAGGGTAAGATAGCAATGGGCACCGTTGTATCCTAGAACTCTAGTTTCTTTCGTTCAATTAAGGTGAACCAGTACTACATCTCCCAGGATGCATTTACTGTTGAATGAAATCCAAGGGGTGTAATACTGTGTCCTTGAAAACATGGTTCACCCAGCTACCTTATCCTAATGCACACCGTTCATCCCCTGAAGAATGAGAACGCCACGTGGATTTATCCTAAACTGAGGCCTGCTGGTGAATGGTGGTGCCAGTTGAATGCCTTGCACTAATGGCACTGAGAACTTTCCCTCCCTCACATGCTGGGACAGCATTAACATCTAATGTGGCGTGTGCCTCCCACAATCCAGTATGGGGCGATGGCAGCTCACTTTTCAGAGCCACAGTAAAAGATCAGGGGGCATATGTATCAAACGATTTTGTATTCGCAAATGCTGCGATTCGCAAAAAAACAGCGTTTGCGAATACAAAATCGCAAAACGCGATGTATCAGCCATTTTCGCATCGCATTATTAAGAAATTGCTAATTTTGCGAATCCTTAATTTTGCGTAAGCATTTAAGGAATCGCAAACTGTGATTCCTTAAATGCTATGTAACAAGCACCCAAGTTGTGCGATTTCACCTTAAGAAATCGCAAATTACCACCAACTTCAAGTTGGTGGTAATTTGCGATTTCATTGAAAAATGCACTATTTGGCATTTTTCAAAGTGCCATGTGGCGCACATACATGCCCTTATGGCATGTATGTGCACCGTATGCACACACATGCTCATTTCGGGGGTGCATCAGGGTGTCATCATGACACCCTTGCACCTTTGAAATTATTCTCAATTTGCGATTAGCAAATTGCGAATCGCAATTGGAGAATGACTTCCCATTCATTCCTATGGGCCTCCTGGCCCATAGGAATGAATGGGAAGGTATTCCTTAATTGCGATTTCGCAATTTGCTAATCGCAATTAAGGAATATTAAGAATTCGCAAAATATGTGCGAATTTTTAAATACATCCCGTTTTGCAATTCTCAAATAGCGATTCTCAAAAAATCGCTATTTGAGAATCGCAAATACTGTTTTTGATACATATGCCCCAAAGACAGAATACATGATGGTTAGGATTGGTGCTAACTCGAAATTGTTTTCATCCTCAACCGGCAGTAAAAGTATTATAGAGGGTAACAATAAAGGAAGCAGTGCTCTATTTTTTCATGTGGTTTCCAGTGTTGGGCGCCAGTAATAATTTTTGGGATGAGGACTTGTGTTTTTTTCATCATCATCTTTCACCTGCAGCAAGAGAGATTAAGATAGAAAAGGGAACAAGAAGGAGTAGAAAGAGAATGATGGGAAAACAATGACAAATCTAAAACGTGGCATGGAAAAGAGCCTGCAATGGTGAGAGAAATTGAGAAGTGTGGAAGAAAGAAGCATGATGCAGCATTAAGACAAGGTAGTCCAGGAATCTGGCAACCAGGGCATTTGGCAATACTAGAAACATACTTTCAAACAAACATTTGCAATGCTATAGGCCTAACATTTACGAGAGTTTGAGATATTGGCATTGTAAATGACAATGCCTTTTATTTATGTGTTTTTTTAAAACAGATAAATTAAAGTCATTGTCATTTACAATGCCAATAGCTTAAACTCTGGGAAATGTGAGACCTATTGAAATTCGTTTGTGCTATAATTGTTTTTTTTTTTTAAGAACATTAGGAGAGAGAGCTTCCTGCCTGCAGTAGCAGGCAAGACAAAGCTATTTGAGATAATAGTGCTCAGAGGATGTAAATAAAGCCTACTGAGCAAATACACATGCAACAGGGGGGTTGCCATGGGAGGTTACAAAATAAGACAAGGCGGTACTTAGGAGAGACTACTAAGCCTATTGACCAATGACCAGGGAAAGTTTACAGTGGACAATGGCACAAGCCAATGAAAAATATGGGCGGAAGTGGGCGGAGCTTCAAGTCCCTACCTGAATACAGCAGGCTTCCCAGAGCAGCGCATGTGCTGCCCAGCCTCAACCTAAAGAAAGAGTAGACACCAACAAGTTTTTTACAGGTTAAAAATGAAAGATAAAACTAAGAAGCTAGATGGTGCCTTAAATGTGATCTGAATCAGATTAAGACAGGTGATGCATAAAATATGGTCTGAAACAGGTTAAAAGAGTTGGGGCCATATGTATCAAAAGAAAGTTTTGCGATTCTCAAATTGCGATTTTCAGCGCATTGCAATTAGAGAATTGCAAAATGCAATGTATGTAGGATTTGCTAAAAATTTTGGGAATGCTACATATTACTTATTTGCGAATCGCAAATTGAGATTCTCAAATAAGCAATACCTTCCCATTCATTCCTATGGGCTATGAGGCCCATAGGAATGAATGGGAAGACATTCTCAATTTGCGATTACCAATTAGAGAATCGCAAATTGAAAATGCAATTTCAAGGTTGCAAGGGTGCCAAAAGGACACCCTGTTGCACCCCTGAAATATGCATGTGTGCACATTTTGCGCACATACATGCCCTGAGGACATGTATGTGCGACATACGGCACTTTTAAAAAATCAAAAATTGCTTTTTTATAGAAAATCGTAAATTACCACTAACTTAAAGTTGGTAGTAATTTGCAATTCCTTAAGGCCAAATAGCAAATTTCTGGTGCTTCCAGAATTGCATTTAAGGAATCGCAATTTGCAATTCCTTAATTGCATTCGCAAAATAGAGAATCGCAAATTTTGTGATTCTCTATTTTGTGATGGCCTTTTGGGATGGTACATCCCAAACATCTTTTTCCCATTCGCAAACGGACAGATTCTGAGAATCTGCCCATTTGCAAATGGGGAAAAGGCTTGATAAATATGGCCCTTGGTGCATTAAATGTGGTCTGAATCAGGTTAAGACACTTATGCCCCTGTATATCAGTATAGCCGACATTCCTCATAAGACTGGTAGGGCATAGGAAACTACAAACCTGTAGAAACACTATGGGCGGATCATGTTTAACTTAGAGATGCTGTCTCCTACTGAAAGCAGCCGAAACTCCAGTACAGAATGAGAATTACCAGAAGAAGAAGCCTGGAATTACCAACTTCCTCGGTTACTCAAAAGGGAATTGTCAGTGCTCAGATGGTAATTACTGTTAACTCATCACTCCTGGAGTTACCAGGATTCCTGGAATCATTCACTCTTGGGGTGCCAAATTAAACAGGACATTTCTAAGGAGGCAGTTAAAATCATAACAGAGTACTTCTAATTTCTATTTACAATACTGGGAGGTTAGCCTATTTCTCAGCACTGATAAATTTGACAGATGAGGAAAACTACCCAGGTGCAGCCTGATGTGACCAGGATCTCTCAATTCTGGTTCAAATACAGAAGCTTCCAATAGGATTCAGACCAAGGTCCTAAAGCAGTCAACTACTTAATCAAAGCTAAGTATCAGGTTAAATTAGCAACTTTTTTGCATTAAGGGAGCCATACATTTTTGAAACAATTAATGACAGTCTTGCAACAAACAACTCAGAGAAGTATGCTTACAATTAAAAATGTACATTAAGGATTCTGCACACTTAAAACAAGAATATTTAATATACAGATCCTTGCCATGTCCATATGCAAAGAAATCCTCATAGTGAGAGGCAAAGACGACTTACTCTATGTCCCTGCATCTTATGTTCAGCTTAATGCAATGTAACCGTTGTCCCACACAGACACATACCCTCCTTCACTTGACATAGTCCAATCCTGATACTGGAACACAACCTCCTTGATAAAAGCTTCTGACAGTAATAATTTTTGTTTTTTTTAATAGCACACTTCACTAATTAATGTATTTGAATCCTGGTGCCAACAATGTAGGGCAGAAGCAGCTGGCAGGGAATGAGGGTGGAGAGGCAGGTGGTGTTGGGGTGTAAAAAGTACAAACCCCCCCCCCAAAAAAACACTCACCTTCTTACTGTGTCCCTCCTCTGTCATCCTCCACTCGGTCTGAACCAGAAATCACGCACAGGCTCCCCTATGCTAATCACAACGTTGCAATGCAGCGTTGTGATTGGTCAGCGTGCCGGCAGGGCGTGCGGGCAGTGGAAACCTAGGCATGTTCCTCACCAGGCTGTGCATTACAGTCTGGTGGGGAACATGCAAAGTGCGCATACCTGTTTTGGCTGGCCCAGGATGGCCGTTCAAACCATCATGCACACTTGGAGTGCGCAAACCACTCCTCTCCTTGTGTCACCAGCCCCGCCCACCCTAACCTAGTTTCAAACCTATAAAATGATAATAACTATGTTATTATAATTTTATTTTTCCTGCTCTGAGAGCAGAGGGGCAATGCTCCTCCGCCATAGTGGAGGAGCCTCCCTTATTGTAGGGTCTGATTACATCATTTCTATAGGACTCGGAGGGATTTTGCATCAACATTTTTGGATTACACAGATTAATGGGGTGTTTGGGATTAAAACCCTAAAACACAGTTTGCAAGCCTACAGACTTGTTAGAAATATTACAAAACAAAGGAGACACTACAGGATATAATGGAAGTACATCAGAACTGTAGAAATAAGGGCTGCATTTGTGATTACATACCCAAGCCAGGGAAAAGATGAACCCTTGTAAACTCACTCAACAGAGAAGTGTAAAACCAATAAAAACTCCTTGTTTGAACAAAACAAGGGCAAAGAGGTTGAGCTATGCTACACCTTCAACAATACAGAGCAGTTAGAGGAGGACAGTGCACAGAGGAAAAGACAACACTTGTCTTAATACTGCCTTCACACACTTTGCAGTGTCATGCTTCATCATAGGGCCGCATCTGACGTCCAGGTGCAGACCAACACACTGGACAGAGTGTAGTTTTTTTTGTATATGTGAAGATTAGTGGTGAGGGTACAGAAAATGTGAAGGAACAACCAATATACCTACAAAGAGGTGTGTAGGAAAAACTATTCCCTTAAGAAGGGACTAAAGAGTGCAGACACACACGCTTAAAACTACCTAAGAGGAAACCATCATCTCTCTTTATTCATGTAACCCCTTGGTAGGATTAAAAATCAAGAATTGGGATAATCAGGGGAGGTAAATACCCCTATATCCCTGCTGCGTATACCAACATGTTTCAGCCATTATTTTACACCCAACAGGGTCGCTCTGGCATTCGTCAGGGTGTTGGTCCCACGTTGTCTGGTCTTAACCCCTATTTGGAGTTTTTACCTTACTTAATCAAGCCGGACAGTGCCGCAATATCATGTACTCTGGGAAATTTCCGAAAGGGAACAGTTTTAAGGGTTTACTAGCAATTCTCTAAACCCGGGACCTTTGTGGGACAGTGGTCTTGTAGTCACACTTACTCCAAAGAAACACACATATTCAGTTCCTCACGCCGGTCCACCAAAGATGAACCCTTCCCAGTGGATTAAAATGAAAGCTGAGGGGCTACCCCTGCAAATTGCATGGAGGGGGGCCCAAGCTCCAGACCCTGTCAGGAGCTCTCAGGCCTGTCTGTGCACATTACTCGTAGGGGGCCTCCTGGAGCGCAGGCTCTCCCTGTACTGTGGGGCGGCAGAGGCTATGGTTACGCCACTGACCCTTCCGTGTCTCACCCCCTGTACAGCTAGTTCACATGTCAAGGGGTGCCTTTTCCATCAAGTGGTAAGGGGCGGTGTCCTACCACAAGAAGCAGGAAGGGGAGGTTCTGAAACTGATTTGCTGTACTATGTTGACAGATGAAATTAGCATGTGAGTGTAGGGCTTCTTAACTTTTGGCCACAAATGATAGGTGCAGTGAATATCACTGAGGACACGTAAGAAGGTAGAAGAACTGCAAAAACAGGCAGATTTTTTCTGCAACTGTGGCAGTAATATTGTCACTCCAACAGCTAAATAGGAGTTCAGAACAGCCCCAAGATCCCACCTCCTACCCTTATTGGCTGCACTGGAGGAGGCTCAACCAATGAGAGAAGTGGTGGGGGAATTCACCATGTGATATTGTAGAGCACACATCTATCATACAACATAATTTAACAATCAAAAAGCATAGACTTAAAAAGTTTAAGTTTCTGAACAGATTTTAAATCCAAGCACTCGCTCTATTGGGTAGCCAAACTTCTACCATGCAATCCTGGGTGAGTTAAAGTGGAGAAACAAATGCAAAAGGAAAAGGGGAAATGTGAAAATAAATGCTCAGCTCCACCTCATCATTCTTCAGCACACAGTTCATCATACAGAAGTCAAATAGTTAAAGTTACGGACAGCAGGACGGAGAATGTTCCTGTTTTTTTCCAAAAGATTCCAAGAGAGAGTATTTGAACCACTCTCCCCGCCCTCCTTAAGCGCACCCTCCAGTAGCACTCATGCTTCTTCGTTAGCTCCGTGCACTGAGGGGCAGGTATTTACGACTCACTACTTCGTTAGTTTACCAGCAGTCGCTTCCTGCTTCCAACAAAACACTGGAAATTTTTCCAGCAAAGGGAACATGTCAGATCAAAGTGAGAGTGGTTGCTTAACAAAGTAATTCCCCTTCAGCCTATGAAGTCGTCCAACAGCATTGGCTACTTTCAGAAACAGACCCACTAGAATGTCTGCTGGTCAATAATAGTCAGGGCCAGACTGGCCGTAGCGGGCACCGGACATTTTCCTGGTGGGCCAGAAGGATGGGGCAGTTTTTTGAGTGGTGGGGGCCGTTTTTGTTACTGGGGCCCAGATTTGCAGGAGTGCTGCACTATGGCCCCCTGTAACAAAAGCAGCAGCGGTACTTCTCACTATTACCCCCCCCCCCCCCCCCCACCCCCCGGTGTCAGTCCAACTGAATTGCCAGAGCTGGTTTGTGTTCCCAGTCTGGACCGGATAATAGTGGATTCATATATGGCTTTTGGAGTGCCCAAGTCAACGTGTCCTAACTGCTAGGACTGCACAGCCACATTAGAAAGTTGTTCACTCAATAACAAATCTGTTTACTAATTTCCAAAAAGTAGCAGTAGGTCAGTCAACCTTCCTCAGACTCTGGCAACAGAAACCTGTCAAAAGGTTTGAATATTTTAAAGCTTGACTATGTCATCCCAAAATATTTATGTACGCCAGCCTATATTTCTGCAAACCATTGGAACCATTTAGAGGTACTTCGAAATGTTGTGACACACTGATATACTTTTGAGAGAAACAGAAAAACTGTTTTTGAGTAGGGAACACAGTTCCCTTGGGAATGTACACTGGGAAATACAAAGCAGATGGTTGATGGTATGAAGGAGGGTTTCAAGAGAATGCACTGGTATTGTGGCTTCTCCAGATTTCATTCCACATCATTTGCCATTGCTACATTTGATTTAGAGGCGTCTTGATGCAGAAAAAGTCATAAATGTTGAATGGCAATGACCCATGTCAAAGTGACTTGGTACTAGTTGGTGAGGGCATGCAGTTTGTGGTCTGTCTCCAAACTGCCTTAATATTAACATAAACTAACATAGAGTGTTGGGAGAGGAGTATCAGAAATTAAATTATCATTATACCCCTGTGAAATTTCGCTAAATTTGAAAATATGTGTTTGGTGCTCTTTGGGAAGAGATGTACAAGGTTCACCCTGCTAGATGCTCACAGACTCTGTCTCCACTGCCGCTGATATTGGGGAGTCACATGTTACTCAAAATTGTTTTTTTCTGCCTTACACTTTTACACATACTGAAAAACCATCTCCTAGCCAATAAGATGCCATGTGCCAATATGCCTGCATACCCTGTGTCCTCTTTCACCCCAAAGACCACCAAATATTTAGGCCTGGGCAATGAACTCTGCTCTGTTCGCGGAGTTTGCAGAGTTTTCTGCAACTCCGCGCTCCGCGGAGTTCAGAAAACTCTTCTCCACGTAGTGCAGGGGAGTTTTTTCCTCGCTTGCACTTGCCAACGTTAAGCTGGCGAGTGCAAGCTGAGGCTCAGATAAAATTTCTACTCCAGCTTCAGGAAAATTGGTCTGCCACTTGTGGAACTACGCAGAGTTTTTTTGGCACTTTGCAGAGTTGTGCGTAGCGGACTCCATGAATTTCGCCCAGGCCTACAAATATTCATTGAGGAGAAACTAAATTCACAGTTGTAGTGGCAACCTGCAGGTTGTGAAATTAGAATTTGAGAGCAGAACCTTTCTAGTTGTTGGATTAAAAGGGTGGTCGGCCCTCTGTCAGGCCAGAGTACACTCAGCCACTTGTGTCTGGGGCACAAATGGCTTATGGCATTGCTATAAACTCATGGAGTTTTTAATTTGTTCCGCTGTGTCTTTGCACATGGACTGGGTGCATTATATACTACAGCCTAGTTTAGAAGAAATTGGTGTCACCGGAGGCCTGGAGCACAAAGTGCTATGAGCCTCCGTACCAACAAAATGCCTTCTCCAGTACGTTTGGGTGAAACTTATGCAATTTCCTTTGCGTAAATTACAAAAATGTCCTAAAATTGTGTGAAATAATGCATTTTTATGCAAAATGTTGGTCTCAAAATGTGCACATTTGTTTTAGCAAAACATTTGTCTGTGTCTTCATTTTGGACACGAGGACGCATTTTGTACTGAAAAAATGCACAAAATCGTACTGGCAGGAACAGCAGCTGCTCGCATGCAGTTAATTAGCGGGGTTTCTGTGCGCCCACTATAGGATTTCTATATGCAGTGCTGCATAATGGCGTAATCTCAGTCTTTTAGCATAATAGTCAAAAAGCACAAGGCCGATAAATGACTTGAGATAACGCCGATGTAAACAAAATTTTGCCCAGGCATAATCACCGGCCCATGTGTTAAACCACAGAAAGCATGCATGGAAGCACAAGACGGAATTACAGAGAGGATGGTTCACACACCACTGAGTTTCAGTGTAAACGACCCTCTGACCTTTGAGACTTGCCCTGAAGGGGGAAAACACGGATTCTGAAAGTTCGGCGCCTGTTACACTTTCAGTTACAGTCTGCCTTTAGTCCTTGGTGAAGGACCCCTTAAGCCCCTGTCAAGGTTCCTTGTGAGTTTCTGAATTTCCTCTCGAGGGAGACCTAGAGGAGAGGCCCCCTTTTGGGACTACACACAAAGGTAACTTACACTTATGAGTAAGTTACTCAGCTATAATCGTATACTTCTAGTAACTCTACTAATTTGGGACATTCAATAAAACCCAAGTGCAAAGTTTCTCAAAAGTGTAGACTTACACATCTCAACCCACAAATTTATCAGTGTATATTACCACTGCCCCAAAAAAACAGTAGTAAGTCTAGCACAACACATGGCCAACCACTGATTGATTCTAGCAAACACAAGGAGATAATGGACGGAGTGCTGAAACTTTTCAAACACTCACCCCCAGTCACAGATCTGGGTTGAATCCATCATCATTCTTTAGCTCACTTTGCCTCCCTATTTCAGACACAACTATATGCAAATCAGTCTTGACCCTGTACCTCATGGGAACAGTCCAGCCCGAACTGCCAAACTAGGTCTTCCCTGGACCGGAAACAAGCATCTTGGGACCGGTTTCGTGTTAACAGCCCTCTTCAGCCAGGCTAGCTTGAATCCAGTGACAAAGTGAGCAAGGGACCCACGTCTGGACATACCCTGCCAACTTAGGGCGAACAAAGCAAACACAAGGACATGATGGACGGAGTGCTGAAACTTTTCAAACACTCACCCCCAGTCACAGATCTGGGTTTAATCCATCATCATTCTTTAGCTCACTTTGCTACCCCAGTGCAGACATAGCTATATGCAAATCAGTCTTGACCTTGTGCCTCATGGGAACAGTCCAGCTCGAACTGCCAAGCCATGTTTTCCCTGGACCGGAAACAAGCATCCTGGGACCGGTTTCGGGCTAACAGCCCTATTCAGCCAGGCTAGCTTGAATCTAGTGGCAAAGAGAGCAAGGGACCCACGTCTGGGCATACCCTGCCAACTTAGGGTGAACAAAGCAAACACAAGGACATGATGGACGGAGTGCTGAAACTTTTCAAACACTCACCCCCAGTCACAGATCTGGGTTGAATCCATCATCCTTCTTTAGCTCACTTTGCCACCCCAGTTCAAACACAGTTATATGCAAATCATTCTTGACCCTGTGCCTCATGGGAACAGTCCAGCCCAAACGGCCACTGATTCTGCCATACCCTCTCATACAAAACAATGGTGGAAGGACTTAAAATGTAACCCCATAGGAAATAATGCTAAATTAAATTGAATTATTTAAAATAGCAAAAAATGTAAACAAATATAGTTTTATGTTAAACAATATATAAAGATTAAGCATTTATTATTTAACTATTACATATTCATTAACCTTTTAATAATTTCTAAATTAATGTAACATTAGTTTTTAATAAAATGCAATTATGTTACTTTAAATTAATGCTATACATCACTTTAACTAACTAGTAATGCATAGTAAAAAAAAATCTTATGACAGCAGAGTCTCCATATCATAACATATAGGGGAAAGTAAAAAAGTGAATTTAACTTGAAAAAAATCAGTACAAATATTTTTAGATAAAATAGTAATGTAAACTAATTAAAAAATGAAAAAGTTTAAATTATAAAGGATGATTTTACCTAAAGCAAAAACACGATGTTTTGTTCTGTATTCAAAATTATTAAATGTGATGCATAAAACTAATTAAAGTAATTTAATTGTACTTAAACAAAAATGTTTCATATTTTTGTAATCAATAATGTATTAAAGTTTAATATTTAATTAATTAATTTGTATTTTTTTAATATATTTTTTTTATTTAGAGTTAGTCATGTTCATAAAAACATTATTGCAGACATAACTGCCAACCGGCACCAGACAGAGACAGTAAATAACAGTATATTAGGCAAATCCTACAGAGCTAATAAACCGCATGTAGACAAATGAAGGCAGTAAAAAGAATGGTAGACCATCCAGAAATTGATGCACACAGTTAGTCCCTGTTAGAGCGAGTCCGGATTCAATGAAAAGGATTAACAGCTTTATTGCCTTTAGCTTTTGATATATATATAGCTCAAATTCATATATTTGGCAGATAAGTGCCCACCACTCCATTACTTTCGGGGGAGAGGGGATATCCATGCCGTTGCAATACATAAAAGCTATTTCTAAACCGAATTATATTTATTTAAATTTGTAACTATTTTAAATAATTTACCTTAATTCCATGGGAGGATACTACAGCCAAAAAGGGACCCAAACACAGTAGAAAATCACTCCAGCTTTGAGTTGGAGTAATATGCTACTATTTGGGTCCATTTTGGGCTGCAGTAACTTTAGAAGTGCAGTTTATGAATGCCAATGAGGTTACTCTTTTGCAGGTGGATGGGTGTGTGTCCCTCGCTAGACCTGTCCCCAATTCTCCCTAAACTCTCCCTTAATCCCTCCCAATCCCCTCTCCTCTAGTTGTAGACATTTCCCATTATCCAGCCACTCTCCTCTGTACCCCCACATTTACTCCTAAAACATATACTTACATGAGCAGAGACTCTGCATTGGCTGCAGAGCTCACCGCACAGGAAACGACAGGAGAGTCGGAGGTGGAACCTCCATACATATGTGTGTATATAGCATTATACTTCTGTAGAACTAATAACATACTGCAAAATGCCGTTTGTGAATAGGTCCCTGATGTTCTGACCCTCTTAGGTGAGGCGCATTCATCTTGTAGTTTTCAGATACCTAAGGCTGTCACTGTTAAACCAATGTTGTGCCTTCATTCTCCTTTTTCCTTGTCATTTTGGTTTCAGAACCTGACGAAAAATGTGTTCTTGTCTTGAGAGGACACACAGAAAAATGTGACTGTCACGGGGCAAAGGGTGATTAGATACTGGTGGAGTGGCAAGGAAGACATACGGAAGAGGGTACGGGGTGTGGTGGCTCAGTGGACTAATGCATCTACCGCAGAGATTTTTGTTGGACCGATGGTTCTAGGTTCGAAGCCTGGCAAGTCTGCTTAACCTTTTCTCCTATGAACGTTACAAAATGAGTAACATTTTAGTAACAAGAAACATTGGTTATTCTGATACCCAGGAGTTGAACGTTAGCTTACAAGTACACTTGCTATATGAAAGGATATCCTTAAATTAAATTAAGCACACGAGGTTAAGAATGTTGGGTGGTATAAGTTAGCAGTGATTGGCTATAACACAACTGCAATTTTAATAATAATAATCTACATTTGTACAGCGCGCACAATCACCCGTAAGGGTCTCTAGGCGCATGGGGCCGTCAGGAAGATTAAGCAAGCTATTGCCCAGAGTCACATGGTGCTGGGCTAATCTGCCACCGGTGCTGGGGATCGAACCGTGATCCCCAGATTCCATAGTGAGTCGCCCTGACCGCGGCACCACACCTCACTCCAGCTCAAGAAATGACAGTGGTGGCAGCTCAATACCACTGCAAAGTAAATCTCGGCGATTCAGTTCACGAGTACAAATACAGCAACTATTAGATAAAAATATGTATTTTACTGATCCATTGTGCATGCCCATAACCAGGGCTTTAAGTGGGCCGGGTATCACCGGTGCTGAGCACCGGCAGTTTTTTTTAAGGGGGGCTCGAAACGGGTCTCTATCGGGTCTGCTTTGTGCCCTGGCACAGGTGGTCCATTTACTTTTTTCCGGACTGCAGTGACAGCAGGCACATCAATATGCGCATGCTCATACTGCTTACCTCTCACTAGCGGAGAAGTTACGTCATGACGTCATGCCAGGTGAGCGTTGTAGGGGAAAGGAAGTCCTTTAAAGAGAGTAATTTTCTCTCTGGGTTTCCCCTTCTCTTTTTGGATCTCAGGAGCAGCAACATCGTCGTGGCATCACCAGGGCTTTAAGTGGAAGCTTCTTCAATAATATACAAGCCATAGTTGCTGCTTATTTATCGTATGCAACTAACAACCATTGACAAAGCCAATAATCCTGACTTCTTGTAGGTATGATATTACTTGTTGTATCATATATATCTAGATGCAATGACAGAAACAGAAAAATACAAGTCAGGCGGCACACTATGCTTAGCACAGATTTTTAGTTTATGTGTTATTAATCCACGCTCTACATTACATCGGCCACGCCCCTTTAAGGGACCCCCCCCCCAGTTTTTTTATCCCACTTAAAGCCCTGCCTATAGCTTCAGCCAATATTTTGCAGTCCTTCTTTGCTGAAATCATTTTAGGTTAATCTGTAAATTCTACAAACCTGAGTAAGCCTTTATCAATTCAGCAACGCTTAACAGTGTATTTTAAAAACTATGTATTGCAAAATCAAGTATTCTAGATTGGAATTAAGTCTAGATAAGCACTCCGCAGTGAGTATTACAATTTCGTTTTTACAGTGCTCTACACTACCTTTCTTAGCACTGCCCATAATAAGAGTTACGCTGTTCACTTTAATCCTTCTCAGTTGATGAGCCTCAGGAGAATGAAAGGCTGAGTAGGCCCCGGCACGATTTGCACTTGTGACCTGCACTTGAAACCCGAGAGGCCCTTCCTCTCTCTGAGCCAGCACGCCGGGTCATACGAGCAGCGCTCGCTGTATAATGCACACCTTGGCAGCTCTTCCCAGAGGTTTTCTCCAGGGAATGATTGGCCACTTTCCAGGTTTTCGGAATGTACATTGCTAGGCTCCATCGCAGCGAATGAGCATCTGTTATTGTCAATCTTCGCTCGAACCCTGTGCCAAAACACATGAGCCCGTGTAATGAATCCCCTATTTGTCTCGTTGACACCCCAGTCAAGCTTTTGTTGAGCCTCACCTCCAAATTTAACAGGGCTGTCACGGACGTGGAGCCATTCTGTGCACGCCCTTTGAGGAGTGTCCAAGCGCCGCCAGGGCACCGTCGCCACGCGCACAGCCGGGTTCGAACCTGCGCGTGCCGCCGGGCCCTGCTCGAACAGTCCGGGGAGCATTGCAACTACGGACGTCACAACGGACTATAGCACGCGGATGGAGACTTTCTGACTGGACGGCGGCGTGCAGAGGGCTTATCCTGGGGCCAGATGCGTAGCTATCAATAGTACATATGTGCATTGGGCCCAGGACCAGGTGCCTGATGGGGGAGGGGCACTGGACCGCAATTATAGCTGCTTCCTTTCTATGAAATGGGGCCTCATTTTCGTTGCTAGCATTAGGGAAATGGCACCCATGCTATGCCGCTGCCTAGGGTGAACGACGTCTGGATATGTCATCAGCAGTATTTTGGGACGGTTTGCAACCGCCGTAATTTCCATTGAACTCTTCAGAACTGTGGTGTATAAAACGTCCTTGTTTCAACCCTCTATTAAGTTATTTCATAAACCTTGGTGTTACATCTGTAATGCACGTGTTTAAAATCCTCACATGCAAAAATACATCAATTCTGGGTGCGAGCAACGGGGTTGGGGTGGTCATGTTTTGCCTTTTGGAAAAAGGGTGGACTGACTCAACAACAGAACATAGATTTTAAGTGCATCAGGGAAAATAAAATGTTGCCTGCTGAAGCACTCCACATACTCCAGAATAATCCAATGTTCTGGCCTTTTTTCAGTAATTTGTGACTTCTACTGGGTGGCGTTCTAAGGCTGCCTTATAGACAAGTGCCAGACTTCCTCTTACCACCTCCAACATCAACATGCTAATACATGTACAAAATACTGGAAGCAGAGATACACCTTAACCCCACCAGTTCGCGGGAGTCTACAATATCCTCCAACACAGTCAATCAGGATTCTACTAGCGGGGGAACCGACACCGCAACAGCAGCACACGTTAGGGAGGATCCTTGTCTCTTTTGGTTGCTAAACAACCTGAAATGTTCCACCTCCTGGATTTGATGTCAATGTACTATACAGTTAATCACAGCATTTTACTGTTTAAATTGTAAAACTCAGTCAGGATTACTGGCTCTACCCTCAGCTGACTCCAATCCTTCATAACTGAGCGTAACTGGCAAGTGAGTATCGGTCACCTTTTCAAAAGGCAAACACACATTTTTTAAACTGTTTTACAGTTGAACACTGCCCTTTTGCTGCTTTTCTTCATATTTGTACGTGGCTTCCAGCTGAAGTGATTTCCCAACACCAACTTCAATATCAAATATCTCCTCACGACATGCATAGACGGTAAACATTGCTTACAACGCACGCGTTACAACGCGTGTCCTTACAACAAATGTTTTACAACGCGAAATCCATTACAACGCATGTCATAACATCGCATAATCCATTAAAACGCATTCCCCAAAGTAACGCCCCGGCGGAGTTAGAATAGTAATTGTGCTGTAACGGATTATGCGTTGTAACGACATGCGTTGTAATTGATTTTGAGATGTAAAAAATGTGTTGTAATGACACGCGTTGTAACGCGTGCGTTGTTAAGTGTCATATTCTGCATAGCCACATCTGACGCAAACATTGCAAGGGGTGCTCCTCTAAGATCTCAAGGATGAAACACAATTTCTTGTGCCTAAACAGATTCAAAACTGAGTTTATGATCATAAGGAACTATGACAACTCCGCACATGCATTCACCTGTCCGCCCAAGTTGGGGAATTGGTTTGACCACAACCTATCCTTCAACCAGCAGATTACTTCAAGGATCTCAGAACAACCATAATACTTTCACATCTAGACTACTGTAATGTAATCTACACCAGGGCCGCTAAGAAGATTTGGAAACTCCTGAAACTACAGATACTACCTGTGGGACTGTGCATACACCTAAAGAAATATGACCACATTTCCCCAGCCCTGAAAGAATTGCACTAGCTCCCAACTGAAGAAAGACATAGTTCCAAAGAGCTATGTACATTTTACAAATCCCTTTTTGAAAATATTTCTATCTACCTCAGTAAACAGACCCTCCCACTCCACACCAAGATGTGGCCTCTGATGAAAAGAATCCCGATCTGATCAGCAATTCCAAAGACAAGAGAAACTGCATGGGGAAAAAACAGAATTCAGGGAACTCTTCTTTGGAATTTCTTGGACCCGTTCCTGCAAGCCACTCCCAACTTACTATTCGGCCCAGATGAAATTTAAATTTTGCAGGATAAATTCATGAAATTCCTCGATTTCACAATCACATCACGTGATATTTCTCGAAATTTTGCATTATGCAATTTTGAGGCATTTTCACCCAATTAAAATTGGTTTGCAAAAACATTTTTTGTCAAGAGACTTTTTCCTGCTCAGACAGTGTCTTGAGTGACTTCTTTACTCAATGTGTGTCTTAACACAAAAAAGTCATGCTAAGACATCTGCATGATACACTTCTCAGCAAAAGTGTCATTTTGCATAATTTCACGAAATTTAAGGGCATGCCCCTATTTAGTAACTCTGAAAACTGAACACAAAGTTCTTAGAAGAAACTTGTAATCAAGAAGCAGCAGATTCTATCACGACCCCGCCCCCTTTTGGGAGCGGGGTTGTTACCTTGCATAAGCTCATCCATAAACTTGCAAAATTCACTATATTGAACAAAAGTTTCCAACATAAGCTTCTGTGCCAGCCTAAAGGCAGACGATTTACTGCTATACAGAGCCATTTGCGACTTAACAATGCTTCCCTTGGAAACACTCAGGCACAAATGGGAGGACAAGTATGGGCGCGTATTGCATGACAGAGAGTGGAGGGTTGCCTTGGAGTTCTCTCAACGGGTGTCCTGTAACTCACGCTTTAAGAAACTTCAACTTTTCATGCTACACTAGCATACCTCACCACTACACAGATAAATAGCTTTTTCCCCCTGGCAGGTGCATGCTGTCCCCGCTGCCGGGTTTTAGACGCAGACCTTGCACTTATGCTTTGGTCCTGCCTGGCCATCCATCATGTCTGGGAAAAGGTGCATGCTGTACTGTAACAGGTTACAGAACGCACAGATACTGACACCTGGGAAGCATGCTCACTTGGTATTTTCCAGCGGCGCAAACAACACAAGGTGCGCGCTCGCTTCGCCTTCTTGGCACTCCTCCTCACCAAACGAACACTCGCCCTGCGTTGGCGCTCCCCAACAACTCCCCACTAGCTGCTTGGTATGGGATAGTCCATAAGAGGGGGATGGTTGAGAAGATGCCCTTCACTACGAAGAGGTGCGTAACCTCTTAGAGCGACCCATTTCCTCTCAATGAGCTATCCTCCCCTCGCAGTTTCTGCAACACACTGGGAACGATGATGTTACCCCCATAATAGATTCACGCCTACTCTGCTAGTTGCCGTTGCCTTGCCAATAGTCTTCCATTTCCACCTGTCCCCGGCGCATTCTTCCCATCCTACTTCGCCAGTAGACCATACCCACACGACCAGTGCCCATGCGTCTCGACTTTTTGACAGAAATACCCTGCCGTGCCCTCTGTCTCGCTCCTTACATCCACTTCCACCCCAGTTTGTGAACCAGACCCCAATTTATACGGTTATCAACAACACTCTTTTCATCTACACATGTACATATTGTTTGTAACTTTATTCATGGCTTGTTTACTCGATCTATTCTACTTATATCTATCACTCAAAGATCTGTACGCACATGCATACTCAAGCAATTCAAGTCTGTCGACTGTATTTGTTGTTATGCTTATGAAACCTAATAAAAAAGGGAAGATGATTTACTCTATATACTTATGCATTCCTGCATGTGTTGTAAAGTAGCTTCGACGTGTTAAAAATGTAATTTGTGAATACATAAATGAATAGATAAACACAGCTTGCCACTTGTACAAAGAGTGCTCCGCCGGCCCCCCGGGGGTTGGAGGTGCGGCCGAGCTCTTTGCCAGGGCCGGTTTTCGGCCGATTATGTTGCAGGGCTGATTTGCAGCTATACTGCAAAAACGGCCCTGTAACAAAAACGGCCCCCAGGGGCCCAAAACCGGCCCCCATCCGTGCGGCCCACTGGGGGATTGCCCGGTGCCTGCTACCACCAGTCCGGCCCTGGAGGAAATTGCCTTCCAGCACAGTTTTTGTGCAGGTGGGGACCCCTTGGCATAAAAACTATGCTGACCACAACACACAGACACCTTGCCACTATGGCAAAAGGGCGCCTGCATCTGTTCATGGTTGCAGTAAGTGCGCCAGCTCAGGGAGAGAGCAGATCTGTGCCATTTCTTTGTATATATTGAACAGTTTTTCTGCTTTCCCCACTTCTTTCTCCACTTGACACAACACAGTGCAGCAACTTTGCTTTCTGCCCTGTGTTGAGTCAACGCTTTGTGTTTCTGGACCTAGGTGGAAGAGAATCCGTAGAAAGGGATAACCCTGAGCAAAGGCAAAACAGAAACGTGAGCTGAGAGACACGGAAAATAACCCAAAAGTGAATGGTTTTGTTGATCTCCAGGCTCTTCTGTAGTGCCTATTGGGCATTTCCTTACCGGTTACAAGAGCCCTTGAGGTTTTTAATTAAATAACTTCACAAGTCAGCATTCTAGCCAAATTATACACTTGTACATGAGAATGTTTTACCAGTGAAGCAAGTTCTGCTAATCAGTTGTGGTGGTGAAAGTGAACTCGGGGCCAAATTGTGGTCAAATGGAAGTGATAGGGAGTATGCAGGAGAAAAAGGTAGGCGATGGGCTTACACTTACGCTGTAATGAGTACTTACTGAGGAGCAGAGTGCGTCTTCCCACGGGATGCCTCATTCAGAGTCACTTTCATCCTCAGTACTCATAAGTACCAGCCCCTGGGTTTAAAAATCCACATTATAGAAAGAGTGTGAAGAAATGCAACACGCCCTGTGTGGCCCTTCAAATGCACTCTGGAGTGTTGAAGTGCACCAAGGCACGGGTATTAGACGAGCGCCACCTACTGGTCAATATAAGGGCTACTGTTTTGTCCCCTGTCCCTTTCACATTAGAATCAGAAGTGGTCTGCTCAGAAAGAAATCAGCGGTGAGGGGATAACAGTCTAGGTGTGTGCAGGGCCAGCTTTAGAGCAGTTGGCGCCCAGTGCGACAATCATTTTTGGTGCCACCCCTCCCCCATGACCACCTCCTCGGATTCCCTCACAACCACCATACAAAAGAGTCCCTTGTCTCTCCATACGTTTCAGTTGGTTTAATGCACTGGTAAGGGCTGACTTTACTAATAAGAATGTATATCTACCCAAACAAACACTTTCAGCAACATTAGGAATAGATAATGAAATATTGGGGGTAAAAAACAGAAAGTCCTAACCTATTTTATGCAGTTTGCATGCAGCTCTTTGATGACAGTTCGTAACAGTCACTGTTCTATATTAGGGTTATATCTTATAAACTGGGGTAACAAAAGGATATCTGTGACATAAGCAGTAATCCACACAGCTATTTACATAAAATACAGAGCTGTGTTCTGCAAGGTATGCGTTCTTTGCAGCAGGGATATTAACCTTCTGTGCTACTTTATGGCAAATCAAAACTGCCCCCTAGACAAAACTCCCATCTCTCTCTAGCAGGAATATTAATCACAAGAGTTATCTTGACATTTTAATGCTGCCTGAAAACTGGGTGCACAAGGAACTCTGCTGAAGGTGTTTTTAAATTGTAAGTTATTGCTGAACACAGCATCCACCCACCCCCATGGTCAGCGCTCTATCCCCATGTCAGCGTCCAGTGCAGCCGCACCAGTCGCACTGTCCTAAAGCCGGCCGTGGGTGCGAGTGCAATTGCTGCTATTTTCCAAGCGACATATGCGCAATTTGTATGAAAATTAAGTTTTATGAGAATTACAGCCTGGCTGACACCTGCATATATATGAGAGCTACTCAAGATACCTGCACAGTATCTTTTTCATACATTTTCCTAAATCACACAGTGAACACCACTAATACAGCATGCGCCCGTGACAGTCATGCACTTTCCCAAGGCCGGCAAGACATTTTCTGCATGAGCAAGTGTCCCACTAGTGAAAACGATGCAAACAACAGAAGGAGGAGAAAAACAAAAAAGTGTATGAAATACGCAAAACTCAATAAACTGGAGTTGTGTGAGATTATGATTGTGAAAAAATAAAATGATCTCAGTCTTGCTGTCACTGGGCAGAGCACAACAGTGGGACCATAGCTTCCATTCAAAAGAAATGTATAATTTGGGTAGGCAGAAAATATATGGAAGGGTTAGGACTGTAATGTTGAGGGCCGCAAAGACTCAAGACAGGGTTGCCCCGAGTAGGTCCAAAAGGGCCTGTAACATGCAAAATTTTAATAAAAACCAATTACTATAAAAATAGGTTACAATTTGATTCATTATATGAAAATGTGCCAGTGTTGCACTGATTCACCTCTCATGTGCCACGAGGGGGCTTTCACCGGATACCTAAATGCCCTTGGGCACAGTTATCAAACTAATGCGTTGTGTGAATGAGAGAGAGCTGAAAAGAAAGATATCTACTAGGAGATGGCGCTCTTCAGCTACCTCCTAGTGCTGGCGAACTTGTGGCTGCCTAGTGCCAACGCAGGCACCCTGCAAGTGTGCATGCATTATGCCAGGATAGTTTTGCACAGAACCTCCCTGCACAGAAACAACCTTTAAAGGCAAATTCCTCTTTCTATGTGTGATGCAGAATACATGACGCACAGAAAGAAGTAACAAGGTGAAATAAAGAGATTTCTCCTCCTTACGCCTCACTGCGAATGTGCACAAGTTCCGTGGGTGTGGGCCAATGGAACAGCTCCCAGACACTGTGTAACACAACGCAGAACAAAGGGTTGCGTTACGTTACATCTTCAATACCAAGTCACATACGGCAACGCAAGCCATCCCTTTGCGTCGCTTAGTAATAGCAGCTGATATTTTGTGTAGTGGCTGCACCAAAAATGGTCTGTAACCACCACACAAAATGTCAGTAACTCTAGGTTCCTGTGTCCAAGAGAGAGTTTGTGTCCATGTTTTTGCCTGGAATACTAGTGTGTGTCATGGTGCAAGTGTTCTAGAATCCCCTGTCTGGGCAAAACCTGAAAGCCAAGAAAACTGAGGAGGAAAAACACTCAAGTTTGCACTATCAAAACACAGAGTGGGATAAGGTAGAACATGGCTTCGCAGCAAGTTTCAACACACAGCGCATCATATCACTGAGGATTTTGTGGTCACGTTTATGTGCTCTGCTGACAAATGGCCTGTCAATTGCACATCAAACCAAAGGCCTGAGTAAACAAAGCGTACTCACAGCTGAAACAGGGCATATCGCTAATGCTTCGAGACTGTCTGGGGCTGCACTTCTCGCCAGCTTACCATTGGCTAATCTAGGGAGCACGTCTCTCTCCCAATAAAAGGTCTGTCGACAAAAGATCATAATTATGTGGAAAATCTTAAATGAGTCATCCTTGCATAAGTGATATGCAGAATCTTGCCAACAATTCAAATCTCATGTCTGGAGCTCATAATTATGAAAAAAGCTGCACTGAAATATTTCATACCATCCTCTCTACGTGGCTTTGTTAGCGAGACTCAATACACCTGGTGCCAGACAGTCACATTTAAAAATTTTGCGGTGACATTTACTGCAATGGACATGTGCAAAAATTGAGATTCTCTGCGAATTGCAAACAAGTAATTGCTATTCCTAATGTATGAAACTCCATAAGTTTCATTTAGCGAGTCCCAGTGGCTCGCAATTGACCTATGCAATTGACTTCCGGTCCAGGGAAGACATGGCTTGGCACTTCGGGCTGGACTGTTCCCATGAGGCATAGGGTCAAGACTGATTTGCATATGGCCATGTCTGAACTGGGGTGGCGTGGTGAGCAAAATAACGATGGATTAAACCCAGATCTGTGACTGGGGGTGAATGTTTTGCCAATGTGCAACATTCCGTCCATCATCTTGTGTGTTTCGCAATTGGCCAACCTCATTAATATTCATGAGGTAGGTCGCAATTTGTGAACCATTTGGGAATCGCTAAAAACACAGGGATGGTGGCCTCCTGTGGACAGCAGACCACCATGTCTGTGTTTGCAACTGTTTTTTCTTTTTTTTAAGGGAAGCAGCCGTTCTCCTTAAATGACAATTGGATGCATTTATAAAAGAAACATGAAAAGCTTTCTTTTCATTTTTTAAGAGCAGGCAGTGGTGTGTATGACAAAAACCAAAGGAAATGATGGACGGAGTGTTGAACATTGCAAGCACTCACCCCCAGTCAACTGATCTGGGTTTAATCCATCACCGTTCTTTAGCCCACTCTGCCACCCCAGTTCTGACATGGCCATATGCAAATCAGTCTGACCCTGTGCCTCATGGGAACAGTCCAGCCCGAACTGCCAAGCCATGTCTTCCCTGGACCGGAAACAAGCTTCCTAGGACCGGTTTCTGGCATTTCAGCCGTCTTCAGCCAGGCTTGCTTGAATCCAGTGGCAAAGTGAGCAAGGGACTCACGTCTGAGCATACTCTGCCAACTTATGGTGAACAAAGCAAAAACCAAAGGAAATGATGGACGGAGTGTTGAACTTTGCAAGCACTCACCCCCAGTCAACTGATCTGGGTTTAATCCATCACCGTTCTTTAGCCCACTCTGCCACCCCAGTTCTGACATGGCCATATGCAAATCAGTCTGACCCTGTGCCTCATGGGAACAGTCCAGCCCGAACTGCCAAGCCATGTCTTCCCTGGACCGGAAACAAGCTTCCTAGGACCGGTTTCTGGCATTTCAGCCGTCTTCAGCCAGGCTTGCTTGAATCCAGTGGCAAAGTGAGCAAGGGACTCATGTCTGAGCATACCCTGCCAACTTATGGCGAACAAAGCAAAAACCAAAGTGGTGTGTATGACCACTGCATGCTCTGAAAAACACTTTCGCTACCATTCCCAAAGGGGAAAGGATCCCTTAGGGCTCCCTGCCCATTTGCGAATGGGTTACCACCTAATTGAAGAAGGTGGTAAAATGCAAATGTTTTGTAACCACATTTTGGTTTCAAAACATTCTTACACATCGCTTTGATTTATTATTATAAAGGGATGCCCTAAACAAGCTCTTTCTTAATACCGCATCAGTATGTATTAGTAATTCCAAATTGTTATTCGGTAACCTGTCACCGAATCGCAAATTGGAATTCACACATCAAAATGCATTTTACCAGTCGCAAACGGTCAGATTTGCAGCAAATGATAAAATGCACGATACATACGGCCCTTGGTGTCAGGGCTCCAGCCATACCAGACTTCACTATACCCACATGTCCTAAGTTTACAGATATTGAATCTGAACAGGAGTCATTTGCTTAGTCAGTGCTCATACTAATACTATAGGTGGTCTGTGTTCCTCGTGGACAGCCTTGGTTTGTGCAATATGGCCTTAGGCACTTTGAAAGTTTGTAACCTCAAACTAAATTAACCAACAGACTCATACTTTTTATATATCACCAAACTCTGAGTAATGATAAACACAACTGAACATCTGACATACTGGTCCCACACAAGCCATATATTTTTCCTATAGGTGCTTTAAAACAAGGAGTTCTCTTGGTCGTCATTACATACCATAATGGCACAATCACTATGATTTTTTTGATCAGAAACCACCCAAGGAGCCGGTTCGGATTCAAGAGAGACATATCTTTTATGATAAAGCAGGATGTGGCATGATGATCCTTTTCATTATTCGCAAGTGTAATTCAAAACAGATCACAGGTCAAGAACAGCATGTCCAGCAGAAAGAAACAAATAGCACTGTCCTCTGCTACACATTTGTACACATGCAGGTTTACACAGATCCATAGTGGATCTAGCCGGCCACTAACCAATATAATTAATCACTAAACAATATGCCAGTATATTCGAAACTCATTAGCCACTATCCAAAATGGCTCACTTCCTAAACAGTATGAAACACAACAAAATACAAGGTCAACAGACTATTCAGACCATGGTTTAGGATTTCCCCAGAATGACAGAGTGCCATAATTTTGAAAGGGCAACGTGTGGTAGAAGCACTGTAAAAGAGTGTTTTAAAAGGTAAGATGAAGAAAACATACATACAAAGTAATACTAATAGATATGAACAAGTTGTACTAATTAGAGTTTCTTATGAAAATTCTGTTTATTAATGTTTATTGAGGTAATTATGCTGTTAATAAAGTGGCTTAGTGTTTCTAATGCTTTCTGATTGAAGGCATCATTTAGAAAAGTCAGTGCAAAAATATGTAGAAACTAGATATGATCTTGAAATTTCACATAGTAATACTAGATATGTTATAGTTTATGAAAAATGAAAAACAAATGATGTGATGTGAATTTAGAAGATTATACACATATGAATGTTGAAAAAAATTATGATAGGGTATTTCTAAGATTAGCTATTTTAATGTAATAATCTTTGGTGAAAGGTTTACATATTTCTTGTTTGAATTGATTTAATTACATTATATATGATGTGGGTTTAGCGCTCACTTAATTTAAGATGTGTGAAACTAACTTAAAGCTTTTTTGAAAATGGTTTCTCTAATGCTGACCTTCCTCCTGACTTAATACAATGGACCATTTACCACTAGTGAAATGTTGCTTTATTTGTTCTGTACATGTATAAGCCCCAGCATTCCTGAATCTTTCTACAATGTTCACAGTGAAATATTCCTGTGGGAACAGGTTTCAGCTATTGCTATAGATAGCTACTTTGTACCTCTTTTCCACTGATGTTAGTCCTATGTGGATTCTCAAATCTTTTGCTTTTTATGACCAGTATGTGAAAGTAACTCACTGTTGCAAACATCCTAGGTGACATTATGTGAAGCTGAACATACAATATTCTTTCGATGGTGATGTGATGCTACGTCACCGGGACATTGTTAGAGACTTTATAGAAGAAGAAATCCCAAACGAGGGGCATCACCATATTTTTTCTTTTCTATTTGCAAGAGGATGCGAGGCTGACCAATTTTTGAGATCTTTTCCTTACTTTGAACTGCCCTGCTGATGCTACAGTCGGTACCTGATTGAATAAGACCGTGGCTGCTGAACCATTTTAATTTTAATTTCCTTTTTTCTGCTAACTGACTTATCCTTAATGGACTTTAAATCTGAACCAATGTCCCCTTCTTCATAGGATTTGAACTGTTAGACAACAAACGATCTTTCAGCCTCAATGGTGGTGGGACTCTGTAACTCTGTAAACTGATTTTATAATAACCATCCGATAAAGCCTGTCTAAATGTTTGATGTTTTTAAACAAACTGTGATATTCTGAACTGAAATTCTCGAGAGATTATTCGTGGCAATGACCTTCAAATCTTTAATACAGTAATCAAATTAATCTAATTTCTGTCTATTATTGGGTTTTGGTGGTTTTTAATTTCAATGATGCTATTTTACAAATGCTTTAAATGTGTTGTGGGGAGAATCAGCAAGCTTTGTCAGAACATCAAGTATTATTTCTTTTGTTCTGTGTTGCTATTGCAGGGCTTCTCGTCGGCATGAGTCTAGCCCGACTTAACTTCTCCATGAGAATGTGTCTTTATGTTTCTATTCTTTATTTCTACAGCATGTTTTAAGAGTGGTGTAATGAAATCTGATCTCAAATTTGGGAGTTGGCTGTCAATTAATGATGCTCTTGGATAGCTAATGTGGTGTTTAGTCACGCTAATTTCCACCCCTCCAATATGCAAAGAAAGCTTCGTCAGAGGTTCATTGCCTCTGTGGTAAATGGAAATGCTGCAGAGTGTCTAATCATATAGGGCCCAGTATGGATCGAATAGTAAGGAGAGTAAGTGTATAATAATACAAATTTTACCATGCGTGCACTGCAACAGCACCACGCAAACTGTAGTAGCAAGAGCACACAACTTAATGTATTAAGTGAAGCTCTCAGATGAAACAGAAAAAACACAAATTAATGGCACAAACCAGATACCTCTTAAATACAGCCAAAGATTCCCTGCAAAAACACTTTGGCTGGCAAGATGGCTTAATAAACCTACCAGACACCATTGAGCTGTGCAGTGATCCGTGGGTCAGAAGTTCCAACCCCAACAAGACTGCAAGTTCCACTCTTCTGAGGTTAGCAAAATGAGCAAGTGTGAACTGGGTAAAACTAACTTCTCTTATTTAAGGCATTTAGAAACAACAAACCATTTATTGAGACCCCGGGAGTTGTGTCGCACATAAAGTCTGGTATGCAGCATTTTGCAAAGAACTCCTTTTCAGAATGCTACACGCCATACTTTATGTGAGATCTGGATCCTGGTGTCAACAATGGCTTACTGATACCCTTACTCTTGGATTTGCAAGACGTGGTTTGGGTAATATACAATAGTTTTCTGCTTTGCAGCAGCAGCGTTAACAGCTGGTGCTGTACAGAGTGTGCATCAAATTGCGAGTAGAGGTTGGCTTGGGAGGAGCTATTCTATCGTATGCTATCCTACATGCTCCACTGCCATCCACTCCAAACTGGCAAGCATGGAGATGTAGGGGCAGAAATAGGAAACAGGAAACAAATTCAGCAAAGAAAAGCTAGAAACGACGGCAGAGGAAGGTGAAGCACAAAATGTTGACCTTTTGTGGATTTTTTTGTTGACTGTGTTTGAGTCACAAACCAGAAAAACCTGGCTCTGCATTCAAGAAAAAAAACTATTCAGTTAGGGTGACACCGAACCCCGGAAGACAAAAGGTGGTAAGATCTCTGATCCAGTAGGAAGGAGAAAGTAGCCCGTCGTTTGAATGGGGCACGTGGCACAGGGGGAGGACCACTGATACAATCACCACCCACACCCCCCATCCCGATGAGGAGTTGATAGAATCAACATATGATTTCTCAACCAGTGACTGAACATAATAATCATCTTAAGTTAGAGTTACATCTAAATCTACGCTGGATGTGCATTTTGTGAAAAGTGTTAGTCTACAAAAACAGGCACTTCTATTTCACTTTTACAATACATTCAATTAGCATTATGGGAACTGTATTTTAAGCATTATTAACAATCCTAGATTTAGTTAACCACACATATCCATACAGTTGCTTTAGCAGCTATACCTGGAGTGTTATTTTTTTACTTTTTAGAAGATTTACTTTTTTTATTCATTCACTAATAGGCACACATTTTTAAACAAACATGCATTTTTATTGTAACACAATACTAAGCAGCACTGTTTTCAAACAGATGTACCAACACATTGAGGAAACAAAACCCAAGAACAGGGATGTCAGCAGACTGATTCTGAATGTGCTGACACCAGTTGACTCCCATCCAGTACCTGAATTGCTCAACCCAGAAAATATTCCAGGTCCAAGAGTGGTTTCTCGGTCACGCACTGTTAGAGAGTTGGAGGAACCTGGAACACCAACAATGATGGGGTGACCAGCAGTCTGGCCATAGCAGATCAGACACCTTTCTTACCTAAATTCATGGAGCAGGTCTGTCAACCAACTTGCAAGTGCCGCTGTGAAATTATCAATATATAAAGTCAATTTACAGACAGTGCACTACAGTGGTTATGTTGCCTTGGGCCTGGTTCAGGTGGCCACTGCCTTTGAAGAAATATGGACCAGACACATTGAAAGTGGGGGGCGAAGGCCAGCAACAGAAAGTAAAGAGGCTTCCCACCCTAGCAGAATTTCCATACATGAAGCAGTAAGTAGGTGGCACAGTGGGGCCTTGTGAAAGGTGGTGATGTCCCAGGAGGTGCTGTTGGGCCAACATCGGAGAAGGCCTGTGTCAGGCAAGGGAGGAGAAAGCAAGGTTTCACTTTATGCTGTTATGAAAGTTTTCTATGTTACTTACGTTATGTGTCCAAGTTGCATTATATTATTGGAAACATGCCAGGCTTGACATATGGAAGGTTTACATTTTTGAAACATCTTTGAAAATATAAGGAATTCATTTGAAAGTGGCAAATAGGTTTCATTGTGGGGTCAAGAAGGTGAGTGAGTTGTGTCTGATGAAGCTCCGTGACAGGCTCCCCCGGTCTATCAATGATCCTGTCTTTCCCATTGCAATTCACAGTTCCCTTGGGCCCCAGGTCCCACCAGTGACGAAAAAACACCGGTGTGGGTCCCGGATGCAGTGTGCGCTGCACAAAGATGGCCTCGAAGTGAGACCGGCAGCTGAGAGGGAGATTGGATCCGCGCGGTGCTTGCCAGTGAAGGAGGCATGACTGAGCCCTAGGCGGCATGTGCCAGAGGAGAGATTGCGGGACCTTCCCAGAGAGTGGAGTCTGAAAAACTGAGGTAGAAGTGGTTATGATGAGCTGGTCTAGGTCTCACAAGCCTGTGCCTGGCTGGGGGGGTCTTGGGGTGAGGAGTGGGGTATGTTACGTGCTCAGTTCCCAACCTGGAGGCTGCATTCTGAGGCAATTCTTGATACCCCATTTAGAGCCACTATTAGTAAAAGTATCACACACTACTTTAATGAAATGAGGGGTTTGCTACTGACAGAACAATGGAATGAGACACTCTTAAAGTTGTAAAGTGGGGATTCTGTATTAAGACCACATTCAGTATTGAATCTATGTTGACTGAAGATGTTATTGCTGTAGAACAGCAAACCTGAGAGGTAGAACCCCTATCTTCGAATAATCCAGAAGAATCCCAAATATTAGAAAACTGAGAAACACACTGACCTTGTGGCTATAGTAGTGAAAATAGGCAACTGGGAATATGTAGCTCTACTACACCCGAAAATGACAGTGTGGACAGACTACTAACCTGGTTCCTAAAAGCAGACATTACTAGACCCCTGTTGGACCCATAAAAACAGCACAGGCAGGCATCAATGTGACCTTTGCAGAATACTGTTGCCTCAGGGCCAAGGGATGCATGCAAGCCCCCCTGCATGCCTGCAGCCCCTGATCCTGCTTGGCATGGACTTCACAGTAGATTACAGAGTGCATATAATGTAAACAGATCAGCAGGTTACTGCTTTTAAAAAAGACATCATTTTGTTACTTGCAATTTGTAACTTAAAGTCCTAATATTCAACAGTGAGCTATTAACTTTCATCATAGAACTGCATACACACTGCAAAGTATACATTAGGAGCATTGATTAATGTTGCATAAAGGGTTAATTTGGCTAGAAATCAATTATTATTATTGAAAAAAAACTCCCAACTATGCTGTTTGTTTTTCGACTCTGAGTTTGTGCTTCTCCAGACAAAGCACTCTTAAACTGTACTACCTACCAGTATGCATGACATGTACCTACACTTTTAGTCCTTTGGCGTATGCAACATTTCCTATACACTGATTTACACATGCATGATTGATTGTCTCTGTGTAATGTGTGTTTGATGGAAAGTGCTCTGACACCCTACAATGGTATGAGTGGTGCTATGTAACTAATTCAATGCATTTGAGAGAGTACTGTTAAAGGGTGCTAGTGAGAGAATCCGTGGTGGAGGTGGTCATTGGGGGGGCGCCAACAAACATTGTCGCACAGGGCGCCACCAGCGCTGAAGCCGGCCCCCACCCCTCCCCTGCTTGTCACTGCATACAAAGCAGCCTTTGTTGAAAACACCTTTGCATCCTGGGGCCATTTATACATGTGGCACCTGTGTACCACCTGCTTCCATTGGTGGTAAATTGCACATGGAAAATGCCCTTTATGCAACAGTTCACTGAGTATGAATCCCTAATTCATCCACTGATTTCTGATTTGGAAATTGCAAATATGGAATCAATGCTTCGAATCGGAAAAGTAACAAGTCACAATTTGTTTGGTTCACAAAAAAAAACATTGGGATCGTGCTTTGTATGTAACAAAAGCCCATTTTAATGGTCACTCACCAGTTTGCGACTAATTACCGAATTGCAAAAAATTCGTATACATGAATCAAAATTCTTAAGAGCCCATAGTGGATGCTGCTAAATGACAGCGTTTGAAAATCAAGACAGCTTATTTATAATTCAATATCATATCTTTTTCCCCCCCATCACCCTACACTTCCTGTTTCCTTATCTCACTTTTTACAAGTTCATTTTCACCTCTACTCTCACCCATTCTCACTATTTTACTACCTTCCTTTTCCTCTGTTCTCCTTTTTCTGATTTCTTTCTCCTGTTCTGGGTCTAATGATGATACATCAGCCCCCCCCCCCAAAAGAAAAGTGCTGGTGCTCACAGCCTGCAAACACTGGCACACATTAAGCACATGAGCCCTCATCCCAAGCCCAGCATCCCCTACACAGTCAACCTTCCCACTTTCCCACCACCTTTCCATGACTCTGATTCATCTCCTTGCTGACGACCCTCACTATAGTACAGTGGCCCATTGTTTGGAATCTGTGCATCTGCACATACATACATACAATCGTAGTGTAACCTATACAAAATGTCATACGGATCAAGGCCTCTGCATTAGTGGAAATAAAGTGCCACCACCTCCAACTAGTCTAGAAATCTAATTTTTCTTTGTCCTTGAAACAGGTCTCATTTGTGAACGCTACCAGGCTCGAGGTGTGTGCAGCTCGGATATCTTTGCCTGAAGGGCACACAAAATGGGCCCTTCTTTCCGATCGACGTGGCTCTGCGAAGTAGTACAACAACAAAACATACCTCCTTTTGTGGGGCCTCCAGGAATGCAAACAATGCGCTGCAAGTCACATCAGGACCTTGTCATATTCGGGCGCTGATTAAACAAGCATGACAGCAGACAAGAAGCTGTCACTGGAGCGGCCACGGTGCATGCAGGAGGAGAAAGCGCTGTTTGCCTTGCTCTCCATCACTCACAGTTATTGTAGACAGCTACCCACACTTCAGGATCTCAGTCTCACGCCCTCCCCGAACAGGAGACACACTCCAGATGTCGGGGGAAGAACAAATGATCTTCATATACATTAGGCACGTCAACTCCTTCCACAAGAGCTGGTTTAAAAGCTGGGTTTTACATGGATGTAGGAGTCCCTTTCAATTTACTTTGTGACACAATGATTTGTTAAAAATATATATATTGTTTTTATTCTACTGTCGTGGTGCGTTAAAATGTTAGTAGCAATATATCACAAACTTTAAAGATGTAGCAACCTCTTTATTCAAGAACAGCCCTGAATTCTCAGTCATTTGGTGGATGTATTTTGGGAAATGGTCCTGAACGTCTGACTCGGTTTTTACCCTCAGACGACCCGTGTGAGATAGGCTTCCATACCCAGCATGCACCATTCCTTCTGCACATTCTTCCATGCTCACCCTCCGTGAGGACTGGGCACAGGTCAGCTGCCACATCACCCCTCCTAGCTCTTCCCTCTTATATGGACATGCTGGGGAGTCCGTCATTTGACATGAGGACCAAACATGATAAAGCAACCTGGCCCCTCTAGGCATGTGTCTATAATGCCTACTGGGGACTCCATCTTGCAGTGTTGACCGCTGACATGCAAACGTATAGTATGCAAATCTAGGCCCAGGCGAACATTTTTTTAAGCAAGTGTATACTTGTGTAAATCCTGATTAGAGAGTTTTACGTCATTTTTCGCAATCTTCGGGCCTCATTACTAGTTGGTTGGTGAATTCTGACTCATGGGTAAACCCCTGTTTATGAGTTGAAAGGTATTTAAGCTATTCAATAATTTTCAAGCTTCATTAAATTTTGCCAGGTCAAATCTGCCGAAATGTAACGGGATAAGCATCCGGTTTATACCGTATGATGCAGATTTTGGTGTGTTAAACACCGAAATCCGCATGTTATTGACTGCAAACTCGTACTAGGTGTGAATATTTCACCCAATAAATAACATATCACATGGTATTGTTATTTATCGGGGCAATTCATAGCACCTGTACATGTAATCAGGGCCTATGTCTTTCATGAATGTTTTTCTCACATAAATTTCACTCACTCGACACTACTTCAGGCAAAAAATGTGGTACAGGAATTGCGAAATTTAATGTGAGCCAGTGAACTAGCAATGTTGACTGCATTACTTTACAAACTGTACAGGAAATATATTAAAAGAGTATCTTGCATGATGTGTACTCTGCATGGCCTTGCTTGAGAGGGAACACCTCATGTATTCATTTTTAACCAGACAGCCACTAAAGCGTATTTCACATAATATGCATAATTTTAATGAACACTAAAGTGATTATACATAAACAAATGGTCATTTCGCCTGCACATAACAACATCTAAATCAGAAGTGAGACCTGGGGGCAGATTTACAAGATGCTTGCGTCATTTTTGCACCACTATCGGGTCACTTTTTGAGACGCAGCGGCAGCGTAAAAATGCGGCCCATTTACTACGTGACGCATCAAGGGAGATGCGTCACCTTGTAAAGATCTGCCTCACATTATACCAGCGTCAAGTATAATGTATGCAGTGTGGGCATTCCCACGCAGGAAAGCCTTGTAAAAGTGACGCATTGAAATCTACAAGATTTCACTGCGCCACTTCTAGGACACCACTGCATCAAAACCTTCTGCCTGCTTGAAGCAGGCATAAGGAGTGATGCAGCACAATGAGGATAAGCCTCAACATGCATTGCTGGAGTTGCGTCGTGCTTGCGACTCGACTCCAGCAATACGTGACCTTTGCCCCAACAGAAGCATCAGAATTTCTGACTCACCTGTCAATCCTTGCACCATGGTGTGCCGTATTGTAAATACAGGGCATCCATGGTAGTGCAAGGGTTTCTCAGGGAAAGTGACGCATCTCTACAGATGCGTCACTTTTTTGTAAATCTGCCCCCATGTTTCTAGCTGCAGCTGGTATTGACAGACAAGTAAAAGAACATGTAAGGAAGATGGCCGACAGGAGAGGAGCTCCGGCAGGGAGCTCCCAGCCAGGGGTTGCCTTTTTGGATTAAATCCCCAGATGCCCTCCTTCCATGGACCCATTTACTCACCTGCTGTCTTAATTGGCTGAGGTCCTCGTTGCCCTAATCTCCCGCTTGTGTACTCGAGATTCCTGGTAAAAAATCGGGATCGATGCTTTCTTCCGTTTGAATGCCGGCCTTGAAGCAAGATGGCGACCGGACTAATCTGAGCGAGGCGAGCAGGCAGACACGATCCAGTGGCTCACCGGTGAGCGGGGGTATGACCGGAGATCGGCAGACCCAGTGAGTGTGCGGCCGGAAGTGAGAAGGCAGGGCGGGGGTGCCGGACTAGTGGGGAAGCAACAACCTGTACATCGCTTCCTCTCCCCTGCCCCCCTTGAGATGAAGCGGGCCGTGGATCCTCCCGGACCCGACCGGCCACCCCGCCGCAGGCCATAATTACAAAAGGCAACCAGCAGCCTACGGTCAGAACGACAGCAGCGGATCCCAGAGGCGATGACCCTCGTGGGCATCCGAGCACTGCCTGACCTCAAGATGGCAGTCGGACAGGCCTGAATCGTGCAAAGCAGGGCGAGGAGGCCCGAACCGAGGCTGGGGGCTTGAGGGGTCTAGACTGGACAGTGAGCATAGCGGGAGCTGGGGAGTGCCCAAATCGCGACGAGGCAACTCCAGCAGGGCTATGGGTGGTTCAAACTCCTTGCAAACCGACTTTTCTCTGCAGAAAAGGCTACAGGGAGCACCCAAGCCTGCCTGCCTGACCCTAAGATGGCGCCTGGTGCAGAATTAATTCTAGCCCAGCAAATCGACGAGGCCGTACCACAAGGGGGAACTCTTCAGTTTCAGGTCAGCAGGAGAGATGAGAAGCAGTGGGCGTCAGCCATGCCACACTGAGGGTATTTATACGACAACACCTGGAGTGGACATCGACCAGACCTTGCACATATCCCTCACCCTGCTCTCTTACTCGGCTCACCCATCTGGACATAGAATCTGTGAACTTGCCACCTGTCCAGGGACACCTAGCATTCTGGCCGACGCCCGGTGGAGCTACCTTGATAGCTATAGAGGAGATGGGTTGTGTACTCCCCCTCGGACGTCACCTACCTAGCCGGACATTGGGCAGACTTTCCTTTGTTTGTCCACCTTATCTCCTTCCTTGTTACCCTTTTACCCTAACCCCTACTCTTCTAGGCTCCATTAATCTCGTCAACTGATGTAACTTGTAACTGATTTAACTTTTCAACAATGTGTAACGTGTAACTGATGTAACCTTGTAACAATGTGTAACCTCATGTATAGCGCTCTGATACCTCCGGGTCTAGCCAGCGCTATATAAAACTCATCAAATAAATAAATAAATAAAAGAACAGGAAGGTTCTCAGGGTCTTCCAGGAAAGGGAGCAGTTCTTAATTTTTTTCAGAGCACTACCTGGATGTTCTTACGTTAGGAACCTAGAAAGCAAAATCAATTTGCAGTCTTTGGTTGCACAGTTTGCAGTTGAAAGGCTAGTAGTTAGCAAGTGGCAGGGCAGGTACAGTGGCGAGGGGTGTGATGGAAGAACTTGTTGTGATGGTACGAACGTTGCAACTGAATATTATTTTCCACAAATCCAAAGTCCCAGCTATAGCTGATTGATGCTTCAAATGGGCTATAGCAGTACAGCCAGAATGTAAATATTGAACATTTAGATTCATTCTATGCAAATTTACCCTATGGAAATATTTTGAACATCTAGTTTAGATAAAGCTAGCAGGGACCAAAACTGGACAATCCTGGTGTACACATTACATTGTCCAAAGGCCACACAAAGTAAACAACCATAAGTGGATTGTCAAATAGAACCTCAGCTTTGTGTTTCCTGTCCGTTGGCAAATTAAATTAGATACATGATTTCTATACAGCGCTTGCCTCCGTGTATTTGCTGCATCAAGTGTTTTTATTTCCAACAAAACAATATTAGGGGGAAATTTACTAGCACTTTGTGCTGGGTTTGCGTCAGAAAAGTGACGCAAACCTGGCACAAAGTGTTGTGGTGGGATTTAATTTCCAGCAAAAATTGTGATTTGTGTTGGAAAGTTGCCTAAAGTAACACAAAGAAGGACCATGCACTACTTAGAATCAAAGAGACGCTCCGTAGGAGATTCATGGATGTTCCCATGCAACCGCCTATGAGTATTGACAACAATTCTCTATACTATATGCCAAAAACTATGCCTCCTTGAGGCAGGCATAATGGTGGAGCAAGTAAAAATGTCAGCAAACTTCTCCAACTGTGCATGTGTGCTGCAACTGTAAAGCAGGCATACACCATGGGAATATAACTAAATTATACCAAAGAATAGTTTTGGGACTTGAAGCATACCCTTCAAAACCTAGGCTTGACAGAATGCACACACCTTTGGATTGTGGTGCAAGGGTGTCTGCCTTGGTGCATGGCAGCCTAAAGTGCACCAGTTCTGGGAAAAAGAAAAGCAGTGCCATATGTTAGTAGATATAGCACTGTATTTCTCTCTCCCTTTAACACAGTACAGCACAGCATCTTTAGTTTGGTCTTAGATTTATCCACCTCAATGTCTGAGTTGACCCTGCCTGGATCTAAACCTGTAACTTTCCCTTTACACGAAGTCCCTTTTTAGAGCCTACTAGGCCTTCAAAAATACCCCACTCCTCAGGGCTATGACAAGCTTTCCTCAAGTTACTATATCGAATCTTCCTGACAGGCTACAAACGCACATGCGATGAGATTACCCTTGAGCTTACACACACTGCAAAGAGCAGTGAAGGTACATGTACATAGGTCGAGATAGAAGCATGCCGGTGTCATCTCAGACTGATCTGGCCATAATCGAGCATTAACCCATCGGTTCTTTGAGATAGACCGGACAATTATTACCAATGCCTTCTGGAAATCAAGATCCCTGAAGTGGGACGCAAATTTTACAAACTAATTCAGACAGCAACTGAGACGCCTCTATCTGTGGGAAAAAGGGCCCATTTCAGGATCACAAGGTGGGGTTCATGTCCCCTAATACTGTAAATCAGAGCACTGTTGTTCAGTGGCATAACATAGGTCACAAGCAGCCCCGGCGGAGCGGGTGGGCCCGAGCTCCAGGAGGCCACCTCAGCACAGTACCCTGGCCTGAGAGCTCTAGACTGAGGCCAGAGGGGGGGTTTCCATGGGGGGGGGGGCCTCCCTGTACTTTGCAGGGGGCCCCTTCAAGTTTTGTTACGCCACTGCTGTTGTTTGCGGATCAGATTGCATTCTGAAGCGTTGACACGAGGTAAATATGTCTTCTTTGATTCCCTTTCTAGTCTTTCAGCACTATAAACTGCGCACAGTGCCGCCTTTAAAACTTTTTTATCAATTGTTGCAAGTGTATTCGGATTAGAAAACAGTCTACCAAGGTTGACGCTTTCCAAACTCTTAACTACCCCAGCAAGCCATGGAATATCCATCCCTTTCTCACAGTGGAGACAATCATCTATTAAATCCCTTGTAAGAAAATCAAAGAAACAAACTGCCGCAAATATGTCTCCTACATGGAGGTAAGCAGCAACGGTTACATTATTTTTTTTATCTAATGAGGGGACGTGATCTAAGCAGCTAGATCAGAAAGCATATATCAATAGTAATTGGAAGACATTTTTAAGATTAGATTGACGTATTCCGTCAAGTGAATACCTTTTTTTATGTGAGGTAGCAAAAAGCCATTCAGTAAGTGCATGTGCAGAAGAGTTAGTTCAAACTTTCAGATACATTTTAGTACATAGCTTACCCCCAAGGTGCTTGAGCAGTTTTTTCAAACAAGAGATGATTGGAGAACCCATCAGGATGAAAGACGGTCTCGCTGTTAAATGCTGAGATAGTCTTTTTTTTTTTAAATCACATTTTTTATTGGTATTTATTAGCAACTTGGCACATAAGGCTCAAAGGCTTTGTAAAATTGATTCTTTCTTCCACCACCCTACACTTGCTACACCTTACTGAACTCTTCCAGGTTCTCTTCCATTCTTTCTTAATTTGTCACTGTTTTCAATCGTCCTCTTTCGCCTTCTATCTTCACTTTGGGCATTTCTCTATCTTATACCGCGTCAAAAGTTGATGATAATAAGTCCCTGTCTACAAAATTAAATTGATTGCCAGTGTCCACCACATTCAAATATGTGAATAAATTAGGCACTGGAAGAAAACAAACAGAAATATTGCTAAGGGAGGAGCAACACACACAGAACAGCATCTAGAAATTAAACAATCAAATTAAACTCACAAGAGTGTAGTGATTGTTTACTACACCGGAAGTGAAGGAAACCAGAAGGGTGAAGAAAGAATGAAGGAGCACCAACAGCCAGGCTTGTACTTCCTGTGCAGCATGCAAGCTTCCTCGTGGTGTGGCTCCAGCATTGGGTCTTTTGAGATTGTGGCAACAACAGTGGCAACAACAGAACAGCGAGCACTTGTTGCGATGTTCGGTCAGGTCTAGCTTTGATGTTCATGTCAGGTGGCACTCGAAGCTAGCTAGGATTAGGGTGGTTAGCAGGGTTGGATTGAGGCCAACAATTAGACCTGGGCGCCCACAAAAAGGTGGCCCACATTTGCAGATGTACCTTTCGCTACGCACTGCTTGGTTAGGATCCTGGAGCTAAATGATGGAAAATATTTGTGGTTGCAGACATATGTGAAAGCTTATAGCGCCAGTACATAAAGAGGAAATTAACATTCCAATCGGAAAAAAATATACTGTGGAGACTTTTAATTGCTTTTTTATTCATAGGTTTGCTGTGTTTAAAAAAAAAAATTCCCCTGTGAAACAGGGCATGACCTAGACCTAAACTGCCTTTTTCACTTACTCTGGGATCTTGAAATATAATTGTTTTTACAGTACTTAAGATAGGCCCTCCAATGCTCAGAGACTGGGGAAAGGTGCATTTGTTTTTTTACTTGCTGCTATCAACACATGCACGTTCTGATAAAGGGAATAACTCTAGTTTGTAGATGGAAACATAAAAAATGAGTGCCACTTTCCTCACATACATACAGTTTTATATAGCACAAACGTGGGCCAGCGGCATTGGGGCACTTTACATGAGCACCAGATAACATTAGAGAAGCCCATATTAATTGTTTTAGGCTCATATAGAGTAAGTGATATGCCCAAAATCACAGGCTGTTGAGAAGACCACAATCTCTCCCTGTTGACTAGAGCAATTGATATTTGCCAGACAAAGGAGAGGCTGATTTATCTCTGCCTGTTCCATGGAGGGGAGAGGGGACAAAAATAAACCGAGGAGCTCCCTCTCTGACCATCACCAACACCCCCACCCTCCAGTCCTCTCCCCTGCCTGCTGTCCCCTGCAAAGCATGTGCTAATGGCTTCCCATTAGCAGCTCCTTGAGGCCTCTGTCTAATCTAGAGGGACAAGGGGGCAGACACACCTCTTGCAGGGATAGATGGACCAGCCCATTGTCATTCTGCCACTGACAAGTAACTGGCTGGCCTCACATCACTTGCATGGGGTCAGGTTCAGTATATGCACAGAAAGGCGGTAACAGCCTTTGCTGTTGTGCACTTGTGGAGAATGAGACGCCTTAGTCTGCTAAGTAAAACAAACAACGGACCACTAACTGGCCCCTGCCAGAGGCCCATTGGTCGATGCCCGATTGCCTGCCTTACCAATCCAAGACTGGTGGTTAGTTGCGCAAGACTGTCAGCTAAAAGTTAAGAGGAGGAGTTTAAAGAATGCTCAAGGCCTCTTGTACCGTCTTTTGCAGTCAAATTCAATATAAACCATAGCTAATTTCCCCTAGGCTTTAGGAATTACTTTTTCCTTAGAAACAGATTTAAAGTGGATAATATATCCCAAAAATAATTTTGAGAATGTTAATAAATGCTTACTTACTAAATAGATATACTATTCATATAACAGACAATTTTTGGAAATTGAGATTTCAAAGTTGTTATGGTGAACCACTAACTTGCTCTAGTCATCAATAAAAGTTTTTATCAGCAGAAGGAATTGTTGTGTTGTGGGAGTGCATAAATTCCTACTATATTTTAGCATATTATTCGCCATTTTCTTTCTCTGATCTCCTTTACCAGAAGTATTCTCTGAGAAACCAGCAGATGTGACTAAAAATAAATATGCTGGACAACAATCATGAATATTTAGTAAGTAAAAGTTATAGTTTGGGACATGTTGTATTCCTTATACAAAACAGCATGGAGGATTATTTTGCTACATTTCAGTGAGAATGTTTTGTTGAAATACACAAATTATGCAGCTAATGGTGGATCATGGGACACATACAGTAAATCCCAAATGATGTAGAAAAAACAAAGAATTGCACAATTGCAGCGGGCCTGCTTCTTATGCAAGACTGGTGAAAGGGCTGGCGACTAAAGAGGCCATAGATCCAGGGGTCTGGTTCTCCGATCTGCCGCGGGCAAGGAGCCCATCCATGGCCTCTGCCATCCTACTGAGGTGGACCTCTGTGCTATGAAGGGAGACACCCCTGTGGTGAGACTCTTCACAGCACTAAAGGATCGCCGGGCGGATGCCATGATGAAAGCGCAACTTGCCAACACGTTTGCTTACAGAAAATAAACTCCCTTAGCTGGAGCTTGTTTGTCTGAACAAAAAACAAATAGCTGCAACCCACAGAGAATTTTCTCCCTGTACGTTGGGACCATTCTACATTTTCCCTGCCCCTTGTTCTCCCTGCCTCACCTGGCAAACATAATAGGAAAAATGTGTCACTTGGGTCCGACCCAGTGCCGTCTTAGTGCATGGGCATGCTGGGCAGTTGCCTGGGCCCCCCACGAGCATAGGGGGGCCCCATGCAGACCAGAATTTAACACTAATTTTCCGGTAAACATTTTTATTCCTGTGAGTGGTTGTGTAGGTAGGGACCAGTGCCCTGCTTTGCCCGGGGGCCTATAATGCTGTTAACAAGGCCCTGAGTTGGTCAATAGGCACTATGGCCCGATGGTTGCGTTGTCAGAGTGAGTCGAGGCTCCGCTGACAGTGAGCCACCAGTTTCCCAGCTCTAACTGGGTCAAGGAGAGCTGCAGGTTTGGAGGAGCAGGAAAAATGCTGTTTTTAAGACCTAAGGGCAGATTACTACAGCTTTGTAAATGGAGAGTACATAGGCACACATGCATGGCCGGGCTACCCATACCTGCTGTCAGTATCCAATAATGTACCCACACAAAGGCCACATCATATCTTCTCTAAATTAATACAATTATTCAGGTCTCTAGGTTCTGATGTTCCTTCAAGCCATACTTAAATTAAAGGGTATCCTTTCTATACATTCCTTCACTGCATTTTCGTGTTTCATATCCAGAATCTACACCTAGTAGGCTTTGCAGGTTTTAAAAATGTCAAAAAAACTAAACAGTAGCTGTTAAAGAAAAAACAGAAAGCTCTGCATACAAAAATGAGCATTGCCGTCAATGATAGGGAGGCTACAAAAGTCCCATTACCTACTGCCACTTCTGTGGACTATAAATAGGCAAATCTCATTGCAGCAGCTGCAGAGAAGTGAAAAAACAAATGAGAAAGAACAGGTCTTACCCCTTAACCATTCCAACAAAAACACGATCAGTTTGGCAAGTGTCCAGCTGAACAGTAGCACAGTAATATGGCTTCCTGCTTTTAAAATGGAGACGCTGATTTCTCATCTGTGCAGTGAGCTACGAGGCATATATATCCAGTAGCCGGCCATGGATGCCCTGGGCCCTGGTGCAAGCGAGGAAGTGACCCTTTCCACTGCATTTAGGTAGTAAAATACAGCAATTATGGACCAATGCTAGTTACACCCCTGTAAATGTCTACAAACTGGGTTTAGCAAACAGTGTGGAAAGAGATGGGGAGGGTATCACTAGCAAGGAAGACTACAAGACAGGAACACCAGTGAGGGGGCAACGACAGAGTTGGAGACTCAGAACCTTATTATGAAATCCCCAGTGACCCCATTTCAGGCGTCGCTGGCTGAACAGAGATTAATATATACATGGTAACACCACAATTCGGAGTATTACACCTGAGTCTCAACCTGCTGAATGCATGTGGCCTATCGGGGTGAACTAAAGCAAACACAAGGAGATGATGGACGGAGCGCTGAAACTTTTCAGACAATAACCCCCACACAGATCTGGGTTGAATCCATCATCATTCCTTAGCTCACTTCGCCACCCCAGTTCAGACTCAGACATATGCAAATCAGTCTTGACCCTATTTCTCATGGGAACAGTCCAGCCAGAACTGCCAAGCCGGTCTTCCCTGGACCAGAAACAAGCATCCTGGGACCGGTTTCAGGGTAACACCCCTCATCAGCCAAGCTAGCTTCAATCCAGTGGCAAAGTGAGCAAGGGACCCATGTCTGGGTATACCCTGCCAACTTAGGGCAAACAAAGCAAACACAAAGGGATGATGGATAGAGCCCTGAAAATTTTCAGACACTCACCCTCAGTCACAGATCTGGGTTGAATCCATCATCATTCCTTAGCTCACTTCGCCACCCCAGTTCAGACTCAGACATATGCAAATAAGTCTTGACCCTATTTCTCATGGGAACAGTCCAGCCAGAACTGCCAAACCAGTCTTCCCTGGACCGGAAACAAGCCTCCTGGGACCGGTTTCGGGGTAACACCCCTCATCATCCAGGCTAGCTTGAATCCAGTGGCAAAGTGAGCAAGGGACCCAAGTCTGGGCATACCATGCAAACTTAGGGCGAACAAAGCGAACCCTAGGATATGATGGACAGAGCGCTGAACCTTTCCGCCAGTCACAGATCTGGGTTAAATCCTTCCTCGTTCTTTAGCTCACTTCGCCACCCCAGTACAGACCCAGCCATATGCAAATCAATCTTGACCCTATTCCTCATAGGAACAGTTCAGCTTTAACTTCCAAGTCAGGTCTTCCCTGGAATGGAAACAAGCCTCCTGGGACTGGTTTCGGGGTAACACCCCTCATCAGCCAAGCTAGCTTTAATCCAGTGGCAAAGTGAGCAAGGGACCCATGTCTGGGCATACCCTGCCAACTTAGGGCGAACAAAGCAAACACAAAGAGATGATGGATGGAGCGCTGACACTTTTCAGACACTCACCCCCATTCACAAATCTGGGTTGAATCCATCATCGTTCTTTAGCTCACTTCGCCACCCGAGTTCAGACCCAGCCAATGCAAATCAGTCTTGACCCTATTCCTCATGGCAACAGTCCAGCCCGAACTGCCAAGCCAGGTCTTCCCTGGACCGGAAACAAGTATCCTGGGACCGGTATCGGGGGAACACCCCTCATCAACCAGGTTATCCGGATGAAATTCCATGGGGAAATGAGGAATCCTCAAGTTATTCGGGAGTGGAATTACTGATTCCCCTAGTAATTCCTCACATGACAGGGGTCTCACAGTCCTACAAGCAATACCTGTTAACTCTTCCCCACCTCCACATACAGTTACCAAGCCCCCACATATGCTATTCCGAGGTGTTGGAGTTGGCCAGTACAACTATGGGAACATCATAATGAGACTCGAAGGAGGGACTACCATGCGCAAAACAGGAAGAGTCAATGATTGCTACTAGGCAGAAACGATTATGCACTCACATGGCTGGTGCATTTATGCAGGTGATCTACGTAATACAGAAAGTTACACAGAACTGTGCATGTGGAGTCAGTGAATCATGCAACTGGAAGGAAGTTTGGAGGGTGAACTCAAGGGAAGCAGGTGATCATCTAGGATGTTAGGTTAGATAGGGCGAACAAAAAAAGTGATGTATGGGGAGTGTGCAGATTTTATTGCATTCTTAGAGTACAATTTGCTGGCAGCTAGTGGTGTATCACTGCCATAGACAACATATATAAGGATGAGAGGATATTGCTATACGGAGTTCACAACAGATGTGAGGGCAAGTTGACTACTTTATTTTATGCAACACGGCACCCAAATTGCTGCACTGCATGGAAGGGAGAGAGGAGGAGAGCACCATACCTACAAAGATATGGCACTGCTGCTCTCTTCCCAAGCACTAGGGCACTTTCTGGCTACTAGTGCCACGCACACACCTTTGCACGTAAGCTCAAAGGTGTCTTTGTGAGTCTAGCATAGGTTTTATATTGGAAAGGTACCACCCCTGGACAAACTACTATGTTTAGGTTTACTTTTCAAACTTTTCCCACTTTGTGCGCTGTACTGTACAGTACAGCATGCATGCAAAGTTGGAAAAGTTTGGAGAAGAGAAATATTTCTCCTTTGCGCCTGCCTTGAAGAAGCGTTATTTTCTTTTACACAAACCTCTGCCTACAAGTGTTAGTAGATACGGTTTTGTGTCAAAATCCATTGGTGGCTGCATGGGAAAATCTACATACTACTCATAGGTCTCCCACATTATGCAAAGTAACGCAAAGCAGCACAGTGCTGCTGTGAATTATTTTTAGTCAACTTTCCAGGCATAAGAAGTTTTGTGCTGGAAAATAAGCAGCAAATCAACACTTTTCCTTCTGTTCTTTCAGAGATCCGAGAATCTTGGAAGGATTCCTAACTCCATTACAGAGTAGCCACCGGTGGCTGAAGGTAAAATCCCCTGTTGTGAGGCCAAAACACAGGTTTATGGAGGTATTTTATAATGGTAACAATGTACACAAGCATTAACAAAGAGATAGCTTTGAATTGTATTCACTGAAAATTATTTCAAAGACTTCACTATATACAAATAACATGTACGATATGGGTTGTGGCCTTACAACCCTTCCCAGGCACACACAAAATATGCACTGGGCAAACTGTAGATGTGTGGTCTTCTGTAACAGAGAACAGGTAATGCACAAGTTGCAGTAGCCATACAAGCTTTCCACCAAGATCCCTACAAACAAGGAAGAACATAAAGCGTGGACAGCAGCAGTGCAAGACTCTACACCGATGATGCAGAGGACAGACATGAACAGTGAGAGGCACAGAAGAGACATCATGGGTGGTATCAGTGTAATCTTCATTCACATACAGAAGAAATACTTCACAGTCAATAACCGTGCAAGTTTCCTTCACAAATTCAAGAATTACAGCATAAGCAGCAGTAATTCAAGCTCAATTCACACACAATAGTTCTAGTCTGGGCAGCGGCACTGCAAACCTCCTTCTTACTGAAAGACAACTAGAATGATTAGGAGAAGAGCAAGCTTCCTTCATACACAGAATGGATACAGAATAAACAAGAGTGCTTAACTTGTAAAATAATAAGTGCTGGGCACCAGGATTTGTCCAGAAGCCTGTAGCCAGGGCTACCAATATCAGAGTGCCAAGTACCAAAGTTGCACAGTCCTGATTCTATCACCTAACTTTTTGATCCATCAGGCACTACCTTCCTCTTTATCGCAATCTTTCAGGTTCCTTTTCATCCCTGGTTTCACCCTTCAACACCGTTGTCTCTCCCGCCTTCTTTATCGCTAGTGTAATTTTCTCTCTTGCTTTGGGTGAAAGTCAGATGGCTTCACCTGCAACCACTGGCTCAAATTAAGCACTGACAAAAGTTCCCTTTACACACAGGAGTTGTATACAATGGTTAGCATCAGAGCAAGCTTCCTTCACAACCAGAAGAGTTACAGCATGGACAGCACCAGTACAAACATGCTTTGTAAACAGAAGAGGTACAATAAGGAGAGTGGCAAGCGAAACCTTTCATATGAACAGGCAGCTTGTGTGCGAAGGGAGGAGTCTCTGGAGACTCCTGGTTTGCAATCTTCAGTGTACCAGATGGGCCAATGACTGGCAGAGAAGTGGGGTATACCGGGTGAGAGTGTAGCCACATGCTCCATCATCTATGTTCATTTTCACATCAATGCTTTGGTCCTGGAGAACTGCAGGGTTTTCCTCCTACTGCAGAGGAGAAAGGTGGATAGAGACGAAAGAAGGAAAACACAAGGAGATGATGGATGGAGCACTGAAACTTTTCAGACACTCACCCCAAGTCACAGATCTGGGTTGAATCCATCATCGTTATTTAGCTCACTTCCCCACCCCAGTTCAGACCCAGTCATATGCAAATCAGTCTTGACCCTGTTCTTCATGAGAGACGGATGAGTCCCAGATTTAGCCAGCCTCTCCCTATGTCTTCTACTCAAATGTCGGGAAAGTTCAGCAGTGGTCCCACTGGTTGTTCCTACACCATTTTCGGAGAAGCTGGGAGCAACAGTGTGCTGTACGGACAGTTGTGAAAACTGAGGCCAAACTAAATCCAAGCTGCAGAACTGCTTGAAGGCCTAAAAGAGTGGTTCAAGGAAGTCAAGATCTGCTGGGAGACACCAACTCCAGACCTCTGTCAAGCACCTCTATGCCGACACATAAAACTTATTCAGTGATGTCAATAACAGCAACAACACACTGACAAACTACCTTAGTTATCTTCTTTCTGTCTATGCTTCACTCACTTTAAAGAAAGATCTAAAAGTATTTTCCATGATACATAAAGAGATGACATAGTTTGATAGACAAGGTGCTCATCAGCATACCTAAAACAATTTTCTTAAAGTTTGGATACCATGGACGAAATCTAATTCCTGCGAGCCTGTTGAGTCATGAAGGGGTAAACAGAGCAGGAAAAGCGGTGTGTGTTTGAGGCTTCGTAAAACTCAGATGACTGGCAGCCAAGGATTGCTGCTAGATTGCAGGATGGTGCGAGAGATGCAAGCAGTCGCTGTAAATGCTTGTCTGAACGGGTATCATTTCAACCATGAAGAACATGTTAGCTCCTTTCAGGCTGGCTGCTGGTAGTCAATCAGAAGAGCCGTGAGTAGCCCAGATCACCCTGGACTGTGTTTTCCAGTCTGGTGAGGCAGATACAGGATATGCAGGCAATTATCCTTTTTGTCCACAAAATCCATCCTTTTATCTGATCTGCCCATGAAATGGATTTCTAAATGATGGATTCTGCTAAAAAAAAACAGACTAAAAACAAACATTGGAAAATCAAGAGCTCTGGCATTAGCTCTCAACTTGTAAGTGGTGCCAATGCTTGTTTGGTTTTTGCAAAACTTATTTTGGGAGAAGCAGTTGGGCCGAGTCAATCTGAAAAAAAGTTGTCTAAAAGCAAAAACAACATTTTTTGGTTTCAAAAACATACATTGCCATAATATTCCCAGGCTAGAAAGGAAACTATTTTGTGTGTGGATGTGCTCCTGGTGAACGAGCAGACTGCTGCCACTCGCAGAGAAGTTAGCCCCTGGCTGAAGTGAGCCTACTCAATGCCTGTTGCAATATGCTGTAGTGAGCAGAAGGAAAAATGAATGACAACAACATCAGACAAAGGAGGCAGGCAGAAAGCCCAAGCACATTGTTTTAGAAAATTATTTTTGATTTGATTTTAAAAAGATCAAAAAGTATTGGTTTAACGCCAGACCTAATAAGCACTGCCAAAGCCAATAGCTCTCTCCTATGAGAGAGCTATTGGCTTTGTCAATGTTTTTTGCCATGTAGTAGAGCAGTGTGGCTTCCTCATACTGTTTTTTGTTCTGCCAAAATGAGTGTGAGGGGTCCAGTAACTATGAGTGAGGATGTGAGGAGCATGCAACAATGAGGGAGGGTGGGAGGCAGCATCAGCATGGAACAGCGCTGGAGAGTAAGAGGGGCGAGAAACAATGCAGGACAAGTGGGATGGGGCAAGCAACAAAGCAGGTGGGGGTGTGAGTGGAAAAACAACAACACAGGACAGGAGGAAGAGCCTGACCGCACCTAAGATGGTCGACTCTCGCGGAAGTTCCAAAGCCGCCTAGTACAAGCAATAACATAGGACAGGGAGAGGAGCCTGCCTGCACCTAAGATGATCGGATCCCAAGGAAGCTCCCAAGCCACCTGGCACTCCATCGCGGCAAGTGGTCGGCCCCAGGCACCTCGCTACAGTCGCAGGAGCAGCTGATGCGCAAAGACATCAGGGGCTTCAACTGAGATCTTTTTGAGCTCGACCCCACAGAGGTACAGGGGATCCTGCTGGAAGCACGCACTAAGGGTCGGCCCCAGGCACCTCGCTACAGTCGCAGGAGCAGCTGATGTGCAGAGACATCAGGGGCTTCAACTGAGATCTTTTTGAGCTCGACCCCACAGAGTCACAGTGGATCCTGCTGGAAGCACGCCCTGAGTGGCGGCGCAGGCCCTTAGGTGACTCGAGGGAGCTGGAGGCAGTGTAGTTGGCCACGAGGAAGGAAGGTAGGCTCAGCACTGACAACGGTGCCTATTCCCTGCATTTCAAATGGCCTCAGAAAGAGTACAGCATGAGAACTGGTACCTATGGATGCGGGCTGTCATACACAGATGGGCTGCTTCTACATGCTCACATTAGGGCAAGGAAAGCACCTCACCACATTACAAGACCTGAAGGGATTGTGTTTACTACTTGTCAGCCCTACCTTGCCTGTTCCATCTTCCTGCTATACTCAGGAGGTATGTGGAGCTACATGAACGATTACAGAGTGCTGCCTGCAGGTAGTCCAGTAGGCAGACCATGCTACTCCATTCGTGGTGGAGGAGACCTAGACATTCAATGGGTATGTACCCTCCCCTGTATCCTTGTGATTTCCTGACCAGGTGAGCAACATCTAGGAATGTCCAGGCAAGATATTACCAGCTGGTGGCGTTGAGGATTTAGTAGATGGTAGCTGATCCTTCAACTGTTGACTGTTGAATGGATGTGGCATGGGTACAGGCACCACCCACAGTAGGCCCCCTGTTTAGCCGTATGCCACCGGTCTTGACACCACTTTTTCATATTATCTAGGATGGCATATCCAGATGTTTAGGAGGAAACCCACGTACCAGTTTTTGTTTACAGACCTGGTGGTGGGTAAACCAAAGTGCTTTGCACAGCAGCCAATGATGGACATCACATTGGAGACAACCATGAAGGAACTCATGGGCATTAGGGCCACCAAAGATTCAATGCATGCAGCTACTGAATCTACAGCTGCTAAGGACTGACCTGTGTGCTTTCAATACGTGACTTGACGCTACTGATTGAAGGGTGGAGGCTTTGGATGGTCGTTTAATGGTGGTGGAGACCAAACCGTATGTGGGCAGTTAAGTATGGCATCTACATAGGAAGCTGGCAAAATTGGAAGACAGCAGCCATCAAAATATTGTCTTCTTCCACAGAATCCCAGAAGGAATGGAGGTGAAAGACATGGATATATTCATATCTTCATTACTCTCTGAACTTACAGGCCTGACCTTCTTTCCTCTGCTAAAATTTCAAAAGGCACATAGGATTTGGATCAGGGGAGACTCACGCCATAACACCCCCAGGCCAATATTGCATGTTTCCTCTACCACCAACAAGCTCAGTAGATCATCACTGCAGCCAAGTGACAGAATGGTCCCTTTCTCTAGAACAATGCCAAGATCTATCTCGCAGATGACTTTTTCACAAGATACTGTTATCCCACGGAAGACATTTCTGCCACTTTCCCCAAATTTACGGAAACTCTCAACATCCGATATGGCCTATTGGAACCTGCCACTATGCTTCTAACTGTCAATAGGAAAAACTGAGAATTTGGTGACCCAGATGAACTGGAACAATTCTTGTCCACATTTACTGGAGCAGACATGGATACTGAGCCATCAGCTACTGACATTTCTACCACGGAAGACCCGATCAAGACTACTGCCCGCATCAGGGCTCAACTTCCACCTTCCCTGAAAATCGGAGACTGGACTATGTGCTTAAAGGACGGGAGGGGAGAGTGCCCAAAGCCAGAGCGGACCCTGCAGCTAGGGGCCATAATAAACCATGCTCTGCCATCAAACCATGACCCCTCGGACCCCTGTGTGGACTGCTAAACACTTTCCAACTGCATCCTTTGTAAGATCCAACCAATTATTTGGGAGTTGTGACTTTGTCAATGACCGGCTTCTCTGGGGTGTCTCTGGAGGGGTGAGCCCCATAAATGTACTTTTGAATTTCCCTGTACACAGATGTAGCATTTGCTGGACCCCTGAATGGTTTCTCACTTTCCTTCTCCCTGCGACATGCTGGGATGCATTTGTTATACTCGATAAATAAGTGAGATACTGGGTTACTAGGGGGCCTCTGCAGTTGAGGAGGCCATGGACTTTTGTTTGTTCATGCTGTTAGATTGGGAATGCTGGGTGGGCATGGGACTGGGAGATAAACTTGCCTGTTTAAAGTTTATTGTAGTTTCTATATAGTACTTGTTATTTGGAGCTATACACAATTTTCCTTGGAAACATTGGATTATAGCATCGCTGATAGTCGCTATACCACCAGCTTGGTACCACTCTGCAGTCCTGGTGCTGCTATTCCCTTGCCTTCTATGTGCAATTCATATTTGGATACTATTTTGGTTGGACATCTGTCCACATCTGTTTGCTCTCTAATTAGGGTACAGTATTCATTCATTTTCAAATGTCTGCACTACCCCTTATTCGTTCCATAGTCTCGCTATCACGGTCCAAATGCCTTAGCATTATGTGCTACAATGTCATTGGCCATACATATTTTATTAAGCGGAAGAAAACACTTACATATATTGCATCAAAAATCCCCTATTACTGGAGACACATCTGTCCCCATTAGAATCAGAAACACTCATGAGGGATTGGGAGGGGAGAGTTGTCAGCAGGAGCCTTCTGCCTCTCACTGCTGCAGCTGCTGATACCGACGGGGCTGCATCGTCACCCAAAAAAATGAGGATTTGCCATTCTGTTCCACAAAATCTTTCCATTTACCATTCTGAAAACATATTCTGACCCCCTGGGCTGCTATGTCTTTGTGAAGTTCAAGACATTAGGCCAGACCTTGATACTAGGATCCGTATATATCAACAAACACCCTCAAGTGCCTTTCTTCTCCTCCTTTTCTAGACTCCCGATCGAGTTTGGTACCACCAGATTGATAATTGGGGAGACTGGAATGCAGCGATGGACCCTCAACTTCGCCACTCTGGCCCTCTGGACAAAGTCAACTCAAAGCGCAGGGCAGTCCTTATGATGTAATGGAGGACCATGGTTTACATGACCCCTGGCGCTTGACACACCTGCAAGACAGAGAACACACTTTTCTACTCTGTGTGCATTGGACTTGCTCCAGGATAGATTTTTTCCTCATGTCTCATTCCTCACCAGCCTCACTACATGACTGTACCACAGCAGAGGGGGGATCTTGGATCATGCTCCGAATATACTAGAGCTTGATTTCGGACATGTCTTCCCTGCCTTTAAGTGATGGAGGTAAAATGTTCCCATTTTCGGACACTGGAGAATAAGCAAACATTACAGGGGCACTTCCATCAATATCTGAGTGACAATTAATCCTTTACAGCTTCTGCACAGATACTATGAGTGGCAGAGATGGCCACTATGGGAGGGTGATTTCATGTGGGACTCAGCAATCGCAAAACGAGTGGCTCGGGAAACGCAAACTAGACTAGCCTACCCTAAAACCCATACCCACCCTGAAACTTAAAATTCTCGATTACTTATCTTATAATGCATTGTGATGACATGCGTTGTAATGGCATGCGTTGTAATGACTGCGTTGTGGTGGCATGAGATGTAAAGGCACTTGCGTTGTAAAAGTTGCATTGTAAAGGCATTGCGATGTAATGACTGCGTTGTAATGGATGTTTCCCTCGATCATTGGGCATCCATAGCATGGTACATAATAGGGCACCTCTATGGGCCAACAAGGGCATTACTATTGACCGACGACCGAATAGATGGCCTATTTTGAGAAAATGGGGGATTAGGATGATTGAGGATATATATGATAGAAGGTGACTCATTTTGTTCTTTTGTGACTCTTAAATGAAAATCTGTGCTTGGTCCATGCGCCACAAGAAAAGCATGAAGTGACGTTGAAGCACACGCTGGCCAATTAAGAGTAAGTAGATTAGAATGACAACTAAGCAAACTAATGGTAAGCAATGAATGGGCGACAAGCTCCTTATTGTAAACAATATGCCTCACAAGCAAGAGCACATGTGCAGGCAGCTCATGTGTTGTTGCAGGTGAGACCTTAATAGTAGCTCCAAAAGCGTGAGCATTGGAAGTACACAGGCACGTGGGCCATGCTCCAGGGGTGGGACAATCACACAAAGAGGAAGTGGAGCCAGCATGTGCTGACCAAAGAAAAGCAAGGAAATAAGAGTGATGATGAAGCCATACATTGGTAAGCAATGTTTGACTCTAAGTCCAAGGTAAGTGAACAAAATACCTTGCAAGCGTTGTCTCAGACGATACATAAAAAGGACCCATACGTTGATTTCACATTATGCATATTCAGAAGTATACTAAATGTACTTCTATTCTCTTGATAGCAGGTGATTGCTCTAACTCCACACCAGACCATTACGTTCGCTATTTATTAAACTATAAACCTTCGCAATACATGAGGTTAGCCCACGCAGTTGAGCCAAGGGCAGAGTGTGCATACCACTATAAAATATCGCCAGATCCCCTTGGGCTGCGTGGGCGGTGTGTGCCTTGAAGTAGAGACAGAAGAAATCGAACTAAAATATATGTAAATCATTTCTGATTCTGGTGGAGATTAGCCACTTAATAGTGGAGAGACTTGGAAACAAAAACACGTCTAAAAGGGGGCAGCTCTAAATCGCATCCCCGTCCCCTGGAAGGAGGCTCGGCTGGCCGTCCAAAACAAACTGCAAGCAAGCAGGGACCCCTGGCCCTCCCGAGGTGCTCAGAATCAAAGGGTGGAAGCATGTGTAGCCGCGAGGTGATGTCACGTTCCGCCGGCAATCTAACTCGAGCATCGTTGGAACAACAATATTTATCATATTTCCAAGTTGCAAACGGGCAGCTGTGAAAACAGGTTCACAAATTCACCAAGACCGAGAGTGTGCATCAATCACACATGTACGAAAAGGCAAGGATTTGTATGCACACTGGAGGAGGCCAGCAGATTCCGACCCCAATGACAGCTTAAACTGGGACGGTGCTGGGACATGAGGCACCACAGAAGATAATTTTAGTGCTCAAACTACCAAAAAACGTATAATGTAATTGCTACCATTGTTGAATACTCATTTCCATACAATTCTCAGAGCACTTGAACTACAGCACAGGAATTAGCCCTCAAATAGGATTGGGGCTGCTAATGATCTTTGGGGGAGATTTACTAAAATTTTGCGCAGTGTTTGCATCACAAAAGTGATGCAAAAAGACAGAAATTGTTTTTTCGTAATTACATTTCCAGCAACTTGTTTTGCGCTGGAAATAACGTAAAAGTAATGCGAAGCAGCGCATTACTTTGCGCCGTGGGGTCGTGCCAGGGGTGGTGCATGGGTGTTCCCATGCAACCACCCAAGCTTTCTCATGCTAAACCCAATTTACTAAAAGCAGTAGATTGAGTTTAGCGTGAGAAAATTGCGCCCTTTTTATCAACTAGGCGCAAGGAAGGAGAAAGGCATGCTTTCATTTCTCCTTCCTTTTCCGACTGCAAGAATGCTGCACTGTGCAGCACACATACAAAGTCGGGAAAGCATTCCCTCGTGTCTAGCATAGTCTTTTGTACAGGAAGGGTACCCTTCCTGTACAAAATCTATGTTACACTCATACACACACCCTAGCGCTAAAGCGCTAAGGTGTGTGCATGGCGCACGGCTGCTGAAATCAGCGCCGGTGCAAGGGAAAGGGGAGGAGAAAGCCAGATCGTTAAAAATATGGCTCTCTCCTGCTCCCTCCCTGTCGCGCAATGCAGCGCAGCCTTGCGGGGGGCTGCGTTGCATGACTTTTTTGTAAATCTCCCCCTTAGACTCTAATATCTCATTCTGATTAGCGCACAAAGCAACAGTGAGGTGTCAAAAGTAGCACATAGAAGTCTAGGCGGGGGTTCCACACCAACTGTGCCACACAGAGTAAATCACTTTACTGATAAGGCCCAAAAAGACGAAAACAAGCTTGGCATCCTGATGTTTCGGTTCAGATGGGGCATGGCCTATGGTAGGCCATTTTCGAACACAGTCAAAAGTGTTTTCCAATGCTTGGTTTGTGTTGTATTGGCACAGGAGATCTAAAACACAGGGGAATTGGCTACAACCAGAATTATGAAAAACATTGGTTAAGATCATTCACGTGTTTTTGTTCCATCACTTCTGTTCTGTTGTGGTTGCTAACATAGGCTGACATTTTATGGACGGTAGTTTTAACCAATTGAAAGTAACTCGCTACCGTTGCAGACTAGGCGGGGCAGCGCCCAAGCAGTAAGGAATGTGTCCACCTAAATCAGTTGCCCTTCGGATGCTCACTTCTATCTCGGCCTGGGCATTTCCCCCCCAATGCAGAATAAGCAGAGAGGATCACAGAGTATATCTTCAATATTTTCAGCAATTTTTCCGCCAGCCATGGATAAAAAAAATGCAGAAGGCTACCCGACAAGGCCAGCACACATCAGAAAGAATGCATGAGGATACTACGCGATCACGTTGATCGCGGTATCTTAAAACGCGGGTTTTACAACGCAAGTCGTTTCAACGACATGCGCTGGAGGGCGCTGGATTTAGGGATAGTACGATTTACTATTCCAACACCAGTCTACGTACAGTAGGGAAGGTGTTGGATAGTAAATATCAGAAATCGCCTGGTTGGTTGGCAGTTCGTGGGAGTTGTGATTTAGCCAGAAACCACACAAAAAGCACAAAACGGCACAAAATGGCCAACAACTGCCTGTTTCTGTATTTATAGGGTAGATGGGATGTGGGTGGTTTTTATAGCCCAAATTCACTTCACAATCAAACGGGAAACAAGTGACTTTCACGAATCCAACTCATTTTTTCGCCCCGGATATTCTCCTATGCTCTAGCATGGCAGATTGCTAAGCACTTTTCATTGCCTCACATTTGTTTGATTGGCTCTAGCAAATGTGTTTGTCGTGGTCACAAACCCACATATGGAGTCTGTTGCAAGGTGCCCAGGGGAGACAGACTCCTCAAATCAGGAACATGGTGGCACAGAATTAAAATTATGCCAAAGTCATAATGCATTTCTTAATGCTGTACAGTTTGTCAACTTTGCCAAAACAACCTGGCAGTGGTTTGTGAAAAAAAGAACTGTGGGGCGGATGTTCCAACAAACCATTTTTTAAATCCCTAGTTTCCTAAAAGTAGGTTGTCTTAGAATGTTTTTTCCATCAATTTTGTTTAAAAAATTGATTTTTAATCTGTCCCCTAGTAAAAGTAGGCAAAACCTGAAAACGTAACCCGTGTCTAATCAAGACACAGGGAGCCTGAGCAGAAATGTGCATGAATGGCCGACGCCCAGGCTTTATAAACCCCAAAGGAGGCAGAAATGATTTATGTATGAAGCGGCTGAGGCCTTCCTTCTTTCAACCAACGTCATTTCTAAACATTCAGGAATTGTAAGAATGATAAAATATTGTGACTTATTTTATTGACGTTCTTCTATATTTTTTCCATTAACTTGAGAACGGCTCATGTGCATTTTTAAGGGCTCTGAATATTTTAAGGTTTTTCCAGCACATGCCACTACATAGAGATGTACGTTTGGTGATGGGGAAATTGTTTCCAAAAAATGTCTAAAAGAAATCTGTTGAATCCGGTTTTATCAACATTTCACCATCATTGCGTTTATATATCACATGAACTGCCCAAAGACATGTAAGTCACGAAAACAGTTATCTAGTGTATAATACATTATAGGCAGCTAGAGAAATGTATAGGGTTATAATAAAAATGAAACAGTTTGTTGAGACAAAGACTCACTATATATTAGGTGAGCGAGTCCGACAATCCTTGTTAGTGCTGCCATCGGGTTGATTGGCTGTTAGGCCCAGTCGGAACCAGACAGCTGCAAGATATCACCCTATCCCAGCTTTGGCAAATAAACCAGAAATATCAGACAAGCACCGGGGAGTCCCACTGCAGACCGGGGCTGCACTCTGGGAGAGTCTTTCATCACTCTTCGGCAAACAACCTCCGAGACCCACAAACTGTGATGAGTCATAAAACTCACTTCTTTCCGCTGACATGTAACTGAAAACCCATTTTTTTCATATTCCACTTACACATTTTTAGGCCTAGCCTACAACAGTACATGCGCTGAATGTGCTCTCCTTTGCGAGAGATATTGTACACAAGGGGCTTGTATATTAGCTAGCTTCATTGTCAGTCTTATATACTGCCTTCTAATTGGGCAGCTTGTGCTGGCTTCACTTTCTCCTCTTTCAGCTAGAGCACTGACCAAGTACTGATTGCTTCAGCTTGTTTGCTGTCCTTCCGCTGATTGCGCTGTGATTGAGGTACTACTTTTATTTTTTCTTCTTCCCTGTCATCCTGATTGAAACATTTGTAGGTAGCAATGTTTTACTATGCTGCACACACTTCAAACAGATGTTATCTGCTTTTACACTGACAACAGATGTTATCTGCAATAATTGTGACAACAGATGACATCTGCTTTCTAATGTATTTTCACTAAGATATGGCAAAGGGTGCAATTGCTTTCTTTATGTGATAGAATCTTTTGATAAATGGCATATTTTTTTTTCTTTCTAAGCCATGGGGAGATTACCTGATTTGCTCAGGATCATAGAATTGTTGTGCTGAGCCCTCACAAGTATAGGAAAAGCCAACAAATTTCGCCTTGGACAAAATTGGCTCTTCAATTGTCTTTTGTTCAGGCTATACAGCATGGTCATCACTGATTTTGGAAATGATTTGTAGCCATGCTGTATAGCAGCATGGCTGCTGTACATCATGCCTAAAAGTAAAAATAAAAAGGGACTATGATATATACAGCAATAATGCACTTCAAAAAATGCATTAGCCTTGGCTGCATCATAGCGCTTTAAAAAAAAATAATTTTAGCTACAATGCAAAGTATCCGCACTGTTTACAGGCTGGCTACGAAACACTGGCAAAGCCAGCATCTCTCATTGGTGAGAACTATTTTGCCAATGCTTCCTTTTCTTTGACCATGCCTGCTGAGGCACTATAATAAGACGTGACCTTTCAGCACCATGACACTCAATAACAAAACATATAATTCATCTTGACTTGAAGCATTACCCGTTGATAGCGATGCAGCACCATTGAAGCATGTTAGAGCTGGTTATGCAGGCATCTTCTCCTGCACCAACATAACCGCATGCTCGTGGCCTCGGTGTACAAATGATGCACTGGTCAACGCTCACTTCCGTCACCGTTCCTAAGGAGTTTTCCACGGCCTGGTGCCGAGGCCCAATGATCTTTCCACATGTAAAATATTGACTGGGGGTGAGTGCTTGCATTGTTCAACACTCCGTCCATCATCCCCTTTGGTTCTGCACATGTAAAATATATCATAGCGTAACCCATTTCGGGCTCGTTTGTTTTTATTATTTCAATTAGTCTTTACACAAAATTAATAACCCCACTCCATCAGCATACAACCTAAAAATAAAATAATAAGGGTACTTCCCTGGAAAGTATGTCGGACTAGTCTAAACCCAGACTAGGGTATGAACATGCACAGATAGGCACATTTAGCAGGAGCATGAGGCAGTGAACACCTTTATCGCTGCCCCGGTGGAGTTTACGGGGTCTGGCCACGATTAAGACTCTTTATTAATTCTCGTTGGCAGAGGGCTTTGGCGGTTGCTCAAGCCCCTGCTGATAAAGTACCCAATGGTCACAGTCTACCCCTCACTTTAGTGTGGTGCCTTAACAAAGCCACCCCCTCTCCCCCGCATGCTCTTACCCAACTTTATGCAGTGACCAGTTCAACTTCTCACACACAAAGGTCCTCAAAAAAGGGTTTAGCCTTCATTACTGAAACATGATCCCAATCATGGTTTCCATTTACAACAACCTTGTTCAGACACCTAAAATCCATGAGTTTATATTTTTATGTATTAGTTTTGACGTGCTCCTAAGTTGACTAACATCCTATCCAGAGCTCTATGGAGGAGAAAGGGATGAGAAGAAGGAAGATAAGGATAGAAAGAAAGGTACCCATGATGGAAGCTGATCCATAAAACAGGAAGCTATTTACTCATGTGTGATGCATTGGAAGAGGAGCTCAGCTGTATTTGTAGAAATGTATATTTGGCTCAACCACCAGTTTTCAGCGGGCACAAGTTAAAGTTACGCAATATGTGTAGATGCTCAAAGTGATTCCTAGAAGCCTTCAACCAGCGCTGCTGAATTTTAGGATTGCTGAATGGTAACGCTGCTTACACTGGATTTCACCCCACGCTTCTTTCTTCCACCACCAAGCACTTCCTGCCTTTTCTTCTCAGCCTGGCAGATTTTGGTCATCCCTACTTCTCCCTCTTGTTACTGTTTAACCTCCATTTCCTTTCTTCTTTTTCTACCTTTTTTAGTATCTTGCTCTGGGTCAAAGTCTCATGATGAAAAAACAAATTCCAGTGAAAACCACACATCACAAATCAGGCACTGCCTCTGCCCTTGAAAGGTCAAAATACTTCACAAAAAACTATGGCCACACAAACCCCCTGGCAGACATGACAACACATTTCAAAGCAGACAACTGGCTAACAAGGCAGGAGTTAGGCAAAACCACGTCATACTAAGCTATGGTTGATATCTAAAAGAGTCCACAAAATGTTTACTAGGTGAAACCAAAAATTCCATACCACCATTCAAGAATGAGCATGTTTTCTGATAAAGTTTGGAAAAACTGATGTGTAAGAAAGCCAAACATTTTATCTGTAACAAGTCTGTTCTGATACACAAAGGTCAAACTCGGCAACTTCGATTCAGCTAGTGAAGATTTGCTTTTCATTGTCTGATATTCTTCTGTAAAACTGAAAAAAAAATGTTTTTACTCTTCTATTCAGTCCCAAAATATTATAAAATGGTTCATAAAACATAAGTTGATCCTGCGTCAGTTCAATTTGATAAATAAACCCTAATGACCCCTGTACCTAACCTTGGCCACGAACAAGTGATTAAACGATCAGAAATGTTTCTTGGCCCTACATTTTGGCCCTCATTACTGCCATCTACTGGCGTCAAAAATATAGCAAGGCTCCGTGAAGGCAATAAACTCCTATCCCAAGCCAGGATTTCACTGGTACAGAACGTTATGGAACTAGCTATGCACGAAAGAGATTGTGCAGATGGTAAAATTGTATCCGTCTTGTGAGCATGCAGACTGAATAAAATATATGATTGTGTTTTCCTGGGTACTTTAAATAATTGTACTGGGGCAATCAACCACAGACAAGCCAGTGATAAATGAGCAGATAGCAGACCAAGCAGGCTCTAAAATTTTGACCCCACAACCAAGTGTTCTAGTCAAAATAAGCCTTTTAATGTCCAATGAGGAGCTGAAGCTGCCACATGAAGCTTTAGCCATGCAACGACCCCGTAACCAAGTGTGCTAGTCAAAATAAGCCTTTTAATGTCCAATGAGGAGCTGAAGCTGCCACATGAAGGTTCAGCCATGCAACGACCCCACAACCAAGTGTGCTAGTCAAAATAAGCCTTTTAATGTCCAATGAGGAGTTGGAGCTTCCACATGAAGCTTGAGGCATGCAGCCACCCAATAACCAAGTGTGCTAGTCAAAATACACCGTTTAATGTCCAATGAGGAGTTGAAGCTTCCACATGAAGCTTGAGCCATGCAGCCACCCCGTAACCAAGTGTGCTAGTCAAAATAAGCCTTTTAATGTCCAATGAGGAGTTGGAGCTTCCACATGAAGCTTGAGGCATGCAGCCACCCAATAACCAAGTGTGCTAGTCAAAATACACCGTTTAATGTCCAATGAGGAGTTGAAGCTTCCACATGAAGCTTGAGCCATGCAGCCACCCGTAACCAAGTGTGCTAGTCAAAATAAGCCTTTTAATGTCCAATGAGGAGTTGGAGCTTCCACATGAAGCTTGAGTTATTCAGCCACCCCGTAACCAAGTGTGCTAGTCAAAATAAGCCTTTTAATGTCCAATGAGGAGACCGAGCTTCTACATGAAGCTTGAGCCATGCAGCCAACCCGTAACCAAGTGTGCTAGTCAAAATACACCGTTTAATGTCCAATGAGACGTTGGAGCTTCCACATGAAGCTTGAGCCATGCAGCCACCCCGTAACCAAGTGTGCTAGTCAAAATACACCGTTTAATGTCCAATGAGACGTTGGAGCTTCCACATGAAGCTTGAGCCATGCAGCCACCCCGTAACCAAGTGTGCTAGTCAAAATACACCGTTTAATGTCCAATGAGACGTTGGAGCTTCCACATGAAGCTTGAGCCATGCAGCCACCCCGTAACCAAGTGTGCTAGTCAAAATACACCGTTTAATGTCCAATGAGACGTTGGAGCTTCCACATGAAGCTTGAGCCATGCAGCCACCCCGTAACCAAGTGTGCTAGTCAAAATACACCGTTTAATGTCCAATGAGACGTTGGAGCTTCCACATGAAGCTTGAGCCATGCAGCCACCCCGTAACCAAGTGTGCTAGTCAAAATACACCGTTTAATGTCCAATGAGACGTTGGAGCTTCCACATGAAGCTTGAGCCATGCAGCCACCCCGTAACCAAGTGTGTTAGTCAAAATAAGCCTTTTAATGTCCAATGAGGAGACTGAGCTTCCACATGAAGCATGAGCCATGCAGCCACCTTGTAACCAAGTGTGCTAGTCAAAATAAGCTCTTTAATGTCCAATGGGGAGTTGGAGCTTCCACGTGAAGCTTGAGCCATGCAGCCACGTAAGGTGGGACCTGCAATAGATCGTTCCCAAATCTCAGCAAGGCAAATCACAGCAACCTATATATAGGCAGTATAAATAACAGTGTGCACCCACCACCTTCCATTCTCGGGTTTAATGAGTTGGTTGCAAAAGCACAATCCAAAATCTAATGAACAGCCCTCAAGAAGCCTCAGTGCTCTGAACAGTGCCTTGGACACAGCAAGGTCAGGAGGTAAGGGCTTTCGGCTCTCAAGAATGAGGTTTATTTGTGGCATTGCATGTATGCAAACATTTTACCCAAGTTGGAGTAAGCTAATAGATTAAAAACAATATTGGGCCTGTGTTCAAATGCCTGAGAAACTTCAATCGAATGGCAGTAAAACCCATGCGAGTTAAACTGCTGTGTCCTCCTGATGCGAGAAATACACTTCTTAATTGTGCAGGTGGTTGGAGGTGGTGGGCAACTGCACTCATTTTTGGGGACCGGGCTAATTTTTCATCATCAGACTTTGACCTAGAGCAGGAGAGAAAAAGACACAAAAGAGGGAAATAAGTAGGAAGGGGAAGACAGAAGAACATAAACAAAATGTCAAAGAAGGGATGAAAACACCTGCAAGAGTGATGTAAGGAAAAAGGGAGTGTCGGGGGAGGGCATGAGTTTGTATCACGACCAAGCAGCGTTGGGATCTGACAACCCCAGCCTTCGCATAGCACAATTGGCAGGCTCTTAAGAAAAACTTTGAGCCGTCTGAACTTTTTTTCTTTACAAATGAAGCATTAGATAAATAGTCCACGCACTAATGGAGACTATGAATGGAGTGAATTGTTGGGACAATTATGTTGCTAGCGTTAAGAGTAGATGAGAAAATATCATGTGTAAAATATTAACAGAAATATTGAGAAGCATTGAAATATTGCTGGGTACATTGACCAACCACACCATAAGATGCAGTCAAGGTCTCAAGATGAGAACTAACATTTAATGAATTCTATCGGGGATGACTACCATGCATCCGGGTCATTCGGAAAAGCTGCATTATTTCAGGAAGGTGGAGCGAGAACCTTTGTGGTACCTCTCAATAACTGCATTGACTGACGATAGCTAACTCTATGGGGATCACTGACAGAATATCGAAGACAAAACTACTGTGTGGACAGAATATTGTGTCAAAAATACTGAGGATCAGAATATCGAGAAGGTAGGTGAAAATAGGTAAGTATAGATTTGGTATTCATAACTCCACATCTACGTACCTACAAGATATATATATATCTCATATATGTCATGTGATCAAGATCCCTGGAGGATCCAAACGCGTCATGCTGGTGGAGTCATTGTAGCTGAATAAAACATAATAGCTGCATTATTCCTGTGGTCCGCGCTCTGTTCTTTGGCAGAATTGACAATGGCTGCACATGGAGACAAAGCATCATATATATATATCGTCAGGGTGCATATATGTGGAGTTAAAGATAGTAAAATTGGCATACCCATAGAAACTTAGCTTCACAATTTCTTATTCTCGATATTCTTGACACAATATTTTGTCTACATGATATTTTGGACTCAATATTTTGTCCGAGCACTCTGTTCAGATGTCCTCTCATTTCGCTGTTCAGCAGAGGAATTAAATGGGTCTTTACCCTGCTCATTTGTAGTTAACTATCAGCAGATTGGCACATTTAAGAGGTATGCCATAAATCAGTGGTACCCACCAAACCTCAAACTCATGGTTCTTCTGCTATAATTACAGTCAGTGGAAGCAGATGCTCTCTAACATTGGAGTCTCCATTGCCTCCATCATCAAAAACCAATGAACTGAAGGCTCAGACACAAGAGCACTAGCAGGTCATAGTGAAAGTTATCTCGCTGTTTTTAGGGCTAGACAACTGTCACTAGATTTCCCTGTCTGGTACCTCCACGAGATGCTATACAGATAGATCACAAATGGACCCCAAGAGCAAGCAGAAAACATCCTCACTTTGCGGCCACTGATTTGTTTTTGATTTTCAAGAATAAACTTTTGCTTTTGGAGTTTATTCTTGAAAAGCACAAAACATTGCCTTCTCGCCAACACTTCATTGCATTCACTGGAGCTGCAGCATTGGAATGACCGGTGTAGTGAGGTTCCTTACTGTCTGGCAGGGATCTCTAAGTATGGTGGTCTGTCTTCCACCGGGAAGGGGGAAGCAATGGCCCCCACCAACACTGCAACCTGGTGAACAATGATCCATACTTTAAATGACACCCTCAGTCATGAGTGGAAAAAGACATTTTTTGTGGTCAAAAAGTTTACTAAAGCTTGCAGTAGCCTGGAGGCTTTCTCAATGAAAGTTGTAGGTAGGTACAGTGGCCTTGACTCCAATATGCCTTATATTGATTTGATTTTGATTTGGGTTTTTTAAAGCGCGAACAATTACCCAGAGGCGTCTCTGTGCTATTGGGCCTACATCCGTAAAGCAAGAATGGGAACATGAATTATAAATTCTTGGTCATGCATCTTCTATTAGCAAAGAGGTGAGTGGTATTCACCGGCTAGGTGATGTAGGCCTGAAGTACGAACTTTGGTGTAAAGACCGACAAGAGTGGGGGTTGGCAGATAAACTCTGAATGTGTAGGACCTTATTCACAAAGGTAAACTTAAGTTTACTATTTTGTTAATAAGGGGTCAGGTTCTACAGGTTTGTTGTATTGTAACTCTAAATTAAATGGAGGAACTCCTTGTGATTGAGGAGTGTGCAAGTAAGAGTCAACAATGATGTAACGAGTTGCCGAACCTATTATGATACTCCTAGCCAGAATGCGTTGTATGGTTTTTATGTTTTTCTTGGAAAACAAAAGGTCCAACTAAAAAATAAATGAATAAGCAGATGACCTGATTATAGCACCAACAAAGAGCCAGTTTTAGTCAAGGTTCTTGCACAAATAAGCATGGTGGTTGGTGGGGGATCTTTCCTAAAGAACATTTTATTAAATTCACACAAATTAGTTTGAAGATCACTTACAAAAGAAAAATGAATCAATAATCATGCGATCTTGCAAAAATTCTAGTTTTAGTAGTCTATCACACATATTCAGTAGACATATATCACACTTATATTGATCTCTTATGCAAAAAGTACTAACCATAAAAGGTAGCTATGTGGATTTGAAATCTAGCATATAAACATGGGCGATCTTACAAGTTATATTTTGATTTCTGGTATTAAGTGCACTTTTGGTTAACACTTCATCCCCTCTCTTGTTTGAAACAAAATAACCAGTTATCTACATATTTAACATTGAAAATCCAAACAAAACTCACTTCCCTCAAATGTAAAAATGAGTGTATTTCAGGATATGCATTATACAGTGGTATTGACCAATTATTTTTCCAGCAGATAATATGGTAGGTCGGTATTAGGTGCAAGACATTTTATAGCAGTCAATATTGTGGTTAGCCTATGTTCAAGATATTTTTGTAATAGAAATTATGAATGTCTACTGCTATGCCCAGTAAGTATATCCACCATTAGTAGGTGACCAACTAACGTTCTCATAAATCTCAAAATTCAAACAAGTAAACTCTTCAGTCCAAAAAAAAAAAAAAAAGAAGATTCATTTAGTGCATAAAAATTACTACAAAACTTTTTTTAATTGGTATTTTTTAACTGGAAGAGATGCCTTTCTGAAAGAGGGACATCCCTTTACAGGGAAACTTCTTTGTTTTCACAGGCAATGTAAAGTTACTCACTCAGTTCAGAGTTGGTTAACAAACGGATCACTACTCCATGCTCCAGCACTAGCAACATTAACAATCGACTTGATCCAAGGTAAACCCAGCCACCACCATTTATTATGTTTTCCATTTGCCTCAGCTTTTCATATTCAAAGTCAGCTGTTCTACAGCTGTCCATCTCAAGTGCCAGCTCTGTAGCCAGCAGAAGTCTGGCTGAGACCAGCTACACTTAACCAGGCCCTTATGCTTCCTTTCACCTCCGCGGGGGATTAGGAGTCAATGGAAGATTGCATACATATTTGTGGGAAAAGTGGTCAAGCCATTGCCTGATTAGTACTCTGGGGTGTAGATAAATATCCTAGGCTGATCTACCCGATACCCACAAACACTCTCCTTGGGGCAGATGCGAGGGTGGGACTGGGAGAGAAAAATAGCCCCGGGCACCAAAATAAAGTGCCCCCATTAATGAATTAAAAAGACCATGGGGCATATCATGAAGGCCCGCGATAAAATGATCACCACTTTAGCGTTCGTTTTCGGGCGAAAAGCGGCGATAATTTTATCGCACTATCAGCATGGACACGCTAACGCGTGTTCCCATGCCTCAGTGCCGGTTTCCCTAACGCCCGTCTTTGCATCGCCAATGAGATGCAAAGTGGGCGTACCCTGCCAAACTAACGTGGAGAATGTCGCTAACCGACTTTTCTCCAATTAACAAGGTAATCGCTAACCTGCTTAGCGATTATAAAAGTAGCACTAACCGCGCTTAACGCAGGATTCTTTACGCCTTCTTACAATCTGACTTAGCCATTATATCCAATGGAAGGTGGGTATAATGGCTAAGTCTGCCCTGCCCTATCAGCAACGTATTGCCTTTCGCAGTGCGATTATCGCTGGATTTCCAGCGATAATCGCATGATTTGCAGCGAACTCTGGAATTTTTTATCGCTTTTGAGATAAGCGTTGATGATAGCACGCTATGTCAGCGAAAAAAATCCAGTGATAGCCGCCGATAATTATCCTCGGGCTAAGCGCGCTTAGCGATAATTATCGCCGCCTCTTGCTGATATTCCCCCATGTTTGCAAATTGGGGCAGTTTGAGCTTGTAAAGACTTGCTGAATAATTGTTTTGCAAGGTAGGGAGACTGCTTGGATATGAGCTTGATACATGCAATGTTTGTTTCAATATCAGAGAAATGAAGCGTAAAAACAGGCCCAGCAGATCACAAAGCATGCCCACGATCAGCCAAACAACTGGACCAAACACTGACTTGTCAGACCAGCCCATCGGGCACTGCCTGATTGCCCTGTGGGCCAGTCCCACCCTAGCAGATCCTAACAGTATGATGAAGTTATGCATCTGCCTAGTCCTGAGCAATCGCCCAATCATATCTTCCATTATATTATCACATACAAATCAATGTATTTAAATGGACTAGTGAAAGATGTCATGCAATGACTTGCATGTAATGTCCATCAGGGCAATTTCATACACCTTCCAACAAGGCCAACTGCAGAAAAGTGAAAACCTTGCTAGAAGCTTATAACAGCTTTTTAATCCGCCCTACGCATTTTTGCTTATTATCCTATAACCGGTTGGGAGCTAACTGCAAATATTTTTCCATTATGGCATATGTTACCTGTGTTTTTCCCCCCAAATCTGCACTGGAGAGGGGAGACAGGCTCCGACAGGTTTTTTCCTGTAGCCTGTGCAGGGGCCAGCTGACTTGTTTGAATCAGGCAGCTGACAGGCATAAAGGCCTTAATGTTTTAACAATGCTGTTTGCTAGACTGGTACTGTAACAGTAGTGCCTGTTGGGCTACTGAATACTTAATGAGGGTCCTGAAATTCCCCCCAAATATTCGGAATCCATGAAGAGCAATACAGGCCATTTATCAAGTATTGAACTTCCACTGAGCCTCATTGTGAAATGACTCATGCTGACGCAGGGACAGCTATCATCTGCTCCTATTGCACATGGCTGAAGTGGGCTGTCACCTGGATGAGGGACATATAAAGCAGGGGCATACAGATTTTAATCCCAGCTATTTGGCACAAATCTGTGTTGGGAATCCTCTTTCACTGGCCACTGGTTGGCTTTCCAGCTTATTGGCAAGGCTTGTGATCTTTCCAAAATTATGGGTATTCATAACTTGAACTCTGTTCCTTAGCCCTTTGACAAGAGGCGGCTGCTCCGTTGGAGTGGAGGAGTGTCGCCCCACTTAAATGTCCCAAACCCCACAAGATGAAAAAAGGTAATTCATTGCCGTTTTATTTTTCATCGATGCGTCCTGAACCGAGTGGCAGGACGGGGTGGGGCCTGCTGAGTGACAGCAGGGAGGAGTGGTGGGCAGAGGGCTCTTTGCACCGATTAAAGTGCTCATGTCTCTTTGGCCGGCCGCCTTGCAACGGCCAGCCACACATGCGCACTTTAAACCTCTAAACTCAGCTGTTTTTAGAGAACATGCCTCTAGTGCGCTGTAGAGCACCGAGAGAAGCTGCTCCTTTCAGTCAGGGTGCTGCTCACCCCCCCCCCCCCCTCCCCCAGTAAATGCCAGCCACTGCAGCTGCCTTTGACAAGGAGTTGGAACTTGGGGGAATGCTTCTGTCTAGTGTTTTTTTTGTTTCCCTGGCACTTGACCAAAACTAGAGAGCATGTCATTAATCTCTCTTTACTATGAGCAAGCCAGTAAGGGGGTGGAGAGTAAAGCATTTTGTGATGCATGATGGTCAAGAGAAATCGCTCACTCAATGAGTGAATCCCCAACCCCTGAATATCTGTACTCCATATCTCACCACACTCCCAGAACCGGGTCCTTAATTTTTGGACTCGTCCACTTGTAAGCTGATTTTCCAGACACGTGAGCTACTGCAAAGTCCCTTCAGCATAAAGTTACAGGACAAAGGAAAGTTTACATCTATTTCGTTTAAGTATTTTTCCAAGGTATGTGACATAGTGTTGTTGGAGTGTTCAGGGCAGAATGTTTGGAGTGCCGAAGCAGAATGCAGTGGTGAAAGAATGTTTGTCATCAATGGTGAAGTCAGTTGGAGGCGGCAAGCTGAGCGGCTGGTATGCGCTCTTTTGGCTTCTGCTGTGAGCCCATATCTTGAGAATAAAAACTTTTGATTAAATCTGTCTTTCTTTGTTAGTGCAACACTGGTCACGAGCGGAATCACTGGGAGTAAGAGGAGTGGCAAAGAAAATGCGTAATTGAATGACCTCCGAAAGGCAAATGCACTGTCCTGTTAGATGCCGCCTGGTGAGGACTGAAACTGTGAAAGTCCGTAAAGACGTCTTCAAGGACTGCCATAGGAATCAAAGAGGTGTGAAGATTTTCCAAAATTTCTTGCCAGTCTATTGGCTGAGTAGATTAAGTACACCATTGGGCTGATGCATGTGTTACCACCATGTTAGGGCGTGATTAACGGTTAGATTGCACGGGACAGCAAACAAATGATGCCGACCCAAGAGACCTTTGAGAGCGGCCATATTGTTCTCTATATTGAATGGGAGAAGAGTGAGTCAAGTGTTTTACTGACATTTGTATCAAAGTCTACTGTATCATAGGAGAACAATTGGGTTTTTTCCAACTCTTTTTATTGAACTTTTACTTAGCATACAACAGATGTAGTGGTCAAGTCAATCGTACAGTGTACATGTTAAACAGAGCAGACAATAGCTTGAACATAAAAATGTCAGTCATCATGAGTGGATACTTCTTGTATTACAGAGATCTCAGTCCCCCAAAAGCGGATCTCCGAAATGTCGAGTTTCTTTCCCTTACTTCCACGCTCATCTGTTTAGTAGCCTCGATAAGTGCACCAGTTGCCCCACATCTTTTCCCATTTGTTAGGGCAGCCCCTACTCTGGTAAAACTCTTGCTTCGCCCGCTGCACCAATCCATATCAAATTCCCAGTCTTCAATTTGGGCGGGAGGTGTCGCTGCACCCCATGCTCACGCTATGGTAGGCTTAGCCTCTCCTGCCGCTACAATCAGCAAAATCTTTTGGCATCTAGGCCATGTCGCATCACCTGTAATATTCAGGAGAGGAAAAACATTCTTGACCCAAAGTTTTCTCTTTCTTCAGGGCACAATGTCAGAACCAATCAAGCTTATTCTCGACCATCATACTGGCAGTGGTACAAAATATTTCAGTTCCAACTGGCCAAGCAGATCGAACTAGAAAATGGTACTTATGAATTTCTCGAACTTCTATCATCCAAAGTAATTTTTTGATTATTATGGGAACACTCATGTTCCACCCATGTAACGGATACACGATGCAGTGTGACACAATGTAGCGCAAGGTGCTGCGTTGCGTTACTTTTTATTTTTACAAATCCACTCAAGGAGACATACATCGGCCATTGTGTGGCTTTGTAAATCTAGACCAGCATTTTACATCATGGCTGCACAAAAAAGTGGCACGACCATGACACACAATTTTTGTAAATCTGGACCCAATTCCGGAATGGTAAAAAACTCAGAGGCAGAATTACAGAGCCATTTATTGCATGATATTCCTGAACTCTGGGCCCCAATTTGTGGTCACAAATTAAACTTGCTCTGAGCAGGCAGAAAATGTAATTGAAAAATCAAGTGGGTATGCTATCTGAGGTACTACCACATGCAGTAATACCACCAGGTAAAACCACAACTAGTAAAACGTGTAGTCATGCAAAATAGCATAATCAAAACTATGCTGAAATATCATTCCACAGTCCTTGTAATAAGGGCCATGGATGTTATATCATAAGATAGGCAAAAAGAAGTGCATAAAGAACAGCAACTGTAGTAAACAATGCACTATGTAAAACATCCGAGTTTAATGTACAGATCTCATGGGATGCAAATTGTAGCTTCTTGAGCCTGGCTGCTTAATGATTGTGTCACAAGTTTCATGTTGTGTCTGTCTGCTGTGCCAGCTGTTTTCTTAAGAGCTCTAGCACAGCTGTAGCCTCTGGAAAGTAACTGTGCCAAGTAATTCCAGCTACTCCTTTCAAAGCAGGATCCCCCATGCTTGTGGTCTCTTAGAGCAACATAGTGGAGCAGCCCTGGGTTTGCGATGGTGGTCTGCTCCAAAAAACAAAAAAAAATAAGAAAACAGAATTTAAGGAAACACAATGTTGACCTGGGCACTATAACACAAACCTAAAAAAGGAGCAGTGGAATTCTTCTGAATAAAATGTAAAGTAGTTTATTTGAACTGTTACTTTGTGTGTACTTTAAAGCTTTAGTGTGTGGGCGCATAGTGGGTATCCTTCCATGTCCCTCCCCTTTTATTTCATGGTAACATTCTGATGGCCCTCCAGTCACAAGTGGTATGCCTTTTGATTGGACCAATGTAAGCATATTAATGCTGGCAATATCCACCCAAAACCTCCCTCCGGATGTCAGTCAAAACGGCAGTTCATCGGCACCTAGGGCGGACAGCAGTCCGGTGAGCCCTTATGCACTCACTTCTCCAAATCTTCTGTTCGTGCCACATATGGTTGGTTTGGGGCCCGCGTCATTGACAGGAACTTATTCCAGGATGGAAACTTGGTGCCTTATCCTGCTGCTGTCAGACTTTCTAAAATAATGATGTGTGAAGATGGAGGAACACCAATGACCTCAGTGTTCGTGGGCTTTGAGAGCTGCGTAACAGGTCCACTTCCACCGTTGTCCAAATACAGCAAGGACAGGAGATCATTAGTCAACAAGATGTAGATGGAATGACAGAAGAGGATCAAGCAAACAGAAAGAAATCACAAGATCAGGCAGCTGTAAACCACTAAATACATCTGGAGGGCAAGCCCGATTAGCTAGGTGCCACTGAGCTTCTGAGGGTACTTTTGCGCCCTTCCTGTATGTAGTTATTTGAAAAGAGTAGAAGATTGCAGAATCAGAGGCAGTAAGTAGCATGAGAAAAAAAGGATTGCAAAAAAAGGTCATACTATTTTCATCAATCAGCAGCCAGCTAAACAATGGCCAGAGAGAAAAAACACACAGACAAGATGTAACAGAAGTGCATGTGGTACCAACATATATGACTAAGAATGTCATGAAGCACAAGTGTAGAGAAGAAAGTACCAGAGACTAAGCAAATGAAAATGCAGAAGCTGAAGAAAGTGAAGGAGAAATAGCAGGAGTGTGACTAACAAAGCTGGTTTGGGTGTACATCAAAGGGATACAACCAACACATGTCACAGAATACTAGAGTAACAGAGAGGCATTGGCTAAAGCGAGGATGAATTTACACACATTGTAGTCATGTCCTCTCTAGTTGGATTTCTAAGGCATGCCAGTCAGACACCTGAGGCCAGCTTCTTCTTCTTCATCCAGGCTCTCCAAACTTTTGCTTTTGTTTAAAGCTTTGTGTAAGAACCCCTTTCAGAAGGCAATGGGGCATGTAGGGATTACTGGGCCCTATTGTGGTGTGAGGCCTTTTACTCCTGTTGTCCCTGGGCCCAACCTACTATGGATTCTGCTCAACTGGGCCAAGCACCACGTCTGCACTTGACTCTCTGTGGTAGCAGTGGTCAAGCAGTCAAGGCTCCCTCGGGGGGATATAGATACAGCTAAGTCAACATGATTCATAACTTAAAGTGCAAACAGAATAAACAATAAATCAGGGACTAGCGAAAAATTTGCTTTTATAGGAATAAGTAGTATTTGATTTTTAACTCTACACCAGCAAAATAATGCAACATTTACAAGCACTAACACAATTCCTTTGAGGTCATGGCCCTAGTAGTTGTGAAGGAAATACCTGTCCCACCCTCCATTGAGTAACGTGCTCTGGGGCATTCCCCATTCACTGGTGGCCGCATCAAGGGAATGCTTACTATTAGGTCTTACTCAAGAGCCCCCCCCCCCTTGAATCTCTTCCTTTTCCCTCCAGTGTGTGTTCCACCCAACTCACAGAAATGCAGCAATACACAAATCTGTCTGGGAGGCGGAATTCCTCTCCCCCTCATTTTTTCACCAGGCAGGCATGGGCTTCCCAAAATGGAAACCAGTGTCCTCCATTTAATGTACCATTGCAGGCACATTTAATCTGTGTACTTTCGCAGCACAGGTACTAACCGGCACTGGCACCACCACGCATTGTACCCTTACATGTACATATGCATTCAGCACACTTACTCAGCCTGCGTGCACAGTTCAGGACAGAAATTCTTCTCTATTTAATCCGAGTGTGTTATTTACGAACACACAACACTGCCAGCACACACACTTACCATGTGCGTGCTGCACAACACTTCGCCCTTCATGAATTCACACAAGCACACATACGCTCATCACATCTTTCATATCATGTATTCCTCACTGGCATAAATACACCCAGTATATGCACTATACCGTACTGCTCTATGTCTATACTGTACCCTACAACGGTGCACATAAAACCAGTGCAGAGTCACTACTTCTGTGCTGTGCAGCCAGTGGTGTTATAAAACTAGAGAGGGTCCCTATGCAAGGTACATGGATATGTCTGCCGCTCCAAATTTAATCAGCTCTCGGTCAAGAGTACTGTGCTGAGGAGGCCCCCTGCAGCCCAAGCCCCCACTGCACTTCAGGAGCTGCAGGGACCTGTGTTGCACCCACTCTACATATAGCTGATTTAAACCAAGGATGAGTTAATCACACAACAGACAAACTTTCAAAAGGAAAATTAGTCTTTAGGGCTCACTCAAGTGACACAGTGGAAAAAGGTCCTGTTCACTTCTACGGATCAGTACATGGTACACTGCCACCACCACACGTGCTGCTCAACTCCTGGTGAAGGTGCTAATCTTCCACCACTATGAGGGCTAGCACTTTGGGCGCACCTACCGGTCCAACAAGACCACAGTCAATGAGACAGGCCTATATTATGGTGCACATGCATGATCCGTGTTTGCCTATGACAAAAATATCTGCATTAGGGATCCAGACAACAGTGCAGTTTGGCACTAAGGGCAGGGGTATATCACTTTTCCGGACGTTGAGGACTTATTGATTGTGAACTATCCAGTCACTGTTCATCCCTGCCCGAGGATCAACTGGTCCTCTTCTGCCAGGTTCTTCCAACTGAACCATCTTGCAACTCTCTATTCCTTCTTATATCTCCCCATATCCTAAAGCACTCCAAAGCCACCATCGGGTGCTTAGCAGTGCTTTACAAAGGTCCCCAAAAATGTAAACAAATAAAATACATTGGTGGGCAAGACAGCTAGAAAAGATGGCTGGCAGGTTTGAGTAAAAGTGAGGACTAAATTCTTGAAATGAGCAAATATAATATAGAGGGATGTAGCTATCAAGTGTGTGAGAGGGCAAGACTGATAAAAGAGACATCACTGAAAAAGGGCAGACACAAGAGAACCACAAGAGCAAAATGAACGACAGGACTTATGAAAGCTGCAGTGGATAGCCCGACAATGAAAAAGAGTAAGATAATGATGAAAACTGAAAACAGAGCATCTGCTGAAGAGTTCAAAATCTTTCACAAACAATTGACTAATCCAGAAGAACGTGAGAAGTAGTTCTTTTCTGAGGGGGTTAAACTCTATATGAAATCAAATCTGTCACTCTATCACCAAAGATAAATGCATATATTAGAGCAACTTATATAGATTTTTTTTAACTGCCCAATGCATTTGAGGAAGGTCCATTCTAATAGTTTATTGGCATATGTCACAAACTGATGACTCCAACAGGACAGTGCCTGACATATTTCATGTAGGCAAAAGACACACAATTGATGGACGGAATGAAGAACAAATCATAACATTCACCCCCAGTCAAGAGATCTGGGTTAAATCCATCATTCTTTTGCTCACCATGCCACCCCAGTTTAGACCTGGGCATATGCAAATCAGTCTTGACCCTCTGCCTCATGGGAACAGTCCAGCCCGAACTGCCAAGCCAGGTCCTTCCTGGACCAGAAACAAGCATCCTAGGACCGGTTTCGGGGTTTTACCCCTCTTCAGCCAGGATAGCTTGATTCCAGTGGCACAGTGAGCCCAGGACCCATGTCTGGGCATGCCTGGTGCACTTAGGACGAGAAAGCAAAAGACACACAATTGATGGACGGAATGAAGAACAAGAGTGGGATGGGTATGCCCAGACGTGGGACCCGTGCTCTCCATGCCACTGGAATCAAGCTATCCTGGCTGAAAAGGGGTGAAACCCCGAAACCGGTCCTAGGATGCTTGTTTCCAGTCCAGGGAGGACCTGGCTTGGTAGTTCAGGCTGGACTGTTCCCTTGAGGCACAGGGTCCAGACTTATTTGCAAATGGGTGGGTTCAAACTGGAACAGCATGGTGAGCAAAAAAACTATGGATTTAGGCCCAGATCTCTGTACTGGGGTGAATGTATGACATTGTTCTGCATTCTGTCCATCAACTGTTGTTTTTGCATTTGTCACCCCTAGTGAGACGGGTATGCCCAGACGTGGGTCCCATGCTCTCCATGCCACTGGAATCAAGCTATCCTGGCTGAAGAGGAGTGAAACCCCGAAACCGATCCTAGGATGCTTGTTTCCAGTCCAGGGAGGACGTGGCTTGGCAGTTCGGGCTGGACTGTTCCTATGAGGCACAGGGTCAAGACTTATTTGCATATGGCTGGGTTCCAACTAGAATGGCATGGTGAGCAAAAAAACGATGGATTTAGGCCCAGATCTCTGTACTGGGGTGAATGTATGACATTGTTCTGCATTCTGTCCATCAACTGTTGTTTTTGCATATTTCATGTAGGACCGGCAAATGTATTAGAGTAAGCCAGGAAATTAGCACAATGGTGGACCCCTTACACAAAACTCTTCTCTTGTCGGTGTGGCACAAACATCTTCTTGAACTGGCCAGTCACCTCCTTAGCTTTTTTTGCACCGGTTGGCACACAGCGTTCCTGCTGCATGTGTGGTGTTTGGCTTCACGCTCCATTGTCTCGGTTTTATGAACAGGAAGGTGAAAGGAGGTGCAACCTGGAACTGAGCAGCTCATAAAAAGAGAGGTTTACAGCATGGGTAGCCGAGCAGAGAGGATGTGGTCCTCCCAGCTGCCATGAGAGTGGGCCCACACCCAGGCCTGGACAGCATCCCAGCAGAGCTTGGAACAGCTTTCACGCAGGATCATTCAGTACTAACAAAAAGTAGACGGAGAGATGGTGAGGCCGTAAGACAAGTTAATAAAGACAATAAAAATAAGATACCCAAATATTACAAGAAATATATTTTTGATTTATAAGAAACCAGGCTACTATTCAAGGTCTGCCCTCTTATTTGCATTTCAGATTGTACTGGGCAGTTATCAGCGTTGCGGGTGGTTTCCAACAGACGTTCCTGATAACATCAAAGGGAATAAGAATGACGTTCTCATGTTCTGTGGTGTCACTTTGAGCCCTCCCATGTATAATATGTTGTGTTTTCACCTCGTGCAGTTGCCCCCCTAAGCTTATGGAATGGCACAGCTGTGGAGGGAGGAGTCATGTGGGACCTACACAAAATATGGACTCTTTTCCAAAAAGTGGCATTTTGTGTCCTTTCCCAGTGGGCCTAGTTCACAACTCAGCACCCAGAACCCTGTAGAAGTATAAAACAAAATGCCTTGTATCTAGATCTGCTCTTTGACTTCCCTCTGTCTCTTTCTCAGCTCACCAGAACCATGCTCCATTCTCAGTGAAAGGGCGCAAGCAGACACCATGCTCTCTAGCCGCTTTCACACTAGAGAAGATGCCATGGTGGGCAGAGATTGGCTATCGTCTCTTGGTCCTAACCGATATGCAAGAGGCTTGGCAGATGTGGATGACTATGGCGAAGCAGTAGTCGCTGAGGGATGTGGAGTAAGGGGATGGCACACAAGGATCCACCCTTCCACCACTCCCTTCTGGTTTCTGGAGATGCAGGGAGAGAAGACAGAGGAAACTGTTTGCTTTCCAGTGCGGACGATAAAGCGGAAAATTGAGTTCTGCATTTCACTGCTTTGACGCTGCTGCTGTGAACAAAATTGATTTTCTCATTCAAGCTAACAGTTATCTATCTATAACAGAATTATAGATGAGTAACTGTGAACATCTTTACCATCAAATGATCAACAAAAGTGAAGCAAAAGTTGCATATGATGCAACTCAAACCCTCCACTTGGGAAGCATTCCCTTTATTCCTAAATACCCATGTTCAAATGTATGTTGTGTCTGGCCCCACCATACCCTCAAATCCTGCTCTGGTGAGCAGGGCAGGGGTAGAGGAGTTATCGATGTAACATGCATAACTTTGCGTCCTACCACACAACCTTCTGCTTTACCCAGCTCTGCCACCAAAAAAACACCTGGTATCAAGTCAACCTCCCCTCAGATAAAACAATTACCAGTCCCCACCCCAACCACAAAAAAAAATGGAAATGATTACCTGACATCCTATTCCCTCTCAAAACAGGCGGTCGTGTTTTAGGACCAAGTGGCGTCCTTGACTGGACTGAGCTGGGGCACTTTAAAGCCTGTTTTAACACTATTAGGGCTGTAGTCATTTTAGAAGTGTATTTTGTGAATTGCAACGATCTTACTCCTATATGGGTATGTGTTTTGTATTAGCATATCCCCCCCTAAACTCCCCTTTAAATCTCCCTTAAAACCACATATTTTGTAGTAAATATTCACCATGTTCCCACTACTGCCCCAGCCCCTTCCACATTTACTTTAAAAAGTATATTGCACGAGTGCAGATCACCACCACCATGGCGGAAAACTTCATAAAGAAATGATATCAGAGGTAGAGATGGAATCTCCACCTGTAGCTTTAAAAATTGTATTTTGTAGTAGGTATATAGTACTACCGGAGCACTACTTTGTGTATTTTAAAATGTAGTTTGTGAATTGTGCCCTGTGTGAGGTTTTTAATCTTTAAAGATGGCAACCGGCGAAAGAGCAAATTGGGATTTATTTTTAAAGTGCTGGATTCCATGGGTTGGTTTTTGTTTATTGAACCTTGGTTTCTTTTAGATGCATATTCACCAAGTAGAGCAACAGCAGCAACTAAAACCTCAAATCTGTTGACTGTGAAAACAAGTGTCCTGATTTCAAATGTTTTTCATCCCCACTTTATCAATCTGAATAATCCTGGCAAATCACATTCCTCTCAAATGTCCCGGTTTCTCTTTTTTGAAGCAATTGGAAACACTTGGTAACAAGTTAACCTCTTTGAGAACTTCTATATCAAAAGTGAACATTTATATTCATGTTAAGTGTAAACTGAGCCACAAAGATTAAGGGCCAGATTTAAAGTTTGATGGACAACAGAGTACATTCCTTCAGTATGGTGGATGCCATTAGCAATGCCACCCTGATGGAGTGCCATCTGCAAAATTTACAGCTCCAGCCCAGGCATTTCTAACACGGAGATTCCTGTCAAGGTACAAATGTTCTGAGGGTGTCCTCCATTGGTTTTGACGGCTGTTCCCCGAACTTTAAACAAGTGTTAAAAAAAAAAAATCCCAAAGTATAAGGTTGATCGTGCGGCAAAATAACTAATGACCCCCCCCCCAGACACAGATTTTTCCCTGGGTTTGGGGGTCATTTTCTTTTTTTTCTTTCCTTCATTACCAAGTTTTACCTGGTGCCGAAGCACAGACAACAAGCATTGGCATACCCAATAGGTCTTGCCTTTGGGACCTTATAAGTGTTTAGCCATGCAACAGTTGCATAACTAAATACTTTTAAGGTCCCAAAAGCGAGACCTATTGGCTATGCAAAGCCGAAAGTGAAAGTGATCGCGATCACAATCAAACATCAAAACAGCCGTGCAGCCGCGAAAGTAATTGCGGTAAAGCACGGCGCGCGCGCCCGCGCACATGCACTGTAGCTCTAGGCTGGCCTGGTAGCACTTTTTGGAACCCTCTCAATAAGTCTCGCCAGACCAGCGCATGCGCTGGGTCAGGCGAGACCTAAAAAGGACAGCACAACGTTCACTAGGATGGAAAGTGTAATGCCCTTCATCTGATGGCCCCTACTCCAATGGGTGCTCCACCCACAGAAAGCTGACTGTCCGCCTATCTCTTAATGAGGTGAGCAGACCGAGGGTTTGCAGGCTGGATACCCTATCACATGTATGAAAGAGTGCCTTGTCCTCCACACTCTAAATCGGGCCCTATGTTCTCATTGATAAATCTCACAAAGGCTTACTTATCATACTATGTTTGTTCATGGTATCCTTCCCAGATTATAATAGGAATGAGAAAGCTATGCCCGCTGTCACCCACGTGAATACTGAAGGAACCCAACATAGTTGATGAGACACGGCTCTGATACCCCAATCTCAAAGTCTGTTACCAAAAGGTTCTTGAGTTTGTAGCTTGCCAGGACTTAGTTGCAGGACTTTATGGTATTGACATATTTGGGAACTAGTAAGATGTATTAATAAATTTAGATTAAATGTCAAGGTAAACTATAATCATCTTAGGTTTACTCATGTTAACTTAATATCCATTATTTTAAGAACATTTACTGCTGATATTCTTAGCTACAACTTAAACATTTTTTTTTATTGTTTTTATTAACATTTTTATATACTGCATACAATCATCAAAATCTGTTGCAGGGAGCACCTCAATTGGCAATTGTCCACAGCTCAGGGTTCTTGACTTTCTTTAAATGGATTGTAAAGAAGCCTGGGAGTTCAAATGACTATCAATGATTTTGGAAGTAGGTTAAATTCTCAAATTAGAATATGTGTAGTTGTAGTTACCGGACAAACACATTATTTGTGTGCTGATTTCAATACAAAGTAAACTTTGAACTTTGACTGGTGCTATCTTTGTAAGACAGCCATTTGTTCTGAGAATTAAAACATAAGTAAACAAGCATTAGCAATGCAACAGGTCTCGCATTTGCAATGAAATAAGTCTCTCATTACTGAATATTTGAGCTATTGGCTTTGCATTATTATATGCAACACCAATAGGTCAAACTGTCAGTAATGCGGAATCTATTGCATTGCAAAAGATTGGCGTTCTTTGGCAGGCCAGAGGCCTGTAGAACAGGGCCTAAATGTTCCCTCGCCAGATAACGACATTGATGGATGCTGCATTTGTGCGTGACAGTGGGGGGGGGGGGGGGGGGGGTGCGAGTGACGAGTCAAGAGATGGCCAAGCAAAAGAATCAATTGGTGATGTCCGCCGCAAGGGAACCTAGCACTGAAAGGCGGGACAGAGGCACGAAATTTACCAACCAGAGAAAGGGAACTTTAAAAAGCAGCCCAACAGACCAACCAAAAGCAGTGGGCATATCCAAAGTCCCCAATAGCCCATATACCCAATACAGCATGCTTCGCAGAGCAGCGCACGCACTGCCCAAGCTCGACCTAACAATGATATTACTGCCTGTTTTTCTCAAGTCCATAAAATCTAAGAGTAATGCTGAACATATTTTTCTGGATGTTGTGCAGGGCACACAGGGCTGACACAAATATTTGTATAGCTCTAGTTGTCCCTTTTTACTGCAGCAGAGCTAAATTAGATACATATGCATACAATCTGGCAACACTTTCCAGGTGTGTGCACTAGCCTTCAAAGTGCCTGCTGCAATGTCAGACTTGAAGAAGTATACTTAAGTTCAAATCACTTTATTTGACACACGATTAGCCATTAAAGATACATAAATTAGACATACATAAAATACAATACAATCTCATGTATCCATCAACGTCAAAATTCAGTGAAATACAATCTGGAAAACAGTTGCACTTAATAGGTGAAGTGGCAGTCTAAGAGCGGGTAAGCTAAATACTCCCCAGTGACCGATACGTTTCCACAGGGACTGTATCTTCTTAGACCACCACCCATATCTAAGAAAATGGCTCAAATCATTGTGGGAAACAGGCTAACCAAGGGATTGAGGAGTCCTTATCCAATTTGAGGCAATCTGAAATTATGTCTCTGTTTACACTCGCCTCAGTGTTAGCCCAAATGCTGACCTAGAGTAAAAGACGGGCCAACTTCACCTTATCCCATGTATACAGCAGGTTGAGTTCTGAAAGGATAATAAAATGAGAACTGGTGGGCGGAAGATGCATGAGGCACCTACATAAGTCATTTTCCTCAGTCTGCAGAAACTCAGTGTTATGATGTCCCCAGACCCCAGCACCATAAGGGGCCACCGAAATACACTGAGTGTTATAAATGTTCAGAAGGGGCAGAACAATCCCTCTACCTGCAGTCTGGCATGCTGAACAATGACCCTTCAGACCTACATAACTTCAGTTGAAAACAGAGGATCTGCGGTTAACAGGAGACTAGTTCGTTAAAAAAAAAAATCTAGATAGTTAAAATCACTAAAGTGCCAAATGAATGCCCCATCCCCATGAATACATTTTTCATACTTGGCCCACATGCCATAATGTGCGACTTCCTAAAATTGGTTACCAAGTCCAGATCACCCATAAAAGATATTATGTAGTCCACCAACTTGCGCAGTGCCCCATGGGTCTGTGCCATGAGTACCATGTTGTATGCGTACAGCAACACCAGCAAAGGAAGTCCAGAGACCATTAGGATGTCACGAGTTGTGTTCTGAAAATGTTTTTTGTGGAGGAGCCTTATTGAGACGCATGACTCAGTGCTTAATTTGTTTAAAAAAATGAAGTGCCAGGGCCCTTCTCGGAAAGCCACTGCAACTTGTCCCGCTCATACCCTGCGAGCTGTGCTAATGACAGTCAGTACCAACATAATATCTAGCCATTGCACTCCTACAGGTGTGACAATTCAGACTATTTCAGGCCACACACGGATATAATGATGGCATGCGAGGCTAAAGTATTATTAATTTACAACGTAAACACGGTTGTTGTGCTCATATCAAAATTTTAAAAAGACAAGCTCCACCGTGTGGTGGACTGTCAATTTCAACTTTATTCGATCATTCTTAGGCATGATCATAAAAGTACAGAAACAACAATAAATTTAAAAGGGAACACAACTCTCATAAATAAAATATGGTAACCATTTCATCTGGCTTCTTATAGACAGAAGTTTAAAATCTTACAAAGATTCATAAGTACTAAAATCTGCCATATCAAATATAAGTTAAAATGCAGAATATAAATAGTTAAATAAATTTACCTAAAAAGTTTTATAATCCCAAGATCTTCTGCCTTTTCCTACAAGCCCATAGAAATGAGGCTAGGGAGAAGCACACTAGATGATCAGGTAATGATTTTAAAAAGAATGTCACTAGAGCCAGTGCTGGAAATTAAGTCCCAGTGCTGAGCACCCGAAACCGCCGGCACAAATTAAGCACTGATACGCACTCAATCCCTGAGGACAAAGTAAGGTGACCCGGTCTGCAACATCACATACACTGTCAGCATACTTTCTAGTTTACCAGTTGAGATGACATTACCATGAACAAAGGCAGTACTTAATTTGTACATCATAAATAGCAGAGGGGCCCAATATATTTTCTGAGTAGCCCACCACTGTGCTGCCAAAAGCCAGGGCGGTTCAATACCAAGGCTACCTAGATTTGATTCCTCCTCATTCTCCTTTCTTCTGCCACCGCACACACTTTCTATCTCTTTATCAAACTCTTGCAAGTTCTTTTTCTTCCCTGCATTCTCTCTTTGTCATTGTTTCCCTGTCTTTCTCTTACTCATTCTGCATCTCTTTTCTGTCTTTATCTCCAGTGCTCTGGGTCATAGTCTAATGCGGAAAACGAAGGCCCCGTCCACGAAAATGAGTGCCTGTGCACACCATCTCTAACCACCGGCACAAATTAAACATATGAAGTTTGGTAGTACAAGGATTGCCTTGGGTCAGAGAGCAAGGGAATGTCCCCAATGATTTTATTGGAGTCAGTTCCTCTCTGCACAACGTTGTGCTTCTGTTATCATGACACACAGCTTCCCAGTTAGAGGTAATCTCATGCATTTTGCACATTCCCTGCTAAAAAGAAATCCTATTTTTGTCTTTTCCTGACAATGAAATGAAAAGTAAGGGACTATGGGACTGTATTACTGAAGATGGCAGAGTTACATTCTTACCTCAAAAGGAAATTGTCAGCGTTTTTCCAGCAGTGTGCACATGTGGCAGGGTGCTGACAAGTGGACTTGGGAAGTGCCCAAAAAATACAAGAGTGCCATCAGGCATGACCAGGAAGGAATCATTAGGAAATGAAGGAAAGGCACTGCAGCTGTATAGCAAGGCGTGTTTCTTGAGCTGCACAAGAGAACCAGGAGCGACCGTGACTTCGGAAGTGCACAGGAAGTTCTTCCGGGGGGTACAGAGGTCAGCAACCAACCCACAAGTAAAGTTTCAATTTGATGGCCAATCACAAAAGAGGAAATATGTAAGACAATAAAAAAGAGCCAGTTCTGAGAAGTTCATGCAATGTCTTACTATGTATTGGTGGGGTTAAAATTGTCACAAAATATAAATGTTTATCAATGTTTTGTACAACAATAAGAAACTCGTTTCCTGAGGGTAATATTTCTGCAGTGCTTTAGACAACATCAGAGGGGTACATGAAATTTATTTGTGAAAGCATAAATCAAAAACTGAAACTGTAGCACATTTGGAAGAGGATAAAACCCTTTTAGAAATATTCATGAGAAATAAAGCAAAAGAGATGCATAGCAATGTAGAAGGGGAAAAGTGCAATGAGGGAATTAGACACATTAATCTTGTTGAAAAACAATGATGTAGCGTCCATTTATCATCTCAAGTTAGGAAGCAGGGTATTTATTGTCTGAATAATATGTATGTGATGTAGAGTCCAAAATCCACGTCCGGATCTCTAGAACTGAGTGAGGATAACTGGACCACGTTGACCATTCAGACTAGTTATTTGCCCGCTTGACCGGGTGCTTTCAAGCATAGTTGCCAACATTTGAAAAAAATCTCCCGGGACACCTTGCAGCACAGGACTGCTGCAGATAGAAAGTTCTTGTTTGTGTGCTTGTGGGTAATAAAGTGGAACGGTTTCTGCAACAATATTACCCGGGACAGTCTCCAACTTGCTGGGACTGACTGACCCTGCAAAAACGGTACCCTTGACAACCATGTTCAAAGCTTTGGGGATAGTTCCATGTTGGTTTGGGCACGATTTTGGGAGCCCCTGGGCCAAATGTATTTTGGGGGCCCCTGTTCGGACCAGCTTTGATTTTATGATCCAGTCTCAGCTCGTTCATGCCCTCTTTGGTCAAATTCTAAATGTGTGTACACCTATTATTCAGATGCCCTCTTTGGTCAAATTCTAAATGTGTGTACACCTATTATTCAGATGCCCTCTTTGGTCAAATTGTAAATGTGTGTACACCTATTATTCAGGTGCCCTCTTTGGTCAAATTGTAAATGTGTGTACACCTATTATTCAGATGCCCTCTTTGGTCAAATTCTAAATGTGTGTACACCTATTATTCAGATGCCCTCTTTGGTCAAATTCTAAATGTGTGTACACCTATTATTCAGATGCCCTCTTTGGTCAAATTGTAAATGTGTGTACACCTATTATTCAGGTGCCCTCTTTGGTCAAATTGTAAATGTGTGTACACCTATTATTCAGATGCCCTCTTTGGTCAAATTCTAAATGTGTGTACACCTATTATTCAGGTGCCCTCTTTGGTCAAATTGTAAATGTGTGTACACCTATTATTCAGATGCCCTCTTTGGTCAAATTGTAAATGTGTGTACACCTATTATTCAGGTGCCCTCTTTGGTCAAATTGTAAATGTGTGTACACCTATTACTCAGATGCCCTCTTTGGTCAAATTGTAAATGTGTGTACACCTATTATTCAGGTGCCCTCTTTGGTCAAATTGTAAATGTGTGTACACCTATTATTCAGGTGCCCTCTTTGGTCAAATTGTAAATGTGTGTACACCTATTATTCAGATGCCCTCTGTGGTCAAATTCTAAATGTGTGTACACCTATTATTCAGATGCCCTCTTTGGTCAAATTGTAAATGTGTGTACACCTATTATTCAGGTGCCCTCTTAGGTCAAATTGTAAATGTGTGTACACCTATTATTCAGATGCCCTCTTTGGTCAAATTGTAAATGTGTGTACACCTATTATTCAGGTGCCCTCTTTGGTCAAATTGTAAATGTGTGTACACCTATTATTCAGATGCCCTCTTTGGTCAAATTGTAAATGTGTGTACACCTATTATTCAGGTGCCCTCTTTGGTCAAATTGTAAATGTGTGTACACCTATTACTCAGATGCCCTCTTTGGTCAAATTGTAAATGTGTGTACACCTATTACTCAGATGCCCTCTTTGGTCAAATTGTAAATGTGTGTACACCTATTATTCAGGTGCCCTCTTTGGTCAAATTGTAAATGTGTGTACACCTATTATTCAGGTGCCCTCTTTGGTCAAATTGTAAATGTGTGTACACCTATTACTCAGATGCCCTCTTTGGTCAAATTCTAAATGTGTGTACATCTATTATTCAGGGATAGTGATGTGTGTTTTCAGTATTGAAACACAGTAGCAGCTCACTAATATTAGTGCAAATAATCTCTGTCACACCCTCCCATTTCTCATATGTGAGGTCCTGTATTGATCTAAAAGAAACATTTTATATGGATGCTGCATGAAACATAAACACATTTTTCCTGCCGAATGACTGATAGAAAAACGCTATTTACAACAATCTGTTTAAAAATATTTCAAGGTCATGTGGGCAAGACTCTGCAGAACAGAACTGGCTCTTTCTAGTCCTCTCTACCGAACCTGGCTTTAATCTCCACCTAGGGCAGTTTTGTTTTTTAGCAGATTAGTATTGCCATGGAATTGAAGAGCTCAAGCACAAAAACTCACATCATTACAAATCACTTTGATTTAGGCTAAAGACTCAGGGTCTCATTTTTCAAGGAACTGACGCATCTGCATAGAAGCATCAGTTTTCTTGCGCCAGGGCCAAATGTCCGTGGGCCACCATGGATGCGCTGTATTTACAATACAGTGCTCCATGGAGCAAAGATTAACAGATGCGTCAGAAATTCTGACACATCTGTTGGCGCAATGCTGGAGTTGCTCCTGAAAGCGGTGCAGCTCCAGGAATTCGCCACAGCAGAAAGGGGAGTCCCGTTCAAAAAGCCCTGCGTCATTCCTTACGCCTGGTCTGAGCAGGCATAGGGATTTTGAAATGTACATTTTACTGCATCAGTTCTACATGGCTTTTTGCGTGGGAACGTCTCGCCTGCATACATTATACCTGGCCCAGGTATAATGTGACGCAGGCCTCTACAAACTGACGCATTGGACCCGATGCGTCAGTTTGTAGATATGGCGCAGTGTGGCTTACTGATTGCGCCACCGCTGCGTCAGAAAAAAGTGATGCAGCGGTGGCGTAAGGGGCTTGTGAAAAAGCCCCTCAGGGTCAGCAATTTGTGCTGCATGGCTTTTCTCCAGATTCATGAAGCCACTCAGTGCCACAAAGGGTGGCCTTACGTGGCTTCATAAATGTCTTTTTTGAGTTGCGTCCCTCTTGCATCATGTTGAGTGGTGCTAGCCTGATGAACTAGGCTCGCAAATATGCCCCTCAATGTATAGAGTACCAATCTATAATGTTCCACGCAGTCTCAAAGTGCCAGTTAAGCTTGGTCACCAAGCACCATAGACAGATGATAATGACACTGGTGTGGATCAATCAATTAATCAGGATTTATAAAGTGAGGAAAATCACCTGTGAGGGTCTCAAGGCACTGCGATTGCTAGCTGCTTCGTGAAGAAAGCAGGGAAAAATGAGGTAAAAAAGTAGGCGAAAGCACTCAGGAAAATGGAGGAGAGGAAGAAGATAGTGGTAAAAAAATGAAGCAATACCAGGAAAAAGCACTCCGAAAAATATGGGAGAAAGGAGAGAGAAAGCAGTAAAAAACAAGGCAAATACTGGAAAAAGTACTCCGAAAAACACGTGGAAATGAAAGAGACAGCAGTGAAAAATTAGGGAAAAGTAGGAGGAAGACCTCAGAAAAACGGAGGCAAAGAATGGAAAAACTGTGAAAATCGAGGCAAAAGCAGGAGAAAGCACTCAGTAAAACTGAGAGAAAGGAAGGAGAAAGCAGTGAGAAATACAGCAAAAGTAGGGGAGAGCACTTAAAAAAACAGGGGGAAAGGATGAAGAAAGCAGTGATAAAGGAAGGAAAAGGGGAAAGCACTACAAAAAAAGGGGGAAGGAAGTAGAAAGCAATGAAAAACGATTCAAAACCAGGAGAAAGAAAAATGGGGAGAAAACAGAGCGGTGCCGCAGCACGGCAGAGCTGGGCCTGGGGCTAGTGGAGGATAGATGACGATGTGGTCAGCAGAGTATTTACTTGCCCTTCCAATCTCCTCTTGAGGTAATGACCACCCATTTAATAACCCTGCATGCTTATGCACAGCTATGTCTCCAAAGCAGTTTAGATTCACACTCGCTAACTCACATATATACACATACTGAAGGTTTTAAATGTAAACTGATGCAAAGGAAATGAGGGACGATTCTCCAGGAAAGATGTTATCCTCTATTGAAAACAAGACACACCAGTGGTTGAAGTTTGTGGATTTGTCTAGTTGAGTGGTCTAGGCACTGCAATTGAGATGGGGACACATTTTAGCATTAGTAGTACACCAGAAATCTGAAAATAACCAATAGGTTGTCTGTTTTGAGTAGTATTTAAAACATATCCCTTTTGTCAGTTCTTGTTGAAGGTATGTATGTATGTTTTATATAGCGCTCGACTTACCCTTGGGCATCTCGGCGCTTGCATTGGGAACCTGTCCTGGTTTTTCCCTGTGAGATAACCCGTACTGGGTATCTCCAAGGTGAAAGCCAGGCATCCCACCACGGGGGGGCCGTTGTGGAGATTAAGCAAGCTTGTTGCCCAGAGCTGCATAGTGTGAACTTGTGCTTAAAGTGGGCACCCAAGCGAGAATTATCAAGTCCATGGACAATTGGGCTGCAAACCCTGCCACGTCGGGAATCGAACCCTGGTCCCGGGTCTGACCTCTCCTTCAGGGTATGCCTCCTCTAACCAGTGAGCTACACTTCTCCACTAGGTAGCTTTAGAGATAGTTCTATTCCTTGGGAAAGACTTTCAGGGCATGCTCTACATGACAATCCGCGCAAAGGACTCTCTGGGGGGACATTCTGACCCTGGACGGATATACTCCAATCTAAGGGCCGTGCAGGCAAGGACCCCAATGTGTTGGAGGACTATAGCAAGCTATATTTATTAGGGTCTCTGCTTGCCGCTATGGAAGCACCTCTGAAGGGACTGAAAGTTTACTGAGCAGCAACCATGGTTCTAGACGGGGCACTCAGAAAACATATTTGTTTTTGGAGAAAAAAAACTTCCAACACAAGAGTTTGTTACTGAAAAACAAATAAGAGCCTTGACGCACTGGGAATACTCTCGGTGTCTGGGGCACATTTATATTTATTTCTGTTCAGGACCACTGGGATTTTCCTGGTGGTCCTGAACTGGAAAAAAGTATGTGGGGAAAGTCTTAAGTACTTAGATCAATGGTCCAAAGTCTCTTGTGCCATCAGTCTAAGGCTTCCGCCGGTGAACAAGCTGATCCACCTTACTCTAAATAGAGCAGGCAGACCAGTCAAGATGGTTGGCTGGATACTCCACCATGTTTGTACCAGAATAGACTGCCTCCCAAACTCTAAAAAAACCATCAAAAACTATACTTGAAGTGATTACCCCAAACTTCATTGGTGTGAGTGCGGCAAACTCAGAGGAGTCGGTGCCGAAAACTGTACTGAGTCAAGGGTACTTGGACTGCATGTCCCTAATTTCATTGGAGTTAGTGTCCTAAACTGTACTCAAGTGATTGACCCAAACTGTACTTGAGTCATTACCGCAATCTTCATTAGAGTGAGGGCCAAACTGAGCCAAGCTGAGTGCCTTCAACTGTGCTGAAGTGTTTGCTTTAAACTTAACTGACTTGTGTGCTTTAAACTGTACTGCATTGATTGCCCCAAACTATATAAGATTGGCTGGCTTGAAATATTGACTATTATCTTTCAGCATGCCCAAATCTACTAATAGAACAGCAAATGTTTGTTTGCACTTTAGCAGTAATATAGCAGTTCGGGCAAGGAGACATGCAGTCTACCCTGGGGCAAACTGGTGCTCTGGCCAATGTGTTCCATGCATAACAAAAGAACACTTTTATGGGCTGTGAGTTGTGTGTACTCCGAGTCAGTGTTACAGTTTCCGGTGGTGTGATCTGTTCTGCCTGCAAGTTCACTATATGCGGCTGCTTTTGCATAGTTTCTATGGATGGGTGCAGTTTTTCCTGGCTGCCTTTTCTGGATATACTGGATTCCGTTCCAGTTGAAGCACAGTGAAGGAATGCTTATATCGGTCCATCACTGTCGTTTGGTATATATCCGAGCTCTTTGCTTGCATATACATTGGCAGTGACTGTAACAAGCGGTCTGCCATAGAACCCTTGCCAGCACTTACATTGGTTTGATATAAGCTGGAACTAGAACACTGGACTGGGCAGAGCCTCATTAGAGGCAATGAAGTGGCTCAGGGCCAATATTCACTGGTATCAGTCAATCAATGAATCAATCAGGGGAATTATAAGCACGCTACTCACCCATGAGGGTCTCAAGGCGCTGGGTATATACCTTCTGCTGCACTATGCCAGTGCTTGTCTTTCTGTTTGTCCCTGTTTAGTTTACAGCATTCTACTCTGAGTAGGTGGAAAGTTCTAATAGCATTATAGCCCGCTGCCAAGGGCAATACTGACAAAAAATACCCCCTCCCTCTATAGACCCTCGCCCGCGGCTCTTGCCTCTAACTAGGGATCAGGACTATTAGCAATCTTGATGGCGCTCACAGTGGGCTCTAAAGCTATGGTAATGCCCTGGTTACTTACTGGTAACGTGTGTCACTAAATGTCAGGTGTAACAAACCAAATGGGCACTGGGACTCAAAGTGTCCATTGGAAACCTGAACAGACACACCAAGATTTCTCACGAGTCACATGAAACATTTGGTGTGGCCCATCATTGTGGGCTCCAGAATGTTTACCAAGGCTTTCAACTTACACCTGCACAGGTCAAAGCATGGGGGGAGGAAGGTAACTGGCTACTTTCTGGTAACAGGTGTGGCCCCTACTTGAATTGAGGCCACTATCACTTAACGTGATTAGGGGCTTGATGTACAAACTCTTGTGATTGCACAAAAGCATTTTTGTTATGAACAAAACCCCTTACAGGAGTCAACTCAAAACAGTGTTTTTGCAACCATTTAGAAGCACGGATAGGAGGGGTGTGGAAGGGGTGTACCACTCCTATTTTGGAGAGGTAATCATTACTCAAACTGGGTTGTATTTGATTCGCAAAGAGGAAGGGACATCTTTCCCCTTGGAAATCATATTGGCCAGCCTCGGAAGGGCGCAGACAGTGGTCCAAGGGAACACCGCTTGCTCCCTCCCAAGCGTTCCAAAATGGGGAAAAAAAATGTAAGCAGCATCTACCCATTTAAAGGAAAATTTGGGCTTTGAAAAAAAATGATTCCGATTGGTAAATCCAATGCAAGGACGGTGATCAGATGCCCCTTACAGGCCCTCATGTCTTCATTTGCAGACATACACAGGGGTTGCAAATTGTGACCGGCCTAATTAATATTCATCAGACTGGTTGTTTTGCGAAAGTAATATTTGGGATGCGAGCATATAGTAGACAGGCCACATTGCAAATTGAATACCCATTCCCAAACTAGTCAGTGTGCAAATCCCACTTCCTGTTCTAAGATTGGACCTTTGTGTATCTGCCCCATATTGGTGTGGTCTGCTCAGTACAGTAACATGGTAGAGTGCACAGAGATCTCAGCGCTATATATCCACTGAGATGAGACAAACAGAGCGCGCCTCAGAAAGTTCACAGGACCATAATCAAGGTCAATAGAATACATTTTACAGAACTGTTTACCCCATAAAGAAGAGAAATTGACCTTTTCATAAAAGACCTATTCCTTTGGGCAATTAAGCCTCATTAAACGCTAATCAATTTTAATTTTAATCGAGCCCGGTGTAACCCCTTCAAGTTCCACATCAATTCAACCTTCGGTTTATGCTTTTAGACATCTGCACTGGAAGGTCTGGGCAGTGACATCAGCACAGAAGAACCACACCGCGCTGTAGGGCTGGCCAGTGTCTTGTGACTGAGCTGCAGGGTTATGCAAACATCTCCCTTCCAGGGTCAGTCCTCCAGGGGGTCATTAGACAAGAATTAGCCCCACTCCCTTCCTTCCCCTTGCAGCTCGAGACCTGAGAGTTCAGGCATGCACACATATTTCAACCAACAGCTCATTCCCCGTGACAGAGCTGGGCTGAAACCTCTTGTACAGTGAAAAGAACACAAAAAGGCCAGTACAGACTATATGACTGGGTGCACCTTTGGGCAACTGTCTGGCTAACTAGCTTAATCTTTCTGCCAGGGACCTGAATTAATGCACAAATCAGCTAATGTAAAACAATCTGTATGCCCCACCCTCCCCACAAAAAAACATAAAAAAGCAACCAACACGTGGCTGGTGTGTGATCCATGTTTTGTTTGGCATCGGAAGCTGTGCCTGATTATTTGATTCACTATGATCTGTGCAAAGGTCAATGGGGAGATATCATGAGCCACAGACTTTTGAGCACATCTCATTGCTAAAGATAATTGTTTCCCGCATAGGAAGGATGAAACCATGACCTCAGCCTGCAAAGATTCATATTTGGTGAAGGATAAAAAAACGTTTAAATTGGGTGGAAATTCAAGCTGGTTGCAGGTACACGTGGTGCAACTTTACACAACTCGGCCACTACACATTTTGTGACGTTTCCTGTTTGCGCAGGAAACAACCGTTACAACGCATGCATTACTACGCATGATTTTACACCACATGCCATTTCAACGAAAATGGCTTGCTGTAGGGGGTATAAGGTGTTGGATTTAACTCCAACACCTTCCCTACTGTTAGTACACACAATGTGAGGGTAGAGGCTATAGATACCGCACTTTACAAATGAATAGTGTTTTTTATATGAGATTCTTACAGTGCAAAGAACCAAGGAACCTTCCCTACTGTTGCACAGACTGGAGTTGCAATAGTAAATTATACTATTCCAAACTCCAGCACACCCCCGACAGCAAGGGTGAAAAATTGCGTTGTAACGGCATGCGGGGTAAAAGCATGCGTTGTAATGTCATGCAACCTGTTTGTGCATGTCAAAACATCTTATAGCAATATCAATGTATACTGCCACTTGGCTTTTGGAAGATGGTGCAGCCACTGACTGCTCCTCCACATTTAGGGGGTTGGGGTAGGTTTCACTGGATCACAGCATGTTCCCACGCAAAGTCAATCACGGAAAAACTGACATTTATAGACTGTCTCTCAGGTGCCGATGCATGCTTGTACATTGATGAGTTTCTGTCTATTAACCATCTTACATAATCCTTTTCACACTTATTGGGCTAAGTCAACTGAAAAATACAGATGCAAAATGTCGGCCTTTTTGACCCTGTCGTGTATGCCAGTAACAATCAATGGAAATTGTGCCTTACCCACAGTAGGCCAACCCCAAAAGGATCTACTGGTAGTTTGGCAACTTCATGTAAAATATTTTTCAAGCATAATGAGGTTGAGTGGGTAGCCTGGTCATCTGCCATTACATTTCGTCGAAAGCAAATTAAAAAGAATAATAATATGATCTTTCATGTGACCCAGGACCAGGCAAACTATTCCATCTCCTTTGTAGGACAGAATGCCAAAAGGGAAACCTGAACTACAGAAGACACTTAGGGGCATATTTACTAAAAGTTCACGTAACGCAGGACCTCAACCAAAACTGCTGCGCTGGAACGGGGAGAGCTAAACAACGCCACATCTACTAAGATATGGCGCTCTCCAGCTCTCTACCTGGTGCACTTGAGGCTGTGTAGCACCAACGCAGGCACCCTTGCCCCATGGTGGAAGTATGCCTGCGTTACGGGCATGATTGTTTTTGTGTAGAATGCATCACACATGGAAAGAGGAAAGTAACAAGGACAAATAAACATTTTTTCTTGTTATGCCATGGTCAGGGTGACATACCATTTTGGCTATATCCCACGATTCCTGATTTCAGGAAATCTGAGATTGCATCACATTCCAAAGGTGGATTCATGGTCCACCCATGGGACATTTACCACTACGAAATGTAACACAGCACAGCACAAGCCACCACGTTGTGTTACATTTCTTTACAAAGTCAAGCAAGGTGGCCACATTGCCTCTTGCATGGGTTTATAACTTTTCCTTAAGCCTTTGCGTTGCCTTGCATCACCTTGCGTGACATCAGGACAACGCAAAGGCGCAGTATATCCGGGCCTTAGTGAAAATATGTCAGGAGCCCAATACTATGAAGTTGCTGGACGGCCTCGCATTCCATCCGACTGTGATCGATCCTCCAGCAATCCTGAGGAATCTCACCCATGCCTCTTGGCACAGCACAGGGGACCCTCTACAAAGCCATTTTTCAATATAGAGTTTCTGACACCTGGTGATGAGTTTATGATGAACTTGTTTTCAAGCAGAAGCTATTCAGGCAAGCTTGAAATCGGAGAGGTAAGCGGCGATACCAGTCAAGCATGCACCCACCACTCTATTATTAAACAATATGCCCGTCATATTCTACTATGAATTACAATGCACTGACATTTTGGACTGATGTGTAAGTGACTTGGTATTTATAGAGTTTGAAACATGTTGTAAAAGAACAAAGGGTATTGCATTCACGAATAAAATAGTGATTCAGCGGGTAAGGCTTGCAAAGGGTGTGGAACTTTGGGTAAAAACCTATTAAGAGATGGAATCCAACCTGATATACGCAGAAATGTTTGCACTGAAAGACATTCTTGAGGAACTGCATCTAATCTCAAAGAAAGTATATTCTCCAAGCAAGAGAAAACATGATAAGAAATTTGTCCAACATTTAATTTATTGATTTATTTCAGAGATTCATATAGCATAGACCTTACAGCAAGGGTATGAGTGCTTTAAAGGCAATAGGACAGGTAGAACAGGATAAGAAATAAGATTTTAAAACTGCTGAATGGTGAGTAAGTTAGGTACTTTCCCAAAGTTTCCTTGGTTCTCGATGGCGAAGGTGTGATCTTAAATTTTCCCATTTTGCGAGCTTGAGGGATTTTTCAGGAGAAGTCTTTCTCTGCGCCTTGTACAACGGTGGTCGTAGGTGATGGTAAGTTTATTGCAGAGACACCTCAGAAGGTAAAACTGAAATGCTTTGAATGTAATGCAAAGCAATCCGGCCCTCAACTGGGAGCTGATGGTGCTTTTAGGAGAGATTATAAGTGGATTAATTGAGTCAAGTCATTTCTGCATATGAAGGTTAGATGCTGTAGAATGTAGGAGAAATTCTGTCTTCAAAATGTTACTTTTCACAGAGTGCTGAGCCAGTCAATGTTTCAGGTTGTCTAGGAAGACCTTTAAGTCCAAAATGGAGTCACAAGATGAGAACTTCCTGTACAGTTGGTTCATCCACATATTTAATCATGCCAGCGCACCGGTGGTACAGGATAGCCCCGCCCCATGGCTCAGAATTAGGACACTTCTGTGTAAACCATGTACTCTCCGGTAAGAGCATCCAATGATAAGACAAAAAAGATAACCCTAACCCATGCCGTGCGCCTCCTGGAGGTGGAGGGGATTGTGGTCTAGAGGTGACATTGTTGCCTTTATAACTAGATCAGTGTTCACGTCCTCGCGTCCCTTCATCAGTATTCTGGGATATCTGGAAGAGGGAATTATCCCGTGGACCTCTGTTTTCTCATCGTCTGCTGTTTATGAATGCTCAGTCTCCGTGCACCCCGAGGAGATGCCTTCTGAAACATTTTGCTGCACAAGTATCCTCATTCACATGGGAATCTTGTGAAAACAACATTAAAACGAGAGGGTAAGGAAACAAAAAAACTGTATTTATTATTTAAAAATATGTATATAAAGTGGACTGTGCCAAATAGAGACTTGAGCACTTTACAATTAACAAGAAATACAGTCAAGACAGGAAGAAGTCCTATGAATTCTACTGTAACAAGAAGTGGAGAGAAGGGATGACCTTTTTGGGAAGGTGGGTGGTAAGGAGGGTGGCAGCGTTATATGGGCACCGCAATCATCAGCTTAATTTTCTGAGTTGGGTGGCAGCCCCTCACACAGCTAGGAGACACGCCACCCAGACAAACGGGGTCAATTCTCCGCCACTGAATGGACTTCTCTAGAGCTGCCGCCCGATGAGTGCGAGATAAGGCACAGGTCTCTTAATGATTAAGCCTCCCTATGGCCCTATGTGTATGGGAAGTGCAGGCACACTTCACGGTGGTGCCCCTCTACCAAGTTAATCATTGACCTTATCAGCAATCACAACGGATCCAAGATTAGGTCTTGCTTTCATTGACTTTACCCGCATCGTCCACTGCACAAAGGAAGGTCTTATAAGGACTTGACCGGGTGTCACATACTTCATGGGGGATTCAGTGAAGCGCACAGAAACCTTTCCCATCTAGGCCCCTGCAAGGAGCACATCTCTATTCGCTTCCATTATCCAACAGTTCTGGATGCTTGGGTGGCTGTGACCAGTGAGCAAAAAAGGATTTTTTTATAGATAAATGCTTCATACAAGATTTGTTTCTGTTTATAACAGCATTATAAACATTACAGTATTACTGCTTGCCAGTTTAATGAGATTCAATGTATCAGCCTCAGAAGGATGAATGACTCTGTTGTCTTTTCCAGGATTTCAACTCAAAAATGGTATATCACAGCAGATGGAAGCAGCAAGCACATAATAACTCGTTGACTTAACTTGCCAGTAGAATGGTGAATAGACCCAGCACAAGCATGAACACCTGATTATGAAATCCAATACGTGTTGCTTGATTATAAGAGTTATTACAACTTGCCTCCTGCATTCCCATTGGCAGCATCTGCCCAAACTAGTGAATGGTTAGTGATCAAATCATAATTCTGTTCTTTACTATGAATCGGTGCAGAAGGGCATTTAGCATTTTTTTTCTATCCACAGTACCGGCCTGATTTACAATAAAGTGACTCTGCACGGTGGCGCAAGCCATTGTGCTGTGGCGCACTGAGTCACTTACAAAGCACAGGGATGCGTCATATCTACAATAATATGACGGATCTCTGTGCTCCCCCCTGCGCTGGTGCAAAGTTGGCTGCCGTGCGCTGACATATTCACCCTTGCACCATGGTGCAAAGGTGCCTGCGTTGCGGGGAGATTATTTTTGTTCAGGAAGGGATACCTTCCTGCACAAAACAATCACAAGAGGTAATATCCTCTTTGTTCTTCAGCACGCATAGAAAGAGAAAAAAACTAGGATAAATGAAAACATTTCTCCTCATTGCACCTCCCTATGCCTCCCCTGAGGAGCTGTAGCATTCTGACACATACCCAGCTTTACCATTTCTTGTCAATCTGGGGATGTGTCAGGTTCCAGGGGTGTTGAGTGGGAACACCCATAGCTACACTCATGGAACACCCCTATCACGCAAAGTGCTGCGTGCAATGGGCCATATTTAGAAGAACAGGAAAAGCCATGCAGGGTGGCTTTTTGTGTCCTTGTAAGTATGGGGCAGCAAGATGCGCCGCCGGACGTCATGAAAAGTAATGCACCGGCACCATAAGGGGCTTGTAAATATGCCCCTACATACGTTAACTTGAAGGCTCCGATTTACTACGTTTCCACACAATGCAGATGAGCATCCAAATTTACTGCACTGCGTTGTGCAAGGGAGAAAATACAACGCAGCACCATATCTGCAAAGTCTGACCTGCTGCTGGTGTTATACCCAGTTCTGTCACTCAGGCAAGACTGCCTTGTGTGGCAGAAATCTTGCACACTGTCACATAGGTGAGCAAGTGCTGCCTGGCATAGAATCTGAATTGGAAGCATACCATTCCAGTACAGACTCCTATGCACGCACAAAATCTGAAGGTCTCAGGTACTAGATGTGTGCTATGTACTGCGGCACATACGCAATGTGTTTTTTCTGGAATTAACACAATTCTCCTTCTTTGTGCCTACTTCAAATAGCTGTTAGTTTTTAGTAGATCGAACTTTGTGTCAAAATCTATAGGGGCTTACACTGGTGCACTCCAGTGATGCTACCTTGACGCAAAACAGCGAAAGCATTTTTTGTGCTGTGAAAAGTGCACCTTTCTTGAGCACAACACCTTTTACACTGGTTGTAAATTGCATACATTGTTTTACATCACACCAGCATCGACACAATGCCTTAGTTATTCTGGGCCAACATATATCTGAGTTTATGCATGGGCTGCCGACAGCAAAGCTCAGAAACACAGGAAAGTAATTTTGCCTCTGTGTTTCCAAGCTCTGCTGTCAGAAGCACATGCACTCATCTGAGATGTTTGTTTATTAAATATGTGCTATTGATTGGGAAAATAAATGCAAAGACCTCTTCTGCTGAAAGCTCTGCATTGTCAAAGCGCACAGAAGCAAAACACGTTTTATACATGTTTAACCAGAATTAGAAAATTAGTGTGGATTGTAAGTGAAAACTATGAGAGAAAGGGTGTAAAAAGAAACCAGGAAGTGGTTCAAATGCTGCCATCTTGCAGCCCTCACCTGCAGTGGCGGCCGGCACAGTGAGGCGCGGCGGGGTAGGGAGTCGACAGACGACGGAATAGGTATAATTAAATAAATAATAACTATTCCATTGTCTGTCGACTTCCCCCCACTATGCCCTGTCCCGCCCCACCGCACTTACCTGTGCCGGCTGCTGCGGCTCACCTGTGGGAGATGAGATATCTGCTTGGGATCACACAGTCTAGTCAAATGGATTTGCCATTAGAACTTGGAGGCCCCTTGCTCCACACTTGACAACATAATCTAATTCACATCTCAACCTCCAGACAACTTTAACAATGCGTTGTTTTACAGCTCCAACCTACACAGACATTATGAGGTACCTGATATGGCCACATTTACTAAAACTGTACAAACAGGAAGGTACTCCGGGGTAACTAGAAAAGCTAACAACACAGTGAGAAAATGTGTGATAGTGCAGTAAATAGTGCACCAGATAACTATCATCAGGGCCAATTGAATTAAGTGATTCTGCAGCAGCGTCGTATTCCACATAATTATGCATTTGACATATTTGCCACATAATCCATCATCTGCTGCATAATCTCCAGATTTAAAAAAATTGTGTTTGTAGCTCAAACTGATCAAAAGTTACTAAATACATGGAAATGCGTGTCCCTGTGCAGTGGAAGACCGTCTGCAAGGTTTGGTCATCTTTCAGCTGCATATTGCTGTATTTGGCATTAAAATGGCACTGATAACGTTACATATTTTCATAGACAGTGCTACCATGTGTAAAAAGGACAAAACAATGAATTAACACTGTCAGGAAATGAGCCCAATTAAGCTGCATAATTTGCATTTCCTTGCCGCATAATTTAGTCACCGCAGCAGCATAATGTGATCGACTCCGTGCCACATAAATCCAGAGGCCCTGACTATCATTTGCCACGGTTACCAAAACATATTGAAAGGGCAGTGAACCGCACGCGCCATTATGAACAGTGCTACTTAGAGACGAGGGTGCGCAATGCTGCTGGATAACAGCGTTACCAGTCATGGCCCAAAAGGGATATGATTTCCTTCTGACACGGTAAAATGCCGGCAGCCTCCATCAAGAGTCCCGTAGGAACCCCGCGTCCCCTACCCACCCAAGCTTTTACATCAGAACCACTCAGATAACGCTTCCCCACCTTTCCGAAGCACATGTTATTTTTGCTCCCACTTTCGCCATTCGCACATCACACTTCCAAGCTTCGCTCACCGCAGGAAAATGCATTTGAAAAAAAAAACTGTAGGTCTCATGATGCAATCTATGGCCTTGGACCAAAATGTATATTTTTCTATGAGAAAAGAGGCTTTGCCACCCTGCAGGAGCCAATCCCCCACACACGTACCCATATGACGAATACCGTCAGAAATGTCCTGCTCGCCGCATAACTGCAGCGGACACACTTGTTACAGGGAAGGGGGCAGTCTCGCCGCACACTGGATTAAAGTTAGAGACGCATATCGGAGAAAAACGTCATCCCTCACCTGCTTCTCCTCCCCGCACACGCACACTCACACACGAACACACACACACAAAATGGGAATGCTCTCCAGCTGTCTCGATTACCTAGTCTGTCTCGCTGTCGACCCGACGAGTTAAATTATGTCTGCTCTGGTGACATCTGTTTAGCTAATAGGCTGCTGCATGCAGCTCGCTGCTCCGCGAAACCCCGCCAAAAGAAAACAGTTGCCTGCCCCAGCAATATCGCCTAAGTGCTGGATAAGCCACACAGTTATTAGTGCAAATTACGGAAGCCGGGTTTTCGCGCTACTGTATGGTCACGTGGTCTGTGCGAGGACGAAACCGAATAAATTGTCTGTGCAGCGGCATCTTCGCAGTGATTAGTGGGGTTCTGTTGTTTTAAGGGATAAGACCAAGCCAGGTCCAGAGATCGACAACACAAATAATTGAAATATCAGAGGTCACCAGACCTGCCACGTCACACGGTGCCCCCTCCCCACCCCTGTGACACATGAATTCAGCTCTCATCACAAGGCCACCCACTGGAAGGCACGATCACCTGGTGAAACGTAGGGTCAGCTGGAAACCATTGCCTGTCAAAGGCAGTGCTTACTTTGTGCCAGTGGTTTCCGGTGCTCATCACCAGCACCTAATCGCCAACACCTGTTCTTCTCATAAACAACAGCTAAGGACACATTCATTTATGGTAGACATGGGGAGATTAAGTGATTTCCCTAGAATCACAGGATGTTGAGTTGACACCAAGGCTCAAACCTGGTTCCCCCTCCCGAAGTCGGCAGCTCTGCCCATTACGCCGCACCCTCTCCCCACTTTCATGGTTAGTAGTTGGTTCTGTTTTAGGCGTCCTTAACAGGAGAAATAGGCTGATGCAAGCTGCCTCTTGACCAGAAACACAGCACTTATTTTTTTACAAATTAACCACTGCCCGTAGGATTCCAGCTCGGACGTGCTGGCTCTCCACTGCAGAAATTCATGTAGGCTTCTAAAACTGTCCTTGACAAAGGAAACAGCTCCAAAGGAGCTCGTTCTGGAGAGGAGGCGGTGGGAGGTTCTGAGCGATTACAGTAGGTGCCACAGTCTGCGTGTTGAAAACCATGCCACCTCTCCGTGGCTCCGTCCACTCCAAGGCACCACCCCCTCGCTCCATGTAGAATCGCAGTGAAAATAATGTTAAAGTTGGCAGGCCTGGGTCACTGTTGGCAAAGCCAATTGTTCATGCAGAATAAAGTAGTATCTTACCATCTACAAGGTACCATGATAGACCACGTAACGCCCAACTTTGGAACGATTCCCAGTCTGGCAAGAGCAATGTTAAGACAAGAAATCTACTGCCAAGACCATGAAAGAAGCCAAACGAAAGAAGACTTACCGAAAAGGTCAACTGCGTGCTGCCAGAGGGAAGGCGCTACCCACTTACACGGTGGAAATCCCCGGTCGAAGTCTTAAACGAAAAGGGCCACTCACGCCCCTGAATCACTTTCCGGTTGAAGGAAGTTGCCGTCTTCTCAGACAGGCGCAACCATCAAAACACAACATACATATGCAGTTGTTCTCTGGTTGACTTCTTCCAAGACACACTGCCAACCTTCTCAATGAACTGCTTATAAATTGATGGATGAATGTATATACCGTGACATACATGGATGGTTTAGAAGTTCACATGCATCTTACAGTTAAACCATTACCCCACAAACTTGAGAAGACACACCTGACTACTTTTTGTTGTCTCGCCCTCTGAGCCAGGCTTGAGTCAAGCTTGAATGATAAGTCCTAATTTTGCTCTTAAACAATACTTTGAAAAATTATTGAATGCAATCAAGTGATGCCTCACAGGGTACTGGGGCAAATTAAGCTGGTTTTTAGCAAATGTTTCCTGAAAATATAGCTAATTACATTTCAACCGCTACTGCTGGGTGTAAGACCACCATTCTAGCCTCGCAGGATTGGGAGCCATCTTCTGCCACATGCAATCAGTTCAAGAATTGCACCAAGATTTAGCACAGGTGTGATATCATACTTAGATTGAGTCGTGTTCTGGTACCCACGGCTACTGGGAGTCACGGGTATTGAAGTCGATCTGCATTACTAGCCACACTCTTTTTTTTTGAGGGAGAGGAATTCCCCAAAAATATAGAGGCATTAGGACCTGTATACCAGTGGTGTAGCTCAGGCTCCCAAAGGCCCCGCAGTGCGGGGGGGTGGCCCCAAGCTCCAGGGGACCCCCTCAGCACAGTACTCTGGCAGGAGAGCTCCCAATTTAGTCCGCAGGGGTCCCCTCCACGTACTTTTCAGGGTTCCCCCCTCAAGTTTAGTTACCCCAGTCTATGAATTCTGAAGTGAAGAGCCACATTTCTGATTATTTACATGGGCAAACATAATTTACATTTATAAAATAACACATAAAAAACTGCCTCACCCCCCTCAAAAGTATACCCAGTTTCCTTCCTCTTTCACAGATTTAGAGCATTTTAGAGATTTACAAAAAGTAATTAATATGCTATTTATTACCATTGTTGAGTGTAGGAAGGATCTGTGATTCATGATAGGAGACGCCTCAGAAAAGTCCAGCAAAACCAAAAACTTTGCAAAGCTATCCATAGACCTTTGTGAAGGTTGCAAAAAAAACCTTTGCAACTTTGCTCTTTCTTATAGATGTATGAGATATAGATGTGATGAAGATGTGCATATGTGAGGCACTCACAATTATGACGCCCCAGAAGAATGGCATGGGGGATCAATGCTGGAAAACAGTGATGGTTGGGCCCCCTGTACACTGGTGTGGGAAGAAAGACAGTGTATGGCAAGATTGCAAAGGACCATGGTTCCATCATGCTCCATGCATTGATCAATGGACTTTTGATGCATCCTTTAGTTTGTGACCACAGACATGGCAGGCATGGTCAGTGCATCCATCAGAATAATTCAAAATGTCATCTTTAGTTCAAATGAGGGTGAAAAATGTTAATATTCTAACAACACTGCAAACTTCTTCCTTTTTCAATTCAATTCAATTAAAAAATTCTTTATTTCGGCCTTTATAGCAATAAAAGCACATAAAAAGGTATCACAGCACAATTTGCACACATGATTCTTGCAAAGATAAAGTGCGCGTGCATTGCAACATTAAGAGAAAGAGGAGTTCTAATATAAAAAAATAGCTAATTTGGAATTAATATTTTTAAAACATTTAAAAAGGTATTTAAAAAGTGTTAATACATTTTGTTTACGTTGAAAAACTAAAATTATCCAATAGACCCAGCTTTCACAAAAGCACTATTTTTACAGCAAGTGGCAGTGACTTGTTGGAAAATGTTGGGTCGTTAGAGTCCACTCCAGACACACACTCGGTCATTCATAATAGTGTTACTAATTGTTTTGTATAATGTGTGCTAAAAAAGTCAACTACTTCTAGGCACTTCTCAAAGAGGTAAAATAGATGGCATGCAGGAAGAGGGCAGCCCTTACAGTAAGTAACAGGATTTACATGACCAGACACTGGAGCCCTCATGGTACCAATGGCTGACCCTGGCCCGGGCATTGAGAACATATCATCTTCATGATCAGGCATTTGGTAGGTAGCATACAGGGACAAGGGGAAAGAGACTGGTGGGGGGAAACGTCTGGTTGTCCCAGGGCAGGATGTTCAAAAACAGATGAAGCAGCTGCAGAGCCTCCAGCCCCCGTCACATGCATCTGGCTTTGAGGGTGTCCTCTAAAGTTGCTGCTAGCAGAGAAGAGTGGGTGGGTTGGGTGAAAGAATTACATTTCTATAAGGAGGAATTTTCTTGTCAGATCTTGTCAGACGTAAAATCTTGAATGAGATTTCCATCTGCACTGATAGCCAATGAAAGCTTTTTAAATGTGTTTCTGTTTGTTTTTCAGTCCTGCTGATTGCAGAATTTTATACCGATTACTCTCTCGGACAAGACGTTGAAGCGATTTACACTCAGGCAGCAAGCTACATCGAAAAAACTAAAGGTGATGGGATGATGCTTGCGATAAGTCTAACTACTGGCAATCGCTCGGGTAGCATCCCACCCATCGTTCTCTTGCCCACCATGCCACCTCAAATTAGATCCAGCCATATGCTAGTAAGGCTTGACCCACTGCAGTAACGAAACTTGCGGGGGCCTCCCTGCAAGGCACTTGTTGCGGCCCCCTCCAGACTCAATCATGAGCTCTCCGGCCAGAGTAATATGCTGAGTGGGCCGTTTGGAGCTTGGGCCCCCACCCGCACAGCAGGGGCTGCGGGGGCCTGTGTTACGCCACTAGCTTGACCCTGTTGTAATACGAACATCCCAGCCCGAACTGCCAAGCCAGGTCCTCTCTGAGCCAGAACACAAGCAACTCAAGACCAGGTTCCCCTGATTGGGGCTCAACATGAAGCCCAGACTTAGTTGGGACTGTCAGGTGCAAATGCTACTGTTATTCACGTATTATGCAGCATTATTTGACGTGATCTTGTGGTGCAGACTGGGTTCCCTGCACTTATGACACTCTGCTGATTCTGCACTTTAATTATCCTCAATCTGAACTTCAGTGAACCCTACACTCTCGGCTTTCGTCACCGAGACATGAGTCCCTTGAATGAGAAGCACACGAGCGAGTAAGCAGTGCAGCAGGGACAACCACATGAGGGTCGGTAAAACAGGGGACGGGAAAGAATCACACGGCTGAGTGACAGCAAAACAAAGCATGGCGGAGGGGGAAGAGAAGTACACAAGGTCGACAGGTGGACAATACAAGAACTCTCATGGAGTGCTTAGCCAAAAAAATATTAGCCCCTAAAAAGTAAGCTGTGGAAGGACACATGCAATGAAGTTATACTTTAGGGGATAGGCAAATACAAGAAGAAGAAGGAAGGCCCAGACAAACTTTCCAATACAAAGCAAGCAAATGAGAGTGGCAATAGAGCCAACCAATGGAAAGCAATGGTTGTGTCCTATGCCTGCTGCAAGCTGGCAATAGGTATTTTTGTAGCCAGACAAATTGCGCTGTATAGTAGGCAAGACCTAAAACCTGCACTGTCATCCATAAAATGTACTTCTCAGGAGTCCCCAAACGCTACCTTACTCCAAAGGGTAAATGCACATTGAGGAAGCAAGCACGGACTTCCCTAGCTGTTGCAGTTAATATGATCCTTGCCTAAGGAATACATTTTCTTAAAAACTGAACTGTACAAATGGCATATATTCATTTCACGTGAATTAAGAAGCAGAGATTTTTTTTTCATTGAGTCATAGCTTTTGGTCACAGTATCCGATCAAGTAGGAAAACCAAGATTCAAGCCAGGGTACAACCCCAGGTCTCCTGGAACCAAACCAGCAATTTAGCTACAACAGAAGACCTCCTCCATGGGCACTTTAAACACATTATGGCATCATAAATCGCATTTTGAAAACGGATAGGTTTGCTGACTTCAAGTAAACATTCATGTTTCGCTGTTGAAACAAACGGTGTTGTCCTCTGCAAATAATGATGCCTCTGTTCCATTGTATGTCAAAACTGGAAGGCTTTCGAAACAAATTAACCCTAAATTCTGCAACAAAATGGACATGTGCATTCTGAGGCCTCGCACGTCATAAGTGAAAGCATGGAGCAGTTTGTGTACATTTAGCGTTTCCTGATTATTTCATCTTTGTCATGCCAATGATAAACCGTATGCGCTGCCCTGAAAATGCCCACCCTGAAGGAAATCAGACAGGCTTTACCACTAAAATAAGCAACAAAGTCATTGTTCACTGTATATAGGAAGGGGATCCTTTCATGGTAGTCACTCTGTGGAATCATTCGCGGAAAAACTAACCATGCATTGCTGGAGTCCTTGTGCGGCGCGCTTCGCCTATTTCAACTTGCGCACACGTATTCTTGTATAGTGACATTTTATCACCCTGCACGTATTTCACACCTTCTGCTCAGGTTTTAATGTTCAATTGCCACAAAGCAATAATGTTAGATCACAGCTATAAGGTGATTTTGTGTTTGTTTATTTAGATTCTCTGTCCAAGACAGTCACATCTACCTAGCTGACCACATCCAGATATTATTGTCAATGTTTACCACTATCTGAAAACTCATTTGCTGGTTTCTTTATGGAATACAGTGGAGCGTGTTGAACCAGTATGACAATGAAAGGAAAAGTCACTAATCTTTCACTACTTTTCTACTTGCAATCTCAAAAAAGAGGCCCTGGACAAAATGGGCACAAAATTCAATCCACCTGCACAAGAAGTGGAAACACCATCAGATCTGAATCATGACCCCCTTCGATGGGGATTAAAGCAATCAGATAAAAGTCTATCTATCTATCTATCTATCTATCTATCTATCTATCTATCTATCTATCTATCCATCTATCTATCTCCATCTATCCATCTACTATTCTGGTAATACTGCCTCAGTAGTTTGGTTTCATCGCAGGTAATATGACAGTGTGGCAGAACTTTATTCATAGGTTTATGTACAGTTCAGTCAATCATATTCCTTTTATTGGTTTTAGAAGTTTGAAATAGGCAGTCCATCCTTCTGCAGATCCCATCTGTTAGCAACTACAATTTGCACTCAGGCGTCCACACCAGCTAAGCAGTAGTAGTAAGGCCCTTCAGTAGCCAGGCATCCGTAGCCGAGGCTCAACATGTTCTTAAAATTCGTTATTTTTGCCAGATATGAAAAAACAGCATTCCCACTTGATGATGTCTTTTACCGATCAGAAGTAATGGTGTATAACACTTTGAGTCCATGCCCTGAGCTAAACACTCATTATTACAACAAGGCCTGAATATTTCTAGAAAGTTCAGAACTTGTTGAGTGGTGCATGGATGTCAATTCGCCAAAATACCCCGGCTACCAAAAGTAACACCAGGCTTATGTCTGCTTCTAACATTGCCTTGTTGACACTGACATCAAGGAAAGTAAGGGCCGGGCAGTGCTGGAATACAGAGGGGATTCCAGCTCCAGCAGCTATTCTTGAACCGGACTGCCTTCTGGCCCTGCCCCTTCGAAGTGCCGCGCAGGCGCCGTATGCAGCGTCCTGCATGATCCCCTCATATCATAGGGAATGTAATTAATTTTGTCTAAAGGGTGTCCTGGAAGCCAATCAGCTAACACAAAGACATTGCATACCATGTATGTGCCCAAGTTGCTAAGAGATAGGCAAAGATTTGAAGGTGTTTTTGACTTTCTCTGGCTCTTGTCTCCGTAAGATATGTACCAGGTATCTCTTTCTGTAAGTGTAAGTGCACCAATAATAATCATTTTTATAGCATATACGGAAAACTCATCTTTTGGCACCAGTGATAAGTGTATATTCCTCCCTATTATATATTCCAGTTCAACAAGCTTTGAATGCTGAAAGCTTAAATCTAGGTTTAAACCTACAAAATTTCAAACTTTTGCATTCCAGGTTATGTAGAGCTGTTTAAAGCAGGTGCTTAACTGAGTTATTTTATTTTACAAGGAATGGGACTTGCGATCTGCAAGTAACACAAGGACATCTGTGACAGAAACATTAAACCACTGTAGTATCTTACATAAAATACTACTCCGTGACTTACATTTAGGTGCCATGCTCTGCTACAGGCGCACTGAGCCTCTGAGCTATGTTATGATGACTCCCACCTGAGAGTACATAGCGCCCACAACCAAGCACATTAACCCTAGAGTTAATTTAACAATATTGTAACCTAAAGCTTGCTAGATTCACATAAATGTATGCAGCAGCTGCCCTTACGTCCAATTGTACCTAAAAAAGCAGTCTGTGACAAATTAAGAAAGCCAGACCAGTTGCATTATCACAATTGCCCCTTTTCAGTTCCTGTGGGGGTAGAGTTTGTTAAAAATATTGCCTAGGTTGGCTGTTATCCACTCAACCCCAAATGGGCCACCCACCCCTCTGCCAGGACCAACCCCCACAAATCCATCTAGTACTGGTGCCAGAGGTACCACAGGATAAGCCTGGGGTATACTTTGATGCCTCGGGCTACCGCTAATGGAGGTCAGCGGTACAGCAGGGGTGTGGGTAGCAACAGGCTCATAAGACCTTTACTCCATTTTGACATGAAGGTCAGGTGGATGAATGACGTAATTACGTAGGAAGCGTCTCAGTTCGGGACTAATAAGTCTACAGAGAGCAGGATATCTTGCAGAGTGGCCTTCAAACGGATCACCTACAATTCACAAAAAGACGCGTGTTCCTCTCTTTTTTTTGGCTCTATACTTGGCAGGAAAGCTCATCGAAGGACTTCTATTAGAGACTTCAAGCACGTGGGGGAATCCCTGAATGATGTATTTTAATCAAACAGAGAAAGGGGTACATCGGCCACCAGGGCATCCTCGAAGGTGACATGGGGCTGAAATTCTTAACTGGTCTCAAAACAGCTTAGACAGCAATAATAATATGAATAATGGTGCCGAATTGACGATCATTTGTTCTTTGAACTATGTGCAGAATGAATTGAAAAAAATGGATCCTTAGATGTGCAACTAGGGTGCGCCATCAGGTGGTGATGGGCTAAATTACAATGGCACTCAAGCATACACGATGTTCGAGTTCATAAGTTCGCCTCCGTAACACGCTATCAACCCACTGAGCAACATTAGCAGGCACGAGAAGGTGCGGAGATTCCCCCAGAATAGGGCCGGCGCTTGGCAAGGGCGGGCAGGGTGGGCCCTGGGCGGCAATGGGCTGTGCCCAGGGCGACAATCCCCAGAGGGGCGTAAAGAGCGGACTGCATTGAGACCATACAGACGACTTCCTGGCCCCTGTGCTTTCACTCGGTTGTGTAGCCTGGTACAGGTGCTGTTTTAACACCCCATCAGCCTTCTTGTTTGCCCTCCCAGCCCCCTCTTACACCCTGCTACCACACACTATTACCCCCCGCCCCCTAACAAGTTGCCACCAGCGTTAGAACCTATTCTCGGAATGATTCAGGTGAGTCAGGAGAGGTGCATGGCTATGTGTGTGTTCAGAGGCCAGCCACACTTATGTAGTCAGCCAGGAACTGACCTCTAACACAAACGGGGCTCCAGGCTGTCTCTTGGTATGCACCAGCAACAGGGAAGGCGCCATAGTTCTTTCCGCCCAGGGCGCTAAGCTGTCAAAGACCTACCCTTCCCCAGAAGCACAGGCAATGCCACAATTCTTAGACATATCAACTTGCAATTCGAAGTAAATAGCAAAAAGTATGCGAATAAACAAAACAACTGACTTCAAAGTCACCCGGCCACGAAAGCAGAATGCAGGGGTGTGGACCGACCCACAACGCCATGAGATTTCACGGAGTGCAACCCCTCCCCACCCGTACAACATGTTGATTCTAAACCTTAAACTACTAGCTACTACTAAGAAACTCAAACACAAATATGACAATGCTGGCATGGCCCCATACGGAACTTGGGACCACATTAAACGCGGCCGTTGAAAAAAGAAATCGGGCTCGCGAGCAGAGCAGAGCGTTTCAGGGCACCAAGGAAATCATTACAGAGTGACACTGGGTTCCACAGGAGTCAACTCAAAACGTCTTCTGTGTGTGATAAAACAGCAATGCTCGGCGGGCTGCCCAGAATTTGACGACAGCATTCATCCGCCCCCCCTCCAAAAAAAAGTGATTGCCACGAGCTGAACTCTACGAGAGCCAAAACCTATAGTTCAGCGGGCAAACCACATCCACTGACGTCACACATTTTGAGAATTGTAGAAATAGCCATTCGTGGCACCAGTGCGCTTCCTTCGGCGTCGGTCCATGCTCAGAAGCACCCAGGACTGCCGCGGAATTTGAAGTAAACTTTCATTAGAGGGCGGTAAGAGGCCCTCGAGACACGTGACTGACTCTAGCCCAGCCCCAACAGCGTAGCAGGGACTTCATGGGCCCGGGAGCAAGGAAGGAAACACGCGCCTTTGACTGGTGTTAATGGCAGTAAAATACGGCAAGTATCTGGGTTGAATGGGCCCTCGGGCCTCTGAGCCCCGGTGCCACTGCACCTGCTACACCAACGGTAGCCACGCCTCAGGCAAGTCTCACCGCCGTTCTGAGCCACCGGTCGAGTCAATTTCCCGATGGGCCAGTTTGCTGCACACCATGTTAGAGCGAGGTGACCTGTAAGTGTACGCACAGAACGGCGGCATCCTTTAGCAAGCGTTCACATTTCCTCCCCAAATACACCCAAAAAACCTAGCAAAATCTGGAAGGCCTTCAATGAACATAAATCGCAAAACACATTTAAAGGGGGCGAGCCTCTTTAGTGTTGTGGTTTAACTGGTGCCTATTTAGAGAAAGGAACGCCCTCTGATAACGTTTTTGAAACATGAAATCGGAAAAAAAAGAAGAAAAACACAAAAATTCCCACGACAGTATTTTATTTTCTTTGAGAACAGGATACACCTGCAGGAATCCTAACTTCAGCGTTTCTCATTAATGAGTTAATACACCCCCCTGCTGGGTGAGCGCTCAAACTGCACCAATGCATTATTTTTATTCTTTTTTTTGCATTTGGTGTACAGCTGACAGGTGAAGCAGGAGGAAGGCAAGAAAGTGTTATCTACCGATACAAAGTTTCTCCTTGAGTGCAAAAGAAAGCTACATTGAATGAGAAAGGCGAAGCAAGTGGAAAAGTAATGCACGTCACTCTTATCTGCCCTGAAATGTTGACACTATTCCAAGGGAAAGAAAGGAAACGAGAGGGCCCCTCCAAAAACCACAGAACCACAAGGCAGGGGAATCTGGGAAACCAGAGGGGGAGAAGCAACCCTGCGCGTTACAAACCTTAAATAAACTGTACTGAGAGACGACGTAGCGAGGGAAAAAACAAACACGCCATATTTCAATTCAACAAAATGCCAGCAAAAGTAAAGCTAAGTACAAGAGAAATTTTCGACAACTACTTTCTAATCTCAAGTGTCATTCGACTTAAAAAATCGGCTTTTATGCACAGATTCAGAATTATTGAACACATTTCATTCATGCAGCACAATCATCTCTCTTCGGCGCTGTCTATTACACAGATTAAAAACAAAAGTTGGTGTAACACAGTATACAACCTGGGTGTTGCTATGTAGTGAAATTCAAAAAGCATGTGTGATTTGTAATGAGGAAACAATACCCCCCCCCCAAAAAAAAAAAATCATCATCTCTTCCTTAAAAAAATGAAGTAAATTCAAAACATTTCATGCAACAGGGCATATAATAAAAATAATGCATCAAAGAAAAATCCCCCCGACCCCCCAAAAAACAGCACCACTACACATATCTGCACACTTATTCTAAGAGTTACATCTGCAGCGCCTGGAAGCACCACCCTCCTGCAGCACAGAAAAGAGAGCCTTTAGCGTCTGGGAAAAGAGAAACAGACATGCCTGAATATCCACGCGCACACGCCCTGGCAATAAAACACAACAGGGAAAGCCTCCACCAGCGAACAAAAGTGATGAATCCAAGCGAGGTTACAGAAACTACACAGAGGCCAAGTGAATATGGTGCGCATTTGAAATCGAGCCAAGTCCACAGAGAGCCAGACAATCTGGCATACGAGAATCCCCCTTATTACACATTCCTAACCTGCAGCAGAAAATCACAAATCTCAGTTGCGGTTGATGAAAAAAGCGCAGCAACCCCGAGTTGGATTACTCGAACTGCAAGCAGGAAGAGAGAGCACATGTGAACGGATCAGCAAATCGACAGACAAATAACTGAACAGGCAGGCTATGCTAAAAAAAAATGCCGTTTGAAGGCCAAGGTTCATCTCAAAAACGTGTCCAAGTTATTCTGCATTGTGAAGGAAGGCAAATAAAGTTGTGGCACGCGCAGGGCGGGCACAATATCAATTGGGTGAGACAGTGAATGAAAGGCACTGCACACAACCTGGACGTGGACATAGTAGGGGAACGGGTGGGACAGTAGGCATACGTGAACCACGAAGGACAGTTTTTAAAGAAACACCCAGAAAGTGTATGAGGGCGACAGCAGAACCGAGGGAACTATTCATAGGGGGGGGGGGGGGGGAGGGAGACCTAGATTATCTGAAGCTGCTTTCCAAGTTTGGGTATCAGACCCCGCAAGTGGTTGGTGCCCTGTGGCACTGGTCTCCCGGGACCTGCCAACTTAATAACATAGTGCCTGCTCCCAAGAGGGCACCGCCTGCACAAGCGCCTAAGAGTTTCCCATGTGGGGGGGAGAGGGGGGGAGGAGGGGGGGTTCCCATATTCCTCAGTTCTTTTCTTTTCATTCATATCATTTTCAATTTGGAGATTAGGACCCGCAATGCCGAGGAAACACAGAATTTGAGGAAGTATTCACACGTGATTCGGGATGACTTGAGACTTCCATTAAAAAGTGCTTGAAGGATTAAGGGTTGATGGGGCGCTACAAGACCCCCTGAGGAAGACCCGTCCGCGGGACCCCTGACACGTCCTGTCTCGTGGCACCAGCGACCATGCATGCTCCTGCACTTGGGGGCCACTTGTTCTGGTTTGTCATTGTCAAACATGGTAAGCGGCTGGAACAGTTGTCAAGAACCGAAAAAAAATCCACAAAACAAAGACAAAAACATGTATATATTTCAAGGGGTTAATGCTCTTTTAAAAAAAGTTGCACATCCAGCAAAAGTTAATATAGATTTGTGGGTGCTGTTTCATGGTTCCTCGCAGACCTACCCGAAGTAAGCAGCCGTGGGCCCTATACAGGCCAGGGCCAGAAGGGCCAGTGCTAGCCAGCCCTGCAGGAGGTGTCCATCCAGCATCTTGCTGCAGCTCCAGGGCTGACCATCGCGCTGCTCCTCAGGGGCTGATGGAGGGCAGCAGGCGGCTCTGCGGCTCTTATAGTGCGCGGCACTGGGGCCGGCGTCTCGCTCCAAGGGGCGGGGCTGGATCCAGAGGGCGTGGCGGAAGGCTGCGCGTCTTTCCCACGGTTGAGGTCTTGTTGGGCGGAGACGCAGAACCAGAGAGACGCCTAGCTAAGCAAAAGATTCGGAGGAGGCGTGAACTAAAAGCGTGTGGGCTACGGGGAAAGGGGCGGGGCCAGAAAATACAGGAGACGGGGCTGCAGGAGCGTCAGGATGAGAGATAGGATGGAGATCGTCTGGAGAAAAGAGTTCAAAAGGTAGAGGGGCACGTGCCACCCGGGACAGTAGGAGAACAAGATATGGAGTGTCAACAACATGAACAGTGCGCCTGCATGACGAGGAACAGCAGTGGCAGCTCCTACGAAGCAAAACTAGCAAAAAACAGCAAAACTGCAGGGGAGGCTGAAAGAGGTGGAAAAGAGGCAGCAGGAGCAGGATGGAAGAAAAGCACTAGTTTCTCCGGAGCAGCAGCTGGTACTGCTCCTGCTTCTGGTGTTCTTGGGTGTGTCGATGCTGCAGCCCATGCTGCTGTTCTTGTTATAGAATTCCTTTTTCACATCTGCAGCCCTCCTGATGGCCCTGTGGTTGCAGATTCTTTGACACACATGTCCCTTGCTGTGCCATTCCTCATTTTGTAATTCCTGGCTTTCATGCTTCTACCCAGGAGCGTAACCAGCGACGGCCCGTATAGGGCGTGTTACCGGGGCGGTGACGTGGGGCAGAGGAGGGGCACGGGGGGGTTGCAAAATGCGGCATACGGCCGATTGCAGGTAAGTTACGGAAAAAAAAAAGAAACCAAAATTTGTTGCGCACGCTGCATCGCATTTGGCGATGCTGCGCGCGCAACGAAATTCGTTTTTTTTGTAACTTACCTGCAATCGGCCGTATGCCGCATTTTGCAACCCCCCACCCTGCCCCTCCTCTGCCCTACGTCACCGCCCTGGTAACACGCCCTATACGGGCCGTTGCTGAGCGTAACACAGGCCCCCGCATCCCCCCCACCGCAATGCGGGGGGGCCACGAGCTGCATGGGCCCCCTCAGCACTGTACTCACGCCAGAGAGTTCCTGATTAAATCCGGAAGGGGACCCCTCTGTGTACCTTGCAGGGGGGGGCCCTTCAACGTTCGTTACGCCACTGCTTCTACCACTACTGCTGTTCCCACAGACCCTGATGCTGCTTCTGTTGATGCAGGTCCTGAGTATGTGGGGTGGGTTTTGGTGGTTTAGTTCCTCAAATCCCTGCAACTTCTCTTTTTAGGTCTCCCCTGAAGGCAGCATGTGTGCGCTGTTGCTGGTCTGCTGTATAAAAAAAAAAAATATATATATATATATATATATATTACCTACTGGCGGTCGCCAGTAGGTAGTTATAGTTAGGACCACGTTTCCATAGGAAATCCGCAACATTCTATTTTGAATAACTTTGGCGCCGGTTGACGAATCCTCGCGAATTTTTCAAAATAGGTGGGGCGCTACGCTCCGCTCCTACCCTGAAAGTCTCGGGGGGATTCGTCAAGCGGGGGCTGAGATAAAAGGGGGGTCCCAAAACGCGTTTTTCCCATGCATTTTTCCATAGGACCTTTAGACACAGCTACAGCCCAAACGGCTGAACAGAATTACTTGAAATTTGGCAGAGAGGTAGTCCTCAGGTCAAGGAAGTGCCTTTTGTAGGTTTGGTGTAAATCTGTTCAGTAGATTCTGAGAAAATAGCCTTTAAATCAATATATATATCTGAGCCAGCTTACGGTGCGCTTACGGTGCGCTTACCGTACGCGTACGGCGGCGTGCGCGAGCGCGATTCTGATTGGCCCTTAGATCTTAGTAAACATTCGAATCGGTCGAAACCAGGAAGCGGCGGCCGCCATTTTCTCTCTCGCACTCTGACAGGGGGTTGAAAAACAAAGTGCAAATTGTAACGCCCTGAACGTCTCAGGATCGTTTAACAGACACGATAATGAGAACGCAACCACTTGTGAAGGTTTAGTTATTTTAATGAAGGCAAAAATAATACAAGGAATAAACAAAGGTTATAGTCACTGGAATCCTCCAGGCTAAGTACGTTACAAGCCCACAGCACGGATGGTCCTAACCGTCCTCTGCATATACGCCGATCCCGGCGTATGCCAACAGAGGGCAGAAATGAAATGGCCGACAATGCCAATCGGTAGGCTGTGAGGGGCATGAAGAGTGTTGGGGAGAATCGAGGAGTCACGGAAACACCCAGCCGGGGTCTCTACCTGAAGGGAGCAGCCGCTCAACCTCTTCCTCAGACTGCACCGGGACGCGGAGTCACCTCCTGGTGATGCGTCACCGATACCCCAATCACAAGCAAAGAAGACTGAACCGAGAGCAGCCGCTCGATCGATCCTGTGGACTTCCGAGTCTGTAACGCGGCAAACACCTCCTGGTGTGCGTTACAGCTGGCAGTCCCTGTATCTCTGGTCAGGCTGGGAGTTACGACTCCAACCAGCAAAAGCGCCACTGCGCTTTGACTCAGCCGAGTCAAAAAGCGAAGCTCAATGGTTATCCGGTAGAGCTTCCGGGTCCTTCACAGGTGACGATGGGGCAAGACACGGCCCAGGGAGTAACGACTCGACCTACCTCCGTTCTTGCCTTACTGGAGCACCACTCCGGAACACTGCTCTTCACTAAGCAGGTACATCGGTGTAAACACAATATCCGACAGCGTTGTACCTCCCGGTTCCTCCCTTTATAGGGCGTGTTTTCCTTGAGTTATGTAACAGCTCTCCTGTTTACATAAGGGCGTGTTTTCCTTGAGTTATGTAACAGCTCTCCTGTTTACATAAGGGCGTGTTTTCCTTGAGTTATGTAACAGCTCTCCTGTTTACATAAGGGCGTGTTTTCCTTGAGTTATGTAACAGCTCTCCTGTTTACATAACCTCTCAACCGCTAAGCATCCTGGGAGATGTAGTCCGTTTTCGCTGGTTACCGTTTTCCTCCCCTCGCATGACAGGAATTCTTGACACAAATCATGTAAAGGGGCTGTTTACACAGCTCCCAAGCACCTAGCCATGTCGAGGGAGTCCCCAACGATCCCCCAAGTGAAAAAAGGCAATTTTAATTTTTTCGAAAATTTCGCCGATTACGCTTACCGTACGCGTACGGTAAGAAATAATAATAAAAAAAAAATATATCCACATTCTCCCTTCCCCTTGTGCAAAAGGTGCCTGAAGGGCACCTTTTGTGCATGGCTCATCAGAGATAAACAAAATCTATATTTTAGCTGTCACAACGATGCTCATCATATGACCTCCATGTGCGCACGGTGCGCGAAGCGCATCGTGCGTTCATGGCCCATCTAGCCCATCTAGCGTAACGTGCGCGAAGCGCACCGTGCGCGCACGGAACGAACTGCGTTAAGTGGGCGCGCACGCCACAAATGGCGTAAAGTAACTTAGCATTTAAAAAACCGTACAAATTCACTGAAAAAACCATAGGTTTCACACACGTTATAGTTAGGAATTAGCATTTAAAAAACCTTGCAAATTCACTGAAAAAACCATAGGTTTCACACATGTTATAGTTAGCTGGACATTTTACCAATGAAATTCCCCCGTTATAGTTACTGTAGGCAACTATAACTCACGCGACCGTAATCCTCTGCTGATGACATATGTGTCTTTATGAAAAAAAAATATTTGTAATATATGTATAGCTAAAATTTAATGGAAGAAGACATGGGCAAATAAGTGTCTAAATACAGTATTAGCATCAGCAGAGGATTACGGTCGCGTGAGTTATAGTTGCCTACAGTAACTATAACGGGGGAATTTCATTGGTTTTTTATCAGTAAAATGTCCAGCTAACTATAACATGTGTGAAACCTATGGTTTTTTCAGTGAATATATATATATATATATATAGAGAGAGAGAGAGAGAGAGAGAGAGAGGCTTTTAGCCTCTTCATTACTTACCATTCGTTGGCATCATCATTATTCTTCTTTGCCGGATTCTAATTCTGCAGGGCGTGGAAGGTGTCACTTCCTGTGTCACATCCTTGTGTTTGTGTGGCGCAGGTACGAATCATAGATTGATTTCACTTAATTGGTGTCTGTCCACTGCTTGTTCCTTGATTAAGGCACTCTTTCTTTTTTGTTTTGCTTTTTTTATTAATTGCAAACTTGACCCAACGTCATGCTATTGTGACACTTTACATGAGCACTGTTTACATTACGCAAGAACACAACATTCAGGAAAATTTAAAATAAAATGCTATGTCAGCGTAATCTCAACATCTATATGAGTGTGTATATTAACGTTTTCTTTACAGTAAAATCAAGTTGCAGTTCTTCCATATATCTGCATTTGTGTGGTTTGAATAACATTGTATTTCTTATATGCTCATGTATTTCTTTAAAGTAATACTCACAATTTATTTTATAGCTGAAAATGTATCAATTTGACTAGAGCTCTACATCTATATTGTAACTGTATATGTATCTGTAATCATGTATTTAAAATGTTTACTGAAATTGTTGTCATAATAAAGTTGACCCAAGGCCTTAAGCTTTTGGATTTTGCAAAGTTTAACTTTTAATGCAAATGTCTACTTTGGAAATAGTGTTTTTCTATCTTCTGCAGGTGCAGTTGCATTAGTTCATCGTTAAGAAAGGCACATAGGGGCCAATTACGATGTCGTTCGGAAAGGTTCTGAATGGGATTCGGATTCTCCGAACTAGATTCGGAACCCAAGTTTCCGACTGAATTTGATACATTTCTGAGCGACCGATTACGATGCAGGGAAACTGTTAGTGCTGTCCAGTTCGGTTCTGCATGGCATTCGGACAACCCGAGTCGTTCTGTGCCGAATCGTAAAGCTCTATAGAAACGGTTTCTGACCGAGCGATTGCGATGGCCGATTCTGACAGCCGTTCCAAATCGGTTTGCCTGACATGAAATAGTTGTCGGAATCTAACTTTGGGGGTCTGTATCAGGCCCCACCTCCCCTGCAGCCCCCATTTGGGACCCATGGGGGTACCCATAGGATACCTCTTTACAACCATGCATAGTGTGGCAGGCACCATGGGGTGCCTGCCACAGGGTGCAAGGTTTTCCCCAACCACCGCCCGGCTCCCATTGAAGTCAATGTGAGTCCGACCGAACAATGTTGGGAAGCATCATAATTGGTCGGTCAGACTCACACAACAGGATTCGGTCTGAAACGATTCCGAAACCGATTTGGTTGGAAAAGTTTCGGAACAACATCATAATAGCCCCCATAGTGCGAAAGAGATAGTGAGACTGGAAAAGAGTATCTCTTTGCAAGGGTAAGAAGATTTAACAAAGGAAGGATGGATTATTGTCCAAGCAGACTAAGGAGATGGGTGGAATCCAAGGACATTCTAATGTAAAGACCAAAGGAAAGAAATCTTAAGTGTAGTTGCCAAGTTTGTTGTTTGAAGATGGGACACCCTTGGGTAAAAGTGCACTTTATAAGCTCCTAAGAATAATAATAATAATTAATTGGACATGTGACGTCGAATTCTCAAAGGTTATTTTGGTGGGTATAATTGGGCATTGCACTTTAGCTTTGTTCAGATTCCCCTTTAGACTCTAGGAGGTACAGACTCTCTTTGCAACATCTCTGTTGTTTGGCTTTATGCTAGTCATTATCTTCCATTTTGAGGACCTCTACAAAAGTTCTGCTAAGCTGACGCCTTTCTCTGCTTCCCTGAATTAGAGTTTTCTTGATTTATTTTTAGAATTAGACTTAGCAGATCATTTTAGAAAACCTCATGCATAGGCAAGAGAATCAAAACTTTCAATCTACTCACCAGACCTTGTTCCTCATCTTTCTTATAGCAGCTACCAAATTCCTCATTTGGTCTCAGTTATTGAGGATCAATTTTATACACCATTTTGGCTTTACTCTAGTGATTCTGTATTTTTATACTATGTTTATGAGATTGATTTATATCAGCTTGGCTTTGAATTTATCATAAATCAGTAATTAATCCCAATTGACTCTCAGCTTTATTTGTGACCAAATGTGTTACACTGTAACAGGCAAACTGTAGTTGATTCTAGCTCCTTTTATTCCACAGGCATCTAGAACCTTCCATGGCAGGGGGCGAGGCAGAAGGAGTCCATGTTCTACGCGTTCTCAATCGCATCATGACTCTTTTAGTATTGGCTTGTAGGTCAGTCTGAAGGAAACTATTGTACTGCTATAACTAGAGTGGGTATTGTGGAATTAATTTGCTGTATGCCTCACATTTGCTGCTCCCATATTCAGAGTGCATCAATTTGCTTCTCTCATCACTTTAAAAATCATGTTTAAACTTAATGTCAAATCACGTACTGCTGAGTTTGAAAGAGGAAAACCATTTTTCATGTTATATACTTAGCTAAAATAATTTTTACTGGTGTAGGAAGCTGTGTCTTTATGTGGTATATGAATGACTTGATTTACTGTGCAAAGAGTCCAGTGGTTCCCTTAACACAGGGCCTTGCTATGCTTTCCCAAAGCGCTCTGTTAGGGATAGTGAGGTCGAGCAGCCTTAGACTTAACACAGAGGAGTGTAAGACATTTGAAATACACACAATGATAAATAAATGACAACACGACTCAAGAAGTAGATCCACACTAATATATTAAAATAGACAGTGCCTTTATATATGTTTAGCAAAAGACACACAATTGATAGACGGAATGCAGAACAAATCATAATATTCACCCCCAGTCAAGAGATCTGGGTTAAGTTCAAAACATTTTTGCTCACCATGCCACCCCAGTTTAGATCTGGCCCTATGCAAATCAGTCTTGACCCTGTGCCTCATGGGAACAGTCCAGCCCGAACTGCCAAGCCAGGTCCTCCCTGGACCGGAAACAAGCATCCTAGGACCGGTTTCAGGGTTTCACCCCTCTTCAGCCAGGATAGCTTCATTCCAGTGGCACAGTGAGCCCAGGACCCAAGTCTGGGCATACCTGGCGCACTTAGGGCAAGAAAGCAAAAGACACACAATTGACACAGGGTCAAGACTGATTTGCATATGGCTGGGTCCAAACTGGAATGTTATGGTGAGCAAAAAGATGATGGATTTAGGCCCACATCTCTGTACTGGGGTGAATGTATGACATTGTTCGGCATTCTGACCATCAATAGTTCTTTTTGCATTTGTCACCCCGAGTGGGACGGGTATGCTCAGACGTGAGTCCCGTGCTCTCCATGCCACTGGAATCAAACTATCCTGGCTGAAGAGGGGTGAAACCCCGAAACCGGTCCTAGGATGCTTGTTTCCAGTCCAGGGAGGACCTGGCCTGGCAGTTCGGGCTGGACTGCTCCCATTGGGCACAGGGTCAAGACCGATTTGTATATGGCTGGGTCCAAACTGGAATGGCATGGTGAGCAAAAAAACGATGGATTTAGGCCCACATCTCTCTACTGGGGTGACTGTATGACATTGTTCTGCATTCTGTCCATCAATAGATCTTTTTGCATTTGTCACCCCGAGTGGGACGGGTATGCTCAGACGTGAGTCCTGTGCTCTCCATGCCACTGGAATCAAGCTATCCTGGCTAAAGAGGGGTGAAACCCCAAAACCGGACCTAGGATGCTTGTTTCCAGTCCAGGGAGGACCTGGCCTGGCAGTTCGGGCTGGACTGTTCCCATTCGGCACAGGGTCAAGACTGATTTGCATATGGCTGGGTCCAAACTGGAATGACATGGTGAGCAAAAAAACGATGGATTTAGGCCCAGATCTCTGTACTGAGGTGAATGTATGACATTGTTCTGCATTCTGTCCATCAATAGTTCTTTTTGCATTTGTCACCCCGAGTGGGACGGTTATGCTCAGACATGAGTCCCGTGCTCTCCATGCCACTGGAATCAAGCTATCCTGGCTGAAGAGGGGTGAAACCCCGAAACCGGTCCTAGGATGCTTGTTTCCAGTCCAGGGAGGACCTGGCCTGGCAGTTCGGGCTGGACTGTTCCCATTGGGCACAGGGTCAAGTCTGATTTGCATATGGCTGGGTCCAAACTGGAATGGCATGGTGAGCAAAAAAACGATGGATTTAGGCCCACATCTCTGTACTGGGGTGAATGTATGACATTGTTCTGCATTCTGTCCATCAATAGTTCTTTTTGCCCTTATATATGTGTTTAGGCACCTGAGAAATTTGTTTCAGGTAAGTACTGTTTAAACTTCATGTTTGAAGTAAACAGCTGGTTGAAACTTTCAATCATGATTAAAGCACTTTGCAGTACTGTTAAGCTATGGAGAAAAACATACGCTGCATACATTTACTTAACAACAACCTTAGGGACCCTTCTACAGGATTTGAGGTGGGTTTGGGGAAAGGTCCAAGGCAGCAACAGCAGGTCAGCTCTGGGGGCACTGGGGCGTCCGGGTGCAGAGGTGTGTTTTTCAGCACCGGAAGATTTTAAGTGATTTTTGATACTTTAAATCATAATTGAAAGTCTTCTGTGTAATGTTAAGCTATGCAGAAATAACACACGCAGCACCCAGGTACTTTGCAGTGACTTATGAGACCAATCTTTTGGTCTTAAGGTGAATATGGGGCAAGGTCCAAGGCAGCACCAAGAGCTCACTTTTGGAGGCTCGGGGGCATCCAGTTGCTAAGGTGCATTACCAGCATCGGTTACCTCATTCACTTCAATTGAGAATTGGTCCTGTCACAAAGAGAATGCAGGCTTGGACTCAGGGACCAGTCAAGTTGAACCAGCCAGGGGGCTCAACTCTCTCAATGTCCAGGGATGTTGGGGCACCTTCAGTTCTCCTCTTCAGGGCCCAAGGGTGCCGGGTGTTTATGTCACCAGGATCAGTTGTGGTTGAGGGGGCCTGCACAAAGAGGCTGCAGGTAACGTCAGGAAGTCCACAGTGGGGAAGTCCAAGGTGGACTTTGTCTCTGCTGGGCTGGTTGACCACACTGGCACCATTGGCCCACTTCAACTCAGGCTTGGACCGACTAATTTTCCCACCTGGCCTCCTGCCAAAAGTGGAGCAGGACAAGGGGGTTGGCATCCTTTCCTTTCAGAGAACCCATAGTTGCATACCAAAAGTAGAGGGGTTGTTTTGAAGCTCACTTGCCTTAACAGCATAGTCTACAGGTCATCCTGTGGGAGGGGGTGGAAGATACCCCCCACAGAGCTGTCCTGGTTTCTTGCCTCCCGAGAGCGAAGGCCCTCACCCTGGGGGGTCAGAATTTGTATCTGGTGTTAGGGTGGCTAAAACCAGTCAGTAGGCGCACCATCAGTTTGTAGAGTTTCAGGGGGAACCTCTGGGGAGCCTCTGGGTGCATGTATTGATAAATCCACCACTGGATCAGTGTAGGTTCATCAATACAAGATATTTGATATCAAACATCCCGATTTTTAGTGAAGCCATTATGTAGATGGGGAACTCATTTTCACCAGTGCCTAGCACATATTTTAACATGGCTTCTCCGTTCACTTGCACTAGCAGTAATCAAACTGCCCAGTACAGTGGCATATCTGCTCATGCAGTTAGGCCCTCATATGTGGTATAGTGCACCATCCCGTAGGCTGTAGGGCCTACAGTAGGGTTGTCTTACCTATACTACATGCAGTTTCTTCAGGCATGGACCACAGGAGTGAGCACCATGTCGACATTTCATTTTTCTCTGCACCACGACACTCAGCCTACAATGGCAGTTTGCATGATCTTGGTGAGGGGTCCCTAGGGTGGCATCATTTGTGCTGCAGCCCTATTGAACCCTCTTTAGTCCCAATGCCCCAGGTACCCGGGGTACCATTTACTAGGGATTTATAGGGATTGCTGAAGTTTTGCCAAATGTGGAACAGTTTTAGGGCTAGCAGGGACCCAGTACACCTCAAAGTTGGACAAAACCAAGCAAAAAGTGGGGGTGGTGGTGCTGCAACAAATACCCAGTTCCCAACAACTGGTACTAGAATTGCCAACCTCGAAAAACCCAAAATCTGACCTGGCCTTGACTGGATTAAAATTTGTGGCATTTAAGCTACAGCAGATGGAAATAACTAACAATTAACTCAACGGACTATCTTAATGGCATAATACATCAACACTTAAACAAATTCGAAATCTTTCACAGGATATGTTTTGCATTTTCAAATTGAATCCGTTTGTCTAGTTAAATTTCTCATTGTGACAAGGTTAATTTTATGTAACGTAATACAGAATTATACAGTCACCTAGGGCACCTAATATAGTGGGGTACCAAACTCAAGAAAATAATCTAAATTAAAGAAGGAAAATAAAAGAAAATCGAGGGTACCAACAACATATTTTGCCTATAAGGGCATACGTTGCCGATGGCTACTCCAGAGCCCCCTGTACTTTGATGTTTTACACTCCCAAAACCACACAGCACACTCCCCAAAACAGACTAGATTTATTACAATGAGAAGACAAGGGCATAGCTTTCATCGCTGCCGCAGGTGCAGTAGCACCGGAGCCTACAGAACCTTGATTATTGTTATATTTCACACTATGAGCAGCAGCCAGGGGACCCTTTCATTCCCCACACTGAGGAACATGACATTCTGGCTACGCCACCATGAGCAGAACAGTCTGCCTGCTCTATCTATTCTGACAGTAACCTGCAGAACCTCAGCTTGCTTAACAGGTCTTATTTAGGGCTGCTCTTCATTTTCTCAACGTCTCAGCTTACTTAATTTCTGTGACAAAAAGTTTATCCTTTCTGAGATTGAAGACTTGAGCCTCTGATCTATTCCCAACGACTAGATGCCTGCTTTGAACACATGTACCCTCTTCTACTGATACAAGTAAACAAGCAGGGCACCCACCTACTGCTTGAAAAAGAAGCAATGGCAAAGTCACTAGATCTCAACAATAAGAGATCTTTTGCCCTTGTCAATGTTTTTTAACCCCTTCGCTGCGGCGGGAATTCTGCCGCAGCGCTGGGGGGGTTGGGGGGCAGCGCGGTGGTGCTGTGCTCATGACGGAGCCACTCCGTCATGAGCCACGGTTGAGCTGTGCTCATGACGGAGTGGTTCCGTCATGACTCCGCCCAGTTGCATTGTCCCCCCGCACAGGCGGGGAAACAGCGCCGCGTGGGCGGAGCGGCCGCCAACGGTCGCGGCATGACGGAACCACTCCGTCATGAGCACACGGCAACCGTGGCTCATGACGGAATGGCTCTGTCATGAGCAGGGGAGGGGTTAACAATGCTGCAAAGCAGCGCAGCCTCTATGCAACATTGCTGAAGTTAAAGAAAATAGAAGTGCCATGACACGGCCAACACTGGGCACATTATAGAGCTATTTTCCAGCTTACCTACTTCCGGCCATGTTGCGCGGTAGCTGCCCTGCTGTACAAGATGGTAAAAAAAACCACTGACATGGACAATAAATCTCTTATAAGCGAGAACTATTGGCTTTGCCAATACTTGTTGTTGTTTCTGCAGCCCTGCTGCTACTCGTTTTTCCCCTTTCTGCTGCTCCAGTCATTTCAGTTTCCCTGCCCTTACTGCTGCTCAAGTTGTTGGAGATTCTGTTACTTGGAAAGCCCATGCTAAGACTTCTAATGTTGTTTCTATTTTTGCTATTTCTGTTCCTACATCATTTGCTGTTGTTCCTGCATCTCCGTTGGCTCCTGTTGCTGCTGTTGTATTTGTATATTTGCAGCCCTCTGCGGCTGCCCATGCTTCTGTTATCCCAGGGTTGACAGCTTGGTGCAGTCTTTACAGGTCATTTTGTTTTTCTTGTTGTCGGTGCTACTGCTCCAGTTGCTGCTATTCCATATTCAGTTTTTCCATGATTTTATTAATCAGGAATTCATTGATACTGTTTTTGTTGCTTTCTTTCAGTCCATGCCACTACTCATGTTGTTACTTTTCCTGCTACATTGAAAATCCCTTCAGTTGATCTTGTGCTTCATATTTCCTGAAACTACAGCTCTTATTGCTTTTCCTGCAACTCTGCTGCAGCTCTCACAGTTTTTTCCACCCCAATTGCTTATTTTCTAGCTGTTCTTGTAGCCCTTGTTGATTTTGTTGTTGTTGCTGGTCTTGCAAGCCAGCTACTCCACTTGCTTCTGTTTCTGCAACCCCTGTATGCACACACAACTATTAAGCGCTATACAGTGCTGCATACAATCTATGCAGGTCAAAGATGAGTTTTTAATGTTGGGTGTGTATGTGTTTGCTGAGTACAAGTGGGTATGATTGACTCCAACTGTGAGGTTGTGGCTGTGTTTTGTTTTTGTTTTGATAGGGTGCTCATAAGTATTTGCACATATATGTATTTGTTTGAATTGATAAACTGATAAATCTATATGAATACATATTGAAAAATAAAATATAAATTGAATTGGTGTGACATGACTTTTAGAGAATAGATCTTGCTCCAAATCTTATGCAGAAGCGTTTGTTTGCTGCATTGTGCAAAGATGAGTTAAGTACACAGCCACATAACTTTACACAAGTGGGCAAGTAGGCCTTGCTCATGTGACACAGATAAAAAAGGATTGGTCACATTACTGATCCCAATGAACGCAAACGGGTATGCTGCCACCACCAGGCTCATGTCTCTTACCTCCAAATAAGGACAGTAGCTCCCTACCTTCACAAGGGTAGCGCTTGGTGCACTGCTCCCAGTCTAAACAGACTGCAATACAGTGGTCTTGGTAGTAGTGCACACCTATGATCTGTGTCCGCCCATGACCAACAATCAATACCAGGGATCCAGATATCATTGCAGCTGGGATACTAAGGGTAGGAGACTTCTCCATCCCAACATGCTGTTCTTGGTGATAGTTATAGCTAGCTTAGGCCATTGCATCTAATTCACGAATATGTGTGCAATTGTCAGGTCACAGGTTTGAATGCTAGTAGATAACCTTAACCTAATGAGTTGAGTGCCTTCTGCAAGATCTGTTTTGAACATGCAAGTCATAGGTTTAACTACAATTGTCTTTGTCTCAACTGCTCATCATTCAGAGATTGATTAAATAAGAACTAAAACCATTGGGCAGTTGCAATTATTTAACACAGTTTGTTCATGATTGCTGTCACTCCCCTACAAAGGGATTATTAGCTGTGTCTTCAGTAGCTGTTGCCCCAACCTTAATTAACTATTCTGTTTTTGCTTCTACTTCTTTTCCAACATCGTTAGCTGTAGTTGCACTTTCTTTTTACCCAACTGTACCTCCTGTTTCTTTTGTTGTCATTCCTTTTGTTACACATAGGCCACAGCTCTTCTTTTTACACTACCTGCCTGCCTGTTACCAATCCTGTTAGACTAAGGACTTGTTGCTGTGACCATACACTCCCTCGCTGATGCTCCTGCTAATTTGCCCAATAATTATTTTTCATTTGTTGCTCCTTCTGCTGTTGTTTTCCTGGTGTTCCCGATGTTCCTGTATTTCATTTTTCACAGGGACTAGTCCGTAGTAATAATGAGAAGAATTTGTATAGAAAAAATTGAGTTGTCCTGAATACTGCTGGCTACTACTATCACCAGTACCTGCTCCTGCAACTGGGGTGACATAGATCAGCAGCATAAGTTACAGAAGCCTGCTAGTTCCCGGTCTGAACTAATACAAAGGAGTGAGGGCAGGCATAAACAGTCAGAAGGCAAGGCTGTGGTTATTACTACATTGGTATTTTGGTGTTTGTCTGTCCCTGCTTTGTCTCTCACTTCTCCCATTGGACTGCCTCGTATTTTAAACTTCAACACTTCTCTCCCATCTTTCTCTCAACTCTTTTGGTTAGTACATGTCTATGAGAAATGGGGTTGTTGGTTGAAGGGGATTTGGGCCCTTCTTAAGCAACAGCCACAATCCTTGTTAGGGTGAACCACAAAAGTCACTAAATTAACCCATGCTTAAACCTCTGGTAGCTTGACACAAAAGCAGTCCAGCTTAACTTAGTGGAAATGTATAAAGTATTTATGCATCACTGAAACAGTAATAACGTGAAGACAGGACACAAGAAAAATCCTACACTAATTTAGAAAAATACAGTAAAATGTCATGAATTACTTGACACCAAAATGACAAAAAGTGCAATCAGCAGAACCGGAGATATGCACTGTTATATATTTCAGGTAAGCAAAGCGCCTAAAATCACAAAGCACCACTCGCGGTTCTCTAGTCGTGCGAGACCGGGTGAAAGTCCCAAGTTCAGGCCAATTAGGATGGAGAACCAGATGAGTACAGGGACCAGGTTAGACTCGCTGAAAAAGGTACCTTCTTTAGTCTAGCACAAATAGTTTTGTTCATTGGGAGGAGGCAGCAAAGAGCAAGGAGAGTGTTACGGGTAGTTGTCACTGTAGCGAGAAGAGCAGGCTAAGTGCTGGGGACAGTGATCGCTGTACCACACAGATCTGTCATGCATTGCAGAATGTTAGTGCTGGAGACTCACATTGGTGGTCACCGTGGGTTGTCGATGCTGTAGCGTGAAGTGCAGATCTCATGTTGTTGCTGGTCATCACGGATGGTTACTGTAGTACCAAGAGTCGGGTTCACCAGATTTCTGCATTTGCGGTCAGCGCAGGCAACAAGATCTTGGCATGAATGGGCCTGTTTGTGATCAGGAAGAGCCCAAAACTTCAGGATTTCTTCTTTTTTCAAGAAGGAGCTCAACTGATGCTACATCAAGGGTCCAGGACCTGGAAAGCACCTCTTGGGGATCAGGAATTCATTCCAGCAGAGGTGGCAGGGCTAAGGCAGGTTCAGTTGCAGTAGGACTGCTGGGAAGTTTCAGAGAGGCCTCTGGAGCTTGTTGTATTCCTATATCTCAGAACAAGATGTCACTCAGCTGACCCTTGGAATCACAGCAGCATGGGATGAAGAGTGGAGGCCCAGCCTTCCTTCTCAGAGAGCAATGCAGGCCTCTAGCAGTAGGGTAGTCTTCTGGCAGAAAGGCAGTCCTTCTTATGTAGTATCCACAGTTAGAGTAGTATACTAAACAGTGGTTCTGAGTGCCCTGTATTTATAGCTAGCTCCTCCTTTGAAGTAGAAGAAACCTCTGGAGTTTTCTTCCTTCAGAAATGTCTAGCATTTCCTCCCTCCATGCCTTGGTCCCAGTCTGTCTGCAGGCACAATAGGCTAGTGTGAAGTCCTTTGTGTGTTTACTGAGCAGTGTTTTTTGAAGTGCAAGTGTGACAGGTGACAGCTACGCCCTGCTCATCAAGTCAGGATGACCAATCCTGCCAACACTCAGGCCCTCTATTGTGTGGTTGTCTGGGAGGAATACACAAAGGACAACTGTCAACTGTGCTTCGTCATGTGGCCCAGGAAACAGGCTAAAGGCACCAAATGATTAGGACAATAAAATGCTTTCTAAAAGGGACATTTTTAGAATTGAGACTTAAAATCCATCTTTATCATTAAAGAGGGTTACATTACAATTCCTCAGACACCAACCATGACATTCCTACCTGAATATTAAATATAATAAGGTAACCAAGTGGTATCCTATAGGAGAGGTTTGCCTTCCAGCAGTGAAAACAAATGTAATTTCTTTTTTAATGCCAGGACATGTAAAACTTAAAAGTAAATGTCAAACTTTTTAAATACAGCACACACCGCCCTTTGGCCTGTTTAGGGCCTACTTTAGTAGGGACTTATACGTTTAAAAAAAGAAGGTTTATGTGTGGCAAAAGATTTACTTTCCCAGGCCTAAATGTCAGTTTTAAACAGTTAGCACAGCCTGCAGTGACAGGCCTGAGACAGGTTTAAAAAGGCCTTTATGGGGGTGTACTGGGTCTAATCCTCTACCTCCAGTGTAGGAGTGTGTCCCTCCCTACCGTGGGCATGTATCTCCACAGAACTCCCCATGGACACCCCAAGAACCTTGTGCACTCTTAGAGCCACCTCATAGGTGGAGAACCATTTGTCTATTTCATTCCCCACAACACTTTATGTATACTGCCACCATTACTGCTGGACTCCACTTGCCTAGCTCTAATGTCCAGCTCTCTCAGGCTTAGCTCATGGTCCATCCTTCTTTCCTCCATGGTCAGCCAATTCTTCTCTAGAGCCTGCACTGTTTCCATCTTCATTTAGGCACGCTCTAGCTTTAGGTTTCTTTCCTCCCGCCTGTCCTCCAGCTCCTCTGGAGATAGATTTAAAGAAGCCACACTGCCGGCTGCTCTTGGATGGACTTCCAGTCCTGGGAGGATATTACCCCCTCCTCAACAGGTTGCATGTCAAGACCCTCAGAGAGGTTCTGCTCCAACTCCTCCTCAGATTCTGACCCTTCCTCCTCATCATCTGAAGTGGTCTGGTGGGCTTCTGCCCATACTGTTAAGGCTGTTTGGAGTTCTGCCTTCTTGGCATTCCCCTTAGTGTACAACCTCTTCCCCTGGCAGAATCCCTTGAGCTAGGCGGCTGTGTAGCTCTCCAGATTGGCCAGCTCGAATTCCATTTTATCAGGTAAGGTCATAGACACAGCACAGAAAATTGGGAATTGGGAAAAAAAGTCTTTGGAAAAATCAAAAATGTCAAATAGGGAGAATTGGTTCAAACTGGTCTAGATATGGAGCAGTAGTGTACACAAACTCACTGCATGGCACTGCACAAACACAAGTCCTATCCTCGCCGCTGATCACCAATTTTAGAAAGTGGGTTTCTGGTTAGCAGAGGTATGCACCCTGTCCAAGCAAGAACCACAATCCGAGTCAGGGTAAGTCCGATACACGCCATAAATTAACTATTGTTCACCCGCTGGTAGCTTGGCACATAGTAGGTAGGCTTAACTTAAGAGGCAATGTGTAAAGTATTTGTGCAACACTTCAAGCAGTAACACAACGAAAACACCATGAAAAGACTCCACTCCAGTTTAGAGGAATAGATTACTATTTTATAAATAAAACCAGACCAAAATGACCAAAATCCACACAGTAGAAGTCGTGATATGAATAAAAATAAATAAAAGTGTCAATAGCACTTAGAAGCAGCTAGCGCCTATGGGGGTTATCTGATGGTGATGGACTGGGGCAAAGTCAAGAGCTCAGGTCAAACACGATGGAGTGCGGGCCAGGTACAGGAGCCACGCAAGGCCTGCTAAACAAAGTACCCTGAGTCTGGTCGCAACAGTAAGATGCGGGCTGCAGCTCAGCGATGTGTTGGTGTCGATCCCACAGTCAAGGTGATATGTCAATTTTCTCCACACATAGATGACAATGCACAGATCCTGGAGATGAAGCGCCGTAGATGAGGGGGGTTGGTTCTGAAGCCAATGCACTGATTTTTTCCACGCAATCGAGACGATGGGTGGATCATCTCTCACTGCAGAGGTGGCGATGCTGCGGTTCCAATGCGTCAGTTCAGGAGGCGATGCACTGCTTCTGAGTGCAATGCGCTGGTTTTGTTCCCGCAACAGCATCTATGAAGGGATTCTGCTACACACAGCAGAGGATGCGTTGGTTCCACTGGAGCAAGCACCTTGATACCCTTCTATTGGACCAGGCACAGGAGTAGGAGGTGAGACTTTGATATCCCTGAATCTCAAAATAGGAGGCAAGCCAGCATGCCTTTGGAGATCACACTAGGTTTAAGCAAAAGTCCAACTCTTTTTCAGCAGGGGCAGAGGGCAGCAGGCAGCAGGGCAGCACAGCAGAAACTCAGTTCTTCTAGAGTAGCAGTCTAGCAGAGTGGCAGTCTTTATCGCAGCACAGCATTCATTCTTCCTGGCAGAATTCTTTACTGGTCCATGAGTGTCTGATTTGGTGGGGTTAGAGACACAGTACTTATACCCACTTGTGTGTTAGACGTGGAGGTGACTTCAAAGAGGGTATTTGAAGTGCACAGAGGTCCTCCCTTCCCAGCCCTGGCTCCAGACTCACTACAGGGGGTATGCAACGTCTTGTGTGGGGACAAGACACTGCACATTCAGGTGTAACTGTCAGCTCCTCCCTCCCATCCTGCCCAGGATGACCCATGAGTATGCAGATGTCCACTCAGTCACACCTAACCTTCCTTTGTGTGTGGCTTTCCAGAGGGAATGCATAATGTCCAGCTGTCACCCATCCCAGACACGTATTAGAGGCTGGCTGCAGGCACACATAACTGTAATAGTAGAAAAACGTATCTCTCTAAAAGTGGTATTTCTAAAATAGTAATTTAAATGTAACTTTGCCAGCAAAGAGGATTTATCATAACCATTCCAATGTTATTAAACATGACAGAGCTACTCCTTCTCAATCAGAATTACAGCTTATAAGTATAATAAGAAATGCCCAATGTTAACCTATGAGACGGGGAGGCCTTACAGTAGTGAAACACGAATTTAGATGTTTTTCACTACCAGGACATGTCCTATCTTTTATTTACATACACCCTGCCTATGGGCTACCTAGGGTCTACCTTAGTGGTGTCTTATATGTAATAAAAGAGGGATTTAAGGCTTGGCAAAGGTTTTAAATGCCAAGTCGACATTGCAGTCTAAACTGCGCACACATGCTCTGCAGTGGCAGGCATGAGGCATGTTTAAAGGGCTACTTGTGTGGGTAGCCCAATCAGTGCTGCAGGCCCACTAGTAGCATTTATTTTTTAGGCCTTGGGCACAGATAGTGTACTTCACTAGAGACTTATAGACACATATACCAATCGTGGATAAGTCATTGAAACCATGTTTAGGGGTGAACCATATGCACTTAAACACTTATTATCTGTGGTAAAGTGCTCAGAGTCCTAAGGCCAACAAAAATAATACAGCAAAAGTGGAGGTAAGCGGGCGGAAAGTTTGGGGAAGGCCACCCTAAAGCTGTCAGATCTAAAAACAAGTTTGAAGAATGTTTTATTGCCTTACCTTGAGCTGTTTTACCTATTGGCTGTATGTGCCAGCTCAGCTCTTCATCCTTCTGCAGTTGATAAAAATTACTATCATTCAGATTTAGGAAAAGACAGACAAATCACCTGTAAACTGAACTCTATTGATTATCTTTCTGCTGAAGACCTGGGACAATAGTGCACAGATGAAGTACTACAGATGGGGATTCACACTTAGCACCCCGTTGACCTATAACTAGATTAGAGCAAAGTTGTAAAGGTTTTTCTAGTGTGATGTTTTTTTGTAATTCAAAATCTTTGTGCGCTTCACGAAGTTTGCAAAGTTTAGATACAACTGTAGGAGAAAACTTTCAATTAAAAGTAGGTTTGACAGAGAAGATCGTATTCAATTTATTTTTAGGTGGAGCATTCTTGAGAAAACCTTTTTTTGTGTTAAATTACTCCCAGAGGTAAAGTTAACCACGTTAGAAAAGTCTGCAAACTTAGCTAACAGGGTGGAGTGCAAAGGCTGGCAGCTACCCATAACTTTCAGACTGAAGTTTGACATTTTGCTCATCTAGAACTCCATAACATGACCTCTCTAGGTGGTCTCAAACTGCCCTGGTACACGGAGTTGTACTCAGTTGCTAGCCCTCTCCAGGGCCATTTGTGTTCGGTCGGACAGACTCCCCGATTATTAAGTGAGAAATTCTTAGAATCCCCTGAGAAACAACGATTTATTAACAGAATCAGTAACTGAAAAAACTGATTCCCCGTGTTATTCCTCATTTTCTTGATATTTCAGAGTGAATGCCTTCGCGCCATCTTATTCCCACAGGACTTGCAATTCCGATGGGGTCAGTAACTCCAGCGTCAGTATTCAGTGGGCACTTTCAATGAAGGCCTAAAAGTAATTTCCGTGGCAAAATTTCTCGCAACGAACGGTAGTATGAAATGTCGAAGCGGCAAGCGAAAGTCACAACCAAAGCAGTGAAGCATGATGTTTGATTTTATTTTTTTATAAAAGAAGACTGTTGTGTATTTTTTATTTCTTTTGTGCTCGTCATAAGAAAGCTTCTTATTCATACAGTCGCTTTCAGCCTCTGTTATTTTAACTATCTCAGGAAACGGACAATCCCTGTGGGCGTTAATTCTAAAATCCATCTCTATCATACACAATACTTTTCCAGACAATTCTACGTCATGGATCTCTGAATTATTGTTTATGTCGGGTCCACTTACTTCTGTAATATTTCCTAGCGTGTCATTAAAACATCCTGCGAAATACTGGCTAGGACAGAATTTAATTGTCAAAAATGTGAGCGTGGATCACTTATTAAGGCGCAACAGATGTGTTTAGCCTGCGCACTATTCTCATTGGAGGACATGTGCAAAATCAATAAGGCTATAAGCCAATAACTATCCCTGTGAACAGCTAAGTGAGCTAAGGCATAATTGGCAAGTTCCAGATGACCAATAGGAAACAACAAACACGCTAAACTGGTCTTCCACGTGCTGCATGTTTTTTCTTGGGCATAAACCCGAAGGCAGACTACAATACCAACGCAGAGTGTCACGCAAAATTCCCTGTTGTACCCGGAAGTAATTAGCAATCAAAAATAGCTACACATTCACAATTTGTAAATCGAGATGAACAGCTAGCACAAAACCATTACATTTTTAACGACTTTTGTAAACCGTATTAATTTAATATTCTCAACTACAACCCTAACATAATTTGTAAAACATGTTAACTAGAACAGTGACTACTTTTATGTAACTTATTGTAATTTTTTTAGACAATGGAGAACAACATGAGAATTTCTGATAAATTTGTCAGGTTTGGCCTGCTAGCATGTATCTAGGGAATGCTGTTTTTTTATCATAATATTCTTAATTCTTATTTAATGGCCAACTGGGACGGATGATGAGCACACATGTTAATGCTAAAGATAAAATGATCTTGTCAACAGCACACATGACCACACTAGCAAAAGTGGTGCATAGCCTCTACGCTGACCATCCATGCTCAAAGTCAAAGTGTTGAGGTTTTACGTTTCATGTTCGATCTATTATATATTTTTTTTGGGTAGCAACAATGCTCAATTGACACAGTTCAGCAAATAATAAACATAATCTCTGCATGTATGAATCCTTCTAGCTTTCTTGAACTATACACTTCCACAGACGTATAGTCTATAGCAAAAATATAATTAGGATACTCACAAAGTGATGTCTTTACTTAAGATTATATTGTAATCGCATTAATATAGCGCTTACTACCCCTGACGAGGCATCACAGCACTTTTCGGCAAGTAGCTCGGAACTCCGGACCCGAAAGAGGAATAGTGGTGAGTTAGTATAGGGAGATATAAAATTATTTTGAGCGGTAGACTGATGAGTTTGTTATTTAAATTGTAAAAGGACTGTGGATTGATAGAAGGGTTTGCATTCATATAGCGCTTGCTACCCCTAATGAGATGTCGAAGCACTTTTTGGCAGGATTATTAGGGAATTTGCATAGGGAAAGACAGTGCCACCTCCAGCAGGTGACTTCGGTGTGTGGGGGTGGTATGTGTGCTTCCAGAAAGGGGACGGTTAAAATCTGGGAAATGGGGCTCTACAGCCTCAAAGGGATGTTCATTGGGGTGTTTAAGAGGAGATCTTAATAAGAATACATGGACGCTCAGCATTATAGTATGTTAACCTATAAAGCAAGACTAGTATAGTACAGGGGGCATTATTGCAACTTATATAATGAATGGATGCATTAATACAACCATTGGCAGTAAAGTATGTTAGCTTTTAATGCAAAAATAGTGAACCACACAGGTCATTACTGCAACCTGTATACAGAACGGAGCATCAATGCCAGCATTACAAGTAGAAAAATAAATTCTTTTTTGTGGCACTGTGTTGCAAGCTGTAAGTGCAACATGTCGCGTACTGCAACTCCGAGCCCAAAATGTAGAAACGTAGAATGGATTCGCTGATAAGGATGTGAAGGACATCTAACCTGAGCTTCAATTGGAATTCCATAGAGCATATTATCAAGCCCATTATCGCCGTTTTAGCGGCAGTTTTCTGCCGCTAAAGCGGCGATAATTTTATCTCCTGTCTTGATAATATGCTCCGGTGACAGTACAAACTCTCTCTGTATATCTCAATGGCCTTTTGAAATTTGGAGTATAATTAAAATGCCCCAGTAGATTATTGGAAATCCTCTCATGCTACAGTATTGACATCTGCTGTCACAAGGAATCACAAATAGTCAACTAAACGTCATTGAACAAATCACCAGGTACAGAAGACTAAAACTCCCAACTAAGCTTTTCTCATTTCAAGTCTCCAAACGAAACCCAATCTAAACACTTATGTCTCAGCCTAAACCTACTACCATTCAGAAAAGACCTAATGACTTTTGTCTTCAAACTCTGCTCAAAAGTCATAACCTTTCTATATGATCCAATCTATCCAACCTTATCCTACCCATAACATGGTATTGTTCTATTTCTCCGAATTTCTAAGATCCCTTCTTCTCCTCTCTTCAACATATATGTGTCTAATCTTTTGTAAATGATTCATGTTTGAGACCCAGTTTCACAGATAGCAGGAAATGAATTCCTCAAGACAATGAGAAGGTTCATGTGTCTAGGATAATCACTTTTGCATGCTAAGCACTGTTTCGGATTTAAAAAAAGGGTGGAAAGCTGACTCGGACATCGGGGTAACTTGTGCACAAAAAAGACTGGACTGAAACGTGTTCTTTGATAGCAGCCATATTAAATTTACTCATGGACTCACATTTTAAAAAAAACAAATGTAGTTAAATGCATATACGAGGCATATATGTAGAGATTATTACTGAACCTGAGCAAAAGGGTGAGGTTTATTTTATAAAAAGTCAAGTGGTGGCCAAATTGGAATGTTTTTGGAGATATATGATATGTAAAGTGAGGCAGAATACAGGAAGCACAAAAGAAACAGCAAAATTAAAAGCAAATGACACTGAACATAAATTGGAACAAAGTTAAGCACTGTTATAGAATACTATATGAAACAGTACAAAAGGTTATTTAAAAAAAGTTGTTCTTCCTGAAACAATGACCCAGTAAAAATAAAACATTGTTTAACGAAGGAATAACTGTAAAAAATTGTGTTTCTGCAGCGCTGACGAGAACTATTCAACTGTAACATTTAGACCTTTTTCAACACTGTTTACTTTCCAAATCCATCTGTTTTCTTGCAATGAAGAACTTGGTCTTGCACGTAGTACTTGTAATTACTTCTATTGCCCACTGCTTCATTTCTCTTGGGGCACGATTCTTTTGAGAGTAAAGGTCAACTAGAAGTGCATGTTTGATGTGACATCAAATTCTGAATTGGTGCTGTAAGATCCATCTATGGACACACCCGGCTGTTTTTCCAATATATGGCAATCCACATTGAACTGAATGCAATAAATAACATTGTTGGTATTGCAATTTGAAAAATGTTTAATATTAAAGGTAAGTCCATTAAGAGCGAATGATTTAACTATGTTGCAGCTATTGCATGCCATTCAGTCACCACACTTGAAATGGCCGGTAATGGGTTCAGGTCCAAAAGTCTAATAAATAGATGAGCACTGGGGTTCATGTATGCTTTAACTAGTCAATCTTTCAAGTTGGCTCCCTGTTTTAAAGCAAACGTTGGTTGCTTTAAGAAAATATCATTATTTAGTGGATGTCAATGTTTTAAAATTATCTTTCTAAACTTGTTTGGCAAAATGGCAAACATAGAGACATATACCAGTCTGCTTTCTGTTAGTTTTCCTTGATATGTTATAGGGCTTCTCTGAGATTGTACCAAGCTCTTTTCAATGAACTCCTAAATAATCTATTTGGGTAACTCTGGGTGCTCAATTTGAGTGACAGTTTCTTTGCTTCAATAAAAGAATCAGTTTTTTTGTTGCAATTCCCACTTTGGCATACAAACTGTCTAAATGGAAGATTATCTTTTAAGTTTTGTGGGTGACGGCTATTTTACTTCAACAAACTGTTCCTAGCTGTTGGTTTTGTATACAATGCGGTGCATAGAAAACCACTGTCTTCTGCAATGGTAAGATCAAGAAAACAAATCGGTTGGTAATCATACCAAGTGTGAAAGTCAAATGTGTGTTAAGTGTGTTGAGCCATTCGTGAAAACATTTTAGTGTGGAAACTTCACAATAAACTATCAAAATATTGCCAATATATCTGATCCATTTAGTGATGTGATTTTTAAACAGTTGGTCCTGACAGTAGATAATGGTCCTCAAAATCAGACACATAGAGATTCACTATGTTTGGTGCAAAAACAGCAGCAATAGCTACACCTTTGATGTGTTCATAGAGATATCAGTTGAACATGAAATAGTTATTACTCAGTGCAATGTTTGCACATTCTTTAATAAAAGAAGTTGCAACCTGATGTGGCCGAGGCCTGGTTTCATGCAATTTATCAATGATTTCAATAGCTTCAATTTGAGGGATATCTGTATACAAACTTTCCATGTCTATTGTTACTAGTAAGTCATGATTCTTATTCTAAAGGAAACTATCAACTAATTTGATTGCAGTCATACTGTCACGTACGAAAGGAAGATTTTGAAACAAAAAGCTTGATGAAAAAAATCTAAATGCTGTTCTGTGGGTTTCAATGTAGACTCACACCAGAGACAATCGGATGTCCAGGAGAATGCAAAACATGTTTATGAATCTTAAGGAAGATGTATATCCAAGGGTTTGTGTAGTCAGTTTTATTAAGAAGAGTGGTTTCTATTTGACAGAGCCAGCCTACATCTAATCCAGCCTTTGTAGTAGCTGACATCAGTTCTTTATGTCTGGTCTAGGGTCACTGTCCAGCAGTCTCTTACAATTATTGTTGTTGGAGAGCTGTCTATAGATCTCATCGCCATAATGTTTGTTATCCAGTATTACAGGTCCTTGTTTGATGGTTTAATGACTACATTCTTTAGAGTCTTAAGATTCCTTAAGGCATTATGTTCTGATTTAGATTAATTACACCAATGGAAATGTTTCTTTTTGGGAAAAAATTTAATTCATCTAAATCAGAACATAATGCCTTTTTCCTTGAACAAGGCAAAGACTCAGATCTTGACAAATAGATTTCTCACTTACTCTGACAGTAGGATCGTGGAGGTAGTAGTTTATTTAGGAATACACATCACAGCAAAGGTGGAAGATATCGTAGATATAAACTTGGCTCATATAAAGGGGAAAATTAAGAACGACATGCGGCAATGGGATAATTTAAGGCAGTCTATTATTGGTAGATGCAATTTGATTAAAATTATGATTTTACCTAATTTACTGTATATTTTTCGTAGGATTCCTTTGGAAATACACAATAATTGGTTCAGGCTATTTGTGAGAGATGTGGCGAGATTTATTTGGTCATATAGCAGAACCAGAAGATCCAATGTATTATTGTCCCTCCCGAGGGACAGAGGCAGGTTGGCGCTTCCCAACTTTAAATTATATTGCCTCGCAGTATCTCTGCAATACTATTGGCCTCTCTTTGGAATCAGGTTGAGGGAAGAATATGGTCCCAGTTTTAGCCCATCAATCTATGAGATGCTGATTGGATCACGGGCTAATGGATGCCTCTTAAAGATCTATAAACCAAGTTTTTGTAAAAGAACACAGTTCAAGACTCTGATTGCTGCATGCCGTCCGGAAAAAACTTGAGTTGGGCAAGTTTAGTAGATATACCCCCTTGGTTGGGAATGATCAATTACCAAAGGTTCTACAGGATTATTGTCTGGCAAGGTGGGAAAATGTGGTTTCTACAGGATAGCAGATCTTTTGGCATAGGACCATATAGCATCGTTCGAAACAGTCAGGGAAAGATTTAACATTGGTCATCGGGATTTCTTCAAATTTTTGCAACTAAGGGACTTTTTTCTTTAAAAAGCAGGCAGAGCCGCTGGCTTTTCAAAGGTATCCCTGATTGAATTATTAATAAGGTCCTCTGGCACTTCAATCTCACAACTGTATAACTGTATGCTGGAAGGGGTGACGGACGATATGGATAAGCATGGGCAGATATGAAATGACAGGCTAGGGGTCCAGGACACTCGCTTCGTGGAGTCATTGGAAAGGGACCACTCCATACTATATTCTGCAAACTTGTGGGCACAACATTTTAAAACCCTCTTTGGCACGTACATTATGCCCTCAAAAATAGCAAAGTGGGGAGGAGTGGAAGGGGCCCAGTTCTTCAGGTGCAAGACACATGGTGCAGATCTGGTTCATATTTTTGCTACATGCCCAAATATTGAGTCTATTGGTCGAGAAATATCTGGCTTTTTGCAGCATGTACTGAAAGAAGATGTCCCGCTTTCACCGCAGCTCATGCTATTAGGTGTTACTGTACAAGATGGGAAAATTGGGGATGAGCTTACGTTTATGGCATTGTCAGTGAACAGACTCTGTGTCGCTTCAGCCTGGCTAGACCCCTCTCTCCCAACTTTTCTGCAGTGGAAAGGTCGTTTCCTGCACATATTCAATTTGGAAAAAGCACTCTATGATTGGAGAGGTAGAAAGAGTAGGCTTAAAGGGAAGAGGATCTGGGGGCCACTAATTGTCTGGACGGCTCAACGTGCCCTGGTAGAATGAACACTGAGGCAACGCCTAATTACGTTTTTTTTTTGTATTACATCCTGTGATTCATTTTATGATGCAGGTGTGTGTATTGTTTATATACCAGTGGTTGTATCATCACTCTTTTTCTAGACACTTCCTCAGCACTCTGGGATTTATGATCATCGATAATCGAAAGATATTAACTATCTGTTCTTAAATCTGCTTCATTTCATGCCCCTATAACCAGTGTTTGTCTATTTTTCTTTTGTGAATGATTTGCATTTGTGGCACAGTACTGATTGACGTAAAGAAAATATGGTCTTTTTGAAATGTATTTATATGTATTTTGTTCTTTGCTGCATTTGCATCTCTTTTTTGTACCATGTCCCTTAAACTACATCAAAAAAGAAATGTTTCTTTTTGAATAAAAGATGAGTCTCAGTTAATGCACCATTTTCAAAGGTAATGCTATCTTTGCTGATCCTATTGTTTGCAGGAAAAAGGTTATGTACAACAATCTGTCAGTTCTAAGTCTGAGAAAATGGGACTGTCCAGTTTCATTCTTGATTGCCCAAGGAAATTCTGACACCTCCCATTTTCCCCAGTGTCACCCTGCACAGTGTTTGTGCTAGACATGTGAAAGGTGTCAGGTATATCCTTAAGACGGGACCAGCCTGGAGGAAAGCAACAATAATGTAAAAAAAATCCTTGTCAATCTGACAATACTTGCTTGAAGATGGAGAATTATTTTGCAATTGATGAATCATGCCGAAAACTCTTAATGACATCAGGAAGAGAGTATAATTCATATGGAATCCAGCTACAAAAGGGAAAGAATTAGATCTAAAAATATAGAGCAAGGTGGTGATGAATGAAAGGACAAACATGGAATTAAAGTGTTGCCTTGCATCTTCCTGTTGAAATTGCATCCTTCATACATGAATAAACTTGAATTAACATCACAAGAAATATTGATACTTCTTTTTGGATTGGGAACATCCAATAGTGTCCCCTGGACAGTCAACAATCTTGCAAAGGGTAGTTTATAACACCTCTTCCTTCAGCATCACAGTACCAGCTGAACATGCAAAGACCAAGTTTGGAAACCTTTTTCCACTGCTTGATTCACTGCCCCGCTGCTGTCTTCAGTGGCTAATGCTTTCCACGGATCAGGGAGCATCCCTCAGAGAATCACCAACGTGACCATCTGACTACAGACAATCTCTGATGACTCCTGGGCACAGGGGTGACAGTATGTCCCCTCCTTAAGCAACAGGTTTATCAGGGTACATTTGAAAGAAGTGGCAAACTAGTAAGGGTGCTTGAACAGAAGAAGCATGTGATCTTTCTCTAGATGGATATTCTTTCCAGTAAGAATTGAATCAGACAAATAAAAACCTGAGAGTTGAAAACTTCTTTAAATGTATACTGCTGTTATCCTTGTACCATGATTGGTGGAGGTTCAGATGGATTAAATGTAAAGGAACTACTATAGAGCATAAGGCTTCAATAGTGATAAATGAAATACGTAATGAAACTATTCCAACTACAAAGCAGTTTCACTCGGTATGCTGCAGTATTAATCTGTTGAAATCTGACTGGCAAAATATGAACTATACGAAAATGAGAAGACAGTAAACCTTAACTTCAGGAACAAAAGGAAAGGAACTTCATATTAACTTTTCAGTGAGTTGCTTCATCTTGAACTTAGAATGGTGGAAACTTTTCACAAACAAGCTGCCTCAGTTCCTATAACTGATTCATACAGTCAGTAACTTCTGAGACCAATAGCTCAATCCAAGGAGAAGAATAAAAAACATGTGGAAGAAACCTTACATACATAAAAATGCAAAGTGATGGTAGCATTTCAAGTTACATTAATGTAGGGCAATTCAGCAATGTGCCTTGGCTTGCACTAAAGTATCATCAAATATACTGTTCTGAACCTTGATTCACATGCTCTGTTTGGTCAGTTGACTGAAGATGTTAACCAGTAGAAAAGAATGTATTTAATTCCAAAGGCTTTCCATACAACTTTCCCAAAACAAGAAATATATTGAGCACATCTATTCGAAATAATGGTATTAGGTAAACAATGAAGAAAAAAGTATCTGTCAAAACCATTAAACAATTTCCTTGACCTTAGGAGGAAAATAACTAACTTTTGAAAAGGTGTCCCCAAACCATTTTCACTCAACATACTTCAGAAGGAGTAACATCCATTGTAAAATCTGTAGCAATCTTAAGCCACGGTACAGGAGCCATAGGTAGTGGTTGAAAACATTCAAAACGTTTAGAGTGTACTGACTTGCTTTGGTGGAATAACCAAAAAAGCAAGAACATATTTTTGGACTTCAGAATGAACAGTTGGTCATAAAAATGGTTGTAATGATAGATCCAAGGTAATCTTCACTTTGATCAGAAATTGCAGATTTGTGACACATCTTCTCTACATCCATAGTTAGTTCTGTAGTTGACACCAACATGACTTGTTGACTGAAATGTTAATTATTTTATTGTGCTAAATGGATCTTAACAGAGAGATTTAAATGCTTAGATCCTTCAATTTGAGAGTCATTTTTATTCAGTCTTAAAGTATTGGACAAGGTCAACCATTTAATGAGAGAACTAGAGATGTATCATGGTTTAGACAGGCTAGGAAATTAGCTAAACAATTATTGAAACTAGGAATATAAATGATTGTGAAATCATACTGAGCAAATAAAAATGCCAATCTAGCTTTTTGAACTGACGATTTAGCAAGAAATGCAAGTTCCGATGATCAATTTTAGTTCCAATGGCTCTCTTGTGCCCCTCAAAACAGGTCTCCATTTAGTACAGGCTATTATTTTTCTAAACAGTCTCATTTAGAACAGAATAGTACTACTCAGGTTCTGAAAAATCAACATGGGATAAGTAAAAGACAGGTTGTTCCAATCCATCTTTGTCTTATTTTGTAACCAGACTGCCAAATAGCTCTTTCAGAGGTGTCCAAGCTGAATCCAAGATACAATCTTTCTCAAATTCACACTTCTCTGGTTTGCAGAATCAGTGGTGTTGCTTGAGTGTTGATAGCACATTGCTCACTTGTTCTTAATTTCCAAATACAGTCTTCCACTCGTCACCCTCCTTCATACGCAGAACATATTAAATACCTTTTATTTCAAACTTAGTGAAGATTTGTGTTCCTTGGATAAATTCCAGTATCCCCTTAAACAGGGGCAAAGAATAATGATAAAGCCTGGGTGGTGAGCACCGCTTCATTCATGGAGTTTTCCGCAGTCCGTGCACCCGGAGCAAGCGGAGTTCCTGAAGCAGAGCGGAGTTTTTTTCTCGCTCATGCTCTTCAACGTCAGTGCGAACGATGAAAATCCACATCCCGGGGAGATTTATCCTTCCTTGTGCTCACCAAGGTCTAGTTGGTAAGTGGGAGTGAGGAAAATCTACCTCCTGGTGAGATTTCTGAACCCGAGTGGTTGGATTTCTCAATGCCAGTGGTCGCGTCAAGTCATGACCACTTGCTTTGAGAAACCTTCTGTTTGCTATGAGAAAGCTGCAGCTCGAGAAGAAAATCTACTCAAGCAGCATAAAGGAAGCTGCGCCCTCTTTCACTGCACATGGTGCCATTCTTGATGATTTTACAGTGTGGGACAAACACCCGGCTCTCAAAATCACAGTGAACGGTATGACCCTAATGCACTCCACTGCTCACAGGACTCCACTTAGAGCAGCGGAGTTTTTTTGTCACTTTGTGGAGTTCTGATACGCGGAACTCCACCCAGGTTTTATATTGATCAATGATTGTCATTTAATTTAAACCTTTATAAGCAATACAAGCGCAGAGGTACTGATCTTATTTACGTACAAAAAATAAAGGCGCTCCAGCTGAAGAGGAAGATTATATAATTAAACCATTTTGTAATGTATTCTCTAGGTAAGCCTTCAATATGTCCTTCTGTTTTCCGATGGACAATAAATAAATCCAAAAGAAATGATTGATCCACTTAATTTTAACAGACAAAATCATATTCCAAGTGAAGGAGAAGTAAAATAAACTTAGAAATGTTAAAAAAAAACAGCCAATGGTGGTCTATTTAACACAGGGGTTGTGCCTCTTCAACCAAGAAATACCAAAATGTACTGCATAACTGGGAGAGACAATAATGCCTTAAGTAAAAACCAGTATGATCACCAAAGATGACTTGTGATGGTGATAAAGCTTCCAGATTGGGCCAGAAGTCAAAGGAGAACCATTAACAGTTCAAGTAACTCCAGGAGTCTTCTTAACTGTTTTTTTTGGTGGCCCAATTCTTATCAATAAACATGACACAGGTATCACTATCCAGTAATGATGAAGCATTAATGATTTTCTCTTTTTCCATTCTCAATGTGAATGAAAAAGGAACAAATTATTATTATAGATAATAAAGAACCCAATATAGAAAAGTCAACGCACTCTTCTTATTTTAACTTTGTACGAGACAATTGGACGTTTCCCAAATTATTTTGCACACAAGTCTGAACATTATGTCCATAACCATCGCAGCATAATGATAAACCAACCAATCATTGATATTATTTTTCAATCTCAGTCAAAGAACCTCTTGCAAATCCTATTTGCATTGTTTTATCTGGGGGCAAGTAATTCGGCATAATATCTAACATGCAATTTAAGGAAATTCTGGAATAATTTCCTGAGGGCTTCCTTCTTTCTTTTCATCTCCCTTGTGCTTTATGTTCAATTAACAATTGTTGATCATCCAGAGTTAAAATCTGCCAGATGGCTATTTCTCCCCCAAGGTCACAGAATATATTACTCTGTCACACTGGTGAATGTGCTATCCGCCAGATTTAGAAATGACTGCCAAGCAAGAAGCCTCTCTATTTCTGTCATAGCAGTTCCTGTCAATGCGTTTTCCACTTCGGTGCAGGGCTCAGTCAAGATGATGGGGCCCTGCACAAAACTCTTTTCTTTTTTATTTTCAAAAAGAAAATACTGAAGCAGAATTGTTTTTTGAAAATAAAAAATAAAATGCTCACCTCACTATGGGTGTCCTCTCCGTTGGCAAGGGGAGCATTTAACAGTTTTCCTTGCCCCTTACAGCCAGGGTTTTCCTGGCGGAGATGGGCAGTGAAATCTGACCTCTAAGTCCACCCATCTACATTTTGTGGGCATAATTAGAGGTCTCTCTCCAACAGCCCTCAATCCACAGGTCTGTTGGATGAGTTTAATCCTGGTGGATATTGAGTACTCTTTACTGTGATTAAACAAAAAGTCTGCCTTCATCTACAATTGGCCAGCAGACCATTATGTAGGCGGTAAAAACATTCCAATGCTGTTGCGACAGAGTATGTTTACTGCCAAAATATACATTGGGCCCTCACTCTTCTCTTTTAAGCCTTGTTGTAACAATGTCATTTGCATTCTCTTAACACACGCCATTTCTGTTTCCAAATGAGGAAAAATAGTCACATAAGTCAAAACATACATTTCACATTGCTGAGTATCGCACAGTGCTTCTGCAGCAGATTTCCCCAATTCAGAATGTTCAGGCACCTTCTTAAAACTAAGAAAACATCTTATATTTTGAAAACAATATCTGTTTTTTTGACCAGACACCTAACCCGAGCCAAATCACATCCAGTGAGGCAACCGTTTAGATATCCCACCTTAACTAGGTCATGATTAAGCTATGTAGGACAAAAAGAAAAAATGCACCATAAGAGAAACCAAGAATTATTTTAACTCTACAGGATCCCCACAGAAACAAGCAGGGACTACTGGGATGGACCTAGAAAACATGATCTGTTTTAACACAAAACTTTAAAGACATAATTGTTGTAACTCTTGTGCAAGGTCCTTGGAAGGGTACATAGTGTGAGCAAACCTATGGAGTGACTGAGATTTTAAGCTGTAAATGACTGGATGTAGCGAAGGTCTGTTCAATTTCCTACTTGACTGCCTGATTAAACAGTGTCTCCTCCCAGCAAACACAGTATCACCCTGCACAGTATTAGTCTTCTGAAAGATGCCAGATGTCTCGTCAAGAGTGTCAAATATTGGATGGAAAAACCATGAAGGCTAGACATTTCCTTGCCAATCTCACAATATCTGTCTGAAGATGGAAAATTATGTTGCAGCAGATGATCCACTTATATATACAACAGTGATTCACCATGGTCTCATTTAACACAATTGTGGCAAATATTTGAGCAAAAGAAATGTGTCTCATCACAGTCAATGTGGCTGACATAAGGCACAAAGCCAACCTACAATTGCATTTTTAATCCAAAAGGATTCAAGTAAATGACAAAAAGTTACTCAGTGCCCCAAGTGATCTCACAGTAAACCATAGGTAAATGCACCTGCATGTGTGTATGCAGAAAAATAATTAACTACCATCTTGAGATTCAGGCTAAATATTTTATAGTCAACCATATTGCCTAATTCCTCATTCAGTGAGCCCAGACTTAGCCTGATTGTTATAATATTGAAGATGCATCGCTGACATAATAGGGCCCTGTTTGGTTTTACCTCAAATGGAATGACATGCTAAACATTTCAAAGCAGAGAATTTGTGTGCCAATATCAGTACAGATTCATGTGTCCCACAAGTCTGATGAATTCAGTGAGGAATCTGAAACCTTTACCCTGGGTATTGAAAAGTTTTCTGTAGATAATGTGGCTGAAGCCATTCATGAAAGTCCTGTTCACAAAGCCTCATGGCCGGATGGGATACTTATGGATTCATACAAGCTGGAGATGGATTTGTGGGCATCTATTATTGCAAATTATGCTAATTCAGCGTTTAGGCCATTATTGTCTCATTTTTTTTTAAAAGGGAACCGTGAATCCCCATGTTGTTATAGGCCAATTTTCCATAGGATTCCTCCACAGAACTCATTGGCAGTGTTATCCTTAAGAAAATCATGTTGTGGGTGACCGATAAACAAATGATCTTTTAAGTTCAATACTGCTTTGAAGCTGGTTTGGGCACACAGAACAGTGTCTCAATTTGTGCCTACTAATTAGCAAATATACAATGGCTAAAGGTGGCCCAGTCTATTTAGACTTCATGGATCTGGCCAGAGCTTTTGATAGTGGGGTTAGGTCCAAATTATGGGAGATGTTAGAATCCATGGGGGGAGAAAGTGGCCTAGTGTCTTTTTTACCTGACCTCTACTTAGACCTTGATGCTGCCATTAAATTTGGGCCTGACGGTGAATGCAGAGAGTATTGGCCTGGGTAGAGGTGTATGGCAGGGATGCGTACTGGTGCTTTTTAAAGTTTCTTTTATTTGTTAATGTGCTAGATTCTACCCTACTTGGACAGGGCAGGAACATGCCGACCACGAATGGCCGTCATGTTTGTGTGCTTTCATTTGCAGATGATGTTGTTTTAATGTCAAGATCACCTAATGGGCTTCAGTTACTTTTAGATACCTTTATTAGATTTATGGATGGTCTAGCCCTGGTTACGAAATTAGACAAAACCTTTGTCATGGCATGAGACCCCAAAAATTTCAAGTCCCGATGTCTTGCACTTCGGGGTACTCCAATAGCAAGAAGGTATGAATTTTAACATATCTGGGGTTGAATTTGACTCCCGGGGACTTGGGTCCCCTGTATGAAACAGAGAAGGCTGAAGTTTTGCAACTTATTTGGCTACTTACTCAGCCTGGCCTCCAAATATGGAAATAAGCCCACTGCCTGCTTAAAAAGTTTACAAAAGAAAGTGAATACCTATCTTAACGTATGGTTCTGGATTGTGGGGTTACAAAGTCACCAAATATTTACGGAATAAGGAAAACAGAGTATGTAGGCACATTCTTGATGTATCACTAAGGTCACTGACGTATGCTGCCTATAATGAACTTCGGCTAATCTATGTGGCCGACTACATCAATTTGGTCCCCTTATTGTTTTGGCGCATAATTTTGTGTAATCTAGAGGCCTCTCTGAACAGGGAGATGATTATGGACTGCCTCCTATGTGACAAAGGTAACCATATCCCCTGACTAAATTATATTACAGATACCTGTGCCAAGTTAGGTATACTTGATATTTTTCCTATCCCTGCCAATTTATCCTCGAGGGGTAAAAATTGGGCTAAATCTATCTGAGACGAAAGAGAGCCATCTGGATTGAGGAAGCCTGCCAATAGTACCTGATGGTTCAAATCACACTTTTGAACAGAGCCATATCTGGAGATTTTGCCCAATACCCAGGATAGTGTGGTACTGACTAGATTTAAGTTCGCTCATATTAGCAGTCAGCTCTCATTTCCCTTGGGTCAGTTTGACCCTAAAATATCTATGTATGCCCCTGTGATAAGCACTCCCTGCAAACACTGGTGCACTTTGTATTCTTCTGTAGGTGTTATTGTAGTTTTACTAGAAGATTTTTGATCCCACTTCTTAGAGGCACATCATTGACCAGACATATCTAAGCACTTTTATACTTACGAATGCTTCTCGCAGACTTACAAGCCCTTTGCAACACTTTTGAATCACGTTTTGTGATGCAGCTGCGGCGTAAACAATGCACCACATTGCTGCCCATGAAATACGTGATGCATGTAGGGAGATGCGCCACGCTATAGAGTCCTGCGCCACATTATACCTGCGTCGGGTATAATGTATGCAGGGTGGGCATTCCCGTGCAGGAAAGCCTCGTAGAAGTGATGCAGGGAAACCTATAAGATTTTACTGCGCCACTTCTAGGAAGCCACTGTATCAAAACCCTACGTCTGCTTGGGGCAGGCATAAGGAGTGATGCATTGTATTGAGTATAGGCCTCCCCCAAGCATTGCTAGAGTTGCGTCATGCTAGCAACATGACTCCAGCAAGGGGTGAATTTTGCGCCAATAGATGCGTTCAAATTTCTGACGCATCTGTCAATCCTTGCGCCATGGTGCACCATATTGTAAATATGGCGCATCCATGGTGGCGCAAGGGTTTCACACATAGGCTCAGGGAAACTGACGCATCTTTACAGATAAGTCAGTTTCTTGTAAATAAGCCCCTTTGTGTCTCTGATTGTGCGGTGCTGTGTACCTAGGTTATCTAATGGTGGACCGAACATCCCTTTCAATATAGAGGACCGTTTTGAGGCTTTTGTTGACAGGTAAATTGTTAAGTGAGTCCCTTGACTGCACATTGTAAATATTATCTTGCACATTGTTTTGCACTACGTTATGTCAGTTTGTGTGCACTGCTACCTATATTGTAAATGTTTTAACCTAATGCTTTTAATGTACTATAATGGTTTATCATTAACCGATCAAAGTAAAGTATCATATGCTATTGTTTTAATTGATTTATATTACTAATTGCTAAATGTGCATGTGGGGAATGTTTTCTTCCAGAATGTACAATTGGTTTTCTGGGGGACATTTTACGCAGAGAACATTTCCAAAAGAACTGGTATCGGATTATGGGATGCAATTTACAACCCACAAGAGGGAGTAGTTTTTAGAAAGAGGAGGCATAAAACATCACAGTGTGAATGACCAAGAGGAGACAGAGAATGGGGTTGTTAAAGAATACAAATAAATGGCTATCATATCAAGAATAAGCTGGAAAAGATCAGTGCAAGAGATGCCTTTGACCTACAGAAGTAATGTTAAAAGGATGTAAATCAATAATTAAGCTGGTTTCATGATGGCTATCACACAGGCAAGTTATTTTGCAAGGATCTAGCATTTGTGAGTTACAAATGAGCACATATTGCAAAAAACGTGGATATTATGAAAGGTCCAAAACAGTCAGATTAAATCTTTCAGTGAATGGGTCCAGATTAAGAAACCTTTTGGGCTAGAGAAATGAACCATGCATGGATCCGGGGACTGTGGAACCCTTCCTCAAGCTCTCTATAGCAAACTGTAAAGTTTGTAAACCCCCATCTCAGCACATGTGTGCTGGGCACTTTTCTTGATGTTTAGTGAGACCCAGAGCATTGTGGTTGGAGAGACAAACCAAATGCACACGTCCTTTGATGAGTGTGTCTACTGTCACCCCACTGAACTGTAGAAGGCAAACTGTAGCAGCAGAAAAATGATTATCATAGCAGGGTTGACCCTTTTCCCTTTTACCTGCCTGGGAGCGCAGTCCACTGGCCTCTTCCTTGTTTTCTATTGTTCTGCCTGGCCCCTGCTTCCAGGCCCTTCACCCTTCCATCTGGTGCAGGGATGTTGTGAATCTGTACCTCAGCTGTCGGTGCAGAGTATCCATGTGGAGAATATCTGACACATATTGGCTATGTCAACACTGGGTTCCATTTGCATTGGCATTACTTTAGAGGTACTTTCGATGGAAGCTTGAAGGCAGAGTCTGAAACGGTAGAAGTGAATTGCAGGGCTTCCTTCAGAACATTCTGGCATCCTTTGTAGTGGTCATGCAGATGAGTGTCATCATCATCATCAATAAATCTTTATTCGGCTACAAATCAACCATAAAAGATTATATAATAAAAACATTTCATACAATTAATATACTCAAATTTATGATAAAATATTGTTTAAAGCAAAATAAAATCATTTGCCCACCATGTTTCGAAGGCGCATCGTGGTGTAAATGTATTTATAAATCATTAGGCAAATAAATTCCTCTTTCAAGAGGAGCAAATATTGTAAGGCAGCCTGCACTTTCTAATATTAAAAAATCCTAACAGTGGTTTTAACAAAGCACGTCTAGGAATAGTATTTAGTCCACAGGAAAACATAAAATGTAAAGTGCTCTGTGCTGATTCTGAGTCACAAGGACACAAATCCAATTTTCCGTCACAATGTGCATCACGCGGATAGGAAACCAATAAGTGGGCAATACCCATCCTGAATCTTATAAGATAAAACATCTTAGGGTGATTAAAAAAGAAAGAGAGATAGGGTTCAGTACCTACAGAACAAACCAGCAATGAGTGTTTGACAACTCTTTTCTTGTTATATTCTGCACGATCTCTGAGTTCATAGCTATATGTCATAAACATTCTTTTCAATTTGACTCTTGGAATTTTGACTATATTACCAGGAGTGTCAATACAGTCTGGTAGCCCCAACTTCCCCAGCAGCTCGTGTATATACATAAACCAGGGAATTTTCTTGACACAGTCCAGTTTTAAACAATCAGTGATTATAGCACGATTTAGGACAGTCTCTTCTTTCACCCAAATACTATGCCATAACAGAAGTGGAGATAACTGAAGACGAAAAGATAGCGGGGTTACACCTAATTCATTATGACAAATAGTAACGGTAGTACTTTTAGGGACTGTTAACAACCGTTTCAAAAACATATTTTCAACTCTCTGTAGACCAGCAATGTTACAAAACCCCCAAACACCAGTGCCATACATAGTGATGGCGCACAAGCGAGCCTTATATATGTCTGTAATGACTTTTATGGGCCAGGAGCCTAGTTTTTTTGTCAACCTAAACATAGCCTCAACGTTACAATTAAAACCTCGAATTCTTACCTCCACTAAGTGGGACCATGTATTTTTTTGATTAAAAAGAATGCCCAAGTAGGGAAAAGTGGGTACACAAAGTAATTTTTAATTATTAATAAAACATGTTTTTGTGCTCATGGGAGGTTTGCCCACCACCATAACATGGGATTTAGCAACATTTGTTTTCAGTCCAAGATCACTCATAAAACCATTAAAACTAGTTAAAAGCCTCTGCAGCCCCACCCCTGTTCTGGACATTAAAACACAATCATCGGCATATAGAAGTGCTGGAACGGGTCTACAGCCTATCTGAGGTACATCCATATTCCCATTGAGCAAATTACTTTCCAGGTCATTGATGTAGAGGTAGAATAAAAAAGGGCGAGGACACAACCTTGACGGACCCCGCGATCCATCTTTATTGGGGCGGTGAGCTCGCCGTTGACACCATACTGCACTCTACCCATTTCACCCTGGTGCATTGCTGCCAAGAATTGGACAATCGATGGTTCTATACCCAGAGAGAGCATTTTCTCCCAGAGTCTTCCCCTCTGCACCCTGTCAAAGGCATACGTCAGGTCCATGAACCCCAAATAAAGGGTTTCTGGCCTGGCTAAGGTGTACTTGGCGATGACCAGGTGCAGAGTCAGACACTGTTCAACAGTGCCAAGGCCTCTCCTGAACCCATATTGAACATCTGAGAATTTCCCCATCTCATCTGCCCAAGTCTCTAGCCTCTCTAATATTACCCGTCCCATGATTTTACATGAGCAATCAATCAGTGATATGGGGCGGTAACATTTGGGGTCTGATCTATTACCCTTTTTGAAGATAGGGACTAGTATCACTGTTCTCCAGGATTCTAGGGGACCATGGGCTGCATAACATCTCAGTAAATTGGTCAGGAGAGGCAGCCAGATGGGAATATTGGCTAAAAACAGATCTGCTGGCTTGCCATCAGGTCCAGAGGCCTTATTCTTGACTGTCTGGGATAAGGCTCTCTCCACCTCTTCCAATGAAGGTGGTGCCAGAGAAATACTCCCAGATTGATAAGTAAGCCTGACATCAGAATTATTACAACTCCGGTACAGGCCAGAAAAATGGTCTACCCAATCCTCAGGCATAATTGTTACGTTGATATTATCATTGGTAGAACCATTAAAGTAATCTTGATTTACCGTGCACCAAAAAGTCTGGAATCTCTATTTTGACATGCCACGTGAAGCTGACCCCAAGCTTCTTGCCTAAGCTCGGTCTTACGTTTCTCCAATGCAAGTTTGTAATTATGGCGTAAGTTTTTTAACTTGACAGTATCTCGGGGGTTTTCTTTTAAGGCTTTAATGAATTGACTGTGATGAAAGTTGCAATTACTGTTGAACCACCGTTTGTTATTCTGTGGTCTTGCACCTTGCTTCCTGATTAATATAACATTTGTGGTCTCAGTTATAGACATAAATGATGTTGCAATGGACTCAAAATGTATATCCTCAGCTAGACAGTCTAAAATTTCTCTTAAATTGACTTCTATGATCTGCTTAAGGACGCGGTCAGGATTTATAGCCGACCATTTCCTAAGTAGACCCTTATTTCTAACAAGATTCAAAGGGGGTATTCTAACAGGATCATAGTTATCATCAATTATGTTTGCCAAATCTAGTGAAAGGGGATAATGATCGCTTAGTCCATTTTTGTGTATATTAAAGATAACAGAATGCAAGCTGAAATAATCCGAGACGACAATAAAATCAATCAGAGTGCCCTGGCCTCTTCCTACTTATGTTGCCAAGTCAGGGCCCACATCTTCTAGGAGATCAATAGTCATATAGAGAGAATATTTTAACAAAAGGGAGTTAAATATATTCCCACACGGGTTATGATCAAAATGGTGACCACCATCACTGTCCCCATTAAATAAATGGCATACAGAGCATTTAGAAAAGGGGCATATCTTACAGTTGAAGTCACCTCCCCAGAGTAAAAGAAAAGCCATCGTTATCTCCTCAATATGCCTAGATAATGTGAATTCCAATTCTTGGGCAATAAAGGTATCTAACATATGAAAATTATTATGGTAAACATTTACGACAACCAGAGTCAGATTTTTTTATATAAAATATTAATGATTTGAAAGTGCGAGAACTCCAGGCAAATTTTTCCCGGTTTCCTATTTAAGGTGATTGAGACCATGGTTAGAAGCCCTCCTTTATTGTGTCCTCCTAGGGATACCCTTGCTGGTGTATGAATGTAGTAAAACCCATTTAAATGTGTAATGTCATGCATCCAAGTCTCCTGAAAACAAATTATTTTATATTTTTCAATAAAGCTGACCCATTCCTCTATTGCCAATTTGTTCCGCAGCCCTACAATGTTCCAAAAGAGACTTCCGTGAGTTATCAAAGTGTTCTGAGTGATTTGCACTCTCTCAACGCCACTTGGAGCTGAGACTGGACCATCCCGGAGCACCTGATCAATTGGTGCTTGTGCATCCAACTCAATAGAGGCAGATGTGTCTGTGTCGCTGGACGCACCCGGAGACTGTGAGGCCATGTCACGCTGTGTGTGTCTGTTTCTATATTACTTCTCATTCAGCCCGAGAAGGTGCGGGCGCTCGTCTCCTAGTCTTTGAAGCAACTTTCTCCTTATGTTTAGGTGAGTGTTGGGATGATGAGGTTTGTGTCTACTGTGTTGTGATACTACGGCACCAACAGGGGTGGACTTTCCACAACCTGTTTCAGTTACCCTTGATGAGACGCCGCATAAACACACCAGTGATACGATTGAGGCATAACTGGGTGAAAACGTTGATGGTTTCTTAACAAGAGCGCACTGGGATTAGCAGGTGACTCCAAGGAGTGACGGTGGGGCCGCACGCACCAGGGCACCTCCGCCCCCTTGATGGGCATGCCTCATTTTTGTCGCTCATTGTTGAGACCCTGCGTCCAACCCACGTTTGGAAAGATATATGATTATTTTCCATCTCTGGTTCGTACCCAGTTTCTTTATTTATTATAGGACAAATTCCGGGGCAAGGCGACCTTCCCCTGCCCCCACGAAACCCTGACACATTGTCCTTTTCTCCTTTCTTTTGTTGTCACTTTCTACCTAGGCAGTATCCAGGAGCGATCTCAATCTAACAAGTTAGACGGCAGGGTTTATTTAGACCTTTTACGCCCGGATACACACTGTGGGTAGTACCCCTTGGTTCACTTTCACTTACACTTCACGATTCATTTGGTCCTGAGGAAGCGCCACAGATCCGTTAGGACCACAGGGGCGCGAAACATATTGGCCATATTGTAGTTACCTTTGGGACATTTAGCCCACCAAGGTAACACCTAACCTACGGGTTTTTTAACCTGTCAAGGGTGCCACCCCCTTTCATTAAAAAATACCCTTTGAGCAACCTTTAGACATTTTTAGAATCACTCTGCACACACCACTGCACCACTTTTTTTAGGACCCATACTACCCACCCGCATGCACCATATGGCGTTTTGTCTCTAAAGATCTCCGCCAAAGTGACCCTTCGGGGGACCTGTAGGGCATTGCAGCGCCGGCCCGACGAGGAGCAAAACGCCCGATGATGAAGCATGACACCTCCCGGGGTGTGTGAGGGCAACAAGAGACAAGCTCTGCTTTTCCCTTCGACCCTTGGATCTCTTCTAGCCTAGGACCCTCTTTACATTCCTTTCCTCTTCTTTTTTCATTGAGAGTGTGATGACTCGCACCACTCTGTTGGAACAGTGTCTCCTGATTTGATTGACATAGTTGTCACTGGACGCACCCAGAGACTGTAAGACCTGGGTTTTAGAACGCAATCCAGCGATATTCCATGAGGTAACCCTCCTGTGGTGATCTGCAGGGGGTGGGCATGGAACTAAATGACTGCACAACTAGGGGGGAAGGACAAACCGTACAACATGGGACCAGGGGACTAGAACAGCGTTCACGTTGGTCTGTGCGCTGGGTCATGGACAGGGTAACACCATCTCTCTCTATTAAGTCCTTTATTTTCCACGAGGCAGGAGATCTTTCCACTATCTTAGTACAACGGGGTCTGCTAGCCTGCTCTAAAGTACCCCCCTCACAGCCCACAACCGGCCTTCCATCCAAATCTAGATACTGGGTGGGGCTGGGGGGGGGTCAGTCAGTCAATATCTTCCAGATTGTTAAGGGCTTCAAAATAGTTGTTGACTGGGACAGCATAACTGTGCCGAGCTAGCCCGAACCGAACTCCTCCAAGAAGTGCTGAGAAGGTCTGGTGGGTTGATAGAAGAACTCTAAGGGGACAACACTTATCCCCCTACTTATGACCGGCCAATTACCCACCCTATCTCAGATAGTTCGGACCAAGGCTGGGGATCTGAAACACAACACAACACAGTCACTGGGCAAAACTTTATTAGAATTTCCGACTCACCCTATTCGCCATGCCATCCTAAATTCGGTGAAAAGATTAGAAGTTATTCCTGTTTTCCCACCTAAGAAATGGAGGGCTTTATTTCGTAAAGTCGACCAATGCTCAGCTTCTCCATGTGGCAGTGGGGGCACATTCACCAACACTACAGTGTATGGTGTTGCTTCTGGTGGAAGGTGTAGTTCTTTGGGACCCTGTAAACTGCCCCAAGCGCCCTTTTGGGTACCAGAAATAATTTGATTGTGGCCCACCTGGCCCAAAATATGACCCTCTCTGCCTAATGTCACCCGATTAGGGACAGATCTTATGATGTCTTTACCCAGAGAATAAGGGGCCTTTTGCTGTATTATCGTCGGAGGTGCAACTACTACATCCTCAGGGGCAGGTCTTACTGAGTCGCTAGATGATGTTAGGGGCTTCAATTAATGTTGTTGAAATAGAACATTACACATAGCATTACCTGGAGGGTTATTTGGCCCCCCATTCCCCATATCAGTGCCCGGTGGGTCTGTAGAGCAACTAGGACGACTCTCTGTCAGTACTACAGGGGAGGAGTTAATATGTCTTTCCAAATTAGCTAACTTCCCCTCCATACAAGTTAACATTGCCGATAGTGGCTTTAAAAGGACAGACAGTGTTTCCTCCATTTTTTTCCAGAACTCCCCTTGTTCCAAAGGTGTGGAACCGCCAGACTCTACAATAATATTAGGGGGGGGTAGCATGGACCTGATTTAAATCAATGACCCCGGGTGCTGGTGTGGATTCACAACCGTGTGTTTTTTGCCGAATGTTAGATTGCCTGTTAGCGCCCTGACTCTTATTCTTCTTGGTCGGAAGGGGGGAGGCACTTTGCATGACTATTTTCAGATGAGTGTTATGGAAGGAAACAGAGGGCCCCTTGGAAGTGAGAGAGTTTCTTGTGCACCTTCTTGGATCATTGTTCTATGTGCGAGGCTATGCTTACAGGTTAGCAGGCAGTTCAGCGGGGCAGCCTCCATTGTCTTTATGCTCTTGATTTAGATTGCTATAGAGAGAACACTGCCAGCTCCCCCCAGGGCCCTACTTCTTACACTTGTAACAAAGATTTCAGTGGACCAGTCTGAATAAAATAACAAAAGTGCAGAACTACTCAGAATGGTTACACAGAACTGAACTGAAGGAATACACAAAGCATTTTTACAACTGGTCAGAAAGGTGGGACAGCATTTTCTAGTCAGTATGCCACAATTTCCTGATCAGAAGCCTGGGGCCCTACAGAGTGGCTACTGGGAGATTCGTTTCAACTGCTTGTTTTTGAGTTCTCTCCTTCAACTCCTCTTGGTGGGTTCGGGACCACTAACATGGCAACAACTTGTCTAGTCTGCCCAGAGAGGCTGCCTTGACCCACTTTGAGGGAAAGAGATGACTGCCTGCACAGCAAGGACATTAGAGGTGCCCTTGCACAAATAAGGTGGTGCTGTGACACAGACCAAGGCTTGCACCACTGAGATAAGGGTGAAGTGCGTGGACCTTGAAGTGCCCCACAGCACAGGTGACTGATTATACACCCGAGACTGAGGATGCCATATGGCTTCAGAAGGAGAGTTCTGCTATGTCAAGTAGTGCCAAGAAGTGTTTGAAGGTCTGGAGGACTACTGACCATGACGCACATTCAAAATGTGAAGAAACAGCAGGTGTTGAGAAAGACTGACACTCTCAAAAGAGAGTGCACCTGTATAGCTTGGTCGCCATTGCCATCTGGGGTGGGAAAATAGTTTGCTTGGTTGGAAATTTTTGTGATTGGGTCCAGTGAACATCGAAGCTTCAAGATCTGTGGAACTGTGATCATCGCAATTTATGGTGTAGCCTTCTTTTGACTGGTGCTGTCACTGCCACCACTTACCCGAGGGTGCAGACGCTTATATCATGGTGTGTAATTCCATCGGCAAGGCTGGAGCAAAGATAGCAATATCCCCACCTAGTAGGTCGTACAGAGCTCAGCACATCTGGAGGGGGCCTGCTCCAGCTGACAGCAACATCTGCAAGCATGGCCTGCTTGGAAAGACTTCACAATCTCCACACGATGGACAGAGAAGTATGGAAGCATTGTACCTTAGCCAGGTGGAAAAACAACTGCTTCTATTTAGGAGAGATGAGGAGTTGATGTTAGAGAGAGAATGACCCTGCAAGAACCGATAGTACCACTAAGATTCGCACACAGGGCCAAGAGCCAAAGCACATTACCACAACAGACTGTAACTAGATTACTGTGAGTAATGTACTCTTAGTAGCCATAATGAAAGCCCTCCTTTTCTTATTTAGAGCATTTTTCTGCTGTTTGTGGCAACAATAAAGTACTTTTCCTTCTAAAACTAAAGTGCTGGCTGTACCTTGATTTATTCATTGTTGCCTGTGTGATTTCATGAAAAACTGCACGCAGAGGGCATCTTAGAAATACCCCCTGAAAACTAACCAACCACTAGTGTCCAGGCTGAGTGGCTTCTTTCAACTGCCACCACCAGACATGTTTCTGGACCCCTGGGTCGAGATCCTGCTGCTCTCTGGGGCCTGAAACAATGCATATCCTGGGACGTGGTGCCAAGCCTCCTCCCCCAGGATGGGCAGGGTTCCCGAAGGGGAAGCTTCAAAGGCTTACCGCCTTTGTTAGCTTCCCTCAGGCCACATGCAGCTTTCAGCAACTGGTCCCCACTGGTTCTGACCCCCACTTTGGGCAGGAGATCCAGCGGAAAAAACAAGCGAGCAAGGGAGGTGTGCTCACCTCTGAGAACTCCACCCCTCAGGTGGGGGAGGCGAGGTGAAGCACAACTCTCAGTCCCCACCACCTTGCAGATGGGGGGACTCAGCCAACCAGGGACAGGCTCATGCCCCCCTCCCACTGGAGGGTGGCATAATAGGGGGTGTACCCACCCCAGGAAAAGGACCCATTGGTCCCTGCCTTTTACCTACCTTTAACTCCCCTAAATCTAGTATTTAGGGGCACCCCTGAACCTTGCTTCCTCAGACAAAAAGAAACTACAAGGAGAAGAAAAAGGAGAAGGACCGAACAGCCGTGCAGCAGCTAACAAGAGTAAGACGCCCATTGACTTGACCCCAGCCCTACTGGCCTGTCTCCACCTCAAACCTGCTCCTGCAAAATCCCAGTGTGTCCTGCAGCCTGCAACCTCAAAAACCCCAGATGACTTCCCTGCCTTCAACCCCAAAGACTGTATGTTCCGTGAACACTGGATTAGTTCATCTGCAACCTCTGGTTCCGGCCGGACATCACAGATCCGCCCCACTCTGCACCCGCTGTCCACGGCCCGAGCTTGAGTGGGCAAACACCATGAAGAGGTCACTCTGGCGATCCTGACCGGAGATCTAGCGACCCCTGACCTGCCTCAAGCCTCCAGCCGACGCCTGCATCCTAAATCCAGAAGGTCCCCCAAACCGCGAACAGGAGATGGTAAGAAGATCTGACCCCAAAAGGCACCCCTGCAACCGACGCCCCATGGCCTTGGGTGGCCAAACCGACAGTGCCTAACCAACGTCTAACTTCCCAACTTACCTCTTGAAGTGGTGGTCGCACACAGAAGACCTTCGTCCCCAAGCCTGCAGTGCCTTTGCAAACCAGAGGTTCCCCATTGCAAACAACATGGCGCCTGACGTCGAAACAGCCCCATGCACCCGACCGCTCTAGTGCCGTTGAGGGTGCACCTTTGGTGGTGCTTTGTTTCCCCATTTGCCCTGAGCTAAAGTTCAGGAGCTTTGCTCCCACAACCAACTGGCCTGCTTGTCAGCAGCCACCAACCGGAGGCCCCCTATTCCCCATTGGATAACATTGGGCCTCCGCACTCTACACCCGGCCACGCTAGTGCCGCTGAGGGTGTAACTAGAGTGCATCCTTCACCCTGGGGGACCCCTGAGTCTACTCCAAGAACCTCAACTATTACTACCAAATACTTACCTTAAAACCGATAACACTATTTTCCTCCAAAGGATAACATTGACTGTTTTTCTTGGAAAAGTTTCGAAGATTGGAGTTTGAAAACCTAAAGAAATTCTTCTTTAAAATTGCACTAACTAACTTACTTACCTGTTTACAGGAAATGTCCCAGAGTAGTATCCAGGTATACTACTCTGAGTAAGAAAAGTAATCTCAAAAGCAACTAACCTGTAATTTTACTGAAAAACCCTTTCAAGTCTATGTACTGTATTTAAAAACTATTGCATTTATCTGAAACCATACTGTAGGTCAAAACAAAGTGCATATACAATTACAATTCAAATTGTTTACAAGCTGCATTACTACTGTAAAGTATGTATTGCTTACCTGTGCCAGGCTTGCTTGGTTCTAGAAAATAAAACAACTAATAGAATATTTTCATACCAAAACAATTGGTCTGAAGTTTAGTCTTTGACCGTGTGAATTCATTTGCTGACTGAGTGTGTACAACAAATGCTTAACACTGTCTTCTGATACTGCCTTACTGCTCGACCACACTACCACAAATAGAGAGTGAGGTGCTATCTAACTTTACCTCTGCCTACCTTTGGGGTTCCACTAGACTCTGTGCACACTATACCTCACTTTGGTATAGTATATACAGAGCCAGCTTCCTACAGGATCTCTACAATGTGTTTATGGATCCGAAAGAGTATGAATTCTACAGACCAGTACCGAGTAACAGCACAGGGGACAGTGATGATGCAAGGAATATGGTTACTGGCAAAGTTGTGTCTGAAATAGAGTTGACAAAGTACAGTTTTGAGAAGAGAATTTAGGAGAAGATGGGTTCGACCTTGAGGAATTTGTGGAGAATTGTTACACTGATTTTCATTTTCTTTTATTAGCCTGTCAGTGTTCTTCAAACTGGCTTAGGTTGAAGTTTATTTATGTCTAGGAGGGAGACACACAGTATGTTTTTTTCTGATTGTAGTGGGAATGGTGTGCAAGTGAAAAGTATTAATGTGGAACATTATGGATGGAATGTTCGATGCATATTTAAGACAAATTATTGCTCTGTCATGTACTTGCTTTTAAATAAACATTACCTTTATCATAATGGAATGTTTGTCTTTTCTTTCACATCACACCATTGTACCCAGCCTTCATTTCTTTTTATTTTTTGGTGCTTTTGTAATTTACTTCCGATGGTTAAGACTCATAAAGGGTCCAGTTAGAATATTAATAATTGGGAACCTCTCCTCCCCCATACAGGTGCAAAGAGGTACAAGGCAGGGTTGCCCCCTGTCCCCAATGCTTTTTAATTTGTACATAGAATCTTTTGCAGAGAGCATTAGGGCACATGAGGACATACTTCCTTTCAGATCTGGCAATTGGGAGAAACAAATTTCATTGTATGCCGATGATATCATGATATATACGTCAGATTTAGAAAGAACTATTCCAATTGTATATAGATTAGCTCACCAATTTGGAATATCTCAGGATATGAGAATAATCAGTCGAAAACTGAGTGCATGGCTTAGAATGTTAACGTTTCCTCCACCCAATTAAAATTAAAAAAGAGAAATGAGATATTTGGGAATAAAAATTACTCAGGACATCAATGATATACCCAACACAAATATATGTAAAATTGACAAAGAAATCTCCGATTCCCTAAAAAGTTGGGCATATCTACCCCTAACATTAATAGGAAGGGTCAACTTGATAAAAATGATGTTATTACATACCCTTAGCTTTTAAGGAGGAAAGTTTGAGGAAAATCCAATCAAAAATGAATTCATTTATATGGGCATCCAAGAGCAGCAGAATTTCTTGGAATTAACTTCGAAGAAGAAAGAACAAGGGAGGCTTATGTGCGCCTGACTTACTTATTTATGCTTGGGTTTTCCAAATGAAGGCAGGGAAAAGGCTTATGAATGAACCAGACCTGTCAGATATAGGGAAAATGTTTAAGGAAATGCTTCAGGACCTAAAGGAAGCAGAACATGCGTATTTGTATAAATTTGGTGACCCACGTTTCTTCAAGAAAGTAAGATTGAAAGTTTTAAAAGATCTAGCAACTACTAGGATCAAAATTAGAAAACGGTCAAAAATTAGCTATTATAGCGCTATGGCGCCTATATGGGACACCCCCGATTCACCTGAGTGGACCAAAGACTCGCTAGCAGTACCTTTAAAAACCGCTGGCGTGAACTGTTGGGCCCAACTGATTCCAGAAGAATGTTTGATATCTTGGGAGGAGATGAAGGATATGACAGACAACCAGATATCCAAATTAAGTATCTACAAATAAAAAACTGGACTCAGAAGATTGGAATACCGATTGGCTATAAAAACGATTTAGAGACTGCACTGAGAGCCAGGCAGCAAAACAAAAAAGAAGTGGCGAATCTCTACTGGCGCCTGATCGATTTGGCAGATGGTGACTTTACACTTCCAGCACGGTTGTGGGGAGAGTACTAGCCAGACGTCGATACGGAAACATTATGGCAAGTATCTTTTGAGTTAGTATACGCTACCGTTCAAGCTGCCAATTTAAGGAGAAATCATCTCTTCTCTATTGGTCTATTGGTGGCCCCTAAAACTATCTAAATTTGCAAAGGGTGTCACTCCATTCTGTCCAAAATGCCGAAAAGAAAAAGCTAATGATGAGCATATGTTTGTAAGTTGTCCAATAATCCAGAAGTTCTAGGACCCAGTGTTAAAAGGTATGGAAGGAATATTTGGGTTCGATGTACAGGTAAGCATCTCTCTATTCTTCTTTGGTCTCCTTAATGAGTATGAAAGTCTACCTTTGGATTCTAATAAGCTGTGTTTTTATCTCATTTTACTGGCCAGAAGGGAAATTTGTAAATGTTGGATTAAAAGTACCCCTCCGACCTTTCTAGACTGGGTAAATGCTATCAAATACGTAATGAAATTGGACATAGCTACAAGAAAAGAGAATAGTAAGAAGGTTGCCTTCTGGATACCATGTGAAAGTTGGTTGGATAGTCTCTAGACTAAATTGGGAGTAATTTAGTCCAATGATTACGCCTCTACATAGATTTACTTCACCACTCGGGTCAGTTCCAGGGGCGTATTGATAGAAGAGTGGAATAGACCAAATTTGAGAGGTTCTGTGTAAAGTGCAAACCATTAAGATCAGAACTTTCCTGCTGGTGCCAGTACGAAGGGGGACAGCAGAGGAATATCAGCACTGTACTGGAAAGATCTAATGACGTATGAGGACAAGTTTGAAAAAAAAAAGACTCATAAAGGGTCAAGAAGACTTCAGTGCAGGACATCCACCAAAAAATGGTGGATTCTGTGTCCCCAAACTCACCGTTCAAGCACCTTATTGAGAGAAGGGGGAAGCACCAGGTTTCTGACTGAGAAGACTAAGGGATATATGTACAAGAATTGTCACTAACTAATGCTATTGTTAGTTTGCAGCAATTTCCTTAACGTGGCCTGTCACCAAAAACTATTGCCCTGTTAGCGATGATTTACAATGCGTCGCTAAATGGTGATAGCAATAACTAGACGTGTGGAAAACTGCTGCTAACACTAGGCGATGAAAAGTTTGATGTTAGCAAGAGAAAAGTGACGAAAGGCCCATTAGCAGCAAAATAACTCACATTAGTCAGCCCAACATGATTATTTTAGTCTCTAGAGGCAAAAATAGCCTATAAGTCAACCTCCAATGATATTTAGTCAATAAAACCAATGGAATGCAGAATGGAGCAACCAGGGACAAGTGGAGCACAGATCAACAACCCCCCAAACCTCCCAACAGCCAGGATGACCAGCCAGGGTCCCAGGAGAAGAGGAAATGCAGATTCAGGGCTACAGTTATGAAACAAGGTGCATCGCTGGGAAGAACCAGAGATGCATCACTTTTCATAGTGCCCTCCTTGCAATATCATGGCAGCCAAACCCTTGAAAGCAGGGACAGTCCCCGGGGCCTGGAGGCCTCGCTGGGCCTGCGTCTGTGAACAGGAGTGGGAGGCAGAGGTGCTGGGGAGTTGCTAGGCCATGACGGTAGACATTGAGGGGTCAGCGATCTTCCTTACCTGTTGGTGAAGTCTGGTAGGTCGCATGGAGACATGTTGCTGACCTGTATGAGAAGACCACCTGGCGCCCCTTGGAGCTGTGAATGGTAGAGGCGTTCCTGCGCACCAACGTAGGGAGGTCTGCTTCGCATACCAGGTACCACCCCTACACCGGGGAGCACAGAGGAGATTACTAATGGTGGGCCGCACCTCTCTGCATCACAGGCCGGAGGATGTTGCGCTGTACGGACGCTGTGGAGGGTGAGGCACCTGAGCTGCACCAAACCTTTGTGGTGGGAGCACTGCAACTTCACACCTAAGGGGGCCCTGTGGCATCACCTGCATCGGGAGGTTCCCCAGTGGACCTGGTGGTGACTGCTGTACCCAGGCCAGGCTTGTGAAAAACCACCAATAGAAAGCATACCAAAGAGCAAACCAACTATATGCAAAGCGAATCAAACAGACTAGGAAAAAAGAGAAAGAAAAACAGAGATGTAAGTATAAATGCGACATTAGAGAGATGAGGAGATAACAAAAAAGAATGAGCATATGAATGATAGAAAAATAGGATAAGCAATTAGAATGTAGGTTATAAAGAGCAATACAGATGAAGAGGATAAAGAAGAGGGATGCAAAAGAATGAAAGAAACTGAAAGTTGTAGTGGAGAGAAATACAAAAAATAGAAAATCGTACCTACAAATAGTCCAAAACATATGAAGGGTGAGGGAGGATGAGGCCACATGGAACAATGACACGAACGGACTCCAAGAGGGAAGGTGAGGGGAACCGCAGGACAAACGACAAGTACAAAGAATGGAACAGGCGATAAGGAAACATTTCCTGCGAGGAGAGAAATAAAAGGTTAATAATATTCAATGAAACTTAATAACCAACATCAGAGAGTTATAACTCAAGGTAAATTTCTTGAATGAGTTAACAAGTAAAGAAACCTGCAAAGCAACAAGGTCAACCACTTATTTTTCTGATGAAGAGGTGTCCATAGTTTCTGCATTGGAAGAGTTAAGAAAACTTTTGAGTCTTATAGGATCTTCATATGTGGTAGTCTTATTGTTGTTGTAAGTCACCTTGAAAAGGCACTGGTGAAAAAGGCCATACCGTGCTCCCATGGATCGAAGAATTGGTCTCATCGCCAGGAACTCTTCACGCCTATCAGCGGTAGCTTTGGCATAGTCTTGTGAGAAAAACAGAGGGTTACCCGACCATGAAATATGGTTGATAGATCTAGCCGCTGATAAGACTCTTAGCAGGTCTGTGTCTTCCAGGAAATACAGGATGCCCTTCTCGGCTTTCTTATGTTAGAAGAGGACACAGCAGATGCAGGACCTAATCTATGAGCATGTTGTATATTAAGTATTGTACCCTTCTGTAATTTGAGAACTTTTGGGAGGAAGGATTTGAAGAAGGTGATAGGGTCAGAGCCTTCCGAGCCCCCTGGCAAACAATATATACGAAGATTATTTAGTCTATTTCTGTTTTCCAAGTTTTCAACCTGCTGTTGTAGTGACGTCACTTGGGAATGAAGAGCTTCTACTTTGGTGCTCGATGATCCTAAAGATACAATGCTTTGTCCCACTGTGGTGATTCTTTCCTCCATTCGTGACCACCTATCAGTTAGAATTTGTAATTTAGAATTTGTCTCTTCTACAAATGGACGCAATGCTCGAAATTCCTCCACTCGGAAGTCCATAGAGACTGACGAAGGCTGTTTAGGATGTGAAGGAGGATAATTTTTTCTGTTGCTTACTTGGCGCTTTGTTGTCACCGGAGGATGCATTAATTGTCGATAACGGGGTACCCTTTGGTGGCGACGTTGTTGTATCCATTGTGTTGGAGAATAAGTTAAAGTTTGAACGTGTTACAGGAATATGCGTTAAGGGTACCACTTGAGGATTAGCTTTAATTGCGTTGCTCATCTACCAAACAATGAGCGATAAGGTACACCTGTTTCATCATAGAAAAGAGCTATCCAGCCGATGTGGGCTTTGGTGTGAAAAATGATACACCAAAATTGCGGATATCAGGTATACAGCAAAAGGTAAGTCAGTCCTCCATGGAATTGAGCTAGTTTTATGAAGAAACAAGTGATTTCCAAGATGGCACTACCTCTACAAAGCTGTTTCAAAGGGTAACTCAGAAACGATAGCAGTAATGTTGGTCATACATTATAAGAGGTCAAAGTGCACAAAATGATGAAGAGTGAAACATTATTGAAAATCATCAGAGGCAGTAATTAGCAGAAATCCATATGGTCCACCTTCTCTCCCAGAATTTAAAATGGCGGTATTGCTGTCAGCAGGAGAGAGAGAGAACTGCCACAATGTTGAAAAAGAAAGGTGAAAGTAAAACTGGTTACATTATGATGTTAGAGCGTTTTCTGAAGAACTACCCAGTGATTTACAACTGCAGTTCCATAAAGTTCCATAAATAGCCTCTTAAGAAAATAGCGCATGAAATATTCTCTCAACGGGCCGAGGTTAAAATGGTGGACGTCGCTATGACGGAGCTGCTTAATTGCGCACCAGAGAGGAAATCATGCTTCCGGAAGGCTGCGCAGCGAGACACTCACTTCAACTGAATCCTCACAGATTAAATAGTCTATGCTGTCCTTTTAAGGCTTCAGCAGTCATCCAGTGAGTCGCTTGGTCCGCTTATCCCGCCGCCATCTTCCATTAGCGCAAACCACGCCCCCCAAGGCCCCAGATTTATAATGCTTTGTAAAAGAAAAACCCAGGACTGGAGCATTGCATCCCTGGGCACATGGAGTCTTATGTTAACTTTAATCCAAGTGGAATTGGCTATCATTACCTCAGTGGATCAGACGCCACCCGGGAGGATGATTAGCAGGAAACTCATGTTAACTTATTCAGGCTCCGGGGTGGTGTCTTCAGACCACTGCACACTATTCTTTACTGAGTTGTCGTGCTAATGATTCTTCTCATATTTCCAGCACTGGGTAAACGTCTCATGAGAGTTTAACCAGGGCTTTAAGTAGACCAGGTCTGGCTGGTGCTGAGCACTGGCAGAGGCATTTTATCAAGAAACGGCGTTAAAATTATCGCCGCTTTAGCAGCAGAGAACTACCGCTAAAGCGGCGATAATGGGCTTGATAATATGCCCTTGAGAATTCCCATAGAAGCCCATGTTCTGGTGTCAATATGGGCTTCTATTGGAATTCTATGCGGCATATTATCAAGCCCATTATCGCCGCTTTAGCGGCAGTTTTCTGCCGCTAAAGCGGCGATAATTTTAACGCCATGCTTGATAATATGCCCCGCAGTTCTTAAAAGCAGGCGCCAAGACGGATCCCTATCGGGCTCTTTATTTTCGTCCTCACTCTTAAAATGGAAAAAACATCTTAACTCTGCCGCAGTTCACTGTTTTGGATGTAACTTTTATGTTTTTTGCAGTTCTATATTGCAAAACTCAAAGTGCTTTACATTGACACCAACAAAGACATATTCATTTATTTTTTGGTAGGCACGGGCGATTAAGTGGTTTTCCCCAAAACACAGGGGGGCAGATTTACAAGCCCCTTGCGCCCGTTTTACGCCACCGTTGCGTCACTTTTGTGACGCAGCGGTGGCGCAAAACCAGCGCCATGCTGCGGGGTATTTACAACGTGACGCATCTGGGAGATGCGTCACGTTGTAAAGCCCTGCGCCAGAAGCAGGCGTTCTGGCGCAGGGGGGGGCGTTCCGGCGCAGGGACGCCTCCTAAAAGTGGCTGAGTGAAATCTGCAAGATTTCACTCAGTCACTTTTAAGGCCATGCTGCGTCAAAACCCTGCGCCTGCTTGAAGCAGGCTTAAGGATTGACGCAGCATGTTAGGGATAGGGCACCCCTGAGCCTTGCTGGAGCTGCGTCGCGCTTGCGACGCAACTCCAGCAATGCGCCGCCTTTCCGACAGGGGATGCGTCACGCATCTGCCCATCCGAGTGCCACGGTGCGCCGCATTATAAATGCGGCGCATCAGTGGTGGCTCACGGGTGGGCAGATGCGTCGCAACTCTTCTGGCGCATCTCTGCTGATTAGCAGAGATGCGCTAGAAGTCATAAATCTGCCCCATGATGTTGAGCCCACCCTGAGACTGAAACCTGCTTCCTCAGCTCCAAAGATGTCAGCTCTCGCCATTATGCTAAAACCTCTCGCGCAAGAACTAAAGCATTTTCAATATTATATACAACATAGACATAGTTGTACGTATGCATGTAGTAGTATATTTTTCTTATCCAACTAACAACCTTTGACAAAGCCAATAGTCCTGGCTTGTTTTAGGTGTAATGTGACTTGTTACATTATATATGTGGAGGCAATAACAGAAGCAGCAAAATACCAGTCGGGAGGCACATTATGCTGAGGACATAGTTTTAGCATTAATCTTTTAAGCCATGCCCTTAATTATATCGGCCACGCCCCTTTGAGAGACCCCCCATTTGTTTCATCCCACTTAGCCCTGAGTTTAACTTTGTTTACATACATTAAATCACTGGTATCTAAAGTTAGGGTGCTTATTTCCCTTGCTTGCACCAGGGCCTATGGCATCCTTGCTAGGCTACTGCTCGTCTATGCACTGTGATGCAGTTCTCTAGCGTCGCATGGCCATGGCATGTTTAACAAGAGCGCAGTCGATTACATCATCTAGGCGCAATTCTCACTATATATAGCGCTGTGCAAATGTCTCCTATTTGTGCAACACAGCGCTGTATACTGTCGCGCAGTTTTGCCTGATTTTTAGTACATCTGGATTATTGTTTTCTAATGATGTGGCCCTTACAGCGAGTCCCTCACAATTCCTAAAACCTCCGAAGATTTAGCTGGATTTTTTTTTTTTTAAAGATAGGAAAATGTGCACGTCGAAAATATTAAAACAAAGTGAGTTGTTGAGCCTACTTCCGTGAGACGAACGGTATTTAACCATTTTTGAGACACGTGCCATTTCACTGGCCCTCATTCAGTTAGTCTGGAACCTGTCAATATTGCCCGTGGGGCTTGGCAACGAGGTGCCATAAAAGCGTTTTATACCTTGCTGTAGTAAGAAATTCTGAATATCATTTATCGCACGCTGCAAGACGTTCGACTGGCAGGTGCTGCAACCGAAAAGTAAACACTGTTTTAATAAAATAGTTAATGATCACTCATTAAAGAACAAATGCTTGACTGAGTTGTATGAAACGCAAGTCTGGAAAGCTGACAGTTCTAACGTCAGCTAAGGTATTGGCAAGAGGCACACTTAAGAAATGAAACTGTCAGGCCTTCCTTCCTTTTTTCCTTTTTCCCGTTTCTATCTTTCCCTCTTTCTTTCTTCCTCATTGTGTTGGTTTTCTAACTTGTTTTCTTTTTCTTTTATCATTTCCGTATCTCCATTCCTAAGCCTGTTTGCTTCAATCCCCCTTCTCATTTCTTCCCATTTTTAGCTCGAGCCTTCGAGACCTCTTGTATATACTTTAGTATATACTTATATATTAGAATATACTTATATGTGTATGTACTTTGTGGGCTCTAGAGATCAGCCCAAGAACTTGTCTGCTTCCGCTTAGGGACTTTTTTTTCTGTTCAACTGCCCCTATTTAACGGTCTTGAGAGAAAACGACCTATTTAACTGTCTTAATATAAAAGGACCAGTAGAGTTCAGTAAAATACCAGAATTGCTTTCTGCTGAGGGGCTTTCTGTTTCATGCAACTGCCTCTATTTAACTTTCTTGAGAGAAAACGACCAGCAGAGGTCAGTAAAATACCACAATCCCTTTAGCATTCTCTAGATGCCAGTCCATAGAAATTGTCTTCCACAAGCACCCGTAGACAATAATATCTTTTTTCAAATCTTGTATTTTCAGTGATATGACCACCGAAGGCCCTGATTTTATATTAAAAACAGAGCTTTGGACTATACCGTTTCCCACTGAAAGGCAATATTTTTCTCCATGTGTTCCCATACCTGGTGTGTCACGCAGTTTGGTGCTTACTTTCCACCATGTTAAAGAACAGTAGATGTTTCAACACCCAGGTAATTGTGCTGTGTAGCTAAATACATATAAGGTCCCAAAGGCGAGACCGATTGCATTGCAAATGCTTGTTATTATATCTCTTTTCTCTCTCCATCACTGTACTTACAAAATGTTCCTGCTCTCAACCACCTTCTCTGTCGTAAGTTTATTGTTAACTGTTATTCATAACCTACTGTCTCCACACCTGCAGAAAAGAGGAAAATGTGGGGGACGTAAATAACTAATTAGACTTTCATTTTGATCTTTGGGCAGCTCCAACTTGTAATGTAGCAAAAGAGTGGTTCCGCCAAAAACTTTTTAAAATAAACATTTTTTGAAAATTGAGGACACTGCAGGCATTGTTTGTATCCAAATTGTAGAAATTAGGCAATATTAGAAACTCAGGTCTGACTATAGTAAATAAAGGACAATAAAATACATTACTTAGCAACCACATTTTATGAAATTCACAGTAATTATTCGAGACAGATTGTTGAAGTATACAAATGTATTATGCATTCTAATCTAATCTAATCAACAAGCCTGGTTGTGAAGTTATGTTGCAGTGCTCAAGAAGCGCATCTACAGAAAACATGATGGAAGGAGAGGCACCTAAGACTATAGAGACTTGGCTAGCGATCTATTGATGCAATTAATTGAACAATTGACTAAGATGATAACAACCAATTAATGGTAATTTCAACACCATGATCCACTTGTCAATGTTTCGACCCTAGGGGATGAATTTGTGGGCCATCATCAGGAAAGGTAATCGTTAAGGAGTATCTGATGATAACTGGAATGAATATATAGTGCTGAGGATTTAGGGGCTTATTTATGGTAACTGTTGTATTGCTACGTGAAAACACCGATGCAACAGTTTTCACTGCACCCTCCTTGCGACATGATGGATCTGTCATATTTACTGTATGAGGCATCATGTCGCAAGGAAAGACCGATACGTCAGTATCACTTACGTATCTGTCAGCGCAAAACTGACACATTGCTGGGGTGTGTGTGCAAACAGACACAACTCCAGCAGCAATTAGTCCTTTCACATGGGGCAATCCCCATGTGAAAGAGTCTGCCTCATTCTTACGCCTGCTGTGAGCCAGGCATAAGAAATTGACGCAATGGCATCCTAGAAGTGGAGCACTGAAATCTTATAGATTTCAATGCACCACTTCTACAAGGCATTTTACGGGGGAACGCCCACACTGCATACATTATACCTGGTGCAGGTATAATGTGATGCAGGGTTTTACAAAGTAACGCATCTGTCTAGATGCGTCACTTTATAACTAGGGCGCAACATGGCACATTTTTTACCCCACCGGTGCACCACAAAAAGTGACACACCGGCGACGTAAAAGTGAGGCAAGGGCTCTTAAATAGGCCCCTTAATGTGTATAAAGGACAACAATTCCATCTAAAAGCTATTACATAGTATAACAAGGGAAACTTACTTCTAAGTCGAGTTAACTTCCTAACAGACGTTTGGAAAGAATCCACCAACATTAAAGATATGTAAGGTGCGTAAACCCATTCAATAAAATTAAATGAAAATTATAAAATTAAAAGGGATGGGAGGTTACTCGGCGTCTGTGCATCTAGTCTCAATATATTAAATTTGAGAATCATTCAGAGATCAAAAACAAAAGAAAAAAAGAGAACTAAGGGGCATATGTATCAACCGATTTTGTATTCGCAAACGCTGCGAATCGCAAAAAAACAGCGTTTGCGAATACAAAATCGCAAAAGGAGATGTATGAGGCATTTCAGCCTCGCAATCTTAAGGAATCTCTAAATTTGTGATTTCTTAAGTTTGCGTAAGCATTTAAGAAATCGCAAATTGCGATTTCTTAAATGCAATGTAACACGCACCCAAGTTGTGCGATTTCTCCTTAAGAAATCGCAAATTACCACCAACTTCAAGTTGGTGGTAAATTGCGATTTCTTTGAAATATGCCCTTTTTTGCATATTTCAAAGTGCCATGTGGTGCACATACATGCCCTTAGGGCATGTATGTGCGCCATATGTGCACAGATGCTGATTTCAGGGGTGCATCAGGGTGTCATCATGACACCCTTGCACCTTTGAAATTATTCTCAATTTGCGATTAGCAAATAGCGAATCGCAAATTGAGAAGGACTTCCCATTCATTGCTATGGGCCTCCTGGCCCATAGGAATGAATGGGAAGGTATTCCTTAATTGCGATTTCGCAATTTGTTAATCGCAATTAAGGAATTTTAAGAAATCGCAAATGTTTTGCAATTTTTTAAATACATCCTGTTTTGCAATTCTCAAATAGCGATTTTCAAAAAATCGCTATTTGAGAATCGCAAATGGAGATGTTGATACATATGCCCCATAGTGAGTAAATCGAGTTGTACCCAAGTGAGACACAGTGTAAACAAGTTTTGGGAGTATTACCAACAAAATGGCAAGCACAAGTCCATTTAATGTTTAGTTAGCCTGGTTGTATGTCCACAGTTTTGATCACAAAAATATTGTGGTGCCAAAATATCGATGCTCTTAAAATCTTAAAACAAAATTTGAAGTTATGATTATTTTAAATTTTTTTTAAATTAAGTCTACAACAGGATATATATGAGACTGTGATGACTGCAGCAGGATAACAACAATTTAGTAGTTACATTAAACTTTATAGTATCATCAGATTTCAATAGTCCATATATGTATTTGGGTTGGGGGTGTGACATCTTGGCAGGTGTATGCAATTAACTTAGAGGAATATGTACAAGGAAGTGGCAGAGTGAGGTGTTAGCCTCCTTGGCTTAACACCACGCTCCGCCACTTCTGATTCACAAGGCTGCATTATATTTACAAGAATGTGGTGCAGCCTTACTTTTCCCCCTGCGATGGCGCTAAGTTCAGCAACTTAGTGCCAACACAGGCACCCCTGCACCATAGTGCAAGGGTGTCTGCTCGAAGGGTAGGATTGTTTATGGGTAGGATGGTGTCCCTACTTGCACATAAACAATCCTAAAATGCCATTTTTTCACTGTCATGTGTGCTGCTTCATGCAGCACACATGAAAGTCACAAAATGGCATTTGTTTTTAAAGGATTTGTTTTTAAAGGATTGCTCATGTACAGGAATAGGTAGGGTCTAAAAGGGCCTCCGAGCAAAATCTCCATGAGAACGGTCGATGAGTATTGGTGGGAATAGTGAAAGTGAGCTTAACTGAGTTGTGATCAGATAATGTGCAAGGGAGAGGGAAGATATCCATTATGAAGGCATTCGCCCCCTCGCTTAGCAGCCAGTAGTCCAGACGGGACCAGCTACCGTGCGCCAGGGAGGCATGTGAGCCCTCCAATGTATCTCAATTGTGAAGCCTCCAAGCATCAATCAGACCAAACTCCATCATACAGTTCGTGATGCATTTGGCAGCTCTAGGAGTGCGTCCGCTGATCCAGCGGGTTACCAGCTAGAGATACTCACATACCGACATACTCACCTGGGCCCATTAAACACGCACACACATGAGCTGGTAAAGTACCGCTGGGGTCAATTTGTTGTACTTATACCTGTAAGATAGATTTACCTTATCATTTCTTACCAAACCTTTCTGACCGAATGTGTTTTCCTCTGGTCAATGGACCTTTTAGTTAACTGTTGGAGGCAAAAATTTGACATAGAATAAAACCATCTTTAAAATAACCCCAGCCTCAGGAGAGTTTTAAATGTTTATCTAGTTAAATTCATGTGAGCCAAGAACCCAAATACAATTTGTACACCATCTTCTTCAAGGAAAGAAATCAGATGTGTTTTTAAAGAGAAAATCATTAAACAATGTTATTACGATGACAGTACCTGAATAGGGAGAAATAAAAAGAGCAATACAATGACATACTACACAGATTTATAGTTACCTAGGATGGTGTGGAAACCAACCCCTTGGCCAAGGAGTTGGAAAGATCCCCTGGGACAGATCAGGTGACAAAGGTTCAGGACAGGATTCAACAGGGACAGGATAGATGACCTCTTCTAGATACGACGCTTGCGTCGCACCCCTATCTGACACTATCTTCCTCCTCTATTCTTCCGTGATCTTCTTCTATTATGTGCCTCCTCGATTCTTCCGCGATCTTCTTCTAATTAATTGGCTCAAATTCTAAGTCTGGAAAGCGATTCTTCTTCAGCTTATATTCAATTCTCGGAAAGCATCTCCGTCTCTCTTGGTGTCTCTCAGTGCGAGCTAATCTAACTAACTAAACTACCTCAATTATACCCTTCTAATGGCATGTACCACCCTTAAATTTTTCAAACTTATGAAACGCCTAATTCTGATTGGACAGGAAAGGGGGGATGATCATCACACCATTCTAAGTTTCTAATAACTTTCTTTAGTCTAATGTTCAGCTTTCCCACCCCTTAAATGTATTTTCCCAAGCTTTATTTCCCACCCGTATTTCACATTTTTATCAATAAAAGTATACATGTAACAATTTTCTCATTCATCATCCTGGATGTCTTCTGCTTTCCCAGGATATGTTGCAATCGTGGCCTTGGCTGAATTTCAAGAACATCATCGTGTTTCCTGGCGGGTTACGAGTGGGCATGTGTTGGGTATCACGCCATATAGACTTTAGTATTGCTCTGAGGCCCAAATACGAACTAAATAGAAAGCGTCAAAGCAACATGTTAAAAATCTAAATAAAATGATTTCACAGTATACCACCTATCTCTACCCTAATCCCATATACTTAAAAAAATCTTTCGCATTAGCATTTTAATAAAGTTGCAGGGATTAGTTTCAGCAAAAGCATGCGCTTTAACATGTAAGTTTCAAGCGGCCATCTTAAAAGTGATTGCGCAGCTTCAAAGAGTTCCCTCCAAGCAAAGACTTGTCATTACTACGTAGATGTAGTTGACGCATGCGCAGTACAGAATTCTGCGTCAGCAGCCATTTTGAGTCACACTCGGGTTACTCGTTAGTACGACACATATGTAAGCTTCCCCTAAACTTAAATGTATAAACTGTAATGCACATTAGTATTCACAAACACAATTATTATGGTATTATGAGTTATTTTGAGAAAATTGCATCCAAGCAAGTCTCTTTATATACAAGTCCTTGTTCCATCAATCCCCTCTTTGATGGCTTTTTTATGCCATCACTAATTTCCCACCACCAATCAGATGCCAACTTTAACACATCTCAATTCCTTCTTCAACCTTTCCATTTCCTTCTTTTTCGTTATTGAACTGTAAACCCTTCATCTTTTTATATAGATCTCCTTTCATTTCTTCTAATTGTATGTCATCGTATTATCTTTTCTTTCCCTTTTTGGTCACTTCATATCTCTTTCTTTTCTTACAACATTTGAAGCATATCATTATTGCTAAGACTAACAGTGTTATTCCAAGTATTGGCAGTATTATTTGGCCTATAAAGCTCTTACCTATGTTAGAAAACCAGCTCCCTATGGTAGTGATACTATTTGTTAATTATTTCCATACACTGTCAACCTCCAGTGGTTTTAAATCTTCCTCCAATTTTGTAATACTTTTAATATATCCTCCAATTTCAACACTTTTGTCCGGATTGTAAGTGCAACAATGTTGCGCTTTCAGCATTTTACAGACTCCGCCCTCTTTTGCCAATAATATATCAAGAGCAAATCAATTTTGCAAAACCATAGATCTAATTACAACCATTTCTGTGTTGATCATCAAAAATCCTCCAGCAGTGTCAGTTGATAACCGATCAACTATTGTAGATAGCTGACAAATTTTTAGTGAATTCAGAATTAGTCCCACCGAAGGTATCAATGCACTTAATATATCACCTACTATTTCTGAGAAACTAGCTCTCTTAGTATGTGTTAGTTCCTTTGCATCTTCATTGCTTCCAGTGATTCTTTTCACATGGTACACCTTTGGGAATACTATTCCAAAATAGCAACTCCTGTGCCAGTGATCAGGCAGCCTAAAATAGGCTTTATTTATTGCCACACACGTAATAAACTCCAGGAAATACTGGATGTGTTACACCTTTTAGTCCCCATCCCCCAATAACTAAGAAATTGTGGTCACATTCACTGGAACCAATAAATGCATTGTTATATTCAGTCTTTAATTTATGGAGGCAGATCTTCCCTTTCTTTTCAAAATCCAAGGACATAGCAGCATGAGTCTTGCCAGTTGTATACATTTCTTCTTTCTCAGCCCATTGAGGTATTTGAGGTTTCAGTTCAGAAGCCCTTCTTTGGAAGTCCTGCCTCCTTTGCTCAACTAAATTCAAAAATATATTTTCTTCTTCGTGTAATTTACATGTTAGATTGTGCTTGTGTGCTTCAGCTATATCTATTGTTTTCATAGTTAAATGAAATTAAATGAAAATTATAAAATTAAAAGGGATGGGAGGTTACTCGGCGTCTGTGCATCTAGTCTCAATATATTAAATTTGAGAATCATTCAGAGATCAAAAACAAAAGAAAAAAAGAGAACTAAGGGGCATATGTATCAACCGATTTTGTATTCGCAAACGCTGCGAATCGCAAAAAAACAGCGTTTGCGAATACAAAATCGCAAAAGGAGATGTATGAGGCATTTCAGCCTCGCAATCTTAAGGAATCGCTAAATTTGCGATTTCTTAAGTTTGCGTAAGCATTTAAGAAATCGCAAATTGCGATTTCTTAAATGCAATGTAACACGCACCCAAGTTGTGCGATTTCTCCTTAAGAAATCGCAAATTACCACCAACTTCAAGTTGGTGGTAAATTGCGATTTCTTTGAAATATGCCCTTTTTTGCATATTTCAAAGTGCCATGTGGTGCACAGATGCTGATTTCAGGGGTGCATCAGGGTGTCATCATGACACCCTTGCACCTTTGAAATTATTCTCAATTTGCGATTAGCAAATAGCGAATCGCAAATTGAGAAGGACTTCCCATTCAGTGCTATGGGCCTCCTGGCCCATAGGAATGAATGGGAAGGTATTCCTTAATTGCGATTTCGCAATTTGTTAATCGCAATTAAGGAATTTTAAGAAATCGCAAATGTTTTGCAATTTTTTAAATACATCCCGTTTTGCAATTCTCAAATAGCGATTCTCAAAAAATCGCTATTTGAGAATCGCAAATGGAGATGTTGATACATATGCCCCATAGTGAGTAAATCGAGTTGTACCCAAGTGAGACACAGTGTAAACAAGTTTTGGGAGTATTACCAACAAAATGGCAAGCACAAGTCCATTTAATGTTTAGTTAGTCAGGTTGTATGTCCACAGTTTTGATCACAAAAATATTGTGGTGCAAAAATATCGATGCTCTTAAAATCTTAAAACAAAATTTGAAGTTATGATTATTTTAATTTTTTTTTTAATTAAGTCTACAACAGGATATATATGAGACTGTGATGACTGCTGCAGGATAACAACAATTTAGTAGTTACATTAAACTTTATAGTATCATCAGATTTCAATAGTCCATATATTTATTTGGGTTGGGGGTGTGACATCTTGGCAGGTGTATGCAATGAACTTAGAGGAATATGTACAAGGAAGTGGCAGAGTGAGATGTTAGCCTCCTTGGCTTAACACCACGCTCCGCCACTTCTGATTCACAAGGCTGCATTATATTTACAAGAATGTGGTGCAGCCTTACTTTTCCCCCTGCGATGGCGCTAAGTTCAGCAACTTAGCGCCAACACAGGCACCCCTGCACCATAGTGCAAGGGTGTCTGCTCGAAGGGTAGGATTGTTTATGGGTAGGATGGTGTCCCTACTTGCACATAAACAATCCTAAAATGCCATTTTTTCACTGTCATGTGTGCTGCTTCATGCAGCACACATGAAAGTCACAAAATGGCATTTGTTTTTAAAGGATTGTTTATGTACAGGAAGGGACACCTTACTTTACATAAATAATCCATGGCATTTTGCTTTTTCCATGTGTGCTGCACAAGGCACACATGGAAACAAAGTCCAACACACAGCAAAAACACAGGCGGCAAAGGCAGAAATACAGGGAAAACCCACGCCAAGGATGCCAGGTCAGTGTGCCATCCTTTATGAGGATGCCCAGTTTACAGATTCCGGTAGTGCCCCCTGCCCAAAACCCCTTAGTTTCCCATGTTCCTTTAGGCGTGCTACCCCCCCATAAGGGCCTCTCTCGGGTCACCTTCATGGCTCATTTTGTCAGTCTCTTTACCCCTTTCCAGGCATCAGTGGTCATCTGGGTAGCTGTCAGTAGGTTCTTTGACCCCTTCCCCCATAGTGCAAGTGTGAGCAGGTCTGTAATTGAATTGGGTCCCCTTCACCACATATGTTGGGTGATCCCCAGGCATATACTCCCAATCATTGACCACTATTAAGTGCACTGCCCATTAGTACTCCCAGATGTTGGAGGAGGAGATGCCTTCACTATACTGATTCCTCTGCAGTGTCCCCAGTGCCACCCTAGGATTACCCCTATTCCATAGCAGCGCCCAGACCTCACTATTTATTGTAATAAAAATGTAATCTGGAATCTTAGGCTAAGTATTTTCAGGAGCGGCTCGTGTCACGGAACAGAGAAGGGGTGGGCAGTGGGTGGGCTTGTGGAAAGGAGGACGAGGGAGATCATTGAAAAGAAAAAAACCCATACCTGCTTCCCTCCATCTCGTTGCGCTCGTCTACTCCTCTCCTCTTCCGAAGTCACAGGCTCCCTGACTGCCCTGTGGCCAATCCTGAAGCTGCTCTCACATGAGAGCAGCTTCAGGATTGGCCTGGAAGCCCACGATTTGTACTCCAGGACAGACTATAAGTATGTGCCTGTTCTTTCCAACCCAGCAGTGTTGCTAGGTTGGAGAAAACTTTCATGGCGCATGATGGTTTGGCTGGCTATAGCGGAGGAGCTGCCCCTGGGTATTTTGAAGGATATACCAGAGCTTCGGGAGTGAAACCATCTTGTACATAGCTGCGCTTCCCAATTGCATCAGGGGCAGCGTCTTCCACTTTTGAATGTCCCCATGGAAGGCCGCAAGAACCCTCAAAATACTTTGGTCTAGGCTGACATCTTTATTGGAGGTCACATAGACATTCAGATACTTAAATCCTTGCCTATCGATTCGCAACTACCCAGAGCAGTCCCGCTCATCGAAGGGACCTACAGCTGGGTTGAGGTTCATCTTCTCTCAATTGATGCGGTAGCCTGCATGGGCTCCATAGCTGTCGAATATATGAAATATTCCTGGTAGCATCTCAGTCGACCTGTTTACATACAAGAAGACATTTTCGGTATACAATAATATACATTCGACTCCCACCTTCCCCTCCACCTTTCAAAAACCTGATGGGTCTGGGTGTGCTCTAATTAAGCAGGCTAGGGGCTCCAGCACAAAGACAAAAGGGGCAATAGAGGACCCCCTTGTCTCATACCCCTCTCGATAGGGAATGTGGTGGACAGCTAGCCATTTACCCTGACTCTGGAGACTGGGATTTTGTAGAGGAGGTCTAGTCGGACAATAAATTTGGGGCCAAAGTCAAACCTCACCAGAGCCTGTTTCAGGAATGGTCAGTAGACAGCATCAAATGCCTTCTTGGCATCTAAGGACAAGATTATGTAAGAGTCTTTCCGAAATGGAGCTGCCTCAAGCCAGTTGTAGAATCTGTGAAGGTTGAGCCTGGTCGACCTTTTGGGCATAAAACATGATAGGTCCATGTGTATTAAATTAGTATTCACTGATATGGGTCTGGTGGGTAATATTTCGGCCAATATTTTTGTCTCAATGTTTAAAAGTGAGAATGGGTTGTAGGAACTGCATTGTTACCCGGTTTATGGATCACTACTTTAGTAGCTCTATCGCGTTCTAGCGGGAGGACACCCTCCTCTTTCTCCTCCCTGAACATTTTGAGCAAATGGATTACGGCGGTTTTCAAAAAAGGTTTGGCTGGCATACCATGAAGATCCAGGGTTTTCCCCGTCTTTAACTGCCAATGGCTGTCAGTACCGCCGAAAATCCCACATCCTCTTCCAGGGCCTGGAGTCATTTTTTTTATTTTAAAGTTCTGTTTAGTAGATTTTCACAATAACAGATACAGCATCGCTGCCATGCAAGGCAGTACAAACGTCAAACAAACATCATAACATCATCTGATTGACCGACCCTGCATCTTATCCCATCATGGGCTACTTATAATATACAAAGACATCGTCATGCTATGAACAATATATGCACATTAACATCACTCTTCAGCAGACATTGAACCTTCCTGGGCTTACGATCGGAGGTATTGACACAAAGGTTCCCAAATGTCCTTGGGCTTAGAAGACGATGGAAGCTCTTCCGCATAGAGTTCGAGGTTTTCTTTACAGTACACCAGATCTTTTACCCAGCGGTCTGGATGGGGGGCTAGAGTGCTCTCCCATGTCAGTGCCACATGGCGTTTTGCCATCAGCAATGCAATTCTAACAAATCTGCATATAGACCCTTTCAGCTGAGGTATATAGCATAACAGAAAAATCTGTGTTATACATTGCAATGGGACCCCAGACATAGACTGTATGTGCTGCACTACATCTTCCCAGAACCTAAACACTAGCCTATATGCCCAGGGCAGATGCCAGAAGTCAGCATCCAACTGGCCGCAGCGCTTGCATTTGCTTGTATCTCGGAGGCCAAACCTGTGTACACTTGGTGAATATATTTAAAATGGATAATCCGCAGATTACCGTTTGGAGTGAGGGCGCTGGTGAGGTTGCAGATGTGCTCCCATTTAGATGATATCAGCTGAGGAGAGAGCGTATCATTCCAGCATGCAAGGCTTCTGTCTATACCTGTAACCTTCTCATCTTGCACCGCCTTATACAGCTTAGTGACTAACTTGCGTCGTGTAGGCGCAACCAGTAGAAGTTGCAGAGAGTGCAAGGAGGGTGTTTTTATAGCAAGCTTCAATCTGTGCAAAGTGAACTGGAAAGCATTGTTGGGTTAGTAATATACTGAAGCCCCTCCGGTGTAATAAAACTCCAGTTGGGATGAATGTCTTGCATTTTGTCAATACCAGCCTCTCTCAACAAACGCATCGGGCCTTCCACCTGCATCACTGAGAGCGCCACATGGTGTGCCAGAGGCAGCGCCGGAGCATAAATCGGGAGCTTTGCTGCGAGTTTACCGATAGACTGCCATGCGGCAATGGTGGTGTTTACAGCATTGATTACTTGCTTGGGTGTGCCCCTCTGCGAGCATGTAAGTATGCCAGGTAACCGGTTCTGGTGTGCATCGCCATCTTCCACAGCCACATGAGTAGTGAAGGCATGGGGGTTGTACCAATATTATGCGTATTGCGCCTGGGCCAGAGATAATATATGTATAGATCTGGTGCGCAAAAGCCTCCTTTGGGATAATCTAGCGTGAGTTTATTCCAGCCCACCCTAGCTTGTTTGCCTCCCCAGATTAAGCAAAGTAATGAAGACTGTACAGTGTTGAAAAAATGCTTAGACAGTTTTATAGGGATGTTGCAGAAGAGATATAAAAAAACGCGGTAAAACTATCATTTTGATGATGATAGCGATGCGATCCACCAGTGATAATGGCAGCGCCGTCCACCTGTTCACTTGTTGCTCCAGGGCAACACACGCCCATCCCATAATTTTCTGTAACAACGATCTTGGGGTCCCAATGTACCCAAATACCCAAATACTTAACTGAGTCAGTAGAACACACCAACAGATAGTCCAAACTAGGAGGACTCGTTATCGGCGTCAGAGGTATAATCACAGATTTATCCCAATTAATGGCTAGACTCGAAAAAAGGCCGAATCTGATGTATTTGCTCAGCACGGGGGCCAGGTGCCGCTGAGGCTCTCTCATAAAGAGATATACCAACTGGGCAGTCCATAATATTAAGGGCAGTCTCCCTGTGTGGCTGGTGTATTATGCAAGCCAGAGGCTCTAGCATGATAGAGAACATCAGCGGTGACAGAGAGCATCCCTGCCGGGTACCTCTCTCAATCTGAAATGGCTCCGAGGTTAGGCCACCCATGCACACCCGTGCTGAGGGGTCGGGTCAGAGTATAATAAACACACCCAGCCAATAAACATCTCAGGGAAACCCATGCGTTGCAGGATTTGAAACATGTAACTCCATTCTATGGAGTCGAACTCTTTTGCTGCAACCAACATGACAGCAGCAGCAGGGAAAGCAGGGTCTAGATCATCAAACATCACGATTATTGTATGTAAGTTATAGGACGTGGACCTTTCTAGTATGAAGCCAGATTGGTCCGGTAAGATCAGACATGGCATTAAAGGCTGGAGTCTGGAGGCTAACATTTTAGCTAGTATTTTTGCATCCAAATTAATCAAGGATAAGGGGTGGTATGATTCACAAGAAGAGGGAGACATTTTTTTAGTAAGCAGATGATCAGATCCTGTCTGAGCTACGGTGGAAGTCAACCTGTCTCATTTGCCTCGCCATATACCTCCAGCAAATGGGGAGTTAGGAGCTTGGCGTATTCTTTATAGAATTCTGCCGTGAGGCCATCTGGCCCGGGGGCTTTTTTGTTTGGTAAAGCGCGTATTGCCGCCTGAATATCAGATACTTCAATTGGCTGACTTAAATATTCTCGGTGTCCGTTCACCAGCCATGCGCATGCAATGTCTGAGAGGTACTCAGCCAGAGCCAGAGAGACAGCGCTCCCCGCGACCTGTACATGTTAGCATAACAGTTACGGAATTGATCCACTATGGCCTGTGGTGTATAATGTTCCCCACCCACGGCCTGGCCAACCTCCTTCACCATAGGCCCGGGTTCTGTGTCTTCTAGATAAGTACAGTATTTCAGTTTCTGCCATTTCATCATACTCTAAAATCAACTTATGAATGCGAGAGAGTGTGGTTGCACATGGCCTGGTTTTATATTCTATTTCAAGCTCCGATCGTGCTTTCTCTATCCTCGAGAGCTGTCCCCTGATATCTTTTAAAATACCCGCTGTGGTGCTGATGCAGACTCCCCTAATAGTGACCTTAAAGGCCTCCCAGAGAGTTGCAGCGCTATTTACAGTGCCTATATTTATATCAAAATATTGCCCTATTGCTTTCCCGATAGTGTCGGAATAGGTAGGGTCTAAGAGGGCCTCCGAGCAAAATCTCCATGAGAACGGTCGATGAGTATTGGTGGGAATAGTGAAAGTGAGCTTAACTGAGTTGTGATCAGATAATGTGCAAGGGAGAGGGAAGATATCCATTACGAAGGCATTCGCCCCCTCGCTTAGCAGCCAGTAGTCCAGACGGGACCAGCTACCGTGCGCCAGGGAGGCATGTGAGCCCTCCAATGTATCTCAATTGTGAAGCCTCCAAGCATCAATCAGACCAAACTCCATCATACAGTTCCTGATGCATTTGGCAGCTCTAGGAGTGCGTCCGCTGATCCAGCGGGTTACCAGCTAGAGATACTCACATACCGACATACTCACCTGGGCCCATTAAACACGCACACACATGAGCTGGTAAAGTACCGCTGGGGTCAATTTGTTGTACTTATACCTGTAAGATAGATTTACCTTATCATTTCTTACCAAACCTTTCTGACCGAATGTACTTTCCTCTGGTCAATGGACCTTTTAGTTAACTGTTGTAGGCAACAATTTGACATAGAATAAAACCATCTTTAAAATAACCACAGCCTCAGGAGAGTTTTAAATGTTTATCTAGTTAAATTCATGTGAGCCAAGAACCCAAATACAATTTGTACACCATCTTCTTCAAGGAAAGAAATCAGATTTGTTTTTAAAGAGAAAATCATTAAACAATGTTATTACGATGACAGTACCTGAATAGGGAGAAATAAAAAGAGCAATACAATGACATACTACACAGATTTATAGTTACCTAGGATGGTGTGGAAACCAACCCCTTGGCCAAGGAGTTGGAAAGATCCCCTGGGACAGATCAGGTGACAAAGGTTCAGGACAGGATTCAGGGACAGGATAGATGACCTCTTCTAGATACGACGCTTGCGACGCACCCCTATCTGACACTATCTTCCTCCTCTATTCTTCTGTGATCTTCTTCTATTATGTGCCTCCTCGATTCTTCCGCGATCTTCTTCTAATTAATTGGCTCAAATTCTAAGTCTGGAAAGCGATTCTTCTTCAGCTTATATTCAATTCTCGGAAAGCAGCTCCGTCTCTCTTGGTGTCTCTCAGTGCGAGCTAATCTAACTAACTAAACTACCTCAATTATACCCTTCTAATGGCATGTACCACCCTTAAATGTTTCAAACTTATGAAACGCCTAATTCTGATTGGACAGGAAAGGGGGGATGATCATCACACCATGCTAAGTTTCTAATAACTTTCTTTAGTCTAATGTTCAGCGTTCCCACCCCTTAAATGTATTTTCCCAAGCTTTATTTCCCACCCGTATTTCACATTTTTATCAATAAAAGTATACATTTAACAATTTTCTCATTCATCATCCTGGATGTCTTCTGCTTTCCCAGGATATGTTGCAATCGTGGCCTTGGCTGAATTTCAAGAACATCATCGTGTTTCCTGGCGGGTTACGAGTGGGCATGTGTTGGGTTTCACGTCATATAGACTTTAGTATTGCTCTGAGGCCCAAATACGAACTAAATAGAAAGAGTCAAAGCAACATGTTAAAAATCTAAATAAAATGATTTCACTGTATACCACCTATCTCTACCCTAATCCCATATACTTAAAAAAATCTTTTGCATTAGCATTTTAATAAAGTTGCAGGGATTAGTTTCAGCAAAAGCATGCGCTTTAACATGCAAGTTTCAAGCGGCCATCTTAAAAGTGATTGCGCAGCTTCAAAGAGTTCCCTCCAAGCAAAGACTTGTCATTACTACGTAGATGTAGTTGATGCATGCGCAGTACAGAATTCTGCGTTAGCAGCCATTTTGAGTCACACTCGGGTTACTCGTTAGTATGACACATATATAAGCTTCCCCTAAACTTAAATGTATAAACTGTAATGCACATTAGTATTCACAAACACAATTATTATGGTATTATGAGTTATTTTGAGAAAATTGCATCCAAGCAAGTCTCTTTTTATACAAGTCCTTGCTCCATCAATCCCCTCTTTGATGGCTTTTTTATGCCATCACTAATTTCCCACCACCAATCAGATGCCAACTTTAACACATCTCAATTCCTTCTTCAACCTTTCCATTTCCTTCTTTTTCGTTATTGAACTGTAAACTCTTCATCTTTTTATATAGATCTCCTTTCATTTCTTCTAATTGTATGTCATCGTATTATCTTTTCTTTCCCTTTTCGGTCACTTCATATCTCTTTCTTTTCTTACAACATTTGAAGCATATCATTATTGCTAAGACTAACAGTGTTATTCCAAGTATTGGCAGTATTATTTGGCCTATAAAGCTCTTACCTATGTTAGAAAACCAGCTCCCTATGGTAGTGATACTATTTGTTAATTATTTCCATACACTGTCAACCTCCAGTGGTTTTAAATCTTCCTCCAATTTTGTAATATTTATAATATATCCTCCAATTTCAACACTTTTGTCCAGATTGTGAGTGCAACAATGTTGTGCTTTCAGCATTTTACAGACTCTGCCCTCTTTTGCCAATAATATATCAAGAGCAAGTCAATTTTGCAAAACCATAGATCTAATTACAACCATTTCTGTGTTGATCATCAAAAATCCCCCAGCAGTGTCAGTTGATAACCGATCAACTATTGTAGATAGCTGACAAATTTTTAGTGAATTCAGAATTAGTCCCACCGAAGGTATCAATGCACTAAATATATCACCTACTATTTCTGAGAAACTAGCTCTCTTAGTATGTGTTAGTTCCTTTGCGTCTTCATTGCTTCCAGTGATTCTTTTCACATGGTACACCTTTGGGAATACTATTCCAAAATAGCAACTCCTGTGCCAGTGATCAGGCAGCCTAAAATAGGCTTTATTTATTGCCACACACGTAATAAACTCCAGGAAATACTGGATGTGTTACACCGTTTAGTCCCCATCCCCCAATAACTAAGAAATTGTGGTCACATTCACTGGAACCAATAAATGCATTGTTATATTCAGTCTTTAATCTATGGAGGCAGATCTTCCCTTTCTTTTCAAAATCCAAGGACATAGCAGCATGAGTCTTGCCAGTTGTATACATTTCTTCTTTCTCAGCCCATTGAGGTATTTGAGGTTTCAGTTCCTGAAGCCCTTCTTTGGAAGTCCTGCCTCCTTTGCTCAACGAAATTCAAAAATATATTTTCTTCTTCGTGTAATTTACATGTTAGATTGTGCTTGTGTGCTTCAGCTATATCTATTGTTTTCATAGTTAGAAAATATTCTCCCATAAACTGTGCATCCTTAGTACTAGGAACTGGGTTTCATGCTCTTTCGCATAGGAACCTCACAAAAAATCACATCTATAGAAGAATAATAATATTGTAACTTTCCTGTTCTATAAAACAAACTTGCTAAAATGCTATAAGAAATACCATAGGTTAATGGAATATGGTGATATGTTACACCTTCTCCTACTAATGCAGGTAATTTCATACACACATAACAATCACTAACTTCCATAGTGTCTACGTATTGCACTAATATTTTGTAAATACCTTTAAAGCAGTGTCATTATTTGTCACAGTGTGGTGTACATCTAACTCATCTGGTGCTCCTAAATCTTCTCTGTCTCATTTAGTCTTAGACTCATCTGGTGCTTCTAATGCTACTCTATCTCCTTTAATGTTAGCTATCCTTTCATGTGTGTTTGTGTTATTCTTTTCTTCTGTAACCATCAAATAAGGGATGGCTACTGTTAGTACTAACCAAATTATAAGTACCAAAAATACACTACATATGCATATTCTACATCATCTTTTTACACAATTTCGTTTTGGTTTTCCAGCAGCCCTATCATCAGCCCTTTTCGGCTAAGAAGATTTCTCTTCTTTATTTCGAATTATTTATGAAATATAAATTCTTGGGGAATTTTTCAGGTTGGTCTCACTTCTTCGACAATCTGTTCTGCATTTATTTCTTCATCACTTTCTTCATTTAGATCTAGATTCTCTAATTATTCAAGAATTACATATGTCCATTCAGGACCCTTGAACTTATTGTTCAATACTTTTAATCTTTGACTTCTTCGTTTGGGCTTATCAGTAGATGTCCCAGACTGACTAGAAATTTTGTTTACCTGGTCAGGTTCTTCAATAATTGTCTTGAAATGATACTTTAACGTTTTCACACCACCTGGCCAGTTATCACCCCTTCTGACCCTTTTTGCTTGCACTGCACTGTCACTGTCTTTGAGTATTCTTTTATTTTCATTAAGTTGTGGCACAATCTGGTTATTTTCGTTTTCAGAATCCCCCTCTGTCTGTCCTTGTCCAGGGCTTATTTCTGTAATGTCATTTTCTGCCTGGATGCGTTCTTCTTCCCTGGCCTGACCCTGTTCAGGTTTTTTTTTTATCTTCTCTTCTTCTCCTTCCACCTAAACTTGTTCTTCTTTTCCCAACTGGTCCTGCTCAGGTCTTACTGCACTTTGGTTTTCTGCAGCCTGAACGTGTTCTTCTAGACCTATCTGTCCCTCCTCAGACTCATAAATGGTTTAATCCACCTCTGTCTGAGTAGATTGTTCTCTTCTTGTCTGATCCTGCTCAGGTTCTCCAACAGTTGTATTTTCACTTTCCTGAGCTTTTTCTTCTATACCTGTCTGGTCCTCACTATTCTCCTGTCTCTCTAACCTGGTTTGGCTTCTTGTTCTCACAATTACTTCAGGTATTTCAACCACTGGTATCCAGTCATCCTGACTTATGCTCGGCTGTTCTTGGTCAGCTACTTCAAGATCTGTTACTCTAGATCCTTCAGCTGCACAACCTTCTGCAGCCTCAACTGCTTGAGTCAGTTGGGGTCCTTCCTTGTCAGGTGCTGGTACTCTCTTAGTATGACTTGCATGAATCCAATTAGGCAAGCCTGCAAATTTCACTGCTGTTGTTGTAACCAATATAACCTGATGTGGTTTTTCCCACCTGGGTGCTAAGCACGACTCTTGAGTGTGATTCTTCACCAACACCCAGTCACCGGGATTTAGATCATGTGCTTGATCCGGCTGCCTGGCAACTGCGTCCTCTCCAACCTGGTGAGAGATAGAACGCACTAGGTCAGGCAGTTCTTTGCAATAGTCCAATACCAAATCATCAGATATACTCAACAGTTTGTGTCCTGGTATACATGCTTGCCTCATTGCTCTACCCATGAGTATTTCATGGGGACTCAATCCTGTATTCTTGTCAGGAATGCTTTAGAACAAGAGGTAAAGCATCAGGTCACTCCAGTGGGGTGGATGCACATACCTTTGCCAGTCTTGTTTTTATAGTGCCATAATTTGTTCTACCATTCCAGAAGCTTCTGGGCGATATGCACAGTGCATTTTTTTTTATTTTTTATAATTCTTTTTATTAAACCGTTTCGACTGAGATACATCAATTACATATTAGCAGGCGACTTCAGTTTCTATCAGTATCGATTTACACATTTCAATATATGTTACAAGCATCATTTCCTTGCGGTTAGGGAGTTTCAAGAGCCTCGTCATCGGTTCGCTGACAAGGCGGGGGACAGATATCACCTCTATACTGGTTCCAGGATCCCCATACCTTGCTCCACTTCCCGGGGCATCCCCTAGCTGTAAACACCGATTTTTCCCTAAACATGTACTAATCTCAGTCCTCCTTCCACCTCCCCAATAGGGGTGGCCGAACAGCGCCCCACAACTGTGCAATGTTCTGTCCCACTGCTTAGTGTATGTGTTGAGGTCTGTAGGCTCCCAGACATTTAGTAAGCACCTCCGCGCCTCTGGCTGCATATCGACCCCTAATACTGTCCGCATGGTGCGATGTATTTCTCTCCAATACGCTTCTATACGCTGACAGCTCCACAGTATGTGGATAAAGGTCCCTAAGTCTCCACACCCCCGTCTGCACTCTCCGCTTTCTGCCCGTCCCATGCGAACCAGTCCGGGTCCCGTTACATATGTCCTATGCAATATTTTAAGCTGCACTAGTCTAAGCCTGGCCTGGGTCGCTACTACCCTCGGGGAGGAGACTGCCTCTTGCCAGTCTTCGTCATCCAATTCTAGACCTTCACTGTTCCACTTTCCCTTAAGGATCTGCAGTGGATCCTCCATATTGTTAATTAATTTCCTATAAATAAGGGAAATGGTCTTCTCTGGGACGTGCCCGTCCGGCACTCTGGCCTCCAGTGGGGAAGCCTCTGGTAGCATTGCGTCCCTAGGGACCTGCGCCAGTAACGCATGGCGGATCTGGAGATAACGATAATATTCAGTGTCCATCATGCTATATTGTTTTTTAGGGGACGCAAACGGCAGAACCGTGCCTTTCCCCCAAATGTCCTTGATTCGTGTGATCCCGATAAGATCCCACTTGTCAAATCCCTTGGATTTCCAGAGGTTCCCTATCTTCTCCGAGTTCCATAGCGGCGTGGTCAGCGTAAGTTTACCATCCCATCTCAGATGCTTATTAACAGCATGCCATATCTGGACTGCGTGCGCGGTAGGGCCAATCAATGGGAACCTGCCGGGTTTGACATCTAGAGCCCTGGTATAGTCTCCCCCTGGGAGCAGCCACCTATCCATAGCGTACCCGGGATCATCTGGGCTGCAATGTATCCCGTGGTTGATCGCCGCCAGCTGAGATGCCCAGTAGTATTTTTTAAGGTCGGGGAGACCGATAACCCCATCGTACCAATTCAGGGTCAGCTTTGAGAACGCGATCCGGGGTCTGCCCTCCCAGAGGAGTTTCCTCTGGAGACTCTCAATTTCCTTAAAGTAGGACATTGGGACCAAATCCATCGTGTTTTGGAGAGCATACAAGAAATGAGGGAGGGCCATCATCTTAAAAAGGATCGCCCTTCCCAGCATGGAGAGAGGACGGGACCTCCAGCTTGCGACATCATTTTTAAGTCGTTGCAGGGGTGGGTCCAGTTTACGAGTGTAGCGTAGTCTCGAATCCAGGGTCACATATATCCCGAGATACCGGAAGCCGTCCGACGCAATCTTTATTGGGCAGCTCGGCGGTATAGCGGGTGGATCTCCCGTCAGCACATAAAGTACTGACTTGGACCAATTGACTATAAAACCCGAATATCTACCAAAAATAGTTAGTACGTCCAATAGGCAGATCAGTGACACCCTAGGAGCAGCGATGTAGAGTAGGATGTCGTCTGCGTACAGGGAGATCTTGTCCTCCCAGTCATTAGTCCACCGCAGCCCTTGGATAGATCGGTCTTGCCTAATCCAGGATGCCAACGGTTCGAGAGCCAACGCAAAGAGAAGCGGCGACAGGGGGCATCCCTGGCGAGTGCCCCTGTTCAGCCGGAAGTCCTTGGACTTCCGGTTATTCACTATTACTCGGGCCATTGGATCGGAGTATAGGAGACGGATCCAGCTCAGGAATTCCGGACCAAACCCAAATTTGCCCAGCACTGCAAACAAATAGGGCCACTCAACCATGTCAAATGCCATGGTAGCATCTAATGAAACCAGAGCCGCAGTTTCCAGTATAGTAGATGTTCTACTCAGTACTCCATGGAGGCGGCGCAGGTTGAGGGCTGTGTTGCGATGTGGCATAAAGCCTGATTGATCACGGTGGACAAGTGTATTAATTACCGTAATCAGTCGCGTGGCCAACAGTTTTGCCAGGATTTTGGGCTCCACATTTAGGAGCGATATCGGTCTGTACGATGCGCAATTCATTCTGGGTTTGCCCTCTTTATGTATGACGACTATGTTGGCCACCCGTTGGTCGCATGGAAGCATTCCTTTCTCTCTACTCTCCTCTAGCAGAGCACGGATATGGGGGGCGATTTTATTTGTTTTCAGCTTGTACAACTCTACGGGAATACCGTTGGGCCCGAGGCTTTCCCGGACCGCCCTCCTCTGATCGCCTGCGCCACCTCCTCGTCTGTCAGTGGGGACTCCAAGTATGCCCCATTTTCATTCGAGAGTGTGGGAAGTCTTATGTCCCTTATCATCGCGCTGTTTTCTTCTTCCGAGTATCTCCCGGAGTTACTATATACCGAGTGGTAATAGTTAGCAAATGCGTCTGCGATGGCCTGCGGTTCGGTAATAGGAGTTAAGTCGTCCCCCTGTATCTCGGGTACCAGACGCGACGCCCACTCTCTCTTGTCTAGCCACGGTATCAACTTTCCCGCCTTGTCCCCCATTTCGTACACTCTGCTCTGAACCCCTCTACACTGCGCCTGTGCTCTATCCTTGGCAATGCTATTGAACTCTTCCTGCCTCAACTTCAACAGGTGGAGGCCTTCAGGGGTCACCCCCTGGGCTATCTCCTCCTCTGACTTCAACACGTCCTCTCCCACCAAATCCGCCTGTCTGTCCCTCTTTTTTCCAGCTATCAAAGAAACAACCTCTCCCCTAATGACTGTTTTGTACACCTCCCACAGGGTCTGCGCAGAGTCGACCGTGCCCCTATTTTCCTGAAAGTAGTTATCAGTGGCCTTGATAGTGTTCTTACGGATGTTCGGATCCTTCAGGTAACATGGGTTTATTGGGGCTATCCTGCCTACAGTGGTGCGACCCATTTCCATTTGAAGCCACACAGCGGAGTGATCTGAGATACCCCGTCCCAGGTGACAAATCTCTTGGATAGTATGGGCCTGCGATGCTGAGACTACGATGTAGTCAATGCGCGACAGACTGTGATGTGCACTCGATATATGAGTGTATTGTGCCCTGTCGGGGTTGAGGGTCCGCCACCCATCCACCATCCCCATTGTTTCTAGAAAATTTGACAGCCAATTCTCGCGGTGGGGTCTATGTATCTCTCCGGCTACCACTGCGTTGAAATCTCCCCCCATTACCAGGATACCCAGCGGAAATGTTAGAAAGATTGAACCCAGGTCCTTGAAGGTGTCTGCTTGTAAACCGGGCGGAACATATATGGAGATAAATGTAGCCGTCTTCCCCTCCCACTGGCCCGAAACCCCGACATATCTGCCCTGGACATCAGTCCATGAGGCCTGTATTGTGAAAGGGAATGAGTTCTTAACTAGTATGCCCACCCCTCGGGACCCAGATGTGAATCCCGAGTGTGCCACCATTCTGTACCCTCCCCTATGTAGGGCCATGCATTTATTTCCGACTAGGTGTGTTTCCTGTAAGAGGACTACATCCGGGGCGTGTCTCCTAACGAATTTGCTGACCATCCCCCCCTTTAGTTTATCTCCCAGCCCGTTTACGTTCCAACTGAGGACTTTGACCCCCGAACCCTGCTCATTGCTCATCGTCATATCGCTGCGGAAGTCGCTCTCACTCTGCTAACCAATTTGACGTCGTCGAAAAACACAATGCAATAACAAACTTAACTGTAATACAAATCCCACATCTCCCCCAACTCCCTCCCACCCTGCACCCCTGCTGATTGGATCCACCCATAACAAACTGGCAGAGTGCCTGTCGCCCTATTGCTGCAATGCCATTGTTCCACTGATTATGTCCCCTTCTGGGGTCCATGACCCCCATACCTGACCGCGATTACAGTGTCCACAAGTCCGCTCGCCGACTTCAAGCCTGTTCCTGCATCGCTTCTTCCTCGCTTCTGTGGCGTCCTCCAGCTCCATGAGCGTGTCGACTGTCTATCCAGTCCGCTGCCGTTTCAGGGGTATCAAACAACCACACCCTCCCCTCGTTCTCCACCCGCAGACGCGCCGGGAACATCATAGCGTATTTAATCCCTTTGTCCCTGAGCTGTTTCTTGACTGCGAGGAAAGTCTTACGTTGTTTCTGCACCAGCTGAGTGAAGTCCGGGAAGAAGGAGGGGGTGGCATTCTCATAGCGCAAGGGGGCTGACATTGGGCCGACTGCAGGATAGCATCTCTGTCCCTAAAATTGAGGACTCGTGCAATCAGTGGGCGCGGGGGCGCTCCGGGTTTGGGCCACCCACCCGGGACCCTGTGCGCCCGCTCTATGGTGAAGAATTTTCCGAGGCCCTTAGGTTTGAGGTGGTTAAGAATCAAGTCCTCCACAAACAGGTCCGGCATGGGTCCTTCTGATTTTTCGGGCACTCCCAAAATGCGGACATTGTTCCGTCTAGACCTCCTTTCATAATCGTCCAATTTGCGTTCAGCCAGTTCGCAGAAACCCTTGAGATCTTGGACCTCTCACTGGAGTTGCGACACGTCCACTGTCAGGCCGGCCGTTTTAATATCCAAAGATTTGACTTTCTCGTTTACCTTAGTGAGATCCGTCCGTATTAGATTAACTTCTATGGAGACCGTGTCCAACTTGTGTTCCAGGGATTCCAGCTTGTGCTCAAGGGAGGACTTGACCCCTCCTATGGCAGCCATTACATCTTGCAGGGTCAGCTCCGGAGAGGGGCTCACGGAATCTCTCCCGGCCTTCAGTGCCTGTTGCTGGTCCGTTGGCGGGTCTTTAGGCTGCGTATATTGGTCTAACTTGTTGGTCTGAATCTGCTTGTTCCCCTTATTAACTCTAGGCTGGGACTTCTCGGCCTCCGCCTTGCTCCCCATGTCTCCGGCAGGTCTCTGTATTTTCTTGCTGGTGCTGGATTCCGCTTTTCCGTGGCCAGGGCGGTTTCACTCTACCTACGCACTCCCCCGGAGCTGCGGTAGTAGTATAGCCAATGTGTCCTTCGGCGTGTGCCCCTGGCTGACAGGAATCGCCTCCTGATTGCCGGTAGCGCGCCGCGCCGACAGCTGTGACCGCCTGGTATCAAACTGGTTCCACCTCACACTCTCGCACACCGGGGCGAGGGGAGCCCCTGGCGGGTCTCGCCGTCACCCAATGTCTGCAGTGGTCCGCCACCGCCCACCGGCACTGCAGCTCTATGTCTTGGAGTAACCACGGCCCAGGGGAGCGAGGGGGGGGACCCACCGGCGCCCCCACCCCACCGATATTGCCCGAGTTCACATTACTGAAGGCTCCTCCTTGACCCGTGACCCCCGGTCTGAGTCTCCGGCCCTGCCCCACACCTCAGACACCTTCTCAGCACCCCGGACCCCTGCATGAGCCTCGCAGGCAGGCTCGATGACTCAACCACCGGTAGCAGAGGGGGACGGGCCCAGCTATCTTTCCCCGGCCACGGAGTGCCTAAAGCCCCCAGTCAGTGCGCAGAGGGTGATGTGATTGTCCTCTCCTCAAGGCGCTGCCGCTCCAGGCACCCCGCACACTTAGCTGCGTCCTCCGGCGCCTCTGGCGCCGCGCCCCCGCGGCACCCAGGGGATGGTCTTGGTCTGTGTGTGCAGCGGGAAGGGGGGGGGCAAGCTACTAGTGTGCCACTCAACGCTGACCGTGCGAGGGATGGCATCACTCCGACCGGTGACCTCCGGTCCGCGCCGCCGCCTCCGCCTCGCTCTTTCGCAGCCCCTTCAGCACTCCAGTTCCCGGCGTGAATTCCGCGCGCAGGCCCCGACAAGCGGTGCCGAGAACTCCGCCGTCAAGGGGGGTACAGACACCGGATTTTCAGGATTCAGCACCGCTTTCCGTGTAATTCCCTAACGTGGGTCAGTCAGGGCAGGATCACATGCAGGATGAGAGGTCCCGGGGGTGGTGGCGACGGAGCCCGGAGATCAAGCAGCCATCTTGCTCCGGCGCTTGGCTCCTCCTCCCACAGTGCAGTTTTTGTTCAATTTTAAATGCTTCACATATTAGTCGAATTATTTCATTATTAAAATGAGACCCTCTATCTGATTCCAAAGTTACTGGAAAACCGAACCGTGGAATCAGTTCTCTCAACAATAGTTTGGCAACTGTTATACTGTAATTTCTTCTAGTAGGGTATGCCTCCACCCATCGTGAGAATAAACAAACTATGACAAGTATATACTTCAAACCTCTGCAAGGTGGTAATTCTATGAAATCTATTTGTAGCCTGATAAATGGACCTTCTACCTTTCCAATTGTTCCCATACTGACCACTGTTTTTCTGCCTGGATTCATTTGTTGACAGGTTAAGCATCACTGGCATAGACTTTCTGCTACATTCCTGAACCTTGGTTTAAACCAATCCTGCCTAAAGAGTCTGATGTGGGTGTCTCTGTGATACATCCTAGCCAAATGTGAGAGCATACAGTCTGGCATTACTGGCCTGCCATCTAGGTAAACCCACACATCATCTTCTGACCTCTTTTGGCACCCTATCTTTACCCATTCTTCTTTTTCTCTCACTTCTACCTCATCTTGTAGTTGTCTTACTTCTTCCCATGTTTCCAATCCTGAGAGTATCATAAGTTGGCAGCTAATTCCACTTGTTTCAATTTTCCTGTTTACTGCCAATTTATTTCTGTCACAGCCTACCTATTACCAGCTGTCACATAGTCATCTCCTGACTGATGTGCCTCACACTTGACCACTGCCACTTCTTTTGGCAATTGTATTGCTTCAAGCAGTTCTTTTACGAATTTTCCATTTTTAATTGGGGATCCTGAAGAAGTCAAGAAATCCCTCTGCATCCAAAGCTGGCCAAAACCATGCAGAACCTAGTAGCCATACTGGCTATCAGTACAAATGGTCACTTTCCAATCTTTCCCAATTTTGCAAGCTTTAATCAAAGCTTTCAATTCAGCTACTTGTGCAGATTTGACTCCTGATAAATAGGATGCTTCAGCTATTCCAGCCAATGTACACACAGCGTAAGCAGCACGTAGTCCTCCCTCCTCATGGCGCATACATGAGCCGTCTACAAATAGCTCATGTTCAGCATTCTTCTAGGGTTCTTCCGCTATGTTTGGACGGGGTTTGGTGCAAAGTTCAGTCACATCCAAACAGTCGTGCTCGACTTCATCTCTCACCTCTTCTCCATATATATCTGATAATAAGGTGGCAGGATTAAGTACGGTACACCTGACTATTGTCACGTTTTCAGCACCCAATATGATTCTTTCATACTTAGTCATCTGACTAGGAGTAAGATACTGAGTTCGAGTTCTTGTTAAAAGAATCTCAACTGAATGTGGAACATGCACCTATACCGGATGTCCCATCACAATTGATTCACTTTGTTCCAGACTCATACAGGTTGCAGCTACTGCTTTTAAACAGCCAGGTAAAGCTGAAGCTACAGGGTCCAAAGTAGCAGAGAAGTATGCCACTGGACGTCGCATCAAACCATGTCTCTGGGTCAAGACTGAGAGTGCACAAAAATTTCTTTCACAACAAAACAGTGCAAATTCTTTCGAGTAATCTGGCATACCTAAGACAAGGGCTTCACACAAACACTTCCGTAATTTCACAAATGCTTCCATACTTTCATCATCCCATTCTATTTGATCTTTTGCTCGTTTCTTGGTCATTTGTATTAGAGGTTTGGCTAGCAGAGAAAACCCTGCAATCCACTGCCTACAGTATCCCATAACCCCAAGAAACATTCTTATTTCTCTCTGGGTTTGCGGCAATTTCATTTGTCTCATTATTTCTATTCTTTCAGGGGTCACTTTCCTTACTCCGCGTTCTGTTTGATGTCCTAGATATTTGACTCCAGGTTTGCAAAACTGCAATTTTTCTAGGGACACTTTATGTCCACCATCAGCCAAATGAGTCAGTAACGCAGTCATCTCTTGTATTAGACGCGACTAACAAGTCGTCAATATACTGTACCAGTACTGATCTCCTGGGTAGCACTAAGGTTTCTAAGCACTGTTTCAATATTTGATTAAAAATCGAAGGACTTTCAGTATAGCCTTGAGGAACGCGATTCCAGACTAAAATACGATCCTCAAACTTAAATGAAAAGAGAAACTGACTGTCTGGGTGTAATGGAACAGTGAAAAAGGCATGGCATAGATCTATTACAGTAAACCATCCTGCCTTCCATAGTATCTGGTACAGAATTACTGCCGGTTGGGCACTACAGGGCAACAGGGTACAACAATTTTGTTAATCTTTCTTAAATCTTGAACTATTCTATATTTCCTGCTGGGTTTCATAATGCCAAATCTAGGTGAATTACAGGGCCTACTCATTATTTCCTTTAGAATGCCTTGTGCAATCATTCGATCAATTTCTGCTGCAACACCAGCTATAACTTCGGGGCTCATTTTGCATTGTCGAGTGTTTGGATAGACTGCACCTTCCTTCACAGTTACTTTCACTGGGTTTACATTTGCTATTAACCCTATTTCCTTGCCTGTAAAATCTCACACATTGGGATTTACTGTTGCTTTGACTTCATCTGGTAAATCGTCTTTTGTCATCAAGAAATACATCTCGTCTACCTCTGTGCCTTGTTTAGCTAACATGATTTTGTAGACTCCGTCTTCATCTGGGGTTTGAATAGCAACACCGTCCGGCGCGCAAAATATTGTGCAGTTCATTTTGCACAGTAGATGATTCCTAATAAATTTACGGGACTGGAGTCACACCCAACAAATTTGTGCATTTCCCTGAAATTGCCAATGCGCATCTCCATTGGTTCTGTAATAGGGGTTCTAATCTGTTTATTTGAAACACCCACTACTTGGATCGCTTCTCCCGAGAGGGGTAGGTTTGGGATGTATGCTGTTCTCACAGTAGAACGGGTAGCACCAGTGTCCAACAAAAACTTAATATCTTTTCCTTCTACCTTACCATCAATATATGGACCTGACTGATCTACCGGTAAGGATGCACCAAGTACTCACTCCTTTTCCTCCCCCCTCATGCACCGTCATTGGTCGCTGTCATCAAAATAATTATCCTGTAAAAGAAATTGTGATGTTACAGAATTTTTCTTACCACTTCCTCCTTGAAATCCGGTGTTTGCACTGTACTTGGCCTGGTTCACAAAATTTGGCATAGGGGCAGGTGGCAACTGACTGTAGATTTACAACCTGCTGCGGTTGAATCATTATTGCCTCATTCTGCATCTGTGGATTAAAATTTTGATTTGGGACATTATTATTCTGAATATTTTTATACTCGTTTTTCCAATGTCCCAATTTTCCGCACCCATGACAGGGAAACTTGACCTTGCCCTTTCCCTTGATTTCCTGTCTGACTGCTTAGTTGGAGTTCCTGCTGTTCTGCTAATTTTACTTGGGCCCACATCACCTTTTCTTCTAACTTCTTCTGTCTATTGTCAATTTCATCTCTACAATACTTTGCGTATTTAAGAATGTCATCTATTGGTCTAGCTTGCCAACACAACATGTGATGACGAATCATGTCACCAATTTCTGGTTTTAATCCTGTCACAAATCGATACACAAAATGTCCCATATCTTTATCTCCAATGTTCTCAAATCCACTATACTGTTTAAATACCTGCAGTAGGCGTTGATAATAAGTTTGTACGGACGCATTTCTATCCTGGGTTGTTCTATCTATCTTTACCCAATCTGTTTCTTTTGGAGGAATTTTCCCTTTCAAGAAAGTGATCACCTGGTGATATTTCTTCATTACCTCTTCTGAAGGGGCTCCTGTTTTCTCATCTCTAGGGTATTCATCACTAGGTCAATCGATTGTAATTTTACATTCTGTCCATAAATCAGCGGGTACCACTATGTCAAATAAGCCATCCAAATCTTTTAACAATACTTTAGAAACCTTCACAAATCTTTCAACTTGCCAATACCATTCAACTGGCTTTTCTCTTAACTTTGGGAACTCATTAGTAAATGACAAAATATCCTGTCTGGTCCATGGAACATGTACATATCCTCCTCCCGGTACCTCTCTCATTGGACTTAATCTTTCTACCTTTCCTGTTTCTTTCAACACAAATTCAAAGTTGTTCGATTGGCATGTGCTTCTTCCTTTTTTCTCAACCATCTAGCTTTCCATTTGTCTAGATCACCTAGTGGCGGCTCCTCCATTGGGGCGTTTGGGCGCCGCCCCACTGCTTTCTCGCAGTGCGAGAAGGCAGAAACATAAATGATAATAACTACCATTTATGTTTCTGTTTCTCGCACTACGAGAAAGCAGAAGTGTCTTGTTGGGGGTGGGCGGTCCTGCTCGAAGGCAGGGGGGGAGTGGCCTGGCCACTGTTGTGCATACTGACTGTTTGGCCGGCCCTGGGGCTGACCAAACAGTCAGCATGCGCAACAGTGGGCAAGCCACTCCCCCCTGCCCTCGAGCAGGACTGCCCACGCTCCCATTTTCTCTATGTAGGCTGCTGCATGCAGCAGCCTACATAGAGAAAATGGCCCAGGTGGGGCGCTCTCAGAGTCGCCTCACCAGTTGTGATTGGAGGAGGGAAGGGAGGGAGGCTGCCTTACCTGATTACGCAAGGAGAGCTGCAGCCGGCGGGCCTGGAATTCGAAAACCCAGGAGTCAGGAACGGACGTCGGGAACCTTCCAGAAGATGGCGCGGAGCGGCGGGACGGTAAGTTTTATTTTATATATTTTTTCCCATTAGACCCCTTCCGCCTCCCCCCCTCCGAGCGGCGCGATGACCAATTTCAAATTACACCCATCCCCCCACCCGCCCGTAATGCTGGCCGCAACTTCTGGAATGAGTGGCACACGCAGACGTTGTAGTGAGTTATAATGAAGTGTTCTAGTCACAACAGTATTTTAATTCGGACGAGGGGAAGCGCCCTATGATGTAATTCTATCCTTCTTAGAGCTGTGCCCTGGAAGAAATCGCAGCCAGGGTGCTCGGTGTTGTTTTAATCACGCGCTTGTATAGATTAGCCGCACACTGTGAGGTTTTAATTGCATTTGCGCTCAGATGCCTCCACGGCATTTCTATACACCTCGAGACGAAAGCTGAATCCTCGACCAGAACTTTCCACAGAGGCTGCAGGAATTGCATATGATGCGCGCCTTTAAAACCACTGCTTTTACAGTGCGGATGGAAAGAGCATTCGGTAATCCTCCGCAGGAACAAAACCTCTTTTAAAAGCTGTGTGTCCTTTACTTTCTAGAGTGGGCACCTTGTTGGATGGTTTTGGCATATCAACATATTGAGTGGAGCTGAAAGATAAAATGGCGGTGGCAGCTTGGGCCTATTAAGGGTATCAACATTCCAGAAGTAGGGGTGGGAGCGGGGCTGGCTTTCGCGCTGGTGGCTCCTGGGGTGATATTGTTTGCCCCCTACCTCCCCCAAAAATCCCTCTTTCTCCACCGATTCCCTCACTACCAAGCTCCATCAGTGTCTCACAACTCCCCAATAGCCCCTATCTCACATGCTTTTCCTTTGTTTAATTAATGCTGTGTACTGTAGAGTTTCAGAGCCCTTTGCATCACACACTTTATACAGAGACAATGGATTAGAACTGATGTGTAAAGCAGTGCATGGTAAATGTTACCTAATACAAAGAGGACTACATAGTGCAGGTGTCACATGTCATCTATACTGTAGGCAGTATAGTTTAATACTGACTGCTTGGTCTGGTGCAGCCGCAGCACAAACTCATAATGTAAAACGGAACACAGTGGTTGTGTTGACTTTAATAATAAGAATTAATTTCTACTCAAACGATTTGAACCCACATTAGGATGATGACTAAAGCAAAAAATCATAACCCCCTTAGGTCGCTCTGGCTCGTTTGCTCCGCCACCAATTTTACGCCCTACCACTTTCAAATGTCACCAGCCGCCACTGAGATCACCCCATTTTTGTAAAATGGTAATTAATTCCTTAACATGTAATTTTCTTCCAGACAGATTCATATTTTCCAAGTCCTTATCACTGAATTCTGCTCTGTATGGTTTCTGTAATACCTTGGATTTCCCTATTTCAACTCCCATCTCAGAGGCTAGGTCTGTCAATTTCTCATGGAATATCTTTGTATTTCTAGTGATACTTCTACAAATGAACAGTAACCCTTCTTCACTGTAAGTATTTAGCCTGTCTAGTCCCACATTTCCAGCTATCATTTCTTCCGATTCCACTTTCAATTTGTAAACATCTAACATTTCCAGGGGCTGTTTTGGCTTGTTTATTCCCTGTGCCCATCTTTTGAATTCTTCCGGAGATACTATTGTGGCACTTTTGGTTCCGGTAGATGTTTCTAATCGTATTTCTTTTGAACAACTAGGTGTAACTCTTCTCGGGGTTTCATTTATCTGTCCTCTTATCGGCAAATTCATTAATGATATCACCGAATCACATTCACTGCCTTGATCATCAATTATCATATTCTCTTTTCTGGGTTCAATTGTAGGTGTGGTCATGACTGGTGGTTTGTGACTGATTGTTTTATCTCCATATAATGGAACCACTGGACCTATAGTCACTGGTATACTCAGTGCTTCAGGGTGGGTACTCAATTGAGTTATTTTCTGTATTAATTCTTCTCTATTCTTATTTGTTGCTTCTCTTTCCTTTTCCTGAAGTACCCTTCCATTCATTGGGTCATGCATAACTTGTGGAACCAAAGGAGTTCCCAAAACCGGGGCACTAGGAGTAGTTGTACTGGATCCTTCTTGGTATGGCGGAGGGTTTTTCATTAAAATGGCCTCCATAAAATCATCTTCTAATCCTCCACTACCTGTCATCGTTAAATGTTTGGTTTTCTCTGTGCACTTGCCTCCTGACTGTTCCTTAGCCATTAGTACAGGATATAATCCTTCAGCCACCATTGCTTGTCTCCATTGTTCCATCTGATTATCTGGTGATTTGCGCGGTAGTCTAGGATAAAACCCTCTAAAGCTTCTGCTACTTCTGGATCTATCGCGCTCAAATGCTTCAGTCTCCCATTCCTCTAAAGCTTCATATTGTATTAATCTTGGTCGGGGCTCTAATTCATTCATTCTTAATCTCAGATTAAGTAGAATTCTCCCATTAAATGTACCATGTTCTGGAAAAGCTAGCACTCCATCACTTTTTGTATATTCTATCCAATTTTCCAACAATACATAGGTATGATAGCCTCTTTTCATCATCATGTATGATGTTGTCACTTTCGGGGGAGGGATAAGAATACCCTCTCTAGTCTTAATGGGTTTATCCTTTTTAAAATAATTTTTAATTTTCTGCATAAATGTCAATTTTCTTTTTTCTCTGTACATTTTGGGTGTCGATCCTTTTATATATTGTTCTCTGGCAAATCCTAAATACCTTCTGTCTGGGCGATTCCCTATTAAAGTTGGATCGTGTCTCCACATGCAAAGCCCACTGTCAATTATTTTAACCAGTCAAAAGTTCGCTTTTACTCTAATAATTGACCAATACCAGCGCAGCTTCTATTATTTCGACCAATCAAATTCTGTTTCATGCTATGCGTTTAGCCAATACTAGCGTGGCATTTCTGTGACATCAGTATCACTCCTTACTACTGACCCCTACATTACAATTTCGTGTCAGTCACACGCCCGCTGTTCCAACCAATCCCAGCGCGGCCCTCTGTGTCGTCAGCGCAGCACCCGCAATTGACCATTTACAAGGTAACAGGAATAACTTCTTTTTCTTACGATTTACATGCAAAATTAATTAAATGACAACATAGAAACATCAGGTACTCTGTTTGTTCCACTAAAATCAGAAAGTCCATTTACATTCACTACGAGTAAAACCTTTCTGCTTACTCTTCATACACTGCGAGTAAAACTCTTGCGCTTACTCTTCACTCAAGGGCCGACTAACCTGCTACTCCTTCGGTATTACCCTTTCTAGGTGATATAAGACCAAAGTTTCACCAGCAAACTCTTTGCTATCAATCACTCTCACTTTTATACAAATCAATCCCTAAATCAGCGCTGCCAACCGTGCGTAGCCTTCCAGCGCTATTTTTAACAAACGAGTAACCTCACTGCAGTGTGGTTTCCATTCACCATCCGCTATTCAACATTCCCAGGAATTTCCAAACAACATGAAACAAAATACAAACGGGTTTGTTAATACATAATCAATCATTCAAAATTCAATATTTTCACCTAACTAGTTAATAAATATAACCATAGCTCTGCTACTAGAAAAACTGATCCGGCGGCTTACCAGCTAGAGATACTCACAAACCAACATACTCACCTGGGCCCATTAAACACGCACACACATGAGCTGGTAAAGTACCGCTGGGGTCAATTTGTTGTACTTGTACCTGTAAGATGGATTTACCTTATCATTTCTTACCAAACCTTTCTGACCGAATGTACTTTCCTCTGGTCAATGGACCTTTTAGTTAACTGTTGTAGGCAAACATTTGACATAGACTAAAACCTTCTTTAAAATAACCACAGACTCGGGAGAGTTTTAAATGTTTATCTAGTTAAATTCATGTGAGCCAAGAACCCAAATACAATTCGTACATTCTTCTTCAAGGAAGGAAATCAGATTTGTTTTTAAAGAGAAAATCATTAAACAATGTTATTACGATGACAGTACCTGAATAGCGAGAGACAGAGAGAGCAATACAATGGCATACTACACAGACTTATAGTTACCTAGGATGGTGTGGAAACCAACCCATTGGCCAAGGAGTAGAAAAGATCCCCTGGGACAGTTCAGGTGACAAAGGTTCAGGACAGGATTCAGGGACAGGATAGATGACCTCTTCTAGATGCGACGCCTGCGTCGCACCCCTCTCTGACACGATCTTCCTCCTCGATTCTTCCGCGATCTTCTTCTATTATGTGCCTCCTTGATTCTTCCGTGATCTTCTTTTAATTAATTGACTCAAATTTTAAGTCTGGAAAGCGATTCTTCTTCAGCATTTATTCGATTCTCGGACAGCATCTCCGTCTCTCTCGGTGTCTCTCAGTGCAAGCTAATCTAACTAACTAAACTACCTCAATTATACCCTTCTAATGGCATGTACCACCCTTAAACGTTTCAAATTTATGAAACTCCTAATTTTGATTGGACAGGAAAGGGGGGATGATCATCACACCATGCTAAGTTTTTAATAATTTTGTTTAGTCTATTGTTCAGTGTTCCCGCCCCTTTTCCCAAGCTTTATTTCCCACCCGCATTTCACATTTTTATCAATAAAAGTATACATTTCATAATTTTCTCATTCATCATTCTGGATGTCTTCTGCTTTCCCAGGACATGTTGCGATCGTGGCCTTGGCTGAGTTTCAAGAACATCATTGTGTTTCCTGGCGGGTTACGAGTGCGCATGTGTTGGGTATCACATGTCATATAGACTTTAGTATTGCTCTGAGGCCCAAATACAAACTAAATAGAAAGAGTCAAAGAAACATGTTAGAAATCAAAATAAAATGATTTCACTGTATACCACCTATCTCTACCCTAATCCCATTTACTTGAAAAAATCTTTCGCATAAGCATTTTTATTAAAGTTGCAGGGTTTAGTTTCAGCAAAAGCATGCGCTTTAACATGTGAGTTTCAAGCAGCCATCTTAAAAGCGATTGCGCAGCTGCAAAGATTTCCCTCCAAGCTAAGACTTGTCATTACTACGTAGATGTAGTTGATGCATGCGCAGTACAGAATTATGCATTAGCAGCCATTTTGAGTCACACTTGGGTTACTCGTTAGTACAACACATATGCAAGCTTCCCCTAAACTTAAATGTATAAACTGTAAGGCACATTAGTATTCACAAACACAATTATTACGGTATTACGAGTTATTTTGAGAAAATTGCATCCAAGCAAGTCTCTTTTCATACGAGTCCTTGCTCCATCACCGCCCTGTTGGCTAGATTTATCCTTGCTCGGATCTAAGTGCTTGTTAATATCCCCCCCACACAATTGCAGCATCAGGCCAATCACGTAGTACACTAAAAATGCGTGCAAACACCTAAGGTTCGTCCGCAATGGAACCATAGACATTAACAATAGTCAGTGACTAGATCCCTAGCTTGCCATGCACCATAGCATAGAGCCCCTCTTCATCTGTGCACGTTTTTATTGGTGTGAATAGAAGACCTCTTTTTATCAGGATGAGAACACCTCTGGCATAGGAAGAGTAAGACGAGGCAAGTTTATACCCAGCCCATTTGAAAGCGATCTTGGCCTCAGACACCTTGGTCAGGTGCGTCACCTGCAGGAGAGCAATCTGAACCTCCAGACTGTCCAGATAGGCGAAGACCTGCTGAGTTTTCTTGGGGGAATTTAGCCCTCGGACATTCCACATGAAACATGTGAACGTATCGTCCTTTCTCGCCATTGAGAGTGATAAGCATTAGCATAGTGAGTACCCATCTGTATGATAACAAGCCGGAACATATATACCATAGCCAGAGCATCGGAACAATCACAGTTAACAAACCACGCTTTTCAGAATTTGGACCCCCCACCCACTGTAGCATACCCAACTTCCCAAAGCCATCCCTTAAGCTAAAACATACCCCTACAGAGTGAAACATGTGCTTGAGGTGATATGGGAACACCCATTGGGGAACGCTGTGGCTCAACCTACTCCCTAGGGGAGGTGGCCAACTAATATAACATGCACTCCGTAGACCATCCATCAGTAAGATTCATTACACATAAGAAACCAGAGTTACAAATAGAACAGTATGTCACCCGCCCTGCCACGGGGGGCACCCAATGCAAAAAGGATACAGGTATACAAATGCAGAGCAGCAGAAGCAACTACTTCAATTGCAGGAGAACGTTGCCATCACTACTGTAACGAAAAGCAGCTACTAGTAACAAAGCAACACGGCAGAGGCACCCCACCTCGGTGTCCAGAATAATAGTGCGAATAGTTATATTTGCAATACAGGTTCTGCAAGAAAGTCAATGAGTCGGAGCACAGATCAATGTTCAGTACACCTTAGCCTTCATCGTCCGAAGCATCAGGGGTGGGCTGTTTCCTGCGCCTGAGAGATTTTGCAGAGTCCATGGCCTGCTTCGGGTTGGTGAAAATCCTGGCTTTATCATCGATGCCGATACGAAGCCGGAACGGATATAACATAGCATACTGTACGTTCTCAGTGATCAAGAGCTTCTTCACTTGCTGGAATTCCTTTCTAGCCGCCTGAACTGCTGCAGTGAAGTCTGGGTAAAAAGCCCCCGTGTTACCCTGATACGTTAAGGTATCTTTCTGATGGGAGATGCGAAGTACGAGTCACGGTCTCTGAAATTTAATAAACGTTCAATTATCGGTCTGGGCGGAGCACCTGTAGGTGGGCGAACCGACAGTGAGTGATGGGCTCTCTCTACGATGAGCAATTCAGAAAGGTTTTCTGTGCCGCAGACGTCCCGGAGCATGTTCTCCACATATGTCTCCAGCTTGCCCACATTTGTTGACTCCAGCAGCCCCACTATGTGCAGATTATTGCGCATGAATCTGGCCTCAAGGTCTTAATTTTTGGCCTGAATGACAGCCAGAATCTTCTCCATATCTGATTGGTAGTGACTTGCTGCAGACCGTCCTGGGCGTCAGAGATACATTGTTCTGCTTTGCCGAGCCTGGTAGCATGTCTGTCCAGTTTTGCTGATATGTGGTCCATAGGACCATTGAGGGCCTCAATCTTCCCATCTATGGACTGAAGACTGGCTTGGATAGCAGACAATGTCTTTTGCAGGGCAGACAGAGTCTCGGTAGTAGTGTCCAGCTCAGAGGTGGCTCTCTGTTGTGGTTTGTCAGGTTTCCGCAAGCCAAAAGTAAGGCACGGCTGATTTCTATCTGTTTTGCCCATGGCGACAGACCCGCAGCAGCACGGGGGACACTAGCACTGCAGAGGCCCCACACGTATCCTTGGTCTGCGCTTCCGCAGCTCACCCCAGGCGCCTGCCTCACCACAAGCACAATGAGGGAAGGGGCAGAGATTCAAATCTGCACCAATCTGAGACATGCAAGCTTTTTACACCTCTAGCGCCTGGTACCGTGAGGCAAAATAGTGTTTGCAATAAAAAGTCAATGGGGTGAAGTGAACTTGGCTACAAGTTGGTTCCAAAGCTTGAGTCTGGTGAGTCGCGAGCTGCCCCCACCGATGATGTCAGGACCTCAGTAATTATCACCAGCTGCTCGGCAATGCTACACTCGGAAAGCTGAGAACACCACTGTAGAGGTTCCAGGGGCAGCGACCACAGGAGCTTGAAGTGCTGAGTGAGGGCCACTGGTAGTTCAGAAAATGTCAGCCCCACCACACTAGGTCACCACAGCACAGTACTGGTTTTTGCTTCAGGGGGGAAAGGGAGTTGTGTCTGGGGGCAGCTGGGGGGGTTATTTGCTGCCGTTTCCCACACACCCGGCCGACAATCATCAAGGAAGGGAGGCACCACCTCAATGGAAGCCGCGCGCACCGTCTGTTCTACAGCGTCTCAGAGCAGGCTGACGGCAGGCCTGTCCCAGGCCTCAGAACATGCTCCGGCCAGAGCGCGGCTGAGTTCACGGCCCCCGCTGCCCGCCACATCCAGGAGCCCTCTGTATAAGTGTGATCTCACTGGAATAATGAAGCAGCAGGAGTCACAAGGTAGGCAGAGTGCTGCAATAAATCAGCAGAGCCGTAGCTAGTCCAGGCCTCACAGCAGCCCCAGCCATTCTCCTGCCATGTTGCTCTGTGATTCTCCACCGGCCAGCACCCCCAACTCAGAGTCTCTGTGTTCCTGGGCCAAAAGACTCAGAGCACCCCAGTCGAGGCACCGCAGCGCATCGAAGATCGCCAAATGTTCACGCAGTGGGCAATCACAGCAGGCTGCCAGTGCCGCTGCGCATGAACCGCGCCTCTCACACAGCCATAGCGCCGGTCACCCTCCACTGTCCACACTGGAGGATTAATACATACGGGCGTTCGTGGAAACTATGAGAGTCCGCAACTGTGTCCACCTGCGGATCCCACGAAGGCGCCGATGGCCAAAGGGCTGCACCGGGCACCAGATCTCCCGCAGCCATGTTGTTTCAAGCGCCGGCACTCCGCCAACAAACACTCGCACCTTCCAGGGGCCGATGTCTGCAACCAAACGCCCAAGGCAGATTTCTGGCAGGCAGCAGTCAGTCGCCACTGATTTTCAGGCGTGGATGGCTTCTAGGGAGCAGGATAGTTGCAGGATTAGGAGGTCGGCCGGCAGAGCTGCACTACGGCGCAGCCATCTTGTTGCGCGCAGTCTAGCGCTCACAGGACCTGGAGTCTTTATTCTCATTGAATATAATTCAGTATCTACTTTAATTTCCCTGGCGAACATTTCATTCCTCAGTTCTTAGGCATTCAGTCTCCAGGTTGGTCCCCCCATACGTCTTTCCCCAAAAGTCAGCAAAAGTGGAGCTTAGTCTGACAGGCCCCTAGCCAAGTACTCTGCTCTTTCTATCCTTCTCACCTTGCCAACTGATGCGAAGATGTAGTCCAGTCTGGAGAACATCCTGTGGGCTTCTCAAATGTAGGAGTATGTACGGTTATTGGGATTCTGCTGATGCCAGAGGTCTGAGAGCTCCATGGCCACTGCGAAGCCCACCAGGACTGTCTCCTTCTGCAGTTCTTTAACCGGGCTGGTGTGATCTAGGGTCGGGTCTATAACATGATTAAAGTCAACCTCAACAATGTGAACATAGGAGCCTGCCTCCAATAATATCCTTGCTACCTTATCTAAGGTTGGCTTTTGAGGGGACATATACACTGGCCAGTGTTACATCCCTCCGGCCCCAGAGTCCCTCTTGCTGCCACGTAAGTCCCATTTTGCTCAGCTTATACTTTCTCTATAAGAAAAGGAGAGGGTCTTCCTAAACAGGATGGCCAATCTGTGGTATTCGATGGAAAAAAAACTCTTGGGTAAGTGTTGTGTATGCTGATCTTCGCAGGAAACCACAGAGAGACCCTCGCAAATGTGGCTCTTGTAAGAGGATTACATCAGGTTTATGTCTCTTCATGTACCTAGCTTCGAGCCCTCTCTTGATTTTGTTACAGAGTCCATTAACATTCCACAACAGTATTGAATATACCCTGTCAATTTGCTCGCCTGGCCCCAACATCCATGTTGCTGTTCATGTCTGGCTTTCCCATGGGAGGCCCACCGACTGTATCTACTTCCCCCCATCCCCCACACATTTACCCCAACTCGCCAACATGGCACCTCTGTCACGGGTCAAGACAGAGAGGTCTGTCGCTCTCCCTTCCTTTGTCTAAACCTCCCCCTACAAACTCAAATATTCCCCCAGAAGGCCACTCAACACTCAGTCTGAGACATGTGGGAAAAAACAAGCAAAATAACAAATCTGGCCCCTTCTCATGCATAGTAGGCGTCTCCACTGGGGGGCATAGTACGCTGACTGTCAACCTCCGGTACTCTGCCAGGCTCAATCAACCAATCAAGGATCTTCCTTGTCAAGTATTGAGTCCATGGCAGGGTCTGGAGAGACCCTTAGCGAGGCTACTGCCTCTTGATTAGCTATCGCCTCGAATAGTGGGTGGTTGTTGTCAGAGTCCTTTGAGTATTCCTGCTCTGGTTGATCCGACATGACATCTTTCTGTGATTTATCCTGTTTGTTCTACATGGGCTGTCACTGGGATAACTCCCACTACATGTCAGTCGAGAGCCTGGACCTTGGGGTTAGCCTTCTATTCTGGAGAGAGGTCTTTACACGTTGTTTGTTTGCAGCACCCCCACTGCTTCCTCCTGAACCCAGGGTTTTGGGCCGGGCCTCCTCCTGTGTTGCCCTCAGTTGCGTCGCTTGGGTGCCTCTGTCTCTGTGCCAGATAGGGCATTCCTCAAACCAGGCGCATGCCTCTTGAGGTATCTGAAAGAGGATCACCTTGCTTTCAAAGATGACTTTATGTTTAGCTGGAAACAGCAGCGTGTACTGTATGTTCAATGTTCTCAGTTTCTGCTTGGTGAGTCGAAAGTCCACTTTTGTTTTTGTATTTCCCTAGAATAGTCCAGGAGAACCATGATTTTAGACTGGGCATGTCAGACCTTACGTAGTTTCCACACCTCTCTCAATATTGTATCCTGGTCTTGGTATTTAGAAAGTGGGCAATCATAGATCACGGCGATGCATGTACCGGATGTTATGCACTTAGGGCACTGTGAGCCCGTTCGATGACAAACCATGAAGAGAACTTCACAAACAGGAGGGAGGCGCTCAGTCACTGTTCCAGAAAAACACCCAAATGATGACACTCCACATTCTTCAGGAAGCACATAAAGCTCAGGATGTTCCTCCTCACACAATTTCTGTCATCGTCCACCCTCCAGGCCACATCCTCAAGGGTAGTCCAGAGTTCTGTGACTTCTTGGTTGAGGTCTTTCGATGAGTCCTCTATTTCTGGTATTCTAGTTTCTCCTTGCGTAACCCGTTCTGAGAGGTTGCAAAGGTCCTGGTGGAGCTGGGAGAACTCTGAGTGGACTTCCCTTATTCTTACTTCCAGGGTGTCTCTTAAAATGTTTATTTCCTGCAGAAGTGCTGCGCTGTGGGGCATACCCGCCATTCCTTCATCAGGCTTGGTTTGGGGGCCCAGCACCTTAGTGATTTGGTCCAGCTTCCAGTTTGCTTTGCTTTGGCTGTTTGGGGTCTTTATCTATCGCCATAGTGCCCTGACAGACTGTGGCTACCAGGCTGCAGCATCCAGGCAGGTCTCAGTAGAGAAGCAGTAATTTGGACTGTCTCACGGGGCAGAAAGAATGTGGGTTCGGCCTCCTACTACAGTACATCTGAGGGTGAGTATGGTATTCAGCTGTGTGGACAAAGGCCCAGTTCTGTCCCCCATGGCTCCTCAGCAGCACCTCCAGGCCTCACCCTCACCGGGGCCCACTCCGCTTGCACCTCCTCCAGTGGGGGCACACTGCTCTCTTTCACCTTCGCCCCCGGTACCTGGAACACCAGATGTACTTCTGGGCCCCGCTGTCAACTGCACTTCTCTCTGGGCAATCCAGGCCATGTGTAGCTCTTAGTAGGCCAGATTGAGGCATTAGGCCTCAGGGTCACTCTCACCCCCATGGCCACCGGCAGGTCCTAAAGCTCAGACACAGCATGTCCTCAGGCAGTCCCCCTGTCCGCCAACCTCCAGGCACCTCTTCAGTAGGCACTCTGTTGCCCAATGCCGATTTAGGGTCACAAAGGCCCTCGTCAGCCCGACCTGGGGGCCATCTCAGATAAGCCGTCATGGCAGGCCGCTGGAGCAATCAACACCAGATGGGGCCCGCAGAATGTCACATCTGCAGCAAGGCCACCAGGGACCTCCACAACTTGGCCCAGGGCCCTCGCTAATCACAAGGTGGAACAATCAGCGGAGGGACGCACTGTGAGTTGGGGCCTTTCGTTCCCACACTACCACTGCAGGCTACAGCAAGCCTCTATTTCTCAGCCCAATCTCTCTGATTTCAAATCTATAGTGGGGTAGCTGGCAAAGGCAGGCACCAGAGGACGGGACCAAGGCCTTGGGCTCCCCACATCCCCCAGCATCGGGTGGCAGTGTCCACGTGTCCCTTCTCACATTCAGAACCTGGCCCCATCAGTCCACACCACCACTTCTCAGGCATCTCGCAGGCCGACAGGGTGGACCGGCGTCTGCAATCAATTGCAGCACCTGGGTGTCTCCGTAGGCTCCAAATTTGTGATGCACATATCCACCATACAATGGGGGCAATTTAGGCAGTCGCATGGTGCGACAAGGGCAGGATAAAAGCAGGATTGCTGAACAAGTCAGTGGAGCTGGCAAGAAAAGCTGTTAGTCAGCCGTCATGTTGGCCACGCCCCCCAAGAGAGCAATACTTTGATGCTTTAACAGTGTTCGCATCATGCACGTTTATTGAAAGGTTCAAGCCAGAGGCACAATAATTTTGCTTTATCATCAAGTGAGTAAGTGATACAACAATTCAACATTCTTTTGCTTTGCTGCCTCAATCTCACTTTGTAAGAGAATTAAGCATTATGGGTTTTGCAGTTATCTCGGTGTATAGGTTCATCAAGAAGGTCTGTATGGGTCAGAAATGAGTAAAGGAAGATAGGTTAATGTAAAATTGATCATCATCTGTGTATTGGTGGATGATGACACCTGAATTCTTGATCAATGACACACTGGCTATATTTGAAGATAGATTAAATATTGTAAAGTGCAATCTACTCATCAACAAAAAGAAAAAACATCCACATTGTGAATCATGGATGAAAATGCAATTCATGCAAAGAAACATGAGTAGAAATAGGTTGCATGTTATGAAAATGACCGCGAAAAATTAAAAATGTATGTACATTTATATATATATATATATAAATATATATATATATATATTCACAGAAAAAAACATAGGTTTCAGGGGTGTTATAGTTAGCTGGATATTCCACTCGTAAAAAACCATAGAAATTCCCACGTTATAGTTAGTTCAGCTAACTATAACTCGCGCCTCCGCAATGCACTGCTGATGACGTCACATATTACATCACTCATGACATGGTCAGTGACATCACTGATGACATCTCAAATGACATTACTGATGACATCACTGATGACATCATTCAGTGTCTGTGTGTTTCTGTAAAGTTTAAATATGTTTATTATATATAGGGAAAGGCATATTGAAGAATGAGTGGGTGTATAAGTGTGTGAATGGATGATTTTGTTGGTGCGGGACTGACTGAATGCATGGGTTAGTGACTAAACTATGTGAATGTCTGTATCCGTCTGTCTGTTGGTGTGTAAGCGGCTGCATGGGTTTGCAAATAGCTACATGAGTGTCTATATGGGTTATAGATTGGTTGTCTGAGTATCTGTATGGGTGCCTGAGTGTTTGTGTGGGTGGGGGGTGTGTGACTCTGTGCATAGATGTGTGACTGGGTGATTCACTGGGTGCATGGTTTCAAGAGTGCATCTGTGATGGGCTGTATGGGTGGGTGAGTGTGTGTATGGTTGTGTTAGTGAGTGAATGTGTATTTCAGTGGTACATGTCTGAGTAGCTACATCTGTGAAAGGCAGTATATATGTGTGTTGGAGTACATAAATGTCTATAAGTGAGAGTGTGTGATTGTAAGAGTGGCTGTATGGATGAGTGTGTGCTTGTATCATTGATTGTATAAGAGCGTTAGAATGTGCTAGTATTTGTATGAGTAATTGAGCTGGTGTGTGTATAACTGTATAGGTGAGTAAATGGCAGTGTGATTCATTATTTGCATGACTAAGTAGGTGTGTGAGTACCTTTGTAGATGAGTGGCGGTGTGAGTTTCTATATAGGTTTATGAGTGCATATGATAGTCCTGTACTGAGTGACCATAAGTATGAGTGACTGTACGGCTGAGTGAGTGGATGGGTGTGTAGACCTAAGAATCAGCAAGTGGGTATGTAGTTATTGGTGTTGGAGTGTCTATGGTTTTGAGAATGGCAGTCTGTAATTTAGAGTGGGTGTATCAAAGGTTATATTTGGGTGTGAGAAGATGCATCAAATTATCACATGGATGATGTCATCAGTGATATCATTTCAGATGTCATCAGTGATGTCATCAATGATGTAACTGACCATGTCATGAGTGATGTAATATGTGACATCATCAGCAGTGCATTGAGGGGGTGCGAGTTATAGTTAGTTGAACTAACTATAACGGGGGAATTTCTATGGTTTTGTATGAGTGAAATGTCCAGCTAACTATAAAACCCCTGAAACCTATGTTTTTTTCTGTGAATTTCTAAGGTTTTTTAAATGCTAATTCCTAACTAAAACGTGCCTGAAACCTATGGTTTTTTAAGTGAATTTCAAAGGTTTTTTAAATGCTAATTTCTAACTATGTCTACAGAGATAGGACATGTGAAGAAAGAAGAAAAAACACACAGAAAGAAGAAAAAGAAGTGCAGAAAGAAGCTACAGAAGTCCTCAAAGACAAAGAAAAGTGCTGGAAGAAGGAAGTCGTCCAGAAAGAACAAACAGAGGAGGAGAAAGAGTCTTTGTTTCAAAATCATTCTGTACCCTCAACTTTTTCAGATGGGTACTGGTGGTAACTGACTCTGACTAACCAGTCCTAGAGCCAGCACTATGCTAAAAGACATTTAGAATACTGTTAAAACACCTACATACACTAGGGAACACTATGCGTTGGGGTACCCCTGTTATTAGCAGGACCTCCTCTGTAAGCCACTAGTATATAATAGGGCAGGGGTATTAAAACTACCACTTAAAACGGGCCACAGGGCGCGTTTGCACACTGGTGAAGGGAGGCGGGGCTCAGCTGACGTGTGCAAACACGCCCTATGGCCCTTTTAATTTGGGGGATAAAGTCCCCTTGAATCCTGAGTGTCCCTTGGGTACAACTAGCCCATCAGGTATCTCTAGTTAGCACCACAGAGCTGCCTTGCAGAGAAAATGGGCACTGCCTGGACCACCTCTCAGCAACGCAACACATTGGTGCTTACTGGAAGCGCCAGGTGGACTAGTTGGCCCCCATGGGCCCTCAGGATTGAAGGGGAATTATTTCCCCAACTTAAAACGCACCACAGGGCGTGTTTGCACACGTCACCTCAGGCCCCGTCCCCTCCCTTCACCACTGTGTAAACCCGCCCTATGGCCGTTCTAAGTTGAGAGATTAAGTCCCCTTGAATCCTAAGGGTCCCTAGGGTCAAACTACCCCACTAGGTACCTCCAGTAAGCGCCACAGAGCTGCGTTCCAGAGATGTGTAAAAAGGGGCGTGGCCTCTGAACATCTGTCTGCAACGCAGCTCCCTGGCGCATACTGGAGATACCTGTTGGGCTAGTTGGCCCTCAGGGACCCTCAGTATTAAAAAAGAGTTAATCCCCCAACTTAACACGCGCCACGGGGCGCGTTTGCACACTGGTGAAGGAAGGAGGCGTGGCCTGAAGTGACATGTCTGCAAACACACCCTGTGGCGTGGTTTAAGTTGGGGAATTAATTACTTCTCAATCCTGAGGGTCCTTGAGGGCCAACTAGCCCACCAGGTACCTCCAGTATGCGCCAGAGAGATACCTTGCAGAGAGGTGTTCAGAGGCCACACCCCTTTTTACAACACTCTGCAACGCAGCTCCGTGGCGCTTACTGGAGGTACCTGATGGGCTAGTTGGCCCCCAGGGACCCTCCGGATTGAAGAGGAATTAATTTGTGCCCTTAAAACGCGACACAGGGCGTGTTTGCACACATAACACCTCAGGCCCCGCCCCCTCCCTTCACCACTGTGCAAACACGCCCGTGGCATGTTTTAAGTTGGGGGATTACCCTCCCTTGAATCCTGAGGGTCCCTGGGGTGCAACTACCCCACCAGCTACCTCCATTAAGCGCACAGAGCTGCGTTGCAGAGAGGTGTAAAAAGGGGAGTGGCCTCAGAACACCTCTCTGCAACGCAGCCCCCTGGCACATACTGAAGGTTCCTGGTGGGCTAGTTGGCCCCCAGGGACCCCCAGTATTCAAGGGGAATTCGTTCCCCATCCGCAAACCGAGGAACTTCGATTTCTGATCGCGATCGAATCGACCCGCCATTTTGTGCTCCGCCGCCATTTTATGTTGCCATCACTCAGGCAGCACGACGAGCAAAGTCTATTCTGCTTTTTCTGCAACCTGGTGTCGAAATACGCTTTCTGTCTCTATTTACAAAGCTGGTGTTAGGACTGGCCGAGTACACTAATCCCTGTCTGGTTTTTCTAATCCCCGTCTCAACTATCTGTTGGTTCACACTATTCTTTCCTGACTTTATCTTATCGTCTGGCCTTCACTGTCTTCTACTAGCATTCTCTCGTTTCACAACTGTCCTCCAACACACACAAACGTATCTCACCACCTGCAAGTTAGTTATGAGTCTGTTAATGAATTAGCTTGAGGGAGGGGTGACAAACATAGTTGGAGGAGAGGTTTCTTCGAGTCATCTGACACTTTTGTTTTCCAATCTCTCCTATTGGTTCTATCCTGTTTTCCAACTTTCCTTATTGGCTCTTTCTTGTGTGTTCTGCGAGTGTTTTTTGTTGATGTATCTGAACCCTATACAGTATATAAGATTGTGCGCCACAGAGTGAAGTGTCAGTCTCCTGAGAACCTACTTTGTGTACTTCTAGGATAACTGTACTAGCTGCAGCTAAATAAATCTGATCTTCTAACGCCGACAGAGTGTCCTGTGTCTCTGTGCAGCTGAGCAGGAGAACTCCGGAGACTTGGGCATACCCTGGGTCGCCAGACCCAAAAAGTTCTGGTTCTTCAACTGGCACCCAACGTGGGGCGGCTTCAGTGGTACCGGTTCTGCCTGAAGGTCGTGAGAAACCCCGCAAGAAAATTCCGGAGGGTTCGCGAGCCACATTAAGCGACCCCTGTATGTCGAAAGTGGTCCGAAGGTCTTTTGCAGCGCGGTTACTCCTTCCTGACGGCTACTGACGACCGCTGCCCTGACTGCCGCCCTGCTTTGGCCCTTCCTTTGATGATGTATGGTAAGGCGAGACGATAGACGGGCCTCTGTTGGTGGGAGAAGACGTCCTTAGTTAAGTATCTTCGTGGGTCGCGCCCACAATTTTGGTTCTTTGTTTTTCTTTGGTTCTTAGATTTGTCTATTACAATAAACAAAGCCGAGGGTAAGTGCATTTGTGCTGCGTAAACTGAGTTTTACTCCCTTGAAGTTTGTGAACAGACAGGAAAAATCGCGAGATGCCTGGTCTGACTAAGTTTGGAAGAAATTGTTGTCTTGGTTGTAATAGGGATTCCCGACTTGAGGACTCTTGTCTGATTCCTTTGGTTGGAACTCCCACATATGAGCTCTATTCAAAACATGGTATTGGCCCCATTGCCTTTAACGAGACATGGGCCCGATACACAAAGAAAGATGGTGTTCTAAAATGGCCAGAAAATGGTAGCTTTGATCCTGATGTATTAGATAATTTAGAAGCAGTCCTATTCAAAAGAAAAGCCCGGCCGGCAATGTTTGACTCTTTCCGCCTTTGGCGAAAGGAAGCCAAACAGAAAGAAATTAAACAAGCAAAACGAGATAGAAAAGCACAGGGTATGACGATTATACAGGCTGCCCAACAGTTTAAAGACGATGAAATTGATAAAGTAACTGAGAGACAGCATCGCATGGCGATAGATAAATGCTATCCGGTGTTGCCTGTTTCCCCCTCTGATAATAAGAAAGATATAGAAGAAGATCCCCTAATGTCCCATTTATTGAGGTTGCCTCCGCTCTATGCACAAAGTGCCAATGCACCGCAGCCTTTGCAGCCTATCCAGCCGCCAGCGGTACCTCCGCCTGTTCCGGCTCTTCCGCATTTGACTCCTCCAGTATTACCTCCCTTGCCGGTTTTACCATTAACTTTGACTTCTCTGCCCTCATCTCCTGATCTTAGATCTCCTTTGCCTTCTGCTTCTCCTGCAATTATCAGTTCTTCTCCTGTCAGTTCTCCTAATACTTTGTCTCCAATTCTCATGTCTAATTCTCCTTCTGTGCGTAAACGTCTCACAGACACTGTTACTGGTATTCTATCTCCTTTCTTTGAAGCTTTAAATGTGTCTCCGGCTTTTGCTCGAAGACAGTCTCGTAGTCAGTTCCCAGATTTTGAAGAACGAGAGAAGTTGGACTCTCTTGCACGAAAATGGATCAAGAAGGGTCCACAATACAGTGTGCTTGATATTATGCCTACCTTCTCGCAATGGAATGCGCCTACGCAAAGATATGTTTTTAATGTAATCTGCGACACTCTCATTAAAGAATGGGAAGATGTGAGTTTGAGTCCAATTTCACAAGACCTGCTAGATGTTCAGGCCGATTTTTATAAAGGACTTATTGTGGGTTCTAAGGTTGAGAAAGCCATAAGGACACTTATTTCTTATAGATCCTTATTGTTCTCTCAGGCTTTCCTTGATTCTGATCCGTCGGTTAGACTGACGTCGAAAAACTATCCCATGAGAGAGGTTCCTCCAGTATGGAAGGAAGAGGTTGCGGGAGTAGGTTCTAATGCAGCTATTCCTGCTCATTTTCAGCGTATATGGGTACATGTTCCATGGAAACGATCTGAAGTCTTGGCCCTTAAGCAGACTCTACCAGATCCTCGTAAGAACCCTGCAGGTTATTACAAAGAATTATCGCAGACAGTTGATGCTTGCATCATGAACTTAGCAGATATTGATATGCTAATGGGAAATGTAGTTCCACAGACAATATGGGCTAAGATTCGTAGAGAGGATCACGCGCAGGAACTAGGTGCTACTTGGGATGTTATAACTACTACAGATAGAGATCAAGTGGGTGGTGCAAAACCCGAAGCTTTGATTTCGGAGCTCCCTGGTAGGATCATTATATTAATGAAAACTATGATGCCTGCCTTGAGAGTTAATTGGGATAAATTAGCAGCATGCAAGCAAAAGAAAGATGAAAGTGTCTCTGACTTCTTCACTCGTTTCGAGGAGACATTTATTGATCACAGTGGTCAAGATATGGCTACAGAGGGTGGACAGCGATTATTTGTGGACAAATTCGTATTCAATTTGCTTCCCGAGCTATCACACAAATTAAAAGACTCTGAAAGTTCATGGGCTGTTTCTTCTTCTGCCCAGATATTGGCTACTGCACAATATTATGAAAACTGAGATAAAGAAGAGAAGGAAAAGCAAGAGAAAAAGACGAAAGAATTAAAAACGAAGGTTCTCTTGCAGCAAGCCTATCCTCCTCGCTATGTTCAGCCTCAGTTTCAACAGCCTCCGCAGTTTCAGAGGTTGTATCAAAAACCTGAGTCATATATTCCGCGACCTTTGTTAGGTCCTAATCAATGTGCCTATTGCAGAGAGGAAGGTCATTTTAAGAGTAATTGTCCAGTTTTATTGCAACGCAACAGAGCATTATCTGCTCCACGAGGTCGTGCTGGCCTTCAGTCAGCAAACAGAGGTAGAAGTCGAGGTGTATTGACTCAAGAACAGCGTGCCCTTCCTTCTCCCAATTCTGTGAACTGTTTTGATCAGCAAAATGTTAGGTCTACGCAATATTACAATGAAGACCATTACATTGAAGGTGAGAATGAAAGTCTTCATGCTAACTAGGACAGCCATAGACAAAGTAAGGGAGTTGTGTCGATTCCAGTAGATCAGAATGGACCTTATGTTAACGTCACTATGATGGGTGATTCAGAGCCATTTCTTCTAGATACTGGGGCGATGAGAAGTTCTATCATTCATTCTAAACTCCTTGGGGCACCTTTGTCTGGCTTAACAAATGTTTCTGTAGGTTTCTCTGGCGCCCCTGTTCGTAACCCAGTTTCTTTGCCTATTTCAGTTGGCCCTTATGATTTGGAAGCTCCACTTCTGTTGACGAATGGTTGCGGTGAGAATCTGTTGGGTCTAGATCTACTGAAAAGAATGCATGCTACGATATATTGTTCCCCTTCTGGTGTACATCTTAATTTAGGTCAGAAACTGACTTCTCCAATGTATTTGTCCAAAGATCAGTTTCCACCTGAATTACTTTCTCTTCCAGCAACACTTTTGGCTACGGGTCCGAACGATGTGGGTTGTCTTGAGATTCCACCTTATGTTGTCACTCTCAAGCCTAATGTTGAATTACCGCGCATCCCGCAGTATAAAATTTCCACTGAAGGTGAAAAAGCGCTTTTGGAAATTATTCATGACTTAATTCAGAAGGGTGTGGTTGAAGAAACAAGAGGTAACGCATGCAATAGTCCTATTCTTCCTGTTCTCAAACGCACTGATCCTTCTCAACCACCTGTATATCGTTTCGTAATTGATCTGCGGGAAGTAAACAAAATTGTTGTCCCACAATTTCCTGTTGTTCCAGATATCACTGCTCTGTTGACAATGATACCTTCCACAGCGACTTGGTTCTCTGTTATCGATCTAAAGAATGCCTTCTTTAGTATCCCCATTGCAGAAGAGAGTAGGGACATTTTTGGCTTCTCTCTTGGAGGCCGAAGCTTCCGGTTTAAGGGCGCACCTCAAGGCTATTGTGAAAGTCCCTCTATTTACAGCCAAGCTTTAAAATGTCATCTTGATACTTTTTATTTGCCGTCTGGTGCTGCTCTTATCCAGTATATGGATGAATTGTTAGTTGCTGCTGATTCAGAAGAGATCTGCAAAAATATCACTGTTGCATTGTTACGACATTTGTTTAATCTGAATCATAAGGTTTCACCTTCCAAATTACAATATGTCTGTCGAGAGGTTACCTACTTGGGTCATCTCCTATCAAAGGAGGGACGGCGACTAACGCCAGAACGAATTCAGGCGATTACGCAAATATCTGTGCCATCCACACAAAGGGAGGTACGTGCCTTTCTAGGTATTACCTCTTATTGTAGACAGTGGATCCCTAACTTCTCTCTAATAGCCAAACCTTTGTTGGCACTCACTTTAAAAGATACGCCTCAGCCCCTTCCTTGGACTGATGAGTGCCAAAAGAGTTTCCCTGATTTACGTGCTGCTCTGTGTTCTGCTCCTGTATTGGGTTCTCCTGATTACACTAAGCCTTTTACACTCTATGTTCACGAGAGAGAAGGTTGTGCATTGTCAGTTTTAACACAGCAATTTGGAGACAAACAGCGGCCATGTGCCTATTTTTCGGCTACGTTAGACCCGGTAGCTAAAGCATTGCCCAGTTGTCTCAAAGCGACAGCAGCAGCAGCAATTTCTATCCGACAGTCTGCTGGAGTGGTGTTGGATAACACTCTCATTGTCATGGTACCACATGCAGTGGATACCTTACTAAATAGAACGAAAACGCAGCATCTTACGAGCGCTCGTCTAACTGGATACGAGCTGACGCTGTTGTCTAGTCACGTACACATCAAACGATGTAATACCCTGAATCCAGCTACTCTGTTGCCCCTTCCAGATGAGAAAAGTGATGAGGAGCAACATGATTGTTTCTTCCGTACTGAGGTAGAGACAAAAGGAAGAATTGACTTGAAAGACACACCGCTAGAGAATCCGGATGGAACTCTATAGGTAGACGGTTCTTGTTTTAAAATGCCTAATGGAGATACAGTTTCAGCCTATGCTGTGACTACTTTGCACACAGTAGTGGAAACTGCACGTATTAGGCATAATTCAGCGCAAGCAGCAGAATTGATAGCTTTAACAAGAGCCTGTGTATTGTCGAAAGGGAAAAGAGTGAACGTGTACACTGACAGCCAATATGCTTTTGGTGTAGCATTCAACTTTGGGCGTCTCTGGAAGGAAAGGGGTTTTCTCACCTCACATGGCACCAAAATACAACATGTTCAGTTAGTGACTGAACTCCTTGAATCACTTGCCTTACCCACCCAAATAGCAATCGTGAAGTGTAGTGCACACAAAAAGATTACAGATGAAGTTGGTCAAGGAAATGCATTTGCAGATGGAATAGCGAAAAAGACAGCATGAGATTCTACAAGTCGAATGTATGTGGCAGGTCCTGCGAATTGGGTCAGAGAAAGAGGAATGTATGAGAATACAGTAGAAAGTGTAAAAGCGATTCAGAAAGAGGCTTCAGAGAGGGAGTTGAGCAAGTGGAAAGAAAGTACAGGAATGTTAGATGAGATGGGTTGTTGGATAGAACTATCTGAACATCAACGTTGGCTGTTACCAGATGCCTATGTACTCCCAGTAGTTACTATGGCACATGGTCCAGCCCACTTAAGTGCGAAAGGTATATGTAAGCTTCTGGCTCCAGTGAGGCAAAATGACAAAATCCCAAAATGTGCAGACAATGTAGTGAAACATTGTATTGTTTGTCTGATGTACAACCCAGGAAAGGGAACCCCCAACTCCAGCAGGTCACTTTGCTCCTCCAACATATCCATTTGAGGTGTTGCAGATCGATTTTATTCATATGGAACGATGCAACAACCTCAAATATGTTCTGGTGGTAGTATGGGCCTTTTCAAGATGGATTGAAGCATACCCCCTAAAGGATAACACAGCCTTATCCACAGCTAAAGTTCTACTAAAAGAATTTTTCCCCAGGTTTGGTTTGCCGCGCATTGTCTGGAGTGACAATGGGAGCGAATTTGTTGGCCAAGTTATGCAGAAAGTTTGCGCAGGTCTTGGTATCAAGCAAAAGTTCCATGCGGCAAATCATCTCCAGTCAGCGGGTTTAGTAGAATGCTACAACGGAACCTTGAAGTTAAAACTAGCAAAGGTTCAAGCTAGTACAGGACTCAATTGGCCCGATGCTTTGCCATTAGCCTTGCTATCCACCAGAACTGCAGTACACTCTCGTTTGGGACATAGGCCTTACGAAATAGTTTTTGGACTCCCAGCTAATGTATGGGGAGTCCCTCGCCCTAAGAAATACTCAGACTTGCCGTATCCAATGTTGATTGACTATCTGCATGATCTCACGACTAAATTGCGTGTTCTCCATCAACAGGTTCAGAGTGCTTTTCCAGAGGCTTTCACCGACCCAGATCATTCCATCCGACCAGGTGACTGGGTCTGCATCAAAAACTTTCAGAAAACAAGAAATTTGGAACCCAGATGGAAGGAGCCCCGAATGGTCTTGCTCACTACGAGAACAGCAGTTAAAGTCGAAGGAAAGAAAAATTGGATTCACGGTGTCCATTGTAAAAAAGTGCCTTTGCCTCTACCCTTTGATCAGTGGGTTCGTAGAGGTGTTGGTGACTGTGAAAGTGAAAAGATTCCACGATTCGTGCCTTTTAGTGATGCACACCTAAATGGGACACTGTCTGAGAAAGAGGACGACGACGTTTTACAGGAAGCAATACCACCACATCGTCGCTTGGATACGACTAATCCACGAACATTGTTCCAAGACCAAAGCATTCCTGGGAGGGAACGATACAATTTACTCGTCCGGGCCCTTTACCCCCGAAGACTCTCTAGCTGCACTGTCCTGTGTAGCTGCAGGACGGGCCCCTGGATTGGATGGTGTTCCTTCTGATCTCTTTCTAGAGAACAAAGCTCCATGGAGCAAGTATATCGCTCTTATAGCGAACGCCGTGGCTGAAGGCGCTCCAGTACCTAAATCTTGGGGGGGCGCCGTCATAATTCCAATCTATAAAAAGGGCGATAAAAGCCTCCCTGGGAACTACAGACCAATCAGCCTAATTGACACAATCCAAAAAGTCATTGGGAGGATGGTTCTGAATGAGGTACTTATTTGGATTGAAGCAAATAAGATTCTCTCTAGCCTTCAGGCGGGCTTCCGCAAATCCATTAGCACCATTGACCAGGTGTTTCGCTTTAAGCAATTGTTATGGAAGGTTGTCGAACTAGGCAAAGGTAGTCTCTATGTCACCTTTGTGGACTTAAGAGCTGCCTTTGATCTCGTCCCTCGCGAACAGCTTTGGAGGGTTTTAGAAAAGCTAGGCTTATCCCTGGAACTTTTGACCCTAATAAGAAGATTGCACGAGTCCAACTTTGCAAAAATTCAATGGGGCGGCCTGGGGGAATCAACCATCGAGTTCCCCGGGGGGCGCTAGAGGGCGCACAGCGGAATGGCTGCCTATTGAGACAGCTCCGCCGGACGGGAGAAATAAATGGCGCGAGAGGCATGATAAACGGAGCGCTGCAGCCTGCAAATACCACGGAGCAGATCGGAAGGTGGGCTCCACAGATGGAGAGTGCGAGAGCTGACCGAGTGACCTGCTAGCCCCAGAAATACGGACTTCTTCACTCGGCGGTGAGCGCGAGCAACGGCTCCCAAGATGGCGGCGCCCGGGAGTACGTAGCCGAGATGCTGCTGGCGGGCACTGTGACTGACTGAACGGCTGCCGGCCAAGAATACGCTTAAGGTGCTGCGTACTCCTTACATGCGGTGAACTGCCGTGGAGGGTCCGGTGAGTCGGATGAATACGGCGGGACACAAAAACGGCCCCGATTGGCACTGTGAGCCCTGTGCTGGGACTGCTGCTGGAGCCTCACGGGGGAACAAGATCGTCACATATGGGAGTTGCAAGATGCCCGCCTGTCTGACTACCTGATGCAGTGGTGAGTGCTGACTATCTGGCTACGGCACGGTTGCGTGGCTGGGGGCAACTAGCAGTGGCGGATGAGGCACTTATGAAAAGCCGGGACAGTGGTGGGCGCTAGCCCGGGATCTTTGGATCGAACGACTGCCATTACACGTGGATGCCAGCAATGCCATGGCAGTGTGATGATGGCCGCCATTGTTGATGCGCGTTGGAATGCAGGTGGCCGGATCCCCGTGACACCGTTGAAACGCTGCAACGGCGGGCGTAACGCAGATGGCCACATGAAATTGCTAATCAGACGATAAATGCTGGGCATCAGTCGGAAACCGGTGGCGCTGGGTGGCAACGGCGAAAAACGCGAGGTGTGAGACGACGAAAAGCCGAGGTGCCAGCAAGGGGAGATACGGTGAGCTGCGCACACGCTGTTCTGCTAAGCTGACATACATCACAACTGCGGGGTGGACAGTGCCGCCCAGTACCTCTACGAGCGGGACCTTTGGTGGCCGGCGAGGGATTCGGACGCGATGGGGAAGCCGGAAAAGTCACAAACCAAACTGACATTTGAAACCAAGCGTCAGACCAAAGGCGCTACATCGCCGCCAGACGAAGTAACGGACGTGGGAGAGCTGCCACCTCCGGGCATGGCGGAGGCGCTGAGAGCCATCCAGCAAAGCCTGCAAGACATCCATGGTAAACTGGATGCCATCACGCTGCGGGTCGACAACATGGCGGCCAAATTGGAGGGGCACGGTGAGCGACTGACGGAGGCGGAGACCCGACTTGGGGCGGTGGAAGACGTCTCGCAAAACACGGCCCAAAAATGTGCTGAGGCGGAAAGGCTGCTGGAGGCGTTGAAAAGCAAGACGGAGGATTTGGAAGCGAGGTCGAGGCGCAATAACGTGAGAATTACGGGGGTCCCGGAGTCCACCAACACTGGCCGGATGGAAACATATGTTGAGGAGCTGGTTAAGGACGTTGTGGGCGCGGAGAACCTGTCTCCACTGTTCCTGATTGAACGCGCGCACAGGTCACTGGCCCCGAGGCCGAAGCCAGGGGCACCCCCGCGCCCTATAGTCGTCAGGGTCCTCAACTACAGGGACCGCGATGCAATCCTCCGCATAGTGCGGGAAAAAAAACAGATCACGCACCAGAGAAACACACTGGCATTCTACCCAGACTTCACGTTCGCAGTCCAACAGGCGAGGAAGGAATTTAATCCGGTCAAAAAGAAACTGCGTGACCTGGGGATTGATTACGCCATGCTATATCCCGCCCGGCTGCGCATAACGCATGGAGGGCGCGCGACGCTGTGTCACTCGCCTCGCGAGGCGCATGAACTCATCAAAAAACTCGGACCCAAGCGCAAAGAGAAGCAGAGGGTTGATCAAGGTGCAGAAACTGACTGATGTATTGCAAAGTGAAACACAAGAAGGCTGGTGCAGACACTCCCCACCAAATGGTGCAGCTGCGGCCCTGTCGAGGTCTGTGGGGACCGACATGGATGAAAATGAGACAAACGGACTGTCAGGGACGGTGAGTGCGACCGCTGCGAACAAGGATATTCAGGCTTGTGCCAAACTGGTGACTGGTAACTTTACT